>NW_027185383.1:0-1200000 GCF_022577435.1 Embiotoca jacksoni | reverse complement strand
AATTTTCCAGAGATAACACTCTTGATTTTTACCCAACTATTGGCACATGTGCTGATGTTGTTCACTGATATACCATAATACAACAATGCTGCTCTGTGTTGCATGCTGGGTAAATCATAAATGTCAATCTCCGACGTAAAAGACAGACGTACTACACATCCAGCCACCACCCAGACCTCCACTCCCTTATTCACTGCCATATTGTGTGAACAGGAAACAAGCCATACAGCAGTACTGAACTTTGTCATGGTGTTCAGTTGTGATGCGTAGTTGTGCAATCTGAATGTAATTCTTTGAGAAACTGGGCTGTAGAGATAGATGGATATTTGCAATTCAACCTATAAACGTATACTCGAACATAAGGCCGTATCCACCAGACTATGGGCATGCAAATGTCACCGGTGTGTCTAATGCTTTATTCTTTTTTTTAACCACGTGGTTTGTTCAGTGTTTGTCTCAAGTAGCTGTCCTTATCCTCCCCATCTGCTGCTCAGCCCACAGCGCCGTGGGTTGGTTGAGATTTATTACTTTTTCCTCCTGCATGCTTTGCCTTCAAACATTACACCACTGGCTCTTTTTTTCTCATAGATCAGTGAATTGTTGGAGGCTATGATTCTGAGCGCTGTGAACTCGCCTGCTACTAAAGAGTAATGTAGTGGAGCTAAATGTTTCTTGGCTGATGGTGGTCTCATGTCTGTTTCCATTGCATCTCTGTATGAAAGAAGCACTGGGAGGCTTTAATGAATCCCGGATCCAGGAGAGAAACAACTGAATAAGGTGCAATGATGTTTAAAAACGGCTGGTGGTTGAGGAATAACATAAAGCGTGAATAAAAAAAGGCCAGGTTTGCATTTGTAAAGCAGCACTGCCTGAGACCTTACAAGCCTGAATGACTGTCATTGGCCACAAAATAACTCTTGCTTGACTGATGAACTTTTTCTGTGTGCTCCTTTCACAGGGATTTAAGACTGCTTTCATGTGGGCGTAAAGCAATGATTACATTCTGTTTCAATGTACTTTATATACACTTCACATGCAATTCTATGCAGGAAATTGCTCGTATTATTATTTTTTTTAATCTCAGAAAGCATTCAGATACCTTCACACAATGGATACATGTTCCATTTTCCCAATCAATCTGTTCCAAATAACCAATAATTACAAAGTGAAAACATGTTTCATTGTTAATTTATTTTCAAATTTATGAAAAAAATAAACTTTCTCAAATTTCTTGCTGTGGCTTCAAGTTGAGGTTGGCGGTCCTGTTAGCTTTAATTATCAATAAGATGTGTCCAGAACTTGATTCTTTATTATAGTCTAACTGTGGCAAAATGAAAGGAGTCAACAATGTCCAGAAAGGCACACAGTTGTACTGTATATAAGGTCCCTCAATTCACACTGCATATCAGAAAAAAAACCAAGTGACCAAGTCCAAGAATCTCAGTAAAACTGAGGCAAGACATCGATCAGAGGGGCAAAGGTATGAAACCATTTTTAAAGCGTAGAGTGTTCCCACAGTGGCCTGGAACCAGCATGACCCTTCATAGAGCTGGCCATCCAGCCAAACTGAATAACCGAGCTCCCCTGCATAGATGGGAGAAAACTGCCGGAGGTATAACCGTCTCAACAACACTCCATTAGTCAGGCTTTTATGAGGCAAGACAGAGGGAGATTACTTTTTTGATTAAATGACAAATGATAGCCCGCTTTGAGTTTGTCAAACAGTATTTAAAGGACCGAGAGCACAAGCAAAAATATTTTCCAGTGGTGAGACAACAATTCAACTAAATATGTAGAACTCCAAGCACTGTGTTTGGCAAACACCGGGTACATCATCTAACTAACCCTATACCTACAGTGAAGCATGGTGGTGGTAGCATCATACTATGGGAGTGCCTCCAGCAGCAGGGACAGAGGGACTAGTCAGCACTGAAGGAAGGATGAATGCAGTCAAATACAGAGAGGGAAGCCTGCTCCAGAGTGCAGAGACCTGTGATTGGGTGAACAGTTCACCTTTCAGCACAACAGTGAACCAAAGCAGACAGACAAGACAACATCATCCAGGTGGCATATAAAGGCCAGTACACATCAGAAAGTTCATAGATGAAGATCACATTTTTTTAAATTAATATTTTTTTTAATTTAATACAGCAACACTCCAAAAGCCAAACAATTATATTAATACAAGGCTCCACAGTGCTTTAATGAAGTATTTCATTTGCATTTGCCCATAAAATAGATAAGTAAAAATGACAGCCTAAAATATTGCGTTGTTTATAATGATCCATTTTTACACGCATGCAAAACACGTAGCATGTTCTGCAGGTATGTCACAATAAAAGTCTCCTTTGCCTTTGTGTCCCTTTAGCTTGGAC
Organism: Embiotoca jacksoni; assembly: GCF_022577435.1. Lineage (NCBI taxonomy): Eukaryota > Metazoa > Chordata > Actinopteri > Embiotocidae > Embiotoca > Embiotoca jacksoni. The sequence continues at coordinate 1,197,625 of NW_027185383.1, read as the reverse complement.
CAATGTGATTTTGATACGATATGCTACTGCAGCGACTGTCAGTTTTGTATATGTACACATGCAGTTCACACACACACGTACACACTGTTTTGATGTTCATAACATATCTTCAATATTTTTAAAAGCTGTTTTAACATTTCACTATTTTAAAAAGATGTGTCCATGTTATAAAAGCTGTTTCAATGTGTCAAATTGTAAAAAAAAAAAAGGTTTTAATATTTTAAAACATTTTGTCAGTATCTTAAGACCCATGCCAAGTGTTTTGCAGATACCCGGGTCTTCCACTTAATTGTCGTCCACTAGATTTAAAATCACATTAGCACAAACGGAAAGGTAGTACACATGCATGCACAGTATACATATCTGTGAAGTAAATTGTTTGTTAACAAACTCTTGACTTACTTGAACATTTTGTGCGCTCTTAAAAGTTTTTATTTAGGGGCACATGTATTCCTTGGGTAAAAGTGTAGCGTTAGCATTATACCCCACAAGTCTTATCTATATATTAATTTGACGCAAAATAAATAATCAAACTCTCTGCAGTGGCAGAAATGCCTGAGCCCTTTGACATTTACTGCTTTTAAAGAAATCTGGTCTTTTCTCAACGATAGATTATAAATCAGCATCTTCTTGGATATTTGATCAGATTGATGTTTGACTACAGAACATGTTAAATAAAAAGTAATTTGCATTAATGGAATGCCTGTTTCAAGCACTGGTCTGTGCATCTCTGCATTTAGGTTTAAATTGCCTCAGGAAGTCTCCAGTCTACCTTCAATAATAATAATAATAATAATAACAATCATAATCATAATAATCATAATAAACATGATTTGTATAGCACCTTTCATACAAGAAATGCAGCTCAAAGTGCTTTACAGCAAGATAATTACATGCAGTGTTTCACATAAAAATAAATACAAAGGAACATTTAAAAATATAGAAAAGAAATGAGATGCACAAGAACAGATAAAATGCATAAGAATTATACACAAATAGAGTTAAAATATACAAATAATCAATGTGCAATTTAAAGGGGCGGTAGTTCAAGTGCAGTCATGCAAGAGAGTTTCAAGAGTAGCTAGTTAAAGGATAAAGTAAAGAGATATGTTTTGAGCTTTCTTTTGAAAGTATGAACTGAGCTAGCTTCCCTGATATCTAACAGGTAGCTTTGGAGCAGAACTGACAAAAGCTGAATCCCCAATTGTCTTTCGGCTGTTGCTGGGAACCTCCAATAAACTAGCAGCAGATGATCTCAGTGTTCTTGAGGTGCTCATAGGTAACCAGAGAGTTAGCGATGTAACTTGGTCTGAGCCAATTAAGAGCTTTGTATGACACAGGCTTGACTTTAAAGTCAATCCTGTGTCTTACAGGCAGCCAGTGCAGAGCAACCAGAACTAGACTAATGTGTTCTCTTCTCTCGGTTCTGGTTAATACTCGAACTGCAGAGTTTTGGATGAGATGAAGTCCCTCTGTTGTTTTCTCTGGTAGGCCAGTAAAAAGTGCATCACAGTAGTCCAGTCGGATAGAAATGAAGGCATGAATCAACTTTTCGGCATCTCTGATTTATAAACGGCCGCATCGTGGCTACGTTTCTAAGGTCGGCTGGAGGTTTCCGTCACCTTGTTAATATTTCCCTTGAAACTTAGATCTGAGTCTAAGATTACACCAAGATCATTACTACTGTGAAAACTTTTCTATCAAACAGAACCAAAATGAAGCACTCGTTCTTTACACAAGCGAATTGCTCTAATAAGGCACTGTTTGCGACACTGTTATATGTCGCCTGAGGCAGAAAGAAAAAAAATAACTTGAAGACAGAGAACAAACAGGATTTTCTTTTATTTGGAATAGAACATGCTTGGAATGGTGAAGCAGAACATATATAACAATGCATACCAAAGCCAGGCATTTAAAACGTGTAATTTCCATAATGACTATATCTCATGTATTATGCCACAGTAGAGGTGGCTGATCTTTGCAGAGTTGCTTAAAGGGACGATTTCCCTCTAACATTTGTATGGCAGTATAGATTTAAGACTCATTAAGTGACGAGAGAAAGATAAGAGAAAAAAGTTAAACCTGTGATCCAAAGCAATGATGATGACCACAGATTAAAGCTTGAGGAAGAAGATTTATATACAGACATTTCATTTTATGGAGGTGACAATAAAGTGATATTTTGCCATCATGTCCTGACAGAGCAGATTTTAAGCTCCTCACCACCAGGTGACCTCTGGGTTTTAAAACTGAAATAGACGGTCAATGCGTTGAACTAACAACATCGAGCAACTTTGAATTAAAGCTGCACTATTCGTTTTTTTCTGTATTTTCAATGGTTGAGGCCTTAGTAGAGACCAACCAACAGAATATTACCGACCTGTGCAGAGTTCTTTAGCTCGTTTAGCCATTTTAACTCATTGTTTTGGTTTTAGGCCTGCATTCTTGTTTTTGGCCAAAAGACACTTATAAACGGATTGTACACTTAGCTGGTGAACAAAGTCAACATTTGGTAGCAAACATATTTTTTATTTAAAGAGTTAGTGGAAACAAGATATAAAAGGAGAGTGAAAAAGGAGCAACATAACTCCTAGCCAAGTGGCAACCCACCATTAACCATTGGTTAAGGAACTGCCATTTCTTTCTTTTTCTTTCTTGAGTTTTTAAAACAAGAAACGCCCTTATTTGAACAAGCTGTGGAGGATTAAGTGGTGGATTTGACTAAGAAACCTGACTCCCTGGACATGTCAATCAAATCAGGCACGCACCCAAACATACCTCTTTTTGACAAATATGTAATTAGTTATACAATCCTTTGTAGAAGGAGCACCAAGATACTGATCAGGTAGGACCCACAATTACCTTTGGGAAAAATGTAGTGACATAATGAGAGAAGTTGATGCTTTTTAAATGGTAGTCTATTTGAGCCAGAACTTCTTTGAAGCCAGCCTCTGGCTCTCTGTGGTATTACACTTTAAGGCACTCCTACATTGGCTTCACTTCACAGACCCAGAGACTCTGTCCATTTTTATGTACAGTTTATGCTTATGCTTATCTCGCTGCCCACAAGTAGCCAAAAAGTATTTAATGTAGTTGTAATATTTGTTTCGGAGTGGTCCGAGTAGTGAAATAGTTGGCAGCACGATTAAATGCTGAATAATTTTTTTTCTGAACAGAGGGCTGTACTGCAACTGTCTATAAAAACAATATTTTTATACGGAGGCTCTGGCTCAGACAGTAGAGTGGGTTGAACACTAATCGGAAGGTTGGTGGCTCGATCCCCAGCTCCTCCTGTCCACATGCCTAAGTGTCCTTGAGCAAGACACTGAACCCTAAGTTGCTCCCGATGTTGTACCATCAGTGTGTGAATGTTCTCCTGATGGCAGCGCCTTGCATGGTGATCTGTCTCATTAGTGTGTGAATGGGTGAATGGATAAACATGTTAAAGCGCTTTGAGACCGAAGGTGATAAAGTGCTATACAAGTACAGACCATTTTATTTCAATTTGATATTTTGACATGTTATTTAATTAGATTTCTCCTCACCAGCAGTATTATAATTAAAGTGGATAAGTAACTTGGTTAAAAAAAAAGATTGACTACATGTCTTAGAAAAAGACAGTTGTAAGGTTTAAGATTAAAGTGACTGCAGTCTAAAAATACTACTTTCGCTAAAAAAACAAAAGACAAAAATAAAATAAAGCAAAAGAAACAAAAGTATTTCCTGTTCAGCATATTTAGTCACATGTTTACTGCATCAGCATTTTAATGTTTTTTGTGAAAATGACACGTGCATGCAGAGGTGATGGGTCAGCAACTGTGTGCTTCAGCCGGTGAAAGAAATGTCTCTCTGACTCATCGCCAGTCCACCGAAATAATTGGACTGTCAACAGTGTTACAATGTTGTCTCTTAAGCGACAAAATGCCTGTGGCAGCGACAATTCATTTATGTAAATAGGAGTTTTTAGGAGGCAGATTATCCCCATCCAGCCGCAGCAGAAGCTACTTGCTGGATTTTTTTTCTCATTCCCTTTCTGTCTATTTACAACTAGAGGGCTATCACCTTAGACCTGCTCACCACAGTGTATGCTCCAGAATCTTCTCTCCAGCAGGCTTGTTGGTGTGTCGTTTAGAGTTTCCACTTGCATGGGACACTCACACACACACACACACACACACACACACACACACACACACACACACACACACACACACACACACACACACACACACACACACACACACACACATACTCAAAGGAGGAAAAAAAATCTCCAATGAAAGGTGAGGACCATAAAGGTCGACGATGCCATGGGGATTTTTTTTTTCACACCGATAAAGATCAATTTGAGCGTCTGAGACCGTTGGTAATAAGATATAAGATGGTTGTAGGGGGACTTGTCTGCCAAAAATCTATAGCAGAGGCTATCAATTTTACCCTGCCAACTGGGAGTTACAGTGAGGACTCGGCAGCCAGCACACACACACACACACACACACACACACACACACACACACACACACACACACACACACACACACACACACACACACACACACACACACACACACATCCACACACAAAATAATAAAACGGTTTCCACCTGGTTCTACTTTCTCTGGGATATGTGTGGAACAGTGTGTTGGGATGTTTTTATTTCAAACTTTTCCTCCAGTTTTATTTTATCATCTACATATTCTCTCTCTCTGTTGTTCTTCTGTGGGTGGCCGGGCAGGTGCATTTGGGGCTGGACCCTTATCTCCTCAAATGAGACTGGCAGCTGGCATTTTCTTCACACTGAGATTACAGAGGGGGCGAGGGAGGGAAAGTTTTCTTCGCACTACTTTTATCGGACACGGTGCTGACCTTCACAGCCGGGTCTCACACTGCTCCAACCACTAAACTCTCACCTCATCCAAACAAGTTGAGGGAGAAATTGAAAACGGAGAATAAAAAGTTGCGTGAAAGGCATCAGAAACTTCTGCACCTTGGTGCCATCATCGGCATATCAACCCCTGGTATCCTCACACGGAGCCAGCTCAAATGTCAAACTGTACACAGCAAAAACTAGGCTAGTAGACATGCAAAAGTCACTTTCCTTCTCTTAATTAGCAACTCTATTTTAAGACTGTGTTTATCTAGAAACAAGGGTCAGTATGCTTTTACACTTGTTTAAGCGCTTCACGTTTCAAGACAATCAAGGAATCTTATTTCTAGTTTTTAGTCTTTTGTCTTTTATGAAACTATACTGTCAACTTGTTCTTTGGATCTAATATCAGCAGCAGTCTTTTCTTCTCTCATAACTTCCTATTTTCAACTCATCACAGTCTATTGACATCTACAACAATATAATTACTCTCACAAGCAAAAGGAGGAGCTTTAAGACTTTTGGGATCCAGTCGTCAGAAATCTGATCAAGTAAAAAAACACTTCCATCAGTGCCAGCCAAATTTATGTTTTTTTCTGAGAAAATCAATGCTCACATGTAAGATAATGTAATTGTATAGGTCATTTTTGCAGTGTAGCTTGAAATAGGTGGTACTAGGTGAGTTGGCAGTGAGTGAAAGGAGTCAAGAAAATAAAAAAAAAATAAAAAAAAGGCTGCAGTGGTTGAAAGCATTGAATTCTCAAGTGTGTCATCTCCTGGCTTACAAAGACAAAACTTGTGTAAGTTCAGAGCAGTGCGAGAGGAGTGTCGCTCTTATGTGTGTTTCAATCACTTTTGATTACAGAGGCTCAGAAGTGCAGGCTTGCTGAAGGCTGTTGACAAGCTATATGGTTTAACATAAAATCTCTGGCTGTCTAGGTAGAATCAAAGCAACGAGAAAACACACCTCCCTGGGGACCCCACTTCTCCAGCAATTATCCTCCAACAGCTCCTGTCACCTCATATATTGTACAAATTTAGAATAATGGATTCACTGTCTGTCACTTTTAATTTGTGCAAAGCTGTTCTACAGTGAGTCAAATCAATTATTACAGTGTAATGTCAGCTGTAATTTGCGGGTTTGACTGTATGCGCTAATCATGTATGCAACGCGCTCTCAGTTTGTACAGTTTTGGGGCATGTAGTGATGGTCACGTGAAGATATTCTGTATTTAGTTTAGCATAATTGGTGATCCTGTCAATTATTCTTTAATTATCCATTTTTTGACAGACCACATATAAGGAAGCTGTGATAAAGTGTTTGATTAATACACTTGAAAAAGCAATTCATCACATTAAAAACACATTAAAAGTACCAGTGTTTTTTTTTTTTTCTGGCACTTTGGTTGAAAAGTCTTTAAACTCAAGTTTACTAAATAACAGGAGAACACTTTTTTTTTTTTTTAATTTCTTTCTCTGTGATTTAACACCTACGTTATATTTGTTCTGAATTCCAGCTTGTGTATGTTTGAAATCTGAGTTTCAGTCTCAGAAAACCAAGCGGGAAACCTTTCAAACATGTGTGCAGGTTTATGGAAACAATGTGAATCATATAGTGTGGCCTACAAATCAGATCCTAATTCACTTGAACATCAACAGGAGATTTGAGAGCCCAACATTTGGAAGAAGGGGTTTCATCCCTCGTGTTAGCAAGAATTCTAAAGCCGCAGTGAATCATATAATACAATTAAAACCCTGTCATTGGTCATTTTAAATGTGCTTGTGACTCCGCAGCAGCCAGTGTGACTAACTTGTTATCAGTGTGCCGCGTTAAACGCATTATCCTGTCACATGTGCTGCACATTTGATGTTTGACATGAAATAATATAAAATATAAAAAAGATAGAGTGAAAGAAAGGACACATAAACAGAGGAAAGAATATACAATAATATTAATGGACTCATGAGAGCAAGACATATCACAAATAGGATGCAAGTGTTTGTCTCAATACGGTGGATTGGTAACTTATTTTGGTGTGAGAAACTTTGCCATAATTATGACACACTCAGTCATAAATATGTGACAGGAAGTCATAATTAAAAAAACATTGACATAATTTAAAAACGGCAGAAATGGAAGTAAAGACGAAATGAGGGCACGACGAAGACAAGGGAAAAAGAAGGAGAGAGAGTATGCAGCAAAAGTGGTTCCACATGTCTAATTTACTGCCTATATATCACATTATTTTAGGATGAACAATAAGTCTGATTATTATGAGAGGAAGGAAGAAGATGGAAAAAAAGGGATGAAAGAAAAATTTGAAAGAAGAAAAACAATAAAGTACCGATCAGAAACTGAAGAGAGGTTACAGAGGCTAAGTTGACATATTTCAATGGCTGTCTTTCACACACACACACACACACACACACACACACACACACACACACACACACACACACACACACACACACACACACACACACACACACACACACACACACACACACTCTGTATTGTACAACAGCAATATTATATCTTCCTCTCCTGTATTTCTGGCTCTCATTTGTCTCTCTTCAACAGATTCTCCTTCTCTCTCTCTCTCTCCCACTCTGCCTCAGCCTCTCTCCACTTCCTCCTGATTATAAATAACCTATGGAAGACATTTCAGAGAGTGCAGCTTTGCTGCAGGAGCTGTCCCAGCAAATGGAATATAATAACTTCCCCCATCCCCTGCACCTCCCCCTCCACCACACACACACACACACACACACGCACGCACACGCGCACACACGCACACACACACACACACACACACACACACACACACACACACACACACATACCTTCGCCGAGTGCTGCAAGTCCAATCGGTACAGCAGGAAATATCAGTAATTAGGCAGAGAGCACAGTCTCACTGCAATTACTGCCTGATATCTGAGACATTTGTTAGGCTTGTTAGTGAGGATTGGTGGCTCCATTAGGAGAGGAGTGAGTGGTAGCAATAGCAATAAAGTTGATTTATATCAACTATGCTGGTGACCTCTGTCGCACATCATCCCTATCTTCTTATTCTCTTTCTTCCAGCTTCTCTGTCATCATATGAAATTGCAAAGTAATAAAAACGGTCTTCAGAGGTAATAGATCAGTTTTTTGGTGAAGAAGGAAGCAGGTGCTAGGACATACCGAGCTTCATTCACAGGATGGTGGCTGTAGAGGAATCTGTGGCAGGAGGCTGGTTGATGTCACTGTCCAACGACAACCATGTGTCTCAACATGTCAGCTTGTCATGAGATAGATAACCAGGGGCTTGTTTCACAAAACCTAGATGAGGGATTAAGGCAGGATTTTCCAACTATCCTGGCTTAACTAAGCCTTGGTTCTGTTTCACAAAAGTAGTAGCACATACGTTACCATGGAGATTTATTCTGTGAAACTAGCCAGAGGGGTGTACTACGAAGCAAGTTCAACATACCCAGGCTTTCTTTGTCTGACCTGGCTCAACAAAGCGGAAACGCTCAATCAGAGATAATCGGGACTACGACGGTGGTTATCAGCTTTCTTTGTTAACTCAGGCTTTTTGCTTTAGGCTCTCAGCACATAAGAGATGAGGTTTGCAGCATCTGACCAATCACAAACCTGGACAAGTGCACTGACAGCAGAGCGACATATTTTTTAAAATGAAGAGCAAACTATAATTTTAAAATCCTATAATGAAGTTAAACACATAATCCACACTGAAAGCAACATATCTGCAGCTGCTAAATGATGGAAGAATGTGCTGGCCGAAGTTGAAAGACTTATAATATCAATTTACAATAAGTGTAGAGGAAGATCTGACTAATTACATGTTTCATTAAATGAATTTATTATTAGATGTATTCTCATAGCGAGCAAATAAGAAACACATAAAATTATAATTCAAAGCGAGAGGGAGGTTTATTGTCATATCTTATAAATAGGCAACATGTAGAGCACTTTAGTGCATCAATCAGTCCCTGATATCATTAAAAAAAACAAATGAAATCAATCTATACCTCATAAAAATCACTGGGAAAAGACACAGAGAACTGATTTGTCAGTCGGCGGTGCTTTCTTACGTTTTAAACCGATATCTCCAACGTAACCTGTTCCAGACCGGGTTAAGTTGGCAGCATCAATTACCATGGTGATCTACTCAGGTTAAAAGAGAGCCACGTTCGTGACACTGACAACCCTGGCTTTAGTCTCAACAAACCTCTCTAACCCACTGATCTCGCTTCGTAGTACAGCCCTCAGGCTAACAGCCAGACTTACTCAATCCTGGTGCCTTTCAGTCAGTGTTTACTCTGATCAGAAACCAATTTCTTTGTTTTGTTTTGCTATAAAATAAATAATAAAATAAGTTTCCCTTTATAAAGACTACTGTTTACATTATTACTTGAGGTATGATTCATATTTTACTGCAGTTACTGAGATGATTAGAGATGGACAATAAAGTTGCACAGGTGTTTTGAATTGCGTTATGAATGCAATAAAGTATTAAAACGTGAGTGTTTCTCCCTTGTCCTTGATGACATCATCGATAATAACCCACATACGGATTTTCTGATGGAAAAAGGCGTTTCGGGACAAGTCGGACCCCCCTGCTTTTCTTAACGACTGCCTGCATGAGCGTTCTCAAGATTCAGCCCCGCAGAACACAGAGCCCTGACCGTCCCACAGATGATCTGTACTGGGATAAAAACATTTTCAAGTGACACGTTTCTCTTTATGCAGCAGGAGATGCTGAAAAGCCACTATTTGTCGATCTGTTACAAGGATATATTTGGCTTCGAAACAATATTCTCACATTTTTATTATCTCCCCACAGAAGTGTGTGCTACATTAAGGAGAATTTTTACCAAATAGTAGGTACAATGAATAATTTGAGCCATTAATTCCTTGAATTATAGAATTGTGACAGTTTTAGTTTACATCTGTGTTCGGTAAATGTTTATTTTTATGAAGCAACGCATTCAGTCAGTCCACTACTGTCTGCCACACCTGTTGAACTCCTTAATTAAAGCAGCAGGGTTCTTTTTCACATTTTGTCTTTTTCATCCTCGTATGCTTCCATTAAGAGCTGTTTCTCACTGGGGTTTAAGCATGTGACACGCCTCTTTCCATTTCACATCAGTGAATCTGTGATCTACCTCGTGGTCTTTTTAAGACAACTGTGAATTCGTATTTATCCGGATTAATTACACCTGGTTTGACCAAGCCACACCTGATCAACCAGTCTTGGTAATTGTGAAACAGATGAAGCCAGGATGAACTGACTCGGCTGGGTCAAGCCTGGCTTTTCTCTGTTATCCTGGATATCTTAATTCTGCTTTTGTGAAATAGGCTCCAGGATTTCAGAGGTGATGTGATGTTTAGCCTAAGACATGTAGATGAAATGTGAAAATATATACATAGTGGTCACTTGACAGAAAAGATATGGAAAGTAAACTAGGTAGGAGTCTAAATTTTAAAGGTCCCAGAGGAATAAATTGAGATGTTTTTGTAATAAAGTCAGTGTAGGTGTTGTGTTAACGTAGCTTCAAAATACAAACTTTAAAGGGACCAAGAAAGTCAATCATGTTTTAACCTTAACGTCATCGTTCTTAAATAAACCGTAAGGTTTTTGGGGATTTTAATATTTTCAGCTCAAAGCAAAAAGGGACAAGAGACAGAGACATATTTATCATTTTGGCAAAACACCTCATAATGTTCCAAAAATTCTAGGCACTTAAAGTGAAGTGAGGGCGCTTTCAAAATAAGGGCATGAATAGATTTAATTTGTCAAATAGCATAAGAAAAAGTGACATAAACAATTAAAAACTACACAAAATCAATATTTTATATAATCATCCTTTACCTTCACAGCATGTAATGGGCCAGTGTGATTTAGGAGGATCTATTAGCAGAAAGAGAATATAATATTCATAATTATTCATAGTTTTATTTGTGTGTAATCACCATAAACAATCTTTTTTTGAAATATTAAAAAGAGTGTTTCATACTGTATCTGTATAGTCAGTGGGTTCTTCCGTGGAACGCACCATGTTGCACCACCATGCTTCTACAGTAACCCACATGGGACAAACCAAACACTGGTTCCAGAGAGGGCTTTTTATTGTTGTCTGAGTTTCATGACCACCTTAGGTTCTCTTACACGCTAGAAAATGGACATTGAGGGGAGTGGTGTTCTATTACGCGCCATCTGCAACCTCACCACAATGTTCCACTAACTCTACAAACTGATCGAGGCATCATAATGCATGTTGCGAAGGGCAGTTAAAAACATTGAATCTTGTTTTGTTTTTGAAAGATTTGTTGGATGTTTTCATGGCTGGATTAAAGCTCCGTAGTGGCCGTGGGGTAAACAATTTGTAATTAGGCCTCTGTTGAGTCCACTTTGACCTGGGAATGTTTTACCCTTTGCCTGCATGATCTCATTATGTAGAGTTCACACTATAGACTATAGATGACAGCTTTATTATTAACCCAGAAGTCCAGGTAAAGCACTACTTTGGCCAGTAACTTATCAGTTGTTTTGTGGTTATTCTACTCAAAGACAGTTTCATTTTAGATAATGCACATTGCTCCGATATACGGAGCTTTAGTGATGAGTGCTGAGCCAAAGAAAAATACTTTAAATCTGGAATTTATTTTCGGGGCGTGTATGTCTGCAAATGTTTTCTCAGAGTTGGAGTTGGAGAAAATCACTCTTTGTTATGAAGTGTCAAAAGTATTTTTACTGCAGTGTTGAAAAAACAACAACATATGAATGCTTGTTAATAGGCTGAGAAACTCTGCACAACTTGAATGGAACTGCCACATAATGACAGTCACTGTCAGTCCTACTGCGGAGCTCCAGCATTCGATTCATGAGCAGAGGACGATATGTATTCCAGGAAAGAAAAATCCCTCTCAAAACAGAGCCATTAGTGAACGGTCAAGACACAGTGCTGTTTCTATAGCCAAGCAAGTCTTTGAAAGTTTTCCAAACAAATGCAAATACAGAATGCAGAAGTGATAAACAGTGTGAGGTTGTTAAAAATTAAAGTCCTGCAAAACTTTGCAAAAATTGAGGTGCTGACTTTATTGTTTTGTTTGGTGTTCTTTCAAGAACCAGATCAAGATTCAGTATACTGTATGTGCTGCTTTGATTCTGCCCTTTTAATTTTTTAAGGTTTTATTGCTTCTAAAAACAGTCCAGGCTTTAAAAATAGATGAAAGTTGGTCAATAAATCAATGTAGAGAAACACAAGAGATATTTTTCTTCTATTGTGTAAATTGTCTCCAAACCAGGCCTTGTAATGACAAGGAGGTTGAGTTTCTTCTTCACTGCAGGCAGCAAACTTGAAAGGTGCAGAAAAATAGGTCCCTTTTTGATTTCATTCAGTTTGTGTTTTATAAAATAACTAAATGAACAGAAAGTGAATCTCACCAATTTTTTTTGGCAAACTGTCAGCTCATGTTGAACAGCTCACAATCGGACTGTTGGGAACATATCATCCTTTCTCTAATACACTCCTGGCTTCTTTCTCATCGATATGAATAGATTATGGGCACGTCCACCACTACATGTTGGAAGGTCATTATTTTTAGAAAGTAAAATTACATTTCATCTTCTAAAAAAATCCAGAGGCCTGTAACGGCCTACACAAGCACCTGAAGACAGATTACAAGTTTGTACTGAAGAAGGCTGCCTTATCTGCAGTAACATAATGAATAATGTTCTGTGTGATTATGTGTGCTTAAAGTTCTTTATTATCAGTGTGTCTGTTTGAGTGAGGTGTTGGACGGATATGTCCAATATCTTTTGTGGTCATGTCCAAGACAAAGTCATCATGTTGATACAGCAGAGTAGATCTTGCTGTGTTTTTTGACTCTGGGTCACTGTGAACAGATTGCTCATTCATCTGAGTTGCAGCATTTTGTCAAACAGTGTGTACAGTGACTGCAACATGGAGCAAACACAGTTTCCATCGCTGAGATGACGCCTCTCAAATATTTTGAAAGTAAACATTCCTGCAATACTATGTATACAAATGCACAAAAAAACAAAACACCCCCACACTCTTTCACACTGAGCCTGTCTCTTTGCTTGTTCCTTCTTATAGAACTCATTTGTCTGTGATAATGCACAGGTAGAGGATATGCACCGGGTGTCTGCCCTGATAGCCAGATTCCAGCAGCAAGGATATAATAGCCATCTACTCTGGCTATCAAACAACAGCACATCTGTTTATAATCCATACAGGTGGCCCCGGGTAACCATCAGTGACATTACAGTAATTGTATAGTTGTATTATAATGCAAAATCTGAGCCAATGAGCAGATTGGTTAAAAAAAAAAAAATCCCTCCAAGCCAATATTTAGTATGGTTTTAGAGGAAACACATTTACAGGCTCGTATTTTTATTCAAGGCTGGCTATGTTAAAAAAAAAAAAAAAAAAAAAAAAAAAAAATTGCGTTCATCGTACACTGGCCCTTTATGTTGCCCTTCAGTTCACCCTACTTTAGGCCCAATGGGGTCACTTTGTTCTGATAGGTCAAAAACACATTATTTTGAGTTCTTTACTGCAAAGGTTCACTTCTTTAATATGTAGTATCTGTAAATATTGAAGCCTGAAGCCAAAGCGAAACATGTGAATGGAAAATGTCAGCAACCCACTGAGCAACCTCACCAACAAAAGCAGGAAAACTTTGTTTAAGATAACTTTGACCACATATCATTGAACCACAGCAGCAGGCTAAAAATGAAAGAAAAACGTTTTTGTTTTAAAAAAAAAAAAAAAAAAGAACAGTATGATGTGTAACCTTCAATGTAGTACCCACTGCAAATATGAGAAAACTCAGCCTTCATATAAACAATGATGAGGTCCAACATACAAAGATGAAACAGTTTTGGTTAGATGACTGCATGGAGAGATTTCCGTATTTGTCTTTCTCTATCTGATGTTTTAACACATAAAATATGAAATGTGTTTCCTTCCACTAATCATAATTTCAATCAAAATCTGATCACAGTTATGAGTTGTGTTTGCTTATGGTCAAACATTTTAGAGAAATAGTACTTAGTACTTAAAATAAAACCCACTTGAAACCAAGAGACAGTGGACAGAAACTGCAGTCCTTTTTCTACACAAAGATGAGAGAAGTTCAGTCAAAGCAAACTTCATGCTTTTAAAATCAAGCTCCCTCTATGTTTTAAAAGTGTTTCCTTGCTGAGGTAGAGTGGTAGGATGATTGAAACAAAAATAGACTTGTGCAAATATCTGATTTGGCTCACTCAACACTGGATTTGTTTTAAATATTGAGTGTCCACAACAATCCACTTCACCACCCTCTGAAAAATGTGACTTTGAAACAAAGATAAATGTATGTTTAAATGATTTGGATTTGTTTTCATATTACTGCCTGGTAAATACATGTTTCTGCAAATTATATTTTCAAATGTGGATATTTCAAAGTCTTAAATTTATTCATTATTTAGATGGACCTAAAATTACTTGTAGAGTGTAAACTCCCTCCTGGTTGCTGAATTTATGGCCTTCCAGCCTCTAATTTTTTTCGTGTATATACATGACACGTGACACTCACTCATAAATTGTTGGGATGGCTTTAAATATACTTTCATTACCAATATAAAAAAATAAAAATAATAATAATGTCAATCCTGGGAGCTTTCAGGAGCAATAATGCTTTTCTGCTTGAAATGAAATCTGCAGATTAATGTTCCAACTTCTATTCAATTTCAAAGAGCTTTAACGGACATGATTTCAGATGAGTGGAACTTCTGTTCAGCTGAAACCGTGACATCGTCATCAACATTTCTCAAACTATAATCCAGCAACATTGCAATTTGAATTTTGCATTGGGTAATGTATAAATTGTCTTTGCCATCGAGCACATGGGATGATAGATTAGATCAGAATTTAAATCAAAAGCGATTGCCAACATTTCAAAACTATCAGAGATGTGCAAATTTAACAATTATCAATTGTTGTTCCACTTTTTAAAGCACAACTTTTGGCAAAATATGTACCATGATGTCACTGATACCATTATTAAAGTGTCTGCCTGGAATACAGTCATTTGTGAAATACTGTGGGGTGTGAATATTACAAACATAGATGCTGGAATTTTAAACTCTTACCAAAATATCACTAAAGTCACACTTATGTCCAATTCTGATCTTATTTCTCATCGTTTTGCTGCTCATTTTTAGCAGTGTCCAGTTTACATGTAAAAATATTCTGCCTTCATCTTTGCAGGTGCGTCATTAGCAGCTATCACACAGCAGAGGTATGTTAAGTATTGAGGTGCCAAATTACTGCTTTTAAAATATATTAAAACAATCCCTAATTACATCTTCTCAACCAAGATATGTGCACAATGAGCCAGGCACTCAAACTAAAAATACCTTCATCTTGCAGACCCACAAAATTTCTACTCTCATTTTCTGTACAGTATAATTAAAAATGAACGTCAAAATGTGTTATTGAAGAATAAGTATCCTGAAATGATCTCATTTGATTGGATTTCTGGCAGATAAAATGAGTCCTGTCTCCAGGTTTTGGATGGCTAAATTTACTGAACTCAGAGAAGCTTTCATAAAATTGATTTTACATCTGCACTGCACCTCTTCTGCATGAACCATATGTCAGGTTGTCTCTTGTGTCATCAACTCATCTGATTTATCTTTATATTGCAGCAAACTCCCTACTTCTGTCTCAAAATACTTTCAGAGTGGTGGCAGATATGTCATATTCACCTGTTTTAAGAAAATACTATAGATAAGAACTAGTTTAGATATTGTCATGCACAATGGAGTTCATGTGTCCCCTTTAGTTCCTTCTCTCTCTCTCCACATGCATCCCAAAACCTGATCAGGAATCAATAAGGCAGCAACAAGGGCGGTATCCCTCACTGGCTTCCCACTCACAGACAGTTGTTTTTACAACTGCCAAGTCAGAGATACTGTAGCAGGAACTGAAGCGGTGACGTTCCTAATTAGACATTGACATGTATTTTGGTATGCAGGGGGATAAGGAGACAGCAATTACGATCTGTAAAACTCCTCATGGGCAACTTGTCTCATCGCTTTAAAAGGCATTTGCATCCTGAAGGAGAAGTCTGTGACATAAATGTTGGACAGTGATATGAAAAGCCAGCACCAGACCAAAACCCGGGTCTACTTTAAAACAGTTTTATCAGACTGCCAGGGCTTTTTCAAGTAAACAACCATGAGTGATCCATAATATCTGTAATATTTCATTTTTAAATTTCATGTCCAGCTCCTACTTCTGCACGATTACATGGTCTGTTTAACCTGCTTAATAATGACATTTCACTGGAGCAGCAGGCAGGACAATAATCAGGCTAAACATTCATATGGTCAACAGCTCTGTTGCAGCGCTCTCACATCCCCAGCACAGTCCTTCAGTGTGTGTAATGCTGAAATATTTAACTGAGCTCATTGACTAAGTTACTGTTACTTCTCAGTTTAAACAACATAGCTGAGCCACCACAGTAAAATCATTTGATTGATACATAACTTGGTTTTCAGCTGGTTTTTTTTTTTTTTTGTATCTTTAGTTTGCAGAATACAGTTTTTAAATGGCCTTGTGAGTCAGAAGAGCCTTGACATCTTCATCAGAAGTAAAACGTAAGCTACAGTACAACAGTCTGACAGACTCAGCCACAAATTGGACAGCCCCATCACAGTTTTAGAAGTGCATCCACATCGGTGTCACAAAGGGAAGCAGGAGTGGCAGAAACAGAAGTAATGATGGCAAAAGAAAACCCACATAATCTGGTGAATATACTGTATTTTGTTTAACAGAGGTTATGAATATATGGACTCAAAATAACTACACTCAGGACAAAGGTGGCAAAGATCAACAACGATGAACAAGCACATACCCAAAAGGAAATCTTGCTAAGGGCTTGAGTTTGTATTACGAAAAAAAAATATGAATGTCATGACCAGCTAAAAGGTAGTGAACTGTAAAAACTGAATCAACAAGGACTTCTTCATCAGTGTGAGAAAACAGGGAAAAAAGTGTGATGCAAGCTTCTTCTACATATCCATGCTGACCTTGGTTGAGCGGGTGCTGCTCATTTGAAAGATGAACAAATGAATGTTATATGTGTCTGAAATACAGCGCAATGTGTTGTAATGAAATACATAAAGGCAAATTGATGGTGATTATGGCCGTTAACTTCTGTAAAGAGAAACCAGCCCACTAGTCCCCATATATGGGGGAAAACCAGATATTAGGCTTTTATAGTATGATCGGTTGTGGAAATGTTTTGCAAAGTAAAGCTTCCTTATCCACCAACTATTGACAGAAGTGATGGCTTGAGTCTCTTAAGACTTGTAGATGAAATTGTTCTTGTCCCAAGCAAACATTCTGAATCCCTCTGATATACAGGAGGATAAAGAGACATTCATTAACACCTGCTTTAAATGGCACCATTTGCATCCAAATGTTTTACTGTAGAACCCCATGCTCCATGGTTTGTGTCCTTGAGCCACCCAAATACTGATGTACAGGACCACCCATCACAACAATTGTGGCGACACTAATCATTTAAATGTTGAAACATCTAACTTCTATTGGATTTTAAAGTTCCCATATTTAAAATTTGGACATAGCACATTAATCCTGGCATAAGTCATCTCTCATCGTGTTTTAAAGGCCTCGCAGGCAACAATGTGCACACATCTAAAGACAAAGCAAACACCAAATTAACATGCTGGGGTCCCCAAGGCAAAATTGCCCTGCTGAGCCTCTAATAATGCCTTATTCCCTTTACTCTCTTCTAAGGCATGCAGCATTTCTGTGGTAGAATATTACCTAGAAGACTAGGAAAGCTTCTTAAAGACAAAGCCTCCAGATTAAGGAAGGGCCCGAGACCTCAGTGCCTTTGGTGCAATACGCTCAAATGAAATTAGTGCCACACAAGCTTTGAGGTACCCCGGAGTTCAAGGTCCCAACGCAGCTAACTGCTTTACCCAGACAGCCCCGTATCACGCTGAAACGTGTGATACACCCAGCAGTCTACAAGAGGATATCGTGTCTGTGTCACGTTTTGCCTTGCTGAGGTGTGAAAAACATACGCGTGCATGAGCAGAGTCAAAGAAGGAGGTCATGTGTCGAAGTGCAGAGTGATGAAGTCCACATGTGGAGGAGGTCAGAATCAATTGAACAGAGCAGATACAGGACTTTAAGCCGAAGGGGCTTGACGTTCAAGTCTGTGAGAAAGCAAAAGTCAACGTAGATTTCCATAAAATAATGTAAGAAAGTGACATTTATGATGTAAAATATTTCACTTATGCAATTGTTTGACTTTTTAAACCCAAACCATGATCTCTTCCTAAACCTATCTGAGTAGGTTTAGTACCTAAAACTAAGACACTTTACTCTCCAAAGTCTCGGTGATGCAAACCCTGACACTAACAGGCTATCCTCTGGTGGACTGACGGGGCTGAGACACACTTTGGACAGATTCCATGTTGGCCCAGACGGTTCTCGGGCCAAAAGTCCAGGAAGAGCCAATGGGAGAAGTCTGCACAGCCACTGGAAACAACACTACTGAGGTGTGCTTCCCATTGTCCTTACAGAATATTTGGGTTGGAACAATACTCGGTCCTGCCTCCATCACTGTTTTTAACCCCAATATCCCCATTATTAGAGCTGCTTATCAGCCATCATTGAACTCTGAGGTTGTAATGGGCTGTTGGCATGCGTGAATCTGCGGACAGGATCTTGGTTTCTGGAAGAGGTTTACTGAGCATACGTGCCCTGCAATGCCTGATTTGATCATCAGCCGTGTACTACAGGAGTACCTGCATCCCATCAGGCCACTTGTTAACGCAGCTGGAGGAAGAGTATGCTGGGATTAATGGGCACAAATAAGAGCCTCTTGAGAAAAGTAGAGAAAAGATTGTGGCAATTCAGTTCAATTGGCCCCACAATAATGGGAAAGCCCACTAATGGTTCCATGATCACAACAATCCAATGAGCATATTTCTGTGGCCTCTCCAGTCACATGACGCAAATCCAACTATTCATCTGTGAGATAGAAATGAGGTGCTCCAAGTACAGAGGCACTACAAGCTAAGGTGTCTGGAATGGAGCAAATCACCTGAATAAACATGGACTAACATCCCTGTGAAAGGCTGTTGAAACCTGCTAGAGTCCGTGCTCCAACTCACAACAGCTACTTGGTAAAACAGGAACTCAGTATTGGGCTGTTTGTGTGGACTCTACTTGCCTTCACATTTCATAATATACTGTAATCTGTGCTTATTTTTCTACATTTCCCCTGACTAGCTATAAAACTTTTATCATATTCCATATGTTTTGCCCTCTGCAGTATATCTATTTTTCAAGGTGTCCACTTTTGTGATGCGTGAAATTTCCTCGCTGTCACTATCAGCTGTAAACCACTGTTGGATGGGACAGGAGCCTCTGGGGTTATCTCGAGCACACACACACACACGCACATTTGCACACACATGGTTGGCAGCCAAACCAGGAGTGAGTGACTATAGCTGTTATCTCAGACATATCTCCAGACAGCGGTTATCCAAATCTGTGCACTCGGCTTGGCACAGCACACCACCCCAAGCCTTTTAGACACACTAGTCTGGACAGATGGATAGGAGAGAGGGAGGCGGGAGAGAGGGAGAGTCGGTTTCGATGCATTACCAAAGAGACATGGGAGGAACGAAGGTGGAGGGTGAGACATTGTAAAAGGAGAGGGGTGAAGAGCGGAGTGAGAGAGGGAGACTCAAACCATTTAGATGTGCCATGATGGAGGGAGAGGGAGAGGCAGGACAAATGAAAGGAAATAGACTGATGCGGGTGATGGAGGAGCAGATAGAGAGCAAGCAGAGAGGACCAGAGAGATGATGATGATGACCTGCCTGTATTAAGCTGCTCTGTGTCAGGAAATTGGCCACTGACCCGCTGCTCGCTGACAAGCCATGAAACTGTCTGTCACAACATCTACCTTAACAAGTCATTTAGTCTAGTGCTGAGTCCCACACTACTTATTTATGTAACAAAAATAAAAGATGGATGCCATATAGAAGCACTTGTTTCCACTTTGTCTGAAAGTTAAGTGTCAGGATGCTGAAGTTAAGTAGAGGAGTATTCTTTTGAAATAAGAGGTTGTGGCATCCATGTTGGGTGAGAAAACAATATCAGGGAGTGGGAGAAACACATTTTACATAGGTATTATACAACGTCAAGTACATCCTCTGGAGTCTGTTTTAAACACAATATTTGTTTTCATGTAAATAATCACTCTTTTTTTGTTGCATATGAGAACAAATATTGTATAAAAAAAACTTCATACTATAAAGCAATTTACCCTGTTTTCAATTGAAATCAACCTGTTACTAGAAATAAGTGTCTGTTAATTGAAAGATTAAGAGTAAAACTAGAATAAAATAAACTGACATTTGATTTAGGATTATACATTTAAAACATGTATACTGCAAAAAAACCTTGTCTTATAAAAATCACAGAAACAACAAAACAAATATTTTAACAGAATTCTATCAAACTTACGCAAATCTAACTTTTAAGAATGTGTTGATGTGTTGTGACAACATATGTGGCGTCAACATTAAAATGACGGATGTACATAATTAAAAAAAAACATGCGGCTGCAGCTGTAAAACATCAGTTCATTGAGAAAGCTTTTTACTGTGCAAACAACATATTGTTTACAGTATATTTAACATGATTTTTTTTTTACCGCTAACTAACTACCAGTCTGGCTGCTTTCTACCAAGACCAAACATTACTTCTATTAGCTAACACAGTAAAATACAATAAGGTTGGCTATTTGAAAACACATATGCGCATGTGCACGCAGAATGTGATGCATGCTTTGTATAAATTGAATACATCCATCGTAAATACACTGCAGCTGTTACTGAAGATGTTGAACACATGATTCATTACAAATGAACGAATGGAAACCAGACAAAGCTCGTGTGTGTGGAGAGGACAGACACGTTCTGCAGTAACCCAAAGTGAAGTTTAAAGATTCTTGGAACACAATGTCTGCTCCTACCTCACATACCCTGTGCTGTTACTATAACTACCGTTACTATAAGCACTGTGTTCACTTGCATGATTGGCAGCCGGAAGTGTCACTCCACCCTGGGATTTGGTGCATATTTCGAGGCTCCAATCAATGTCAAGTTGGCCACTTTACAACAGCTCATTGGAGTTTAATGGCTTTGTTGCTGTTGATTAGCTCTCAGTTGTTACAGTTGTTGAACTCTTGGTTTAGCTGCTAGTTTGTTACATAGCCTACTGCTTGCTTTATTATTAGTGGTTCCTCACTTTTAGGTACACCTGAACAATCTAATGCAATCAAATACAATAGCTCAGCTCTATATTCTACCTTCGTATTAGGAAGTATTTGTTCAAAGTATTGGCCAGTTATATTGTTATTACTAAGGTCATTGTTAAAGGTGATGTCATTTTTTGTTCTAAACATTTACACACATTAGGCGGTGGAATATTACAAGGACTTAAATGAAAATGAATGCAGACCAGTATTACACAACTACAACCTCAGAGGTTAAAGACATCATTTAACTAACAGATCAATGACAGTGACAAACAAATGACAAAAATAAGAGTTCCATTTTTTGCAGGACATGTGTATTGTATATATTATAGGTGCTTTTCCACATGATGATCAACAGTGTAAAGACAGAGGATGGTGTGTGTTGTTCAGTTTGTGAAGCCATCTGTGATAAATATGTGATTTGGGGTTAAATAAATAAAACTGACTTGATTATATGGAGAGAAGCTCACAAAGTGGAGTAAATAATGCAACACAACCCCTGAACACCCCTCAGACCTCTCTGTCAGCTTCTGGTGAGGGCTGAAACTGAAAATGTTCATCTGCTATTAGTGAGTCCAAGTATCTCTCCACAGGGTCTGAGCTCCCCTGTTTTCTTCCATTCCGTCATGCCATGGTCTTCCTGTTGTTGTATCATTAGTTTGCCTCTCTTTCATTCCTGCTCTCAATCCTACATTCACTGTTCATCTCTGCTGCATCTCCCCTCGCTTGTTTTATAATCTTTCTTTTCCATCTCACCGTCATCACTGGCCTCTCTGTCCTCTTTCTCTCCCACCTTTCTTCCTGCGGAATCAACAAACAATTGTCTCTCTCTCTAAGTCTCTCCCATACTCTCTCACACACACACACACACACACACACACACACACACACACACACACACACACACACACACACACACACACACACACACACACACACACACACACACAGACACACACACACACACACACACATCTGTGCAGTCATGAAAGCCTTGAAGACAAAGAACCTATAATACTGTATATGTGGAGGAGTCAGTCGGGCACTTTGCACTTTGTCAGGGTTAAGCAAGATGGACACTGTCATGGTAATGACTGCACACACTGACAACAGGACACATGGAAACACGTGGCTTTCTTCAAGCCTCGGCGCACACACACACACTCATACACCTCCCATAATGATGCGGCTGTCATTCTGGTTCAGTATGGAAGAAGAGCTGCTTGACAGACACTTTTCAGAGCCCCGTTGGAGACGGCTGGGCTCTCTGACACCTGCAGCTTGTGTTGTGTTTGTGTATGTGTGTGTGTGACAGAAAGAGTTAGAGACAGAGAGTAAAAAGAAAAGTGAAAAACACTATGCATTCCTATGTGCAAACTGTATGCACAATAGAGAATACATATATTTGTATGTGTGGTCTTATACAAACAGTATATGCATGAGTGCGGACTGATTAGTTATAAGTTCCCCTGCCGTTGTAAGAGTATAGAGACAATAGAGATCTGATTCACACACACACACACACACACACACACACACACACACACACACACACACACACACACACACACACACACACACACAGACACACACACACACACACACACACACACACACACAGAAAGCAGAAGGTAGTGTACATGCTTGGACTTTTGAAATCCATTTTCAGTTTTCATCTTCTTCCCCTTCCTATCATCTATCTATCCTGTCTGTGCTGTCACCATCACTCACTGAAAATCCACTCACTGATTTACTCCACAGTCCCAGAGGAGCTGAGCATATGTGGGTGCCTATGTGTATATTTGAAGATGAGAAATGGGTTTTTGTGCATGTGTGTGTAAGTGAGTGTGTGTAAGAGAAAGACAACACAAAAAAATAAAAAACCCTATTCATGCAAATAATTTAGTTTGGTGCAGACATGCTTTCTGTGCATGTTTGCACTCATGAAGGTAGATGCTTTTTAAATTACACATCCTTATATATGTGTGTGTGTGCATCTTTCAAGGACTTCAGATGAAAGGTGAACATCACATGCAATCAGGGCTGCAAGTGACAAGGTGCTGACATGTCATCATTTCTCTGGCTGTCAGACGGGATGGGCGTGGAGTGATGAAAGGAATTGTGGGTAGTTTAACAGTTGGTTTCTTTATTTCCACACAGTTTTGTGTGCTGGGGGCCCAGAAGAAATAAATGCACAAAGATGTACACCTGCAAAAGTTGTAAAATGTTTGAACATGTGCGTTGGTTAAACAAATCCTCAAGTCTCCATCCTCAACCTTATTGTCTCTTTGCATGTCAGGACATAACCAAACTGTTAATATAAGCCTACTTCTCAACGCAAGTCATCAATACATGTATTTGTATGTATAGTCTTATACGTACACGCATACCCAAAGGTCCCTGATTTAATTCATATTCCTCTAATAAAGCACCATAAAGACGTACTGGTTGAATCTTATTAGTTGCAGCTCACAAACACAAAAATACACCAGGAAGTCTACAGATGGTAAATAATCTGCACTTGCATAGCGCCTGTTTACCTCAGCTGTCTACAAAGCACTTTACAATGTTTCTCATTTACACACACACACACACACACACACACACACACACACACACACACACACACACACACACACACACACACACACACACCAGTCACGACAGAGCTGCCATGCCATCAAAAGCAAATTAGGGTTCAGTGTCTCACTCAAGGACACTTCAGCATGCGAACAGGAGGAACTGGAAATATAATTGCCAACCTAATGATTAGTGGACAACCTGCTCTACTATCTGGACCATAGCCACAGATAAGTAAACAAACAAAGTGTCTCTATTTTATTTTCATATAAGTCACTGAGATAGAAATTCCTTGCTTATGTAAAATGTGAAAAAACTGTAGGCTACAGAAAATATAGATTTTTGTTTTTTAGGAATTAGCTATCGTAATTCCTTTATCTGTCTGTGTGTGTGTATATATATAAAGAAACCCGCCCAAATTTTGAGGGCCTCGCCATTTTAATTGGGAGGAAGGACTCCCAAAATATTTCACTCAGGTCCAAAGCAGCAAACACAAGCCTCACAACAGTCACTTAGTAATCAGCCCTCAGTGTATTTGGTTGTGGTTTCATTTGTCTAATCTTTTAAGCAAATACTTCCTGGGGCTTATAGTCATTGGGCTCTACAAGCAAAACAGTCCTAGTTCATTCTAGCCTTAAAAGCTATGACAGAGCTTTGTTTTCAACCACACAATGTTCAGAAAATAGAGCATTTAAGCTAAAATTACAACCTCACACTATATGAATTTAAGTCCAATAGTTTCTTGCAACCTAAGCAGAAAAGTTCATTTCATTAAAAAACTCAAAACAAATCCAGCACTGTTTTGATGCTTGCTGCGGTGTCATATTTAAAATTGCAATGGATATTAAATAGCCTCTGAGTGATTAGGCTACGTAGATATTATAGAGTGTGACTACAGTAATGACAACTCAGTGGCCGTCTGGAACAGAGTGTACCTCTGCGGCTCAGAGATAAGCTTCAGGGTGTATGCGAGATCATCAGCCTCAAAGGTTAACCAGGAGGGTGATGAAAGGATGTTTTCATTCATCCCTAATAGAAACTGATAATTTTAATGTTTGACTGTTCTTTAAAATTTCACAGATTAATAAAAAAAAAAAAAAAAAAAGTGAAGAAGTCATCATATAAATCTCATATTAATGTCTGAAGGTCAGTTGTACTTGCTCCTTACCATTACAGGAGAATTTACTTTAAGAATGATTCTCATTCGTGCCAAACCAGGGTCTTATTGGGATACTTTGGGTCATCTTTTCTATTGGTGATAATAATATTCCAGTTGTAAACGTGTCCAAATTGTTGAGATCTGCAGTGGTGCCATTTCTACAACAAAGTATGTTGGAGCAAAAAACACAATTATTCACAAAATCAGGTTGGAACAAAACCAGCCTAAACGTGACAACGCTGAAAAAGTCTGAAATCTCTTCTTGTACGAGAAAGCTGGGGAGACAAAACTATAGCAAGTAGTCATTTAGAACTTAGTCAGTCAATAGAATTGTAGGCAAGATGAATTAATAATGAAAATGCTCTTTACTTTTAATAGCTGTTCAACATTGAACCCAGATACATTTTCAATAAGATTGGCAATTATGTTTTTTTCTTAAAAACTGTTGACTGTTTGGGTTTCTTGCCCCATGTGATTTCTTTTACCAGTATTATGTGTTCTTAGATATCAGGATTTAACTTCGGATGATTATATATAATAATAGAAAGTAATGATGCTTGAAACTAAAGGTTCTAATAAATCTCATCCAATCCTGAAATTTAGGGGAATTTATATATTTTGGAAGCATGTGTTGACCTAAAATGTGTTACTGCATATGTTAGGATGGATATGAGCGTTTTTCCCATTTATTAAATGAAATCTCAGTATTAAACACTAAATATGTGTAAATGCTCTTTCTTTCCCCTCCGCATTCACACATGAAGCCTCTCACCTTCTGTAACCAGTAAAGGTCACTGCCATCTAACTAAACAACAGTTACACTCACCAAAGGTCACCTATTTGCTGTGCACATAACTGCATAATTAAAAGGTCCCTGATTTAAGCATATTAAAATTTACTTTGGGATAGAAGACGCTATAGAAGGTTATCACCACAGCAACCCTGTCTTTTGGCATACTTGCCTTCTTTATAAATGCCACCGCGAAGAGTTCTGACAACTTATTCTGGGGCATTTCCATCAGTGAGAGTCAGCATGGTCTCCTTCAACCCCACGGTTCACGCTTTATGTTCCCGACCTTTTGAAGTGTGAAAATTGACTAACGCCTAACGGTGTCAAGAAGAATCCCCATGCCACCCACACACTTAGTATATGCTGAGCAGAATCTTAGAGGACAGGATACTCCGGAGAAAGTTGGACACCCTTGCTGTTCTTCAGCATCCCTTCTTTTCACACTCATCCACCGGGGAAGGCTCACAATTACAGCCCCCCACCTTCTACCATTGGACAGAGCTATTGGAGGTTAATTGCCTTGCTTAAAGGTGCACCGCCAGTGTTAGTTTAGGTGACATCATAGCCATTCTACACTATCCATTTCATAGCCCATTCTCTAACCTGTGTAATGATTACTGGATTTAAGGCCTATTTCTGAAGACCTTGAAGATTCCATTTCCTCCCGAACAACCCGACATCAACCCTTGAAATGACATCCAAACTGTGTTGTACCTGAACAGTAAGTGAATTATAGAACTTTGGGGTTTTAGGAGTCGTGCAGCTGTAGAATAAGACTGGAATATAAGTATTGTAACTCTGTCCCAGGTTATAGATGACAGGGTGAAAGGTGTTGATGGCATCTGCATGATCACTCAGTTGTCAAGATTTCTGATTTGCCTCAGTACATTTAAAGCCAAATGAAACATGAAGCAGTTCAGTTCAGACTCAAGGCTGATGTTGTAGATTCTAAAAGTGGGCAGGTCTTCCATTAAAAGGGCAGAGAAGTCCTAATTGCTTTCCATCCTGATCCTGACCCAAACAGTAATAGCATCTGGAATATGTCTTCTGACACATGTATGTCTGTCAGGGATCAAGTCACTTAGTCAGTTCTCTCATTGCACAGCAGGACAGTTGAAAAAGTGATTTATCTTCTGAGCAATTTCATTTTTACTCGACCAACAAGTCCTCTAACCTTAATGGAAATAAATTCTCATTGCTTTCGAAGGTGTTACCATGACAATGGGGAAATCACCATGTGCTTAGTAAAGGTTTGGTGGAATGTAATCTCAACTTTGGTCACACACCTTACTGACTTGTCCATCTACCCCGACCTCTTTCTTACAACCCATTTACACTTTATATATCTTTATATATATTAGGCGTCAAACAGAATAAGGCTTTGGGAAATGCCTGGTGAGACTGACATGCCTGGTGCGCAGTCAGGTTGCCAGTATAGGTGGGCGGGGCATAGTGTTCATGGTTTCTTAGTCAGATCCACCCCTCGCTCCTTCCCAGCGCCTCCATATGGTCACTTCTGCCTCCAGAAAACCGAGATAGCAACAGCCAAAATGCAAGACTCATCTCTTAAAAATGACTTCTCACAAACCAATAGGTGGGTTGCCAATTGTTTAAAACACATTCTTGTCAAATGTTTCATCCATCCCTGGAAAACAAAAAAGTTTCCTTAACTAGCTGTGCCCCTTATTTAGATAATACCCCAAACAAGAATGAACTGCTGTATAAAGATTGCAGTGTAAAATTGCTAAAATATCTCGAAACAAAATATCAAGTGCAAAGGTCAGTGGTAAAGATCTCTTAGATTATTCATGTGATGGTATGACTTTGTAAAAGTAGACCAGTGGGAGAAAAAGCAGAATAAAAGGTGAAGAAAGAAACAAGGTTCTCCATCTCGCTACTATTAATTGTTTGGTCGCTGAAGTTCGATTTCAGTAAACAATACTTCATTTTTAAAATCCCAGTCATGCATTTTAAACTGTTGGGTGCACAGTTGTAAACACATTGACTGAGGAGGCTTTGGACCAAATACATGTTTGCAACTCAAGACAGACAAATCACTGTTCGACATTTTTGAGCTTAGTGCGATGCCAGAAGGCTGCACTTTCAAAATGAGCTGCAATGCGTTTTAGGAGATACATCAGAGTGAGATCAGATAAAACAAGTGCTCTTCATATTTCAAACCTCCATTTTCCCTAAGTGTGGGCAACAAGGTGCATAATTCACCGCAGGGCAAAGACAAAAATGAAGCCCGCCACCTTGCGGCTTTTCATTCCCTTCCTGATGGCTGTCTTGTGTGCTTTAAGACACTTTATCTATCGAGTGCTATAAATCAGACATGCAAGGATGTGGCGGCGCTTTAATGTACATTTTGATGTCAAAGTGGATGAGAACTGCGATGGGTAAGATGGTTGGAACAACAAAGTAGGAAGAGAGCATGACAAGTGAATGAGTGAGACAGGGTGGGAGGTGAACAATTTCTACAATGTAGACATGAAAGAAGGGAGTATTAGACAGAAAGGAAGGTGAAAAGGAAACATGTGAAACAGTTATGGACCGCTCGTGAGGAAAGGTGAAAATAGAAAAGAAAAGGGTGAAAAGGGTAAAATGGGAAACACAAGGTAGGTTTCCAAAAAATGAGGAGGAAGCCAGAAGTTAATAGGCAGAGGGAAGAGGAGGAGGAGGAGGAGGAGGAGGAGGACGGAAGCTCCATGAGGGGAAAGGAAAGGGAGGGGAAGAGAGTGTCTCCCAAAAGCAGGCCAGTGTGTAAGTGTGGCAGACTTAGTAACCCCCGGGCTTCTTTTACTCTCCTGCCTCCCCAGAGAAGCAATTAACAAAGAAATTATGGCGGAACAATTTACCCAAAGGCTCCGGGTGTCTCTCATGCCGTTTAAGTGTGCTAATCACTTTTTCCATTCCAGTACAGACAGAAAGGAGTGAAAAGACGAGGCGGGTGTGTGACAGAATTTGACATAAACAAAAATAAAGGATGTGATAGAAAACGATGGATAATAGGACAGATTGTGTACAACCCCATAAAACACTTACAGTGACGACATACACACCTAACGCATTGGGACCTTATTCAGTTTAATCTTAATTATCAGGCTGCATTGATTACAACATACCTCAGGTATACCAGCGTGTTTCCTATATGCCGTATCTGGAGCGTAACCCAAGTATGTTACTAAAATGCTCCTGCTGTGTATTCATGGCTACAAAATCAACACATGAGCATGTTCCAGATTTACATGCTTTCCTGCCTTCAGGCTACATTTAGCAACATTTTTGTAATCTCGTAGAAACTGTATAGATAATCATATTCTCGGCTACATTCTGCAGATGGTGCATGCAATGCAGGTGGTGATAGGCAAAAGAAACAGGTGAGGCTAATCAGGAATAATGAGGTGTGTGGGCTCTCCCAGCTACTGATATCAGGAAGCTTATCACTGCTGCACAGAGGTGTACTGAGATTTGTCAGCCACAGCATCAGCGTGTTTCCTATATGCCATATTTGGAGCATAACCCAAGTATAAAAGTCAAGATCTGCTTCCACTGATTGGAGAGTACAACTGCATATGAGGGGAAAAAAAAAAAAAAGTTTCATAAAGGCTGGTGGCTCAAAGTTTGTGTGTATTTTTAAATTAACAAGAATGTTATAAATACATGTAAATATGTAATATGTATTGATCTGCAAGTTCAAATAAAAACGTTGATGCTTATTAGGCAAAATTATGTCTCAAGTCAATATTAAAAAGAACATTATTTACACATGAAAAATGTTCGCTGCTTGAATATTAATGTTAATTAATGCTTTGGACATTTTCATGGAAACTTTTGGTCCTTTTATCAGCTACCTACAGCTCCACAGAATGCATAATTGAGTTTGATAAAATGACCTGGCTGGCCTTGGCTTGTTTAATAAGGATGCTTGTGCTAAGATGAGAGCACCAGCTCTTTCTTCTCTCTTTGAGTTTATCTTTGGCCTCAAGCGTTGTCTGCTGTCAGCGAGAATGATTTTTCATACAATCTGGAAATGAACTTTCACCACTCCTTGATAAAGTCTCACAGAGAAAAGTAAAAGACCCACTTCTTGTTGCTAAAAGTGAATATGCCTCACAACCATGACTGGTGAGAGGAAGTACAACACAGCGACACAAATACCTCACAGCTGCCGCCCCAGATTACAACTTCACTGTACAACCTGAGGAAGCAGCTCGCATCCCTCCGACCCCTCCAACCACACTCATCCACAACCAACGTGCGCATTCTAATTAAACCCAATCAAACTGAGCACATCTAACGTTTACACTAAACGGGGCTCTATAAATAAAATAGATCTCTTCTAATTTAGGCACTCAGGCATGAAAGGCTTCGCCGCGGCGCCTGAACTCTTTTCCACCTTGCTGGAAGAAACAAACAAATTAGCCAACTTATATTAAAGCCTGCCTGCTGTGCACGACAGGTAACTATTTTCAGGTTGAATTTTTGTCTCAGATCTGAAGCTGGAGATGGCATCTTTCAAAGAAGTCCTGGAGTTTGTATTTGACTCTTGATGACTAGTGGTTTTGTTATTAATCACATAATGTTTTCAAAATGTTTAATTTGTTAGTTGTTGAGTTTTTTTTTTTTTTTTTAACAAGACAATCGTAACTCCAAATATTGGACTATATGGTCAGAATGTGTATGAAGGCATCAACATGGAGTTGAGGACAACCTGGTTTTTTTTAAATCCAGAATTATAGTTACAAAGAAGGGCCCAATAAGGACACAAATGGGGAGTGCAACGAATGCAAAATGGACTGGACTGATGGCTGCAAGAGCTATTTGTTCTTCTTCTTGAATAGAAAAGAACACAAAGGAACAATGTGATAATTATATCATGATGTGACTGACAGTGTTTGTAAAACAAAATCCTAGCTTGTCATGGCATTTATGATAAAAACTCCGGTTTTCATTTGTGTGTACGCACAGTGTGTGTGGGAAGTATGTTCCTCTCAGCCACCCCACCGCTGGGAGACCTGTGGAGTGTAAAATGGCTGAATGCAGCTTGTCAGCTACCAATCCTGAGATACACATGAACATGGAGACAAATACAAGTCTGCAGGTGCATCATCAACAAAAAACATTTAGTGATTTGTTAAAGAGTTAAAAACCAAAACAAAACAAAGCAAAACCATATAATACACGTGTTTCATACATGTGGTCAAAGGTATGAAGCTGCACTTGGTGGCACATTATTGGTACAATAAATAATAATACAAAGTCATCCTACAACTCTGCAATAAAACAAGGCACTGCATTATCCTGTGACTTTTTTCTATTATTCTGTCCACCATATATATAGCAATCAGGGTAAACATTACAAAGATATATTTGTGTAACAATAATGTGATAGATGTTAAGCACAATCTGCTGCCTCCTGACAGCTGAATAACACCACAACATGAAGGTGTTGGAGGACTGTCGTTGGTCAACATCAGTTTGTGTGCTCTTGTTACGAGGCTGTTTTTTGTTGCTTGGGCAAACCTCCCTCATTCTAATTAAGGGTACATTTTGCAGCATATAATCTGATTTTAGACAACACTTTTCCAACGTTTTCTGACACAAAGTAGGTGAGAGGACAGAAAGAAGCACAAAGAAAGGATTTCCCAGCGTGCTACAGAGGAATCTGACTGCCCTCCCGACCTGAACCCCTTTCTATCTCTTTGGAATGAGCTGAGACACAAACTGTGGCTGAATGGGAGCAAAGCCCTGCAGCCTGCTTGGAAATGTGGTGGAAAACTGCAACCAGACAGGGTGATTTCCTGCAACTGGATTTGTCTTTTGTCAAGAGTACTGACGGGATTTAGCAAGAGAGATCATATTTCTCCAGTTTTAGCTTCTCTTCACTGGCTTCCTGTTAAATCAATAATATAATTTAAAATTCTCTTGATGACTTACAAAGCCCTACATGACCAGGCTCCATCATATCTTAGAGATCTTATAGAACCATATAATCCTAGCAGAGCACTTCTCTCTCAGTACGCTGGTCTACTTGTGGTTCCCAGAGTTTACAGAAGGAGAATGGGAGGCGGAGCTTCAGTTTTCAGGCTCCTCCCCTGTGGAACCCAGTTTGTGTTGGAGGGGCAGAAACCCTCTCTAGCTTTAAGATTAGACTCAAAACGTTCCTTTTTGATAAAGCTTATAGTTAGGGCTGGCTCAGGTAGACCTGAACCAACCCTTAGTTATGCTGTTATAGGCCGAGGCTGCTGGGGGACCTCGTTACATGCTGAGCTTCTTTTCTTTCCTCCTACTCTTTAACTGACTCATACCTCACCATCCTTTTCTCTCCCATAGTTTCTTCTTACTGTCTGTTGTCTCCATTCAGTTCCTTCGCTCGCGTAGTTTCTCTTCTTTCTTTTGCAGATGTCCCGTCATGGAGCTGCATGTCTCTGCTCTGCGCTTGTCGTCTCCACCAACAGTTCTTCTCTTGTATCTCTATGCTGTCCTTTTCTCTCTATGCTCTCCTCTCACCCCAACCAGTTGAGGCAGATGGCCGCCCACCTCTGAGCCTGGTTCTGTCGGAGGTTTCTTCCTGTCAAGAGGGAGTTTTTCTTCCCTCTGTTGGAGGTTTTTCTCCCTTAA
Source organism: Embiotoca jacksoni (assembly GCF_022577435.1). NCBI lineage: Eukaryota > Metazoa > Chordata > Actinopteri > Embiotocidae > Embiotoca > Embiotoca jacksoni. Next base: position 1,165,209 of record NW_027185383.1, on the reverse strand, counting down.
AGAGGAGGTTTTTCCCTCCTAGATTATGTGGGAATTGTTGAATTGATGGGTTTCTCTGTATAATATTGTAAAGTCTTGCTGTAAGGACTTTAATGTGTTAAGTGCCATGAAATAACATGTGTTGTGATTTGGCGCTGTATAAATAAAATTGAATTGAATTGAAATTGAGTCTTGAGATGCTCAGATGTCCACATACTCCTGGGCCCTATCCTGCGTGTCATATTGCTCTCTCCTGATGATTAAATCCCACTGTGGATGGGAGATTATCTTCCACACTTGGTGCTAATACCATTCTGGCTTCCACTGCTGCTTCATAAATACAGAGTAATCCAATAAACCTAATTGAATGACCACAGATTGAAGCGTCCATTGACACTGATTCAAGTATAACTGCTTCCTCTTTTGTCGTTGGTTCATTTTTAAACTAGTCCACAGCAGCTACTTAAAATGATCTCAGACATCTGAGTGTTCTACATTCAGATCTGTCTTTGTCTCTGTCTTTATCATCATGCACATTTTGAAATTAAATTGTAAGAAGCCTCACTTCATCTTACTTTATCTGTGAAACAAGGCAGTGGATTTGATTTGTTTTGTATTTTATAACCTCAGAATTGGAAAAGTACTCGGCTCCCTCAAGGGCACAACACTCTGGAAAGCTCTGAGCACAGTTCCATTGTAAATGTACGACACTTTTCAAACCTTAATTCTCGCTTCGGCCAGGGATTGAACAGTTAAATCACAAGTCTCTAAACCATGGCATCTTTTGATTGAAGCGGGTTGTTTCCAAATGAGAGCGGAGACCAGTTTTCCCTCCCTCCGTCTTGTCCATCCATCCTCGTTACAAAAACCGCCTCCTGCCTGCCCAGCATCCCACGTCTCAACACCACTCCACTCCAGAAACCAGCTGGTATTAAGACTGACTCTTCAATCCCAGACGATCGATGCCGTCACTTACCAGCCGAGTCACACCGCTGATTACAGCGTCCCTCAATTTACAGTGCTGTTGGTGAAAGTGGAGGAAGAGAGGAAGAGGGCGGGGGACCTGCTCGGTGGTGGACTCCCTGCTGGGCTGATGTGGGCATAATAAGACTGTGCTGCCTCCAGGTGTGGATGGCTGCAGGGAAACAACTTTATTGCTATGAATGTTTTTTGGAGATGATTTTTATCCTTAGATGACTTGGAAAATAACACGGCGAGGAGGGCTTCACAGCCGGCTACGTTTTCACAAAGCAGCTGACACGGCGTGAGCAGAGATTGTGCTGCAGTGTCAGAGAGCATGTTTGTCAGTCTCCTGCTGGCTGATAATTACAAACACACATGGGAATTCATATTTGCACACTCAGGAGTCATATTAAGTTAGTTGATATTTGCTGTATGACTTTGCTCCACACTGAAAGCCTGAAAATATGACTTCCTGCAGAGTCTCCAGGTAACACGCACTCACACACTTGGACCATTACCAGCTGCAGTTGAAAGAAAATCAAACCAAATTTCGCTGCAGATATCACTCAACACGTTTCCTCTGATTGCACATTAAAAGGAGAAAGCTTGGGAAAGTTTAGAGACAAAAGGCAGCCATTTCCTGACAGTTCTCATGTCGGATTACAGAGCAGACACCGGAACTTCAACGGAGCAAAAACACAATGAGACTCGTTCTGTGCACCGCCTGACATGCCTCTGTGAAAACATGAAAAACACGAGTAGGAAGAAAAAGATTAAACGTTAAAATGAGAGCGTTTCACATCTCTCACTTGCACACAGCTCTGTGTGATGTTCTGCACAAATAACACACCGGGATGGAAGAGAGGAAGCAGGAGATGTTGTTTGCTCTCTAATCAAATGCTTCCTGTCTGTCTGTCTGTCTGTCTGTCTGTAAGTCCTTTCCCTCGTGCTGTCTTATTCCCTGGGTCATCTTCATCAGCCATCTTAATGGGTTCTATTGCAGCTCATTTGGTTGTGATTAGATTCCTGCTAATAAATGACATGTGTTCTCAGCAGGGGGCTATCTTTGTATCAGCCACCACTCAAAGTGTCGCGTCTCGCGTGCTAATGTGTGTGTTGGAACTGGATTGAATAAAGCGAAATCAAATCCTGTTTAACTGCCTCAGTTAAAACTTCATGGGGATTGTACTTGTGTCTGATTTGAACATGCATGACAGCTACCTGGTGACAGATGAATGACATCTGGGGACTTCCTGGTGTAGAAGATAATAACAGTCATCATTAAATCATAAAAAATACAGCATCACATATTAACTTTTTAAAATTAAAGCAAAATCAGGTAAAAGCACATGTCTTTTCTTCTGGCAGCTAATATTGAGTTTAACCTCCAGGTGTCATTTCATCACCCTCTGTGCTGAACCAAGAATGATACAGCCCAGTATCCATAGTAATTATCTCAACATTTACATCCAGAGCAGATCGTTAGTGGGTATGGAAAGTATTCAGACCCCTTTAAATTTTTCACTCTTTGTTTCATTGCAGCCATTTGCTAAAATCAAAAAAGTTCATTTTATTTCTCATTAATGTACACTCAGCACCCCATCTTGACAGAAAAAAACAGAAATGTAGAAATTTGTGCAAATTTATTAAAAAAGAAAAACTGAAATATCACATGGTCATAAGTATTCAGACCCTTTGCTCAGTATTGAGTAGAAGCACCCTTTTGAGCTAGTACAGCCATGAGTCTTCTTGGGAATGATGCAACAAGCTTTTCACATCTGGATTTGGGGATCCTCTGCCATTCTTCCTTGCAGATCCTCTCCAGTCCCGTCAGGTTGGATGGTGAACGTTGGTGGACAGCCATTTTCAGGTCTCTCCAGAGATGCTCAATTGGGTTTAGGTCAGGGCTCTGGCTGGGCCAGTCAAGAATGGTCACAGAGTTGTTCCGAAGCCACTCCTTTGTTATTTTAGCTGTGTGCTTAGGGTCATTGTCTTGTTGGAAGGTGAACCTTCGGCCCAGTCTGAGGTCCAGAGCACTCTGGAAGAGGTTTTCTTCCAGGATATCTCTGTACTTGGCCGCATTCATCTTTCCTTCAATTGCAACCAGTCGTCCTGTCCCTGCAGCTGAAAAACACCCCCATAGCATGATGCTGCCACCACATGTTTCACTGTTGGGGTTGTATTGGGCAGGTGATGAGCAGTGCCTGGTTTTCTCCACACATACCGCTTAGAATTAACGCCAAAAAGTTCAATCTTGGTCTCATCAGACCAGAGAATCTTATTTCTCATAGTCTGGGAGTCCTTCATGTGTTTTTTGGCAAACTCTATGCGGGCTTTCATATGTCTTGCACTGAGGAGAGGCTTCCGTCGGGCCACTCTGCCATAAAGCCCCGACTGGTGGAGGGCTGCAGTGATAGTTGACTTTGTGGAACTTTCTCCCATCTCCCTACTGCATCTCTGGAGCTCAGCCACAGTGATCTTTGGGTTCTTCTTTACCTCTCTCGCCAAGGCTCTTCTCCCACGATTGCTCAGTTTGGCTGGACGGCCAGGTCTAGGAAGAGTTCTGGTCGTCCCAAACTTCTTCCATTTAAGGATTATGGAGGCCACTGTGCTCTTAGGAACCTTGAGTGCTGCAGAAATTATTTTGTAACCTTGGCCAGATCTGTGCCTTGCCACAATTCTGTCTCTGAGCTCCTTGGGCAGTTCCTTCGACCTCATGATTCTTATTTGCTCTGACATGCACTGTGAGCTGTAAGGTCTTATATAGACAGGTGTGTGCCTTTCCTAATCAAGTCCAATCAGTTTAATTAAACACAGCTGGACTCCAATGAAGGAGTAGAACCATCTCAAGGAGGATCAGAAGAAATGGACAGCATGTGAGTTAAATATGAGTGTCACAGCAAAGGGTCTGAATACTTATGACCATGTGATATTTCAGTTTTTCTTTTCTAATAAATTTGCACACATTTTTACATTTCCGTTTTTTTCTGTCAACATGGGGTGCTGAGTGTACATTAATGAGAAATAAAATTAACTTTTTTGATTTTAGCAAATGGCTGCAATGAAACAAAGAGTGAAAAATGTAAAGGGGTCTGAATACTTTCCGTACCCACTGTAGGGAGGTGGAAAGTGGGAGTATTGAGGTTGGGGTGGGTGGATGGCTGTGTTGAACAATTTATGAGAGAGTGGTTGAGAATTGTACCCAGGAGACTGAATAACATCACAAACCTGCAATTAACATTTACCTTTGTAAGTGCCCGGGCTAAAGCGCATGGCCCAAGTGCAAATGGGGTGTGTCCAAATCCACTTTTTGCTGGTTTAACAGTGAATAATCAGATCATAAAGCAATGCACATGGTGTTAATGGGTTGTCTCTGTCTATTAATTAATTATACAGCAGGTGTTTTTTGGGCGTAACCTGAAATAGACCAATCATCGTATCATCTCCCATTGAAGTCACAGGTAAAGGTGAAGGAGCATCTTGGCAAAAAAATTGCTATTTTGTCATCAGATTTAACAAGTGGTAGGAAAGAACACTTCCCTTCAGAAAAAACTGACCGTTTGTGCAAAAGAATGTGAAATGCTAAACGGTCTGCACTTTCATCACAACTTTTCACCTTAGCAGGCTCAAAGCACCTTCCAATTTGCCTCTTATTCACCCACTCACACACACATTCAAACAACAACCTTTTTACATGTTTGTGTGCTGCTGAATGTCCCTGTGTGTGTACCAATTACAGTGTAAATGTGCTGTGCACCCGCCTATGGGCACACATTACCACCTTAATAATGCACCCTTAAATAACATTAAAATACTGCACCACTTACTTAAAACCAGATTTTTGTCGGTCAATTGCACAATAATTTTCCACTGCCTTAAGATAACAATGCACAGACATTGCTCCTGACCACACGTCATTTTAAGACCAACATAGCCATGGGCATTCAGATGAGCACAAGTACATTTGCTATTTAAACAAAGTGGACATTAGATGGGAAAATATTGAACTGCTTTGGTCTGAAACCAGCAAGACACCTTCATTGCACTTAGTGCCACTTCGCATGCATGTAACACAGAAACCTAATTGTTCTGAATTAATTAAGTTGCCTAATCGTAAGGATACTTTATCATAACCATTAATGTGGAAGGTAAGATTTTTTTTTTTTTTTTTAAATACGCTTGCTCTGGATGTGTAAAAAAAAAAAATGTTTTTCCTGAAAACATTCCAGGATTTTGCAAGCTTCTTGTCTGGCCGTAGATTTGGCATTATACAGTTCTTTGTATCACACTGTAAGCCCGTGGGATAACCAGTAGTCCATCATTAAAGACGTTTTACACTCTCGCAGTCTCTCTTACATACTGTGGAAAGCCAAGTTGTTGGAAAGTGGGAGGGTTGCCAAGAGATACGTTTTGATCGCAGTCAAACCTTTCAAGTTCACCAGGATTCATTATAAACTACTCAGAGAAGAGTATGTTTGTACCCACATCTGAAACAGTATCACCAAACCCTCACACCAAATATATGTCCCCGGTAAACTGTATGTACAGTGGAAACACCGTACAACCAAATGTCGCAATAATATCAGTTATGTTATAGAACATGCATTAAAAGAGACTGATGAGCCTCGATGCACAGTGGGGACCTTTATATGACTACAACCTTTATGCTATAGATGAGTACACTTCAAAGTCGGAAATTTCAGGTTTGTTTGTTTGGTTAAATATAGGCAACTAAAACGACTCTGTTCAAGTTACAGTAGGAATGTTTTTTTGTTTTTTTTATGGATAACAGAAACCACCGCTGACTGTTGGTCAGACAGGTTGAGAGCTGTGGTCTCTGGTGTCAAAGTTGGACAACAACCATCTAACCTGATCACTACCACACAAAGTTTTGCGGCACTATAACAGTTTCACGTTCTCCTGTGTTCGCCTCTGAAATGGGTCAGAATTTGACTATAAAAAAATAGCCTGACAAAAAAAATCTAAAATGAGAGGAGGAGACAGTAACATTAAACAACAGTAAAATTAGCTTAACTTGTATTTGCATCAACACCCGACGCTCCCTGACCTATATCTAAATTGGACATAAACAAAAGAGATATTGTCTATAAACAAGGATTTTGGAACTGAAGATAGAGGATGAAGGCAAGGCTGGTCAAAGACCAAATTGCAATTAAATTATTCACAATTAAACACCAGGCATCTGCCAAATGCCCCATATGTTGCTTATCTTCCTGCTTCAAACATGAAAAACATGAAAGCATGCACAAATAAACAAACCTGCTACTTTCAAAATGGTTTCAAGAATAAATGTCATCATACTGAGGAAGTGCGCAGGAATGGAGCCATGGGACCGGGATGCTCAAGGCTGGGGCCCATTTTTATTCAAACATCAAAGAAACATTAAAGAAAGAGAGTATGACAAGTCCACAAACACCCACACACACCCACATGCCCACCCACACGCACACGCGCACACGCACACGCACACACACACACACACACACACACACACACACACACACACACACACACACACACACACACACGCACGCACCCATACACACACACATGGACACACTCTCAGTGTCCCACTGAGTTGCTGGATTATATCATACCTGACTTAACTTGAGAATACTTTCTTTGAGCACAATATGCCAAAAATCAAAAGACATAACAGTGCTGCGTGGTCGACTTCTGCTTGTTTGAAGTACTTAGAAAGAAGAGATTTAAAATGTCCACTACAAAATGGTCACTGATCAAAGGAAGTGAAAGGACAGGTATGGAGCAACTACAGAGCTTCTGTATAATTCAGGACACAAAGACCAGTGAAAAACATGCAAGGAGGTGTGGAAATGTCGCTGCTGGCACAGGTAAGCTGCTGAGAAACACTCCGGTATGAAGGCTTATTATTTATACTGCACAGTAGTTTGTAGTCCTTTCAGTTGTGAGGTAGAACGAACACAATGCTGCGAGGTATTCGACCTGCTATTGATGCTCGCATATACAGTATTTGAATGGCCCACACAGCGAGCTGCTCCATGAAGCCGCATTGCACTGCAGCAACAGAAAGGGGCCAACTGTTTAGCTGGACTGACCTGAGCTGATAGCAAACGCTGCTGCACAAACAATTTGGCCTCATTAAACGCACAAGGATGCTGTTTTTGTTTCTTTACCTTTAATGCTTTAAGGACACAGAATGTGTTTGCATTGGTCCTTCACTTTGTTTCTGGTATGTGTAGGCGACAGTTCTAATCAGCTCAGGGTCCAACCTCATATCATACCAGAGCAGGTAATACACCTGTCAATAACACTGTCAGTGTCACATTGTGCCTTGGATAATTGTGATAAGTAAGGTGCTTTGGGTTTTGGCACCAAAACTACTTGGTTAGGGTCAGGAAAAGTAAGTCAAAATAAGTGAATTTATGTAAGTGACGTTACATGACATCACACAAGTTACTTAATGTAGGTTATGTCAGTTTTATATGTTACATTATATGAGTAACTTACGTTTCTTGAAAAGGAATCCACGTTGATCTTAGCTGACCTCTGACCTCTTTCCTACTTGGACTCTATCACTGGTTTTACTTTGTTACTTGACCCTCTTCTACATAAACCCTGGTAATAACATGCTGGTACTTTGGACGCACAGGCAAGACCAAATGTACACAGAGAGACGGGTGTGTTATACACTTTGGAATTGAATTGAAGTTTAAATTAAATGCTTTATAAGAAGCATGTTTCCAAGAGCATGTTGGGATAAACTCTCATTTTCATTTTACACAGCCCATCTCTTGTTTTAATTCACCTTTCTCTTCCCATCCATACGTCCCTCTGTCACGACTGCAGTGACAAGTTTTATTTCTCCTTTCACCTTGACATTCAGCTTCCTTTAAAAGTCCTTTAAATAGGTTCCACAGATGGAAGTCACAGGTGATCTGGTTATTTAGCATTGACAGAGTAAAGTGACCATTACGTTTTGTATTAGATTCACAGTACTGTGCTGCAGCTGTTGGGTTGTTGCTATGTCGAGGGCTTGTTTTAACAAAAAAAACAAAAACAACAAAAAAACGAATTAATATTATGCACACTGTTTATACGGTCAGATTCATATCTTCCAAAATCTCCAGGCATCCCTCGTAGTGATAAGCATACTGTATTCATATGCACATCACGATATCTCAATATTTAATACCTACAGAGGCCACTGCACAGCTGGTGAGAAGACTGTAATGTGGATCTGCAGGAATTGAGACAGCGTGAGGATCAGTTCAGTGGACTTCAGTGGATTTATTTATTTCAATATGGCGAGATTTTGATTTTGTTTTCATCATTTAGCATTAGTTTGTTTCCAGCAAGAATAAAATAAAAAAAAATAATACAAAAAAAATGAAAGATAGCGCTGCAAGCAATATGAACCGTGAGCCATGTTCATATCAGTGGTGTCACCACAGCACAATGAGGCCTTTTCACTGGCGTCATCCCAAAGCTCCAGATATCATTTTCAAGCTACAACACCAGTCTTGATATGGGTTACAGATTATTGGTAGATGGTATATTATTACTCAATACAACATCTTCTGCAATATGATTTTCAGTGCATATTGTGTTTGTTTATCTATTCCATTGTAATGAACAAATGTTTCATTCCGGTTTTATCTGTTAACTTTTTTCAATACAATATAGAGACATTACAGTAAAATCATGCTTTTGAAAATAATTCTACAATGAAGTACTATTTTATTTGGAGAACATTTCCATTTTACCAAGTTCAATGATCTTCAGATTTTTTTTGTGTGATCTCAAACAAATCTTCAAATCTTCAAATCAAAATAAAAGATGAATAACTACTAAACTTGGCACACCTTATTTATTATTATTTTTATTTTTTTTTATCAAAATACTTAATCCAAATACTCAAAGTCTCAGTTCAATCATTTCAGGTTTATGAGCTAAAAATTTAAGTGAAACTGGACAATGCAACTCCTGCAACTGACGTAGCGTGATCCGCCAGAACAAGTATTAGAAGCACAGTCCATTAAGATGATGTCACAGAGCGGATGATCTGTCACAAAAGATATTTGGCTGAGTACAGCCTCATACAAAAAATATCCAGATTTAACTTTGGCCTGTTATCAAGTTTTTCCTATAAATTAATGTTAAATACTGACAGAATATCAGCTGCTTTGTCATTTAAATGGTGCTTTGTGCTCATCATATGTCCCTTATGAGTCCCTTTTGCTCATCTGGTTGTCAGAAATGAACAGTCTGCTGCAGTTCTGTGCACAAATAAATGTTCACATCCACATACATTCTCACACACTCACACTTTTACTAGCATATGCACAAAACCAGCTCTGACATGGATCTTATGATTGGCCCGAGGCAACTCCAGTTAAAAAGTTAGGAGGTGTATTATATCCTACTCCTATGTTTGGAGGGGTAAGTCTCTTTACATGGTTCAAGTTGTGGAGGTCCTTTACTTAAAGGAGCAATGTGCAGGAATAAGTGGCATCTATGCGGTTACACATTGCAACCAACTAAATATGCCTCACCTCAACTTCCCCTTCCAAGTGCGTAAGAGAATCCACGGTGACCACACAACTTGAAAAATAACCTCTGTGTCTATTTTGTGAATTCAGGGCTACAGTAGAAACATGGTGTGCTCCATGGAAGGGCAGCCACTTCTTCTAAAGATATTATGGGTTCATTCTAAGTTAACAAAAACACAACAATTCTTAGTTTAAGCTGATTCCACTTCAGGCGCCACATGAGTAGCAGACCGTTGCATCAGCCCCAGCTCACCTTTGAGCTTTCCTTTAATTGCTACTGTGACATTGCACATCTTCCTATGAAGGAATATCTTATCTTATTTACCAATGACAACCAATGACAACACAATGATCAATATTGTATTCTATTTCTGTCAATAAATCCTCCTTGTAACAAAGCAAAACTAAACTAATAAAATAAGATTCTTAAGAGTAAAAGAACAGGTGTTATTGTACTAAGGTAGCTAAGTACTGAAAATAGAGGCTGTCAAATGGACCCTCTGAATATCATGCTAATGTGAATTTGTTTTTGCAATTAAAATAATTAAGTGTAACTGCCACTTTACTGTTGTAGCTGGTTCATTGGCACAACAATTATTTAACAAAGGTCAAGTACCTCAAACATCACCAACATTAAATATCATCACTGCACTGCTAGCGTTAAGTTTCTAGCTGGGAGATATGGTGTTTTGGAGAGGTTTTGTTCTCTTCAGCTTGGTTTAAACTATTCTTCTAACTTTGTGAAAGGGCCATGCACCGCCACAGAATTGCTGTGTAGAGCTCTTTTTGAAAGGCCTCAACTTTTGTGCTCCCTGTGGCAGCTCTCCGTTCACATGAAGGTCAAAAGTGCCAATTTAGTCAAAGAAAAGAATAGTGTGAACAAAAGTTCAGTTTCTAATTGTTTGTTGTGCTGTGAATACTGCTGGATTACTGGCATTATCATTTCTGTTTTATTTTGTCATATTTAATGCTAGCTATATTGTCAGAGGTTGAACTCACTATGTTCAGTATATGTCTGTTAATGCATCTGCACCTGCACTCTCATAAATCAAAAAGTCTTCATGCTTCCCCCCTGACAGATTTTGATTGAGCCGATCACTTGCAGAAATGTGAACTTGAGCGTAATCTCACAGATGTGAGTAACAACAAACAACTGATCAATGTATGCATGAGCATGTACTGTACGTCTGCACGTGCTCGCACGCAGACCGACGGTGTCTATGCGAGCTTCAAAATTAGGCGTCAAAATCATTAATCATGATGTGCTAATCAGGTCTGTTTGTGTTTGTTTGTGTCTCCCTCTGAGAATCATGCTGTTTCTAACAAATTAATCCCCCCAACAGAGTGTGTTTGTGTATAAATAAACCAAATGGCCTACGTTCTGCAAGGTGTTGCTCTGCATGATTTCTCCACTCTTTTTTCAGATTTGAAAATTTGCCAGTATTTTGCTAATGATTACTAATCGGAAGACAAACAAACAGAGCTCCCTCGATTACGGCCTGTTGGTTGTTGCAAATTTGATCTCACTTTCATGTTGCTCACTGTGTCTTTGTGCTTGTTAGTGAGAAGAGAGGAACTGATGCTCATTGAAATTTCTCTGTTTGCTGAGAGGCATCTGGTATCCTTCCAGCACAATCACAAATACTAATCCTAGATCCCTGGTTTGTTGTTTGATTGGGCATTTCATGTATTCTGGAGATGTCAGGTAGTTGTAATTAGAGCCAGGGAATCGTAGGCTGAAGCCAATGTAGAGCTACCTGAGAGTGAAATAGGGCCGACAGCCAATAGATGCTGGCCTCAAATAATCCCTGTCTCCAACTGACCTTTCATAAACTTCTCCCAAGAAATAGTAAATCAATAATTGGTTTATATTAGTCAATAATGGTCTCGATCACTGCATCTCTCTCTAAAGTGTGCTCATGGTCATTTTGGAAAATATGAATCCATTAATAAGATATGAGGGTTAATAGAAGGCTTTGATGTGGTTGTTGACTGACAGTTGGCTCACCTTCTGCTATCTCTGGTTGCTGAACTCGCACCACTGATTTTTGAAGGTTCTTTTAAAAAGAAAAAAACTGATACTTTTGTCCAGACATGCAGTTATGGTATGTGGAGGTGAGGTGGAGGAGCTCCATGAGATGAAAATAAAACACTTTGGTGAAAAATAAAAATAAGAAAAAGGCTATTAAAACTATAATTATCCAGTTATGATGGCAGGGGACGAGTTACTGTATTAGTACTAGTAATAATTTGAGGTCCCATCCAAATTATCTTGTAAACTTATTGTAACTGACAAAACGTATATTATTTTTTATAGTAACGTGATTAAAATGTGCATCTTAAACACTCATTCAATGTGGCAATAACCACTATATATTTCCATGTAGTGTTTTGGTAACGGATATTTCTTTCTAGGACAGTTGCTGTAAGTGAACCATTTTACTGACATCTAAAACCAGCTAAAAGCAAATCTGCCTGCTGCCTGAACTGACCACCACCTTCAATTTCCATCCAAACTACTTCAGACATGAGTCACATAAGGTCGGCCTTTTGTTTCACTCGGTTTTTAAAATGCATGAAATCTAAAATGAGATGAGGCTGAAACATTGGTCAAAGGGATATTTGATTACGCTGCACTGAAGAAAACAGCAGATGTCACAGAGGTTTCTGGATTTGATGCTTGAGAATGGAAAGTTCTGTATGTAGAAGTAGGTCTGGCAGCGACACTGTAGGATTCCAACAGTACTTAATTAATTTACAGTACGTCTCCATACAGCTTGTGGTGGGAACCTCTACAATGCAGAACAGCTGACATGGGTTGCTCTCATCTTCACAGAAAGACTTGTTTTCCATTTCCCAATTCTTTAAAGTTTAAGTTGCTTGTCAAGAAAACAACCAATGTTCAGGTTTTCTGATCAGTATTATGTTCTTACCAAAAACAAAAATGACGGCTTGTGATATTCTATAGTTATTTAACTTAAAAAAGCTCAAGAGAAGACAAAAGCTAACAAAGATTTTGTGTATAATTCCTCAGCTCCACTGTTGTCTAAATCTATCAAGAACACGTCATTCAGCGAGACCGAAGGTGTTGCAGCTTGTTTCAAGTCAGTACCACATTAGCCTCTTTTCAACAGCTGGTACCAGCTCTTTGTTTTATGTTTTTCAATCCAGCAAAAGTTGTGGATAGCAACTAGTACCTGGCACTGTTGTTGATATCATATCTGTGAAGGTCCAAAGCGAGCTGAGCTGACACTAAATGATATCGTGAAAACACTGCAGACCACTGATTGGTTAGAGAAGACGTCACAATCACTGTGTTCAAGACACCTGTACGTTCTGTACACGTCTGACATTGTTAACTAGTCAAGCTCCAATAGTGGACGCAAGTCTTTTCACTGCCTGGACAAAAGGATACGGTGAGTGTGTTTACCGTGGTAAAGATAACTGCAATAATTTCACGCTGCTAGAGTAAAAACATCACATTAAGGGGTACTATCTGCAGTAGAAAACAATATCCACAAAAGTATCTGGTACCAAAAACGAGTCGAGTAGAGCCAGTCCCAGCAGAGGAAAAAGGGGTTTACACTGTAACAATGTTTTCAATGGTCACAAGTGTGGAGAACGACCCTGCTGAAATTAGTCTTAAACAAAAGCACTGCTGTTTGGCTAAATACTGTGGTGGAAAAGGTGTTTTAGAAAATTACTGGGATTTTACTGATATTAGTGGAAAATATGTCACAAACATCAGGTTTGGTTTGTTTTAAAGCTCAAAATCGACATGGTTATGGTTAGAGATCACGGTTGGGAGACTGTTGTTATCAGCGGTACACTAATAACTATGACCGCAAATGGACTGCTATTTTTGCGTTAACTTGTTTTCTTTCAATAAAAGAATAATCGCAGGAAAAACCAGGCTGAGCAACTCAATGATCAGTGTCTGGTGCATTTGGACGGGAGAAGCTGGGGATTGAACTGGAATCCCTGCAATTACTGGATAACCCACTCTACCACCTGAGCCACAGTCATGGGTAAAATAAATGAAAGGTGACAGGAGGGAAATGAGAACAAACAGTTGTCTTCCACTCTGAATTCAACATTTTGAAAGATTTAAGTCTTTAAAAAGAAGAATTGAGTTCATGGCTAATAGTTCACAGATAATTCAGTCTGACTGACATTGTCATTCTTACTTCTCTATAGAAGCCTCTATAAAGCACTTTGAAATGCCTGTTATGTTTATTTGTTTTCTATTCACTGCAATCTTAATTTCTTCTAAATAACATATTCTTAATGTTGTTGTTTTTCCTACAAAGCACATAAAAACTGCCTTGTTTTCTCTTTTTGTCTTTTGAATGTATTCATTTTTGAATGTGTTCATATGGCTCTGTGAAGCACTTTGAATTGTTTCGTCTCTGAATGGTGCTATATAAATAAACTTGCCTTGACTCGCCTAGAGCCATGCCGCTAGCATGGCAAAAACAATTAATTTCAAGTATGTGATGAATATTATTACGGAGCATGAAATACTCTCAATTGTGGTGTCAGGGCAGGAACTTGACCATTTTTAGAGTTCATCAAGCCTTGTTTTTTTTTAGTCCTTGCTAAGAGACAGTAAATGACTCATTCAGGGTCAGAACCAAAGTACGTTTTTGACATCTGTTCTTAATATGTGTGGGGAGTTCCAGGGGTCATGGAAATAAACAGGATTTGAACAGTTCAATTCAGAGCCTGCCCTTCAGAGACAGGACGTTGAGGATTGAGATGTAATTAGGAAAGACTGACATGTCTTTGAGGTAATTAAGCAGAAAAGGCTGATGAAACTCCCTCAGGTGGGCAGGGAGGGAAAAAAGGCAGGAAGGAGGCGCTTTTGAGACGGGAATTAAAAGTGATTATTGGGGGCTGATGTGTGAGAACACGGAGTGAGAGAGAGGTGACACAGAGACACACTGAGACGGAGCATGACATAAGGCCTGCAGGTTCCTCCCTGTCTTATTTGTCATGCCTATTTGCTGCCATCAGAGCAGCACCACCCATTTCAGCTCAGACACTTTATGAAGCTATAACAGTTAGCCATGACAATATGCATCCAATTAACAGGCTTGATGCGATTAGTCAGCCTATCCATTCATCTAATGTGATTCGCATCATTACCGGATGACTTCATAAGGAAGATGATCTGACTGCAGACACACACCCTGACAAAGATGAGAGGGAGGGGTGTGTGAGGGAGATGATGAAAGCTCATTTAATCAGAGAGCCAATTCCATATGATGAGGGAACCAATGTTTCCTCCTCTCAATGATAATGATTTGAAAGGACAAAACCATCTGGACTGATAATGCTGAATGTAAAAGGCCCATTTTAATTTATGAAATATATGATATCGTCAGCTTACGCGAGGATGGACTGTAACGACTGCCTCAGAAGAGAGTCCCCAAGCAGTAAAAGCTGGACATGATCGTTTATTTCAGCTTCTGAGTAGCTTTTATGACAAGCTAAGTAAGCCATCAGCAGTCTGAGGATTAGAGAAGTGGGATCCTGACAGGAAGAATGAACCTCGAAACCTGTGAAGCAATAAAAAAGTCAAAAGGTCTGTGATACCTTGCCTACAATCCAGTGTGATGTGGAGAAGAGCCTCAATGCTCTGTCAGCGCTGCCTGGATAAACTAAACAAAGGGTGATTATGTCATGTACAAACAGCTTTCAACTGGGTTTAAAGAGCCTGCTTGGTAAGGTACTGCTATGTATAACCAACCAGGCCACACAGAGTGCTGGATGATTCTCTAAAACCTCATCACAGTAACACTTCAAGTCTGCCAGACGCACAGAGAGTCCAAATTCACATCAAAAACTCAGTTGAATTGTTCAGGAAGCATTCATCAAGGTACCGCAAACATTAAATGAAATGGTATGACTTGAAGTTTCCAACGATGTGAGTTGTGTCAAAGTGAGAGAGCAAGAAGGAGTCGCTCACTGTGATGCAGCGCCGCGGAATCTTCATCTCCCCTCAGCGTTACACAGCCCTTCACTTTATAGGCCAACAAACATCTAATGTAAGCCATCGCTGATGTTTGAAGAGTGGAACAGCTAAAAACTCCAATGTAACTAAAACATCACAACAGTGAGACAATGTTTTGTAATGGTGTGTTCAGAATGTTTGCCTCGCATTACTCACGTGAGTATGGCCACTCAAGCTAAAAATGTTCAACTTGTGCAGATGAAAATGTGTGTTCTTTCGCATCGCCCGCTGCAAATTTGCACACATTCGCATCTTTGCATTGACTTTGTATGTAATCACTCCACGGGAGAATTTTGTCACAACCCAAATGGATGGCAACCACTGCTTCAATCTCTAACAATGGATTTCAAACATTTGTCATATGGGACATGTTCATCTGTGAGGTTACCAAGTAGATTTCCCCGAGACATAGTAGAGTATAGTGGAAAATACTCGAGTAAATTAAAATAGCCTCACATAAAAGTACTTAGTTACTTTCCACCACTGTGTGTGCTAAAGTGCTAAGCATGCTGACATTACCATTCAGACTGTAGACTCACAGTCCTGTTTGACATTTATCGCCAACATTCTAAAATGTTAATTTCTACAATATCTGCAGATTTACTGGGTAATTTACTGGACAATGTTGAAAACACATGCTCCACCAGTATAGTGGTATAAAGGAGATCGGCTTTTGGAATATGAAGGCGTACAAGACAGTGAAACGAGGAGACATTGGACTTTGGCACCTGCCATCATCCTCATGGGCTGCCCCCCCCCCTCCCCCCCCCCCACACACACAGCCAAGCATAAACTAAATGTGCTGAAATGAGCTACCAGCAGATGGTAATCTTGGCTGCTTAACCCGCAGTATCACACCGGACAATACCAGAAACCGAAGTCAGAGAGGTCCGTGAAAGGACAAAGAGATTCACAGAGAAGTTAGAAATTCAACTTGGGATACAATCGACACTGATACAAGATGTTCTTTCGTGATGGCCCAAAGTTTACTGTTCACTTTACAGCATCACACTTCAGAGGAGTCTACCCTGTATCCCTGTTGCATTTATCCTGTGTTAATGCAGCAGCAGCTACCTGGGCTTATTTTGAATCAGGTGGGAATAGATTGTTATGTCGTTTCATAAAAAACACCCATATCAATCAACAGGTCTACATGTTGTTTTTCTTCTGATATATAAAAGCAAGCACACTTGTAATAACAACTGCTCTCAGCAAGAAAAAAATGGAACAATTGCGAATCATAGTGGCAACAAAATTGAATGTTACAGTTTAACAATGGATTTTTTTTTTCCGGTACATTGATGAATGTTATTTTTCTCCAGCACTAAAAAGAGACCAGGAAAAGTAAAGCTATCTCTATTTATAGAGCCTCAAAGGAAGAAAAAGAATGCCAGAAGAGGGCTTCTCAGGATTGACTAGGCTGAAGTAAAGTGGGCTTTGGAACCAAAACCCCAAATACGTTTTTATGAACAGTTACTTCCAGTACTTACAGTCTGAAAAATACTGAAATAAAAACTATATCAAGTCAGAGTGTGCAAGGGACGTGTGCATGTTTTTTTTGGCAGGTAGGTTGCTCCGAGCACTTTGCAGAACTCGCCACCGTTCTTCTGTGGATTTAAGGTTTTGGGCACCGCGGGATTTTTTTTTGTGCTTTTTGTCACTTTTTTATGACTCCTGCTGCAGAAGGATTTGGGAGCAGTCAGACAGCTCCCTGATGGTACTGCATAATGGATAATAATCTAAATCTCTGAAGTCTCTAAGTTCCAGAATGAATGGACAACTGCAAATGTGTAGTAGTAGGGGTGCCTGATCAGTGATCAGTTTGCTGTGTGTTCGTCTGAATCAACACAGTGTTTTGTTAAATATTACAAGTAGTTATTCCAATACAACTTCATTGACATGAATCCCAACCACTGATGGCGGACTATGATATTACAAACATTCACACTTTCTCAGGTATTTATACACATAAATGTATTTAAAAAAGCTCATTAGTGAGTCAGTTTAGTCCTTTAACACTGTGTCCTAAAATTTGTAGATAATTTATTAGATCAGTTTCACGACAAAATATACCAAATTAAATGAATAAAAGAGAACAAATTATTTGTTTTAGTAATACACTGAATATATTCTAGATTGAAATTAATATTTGTATTATTTTTTTATAATGAAAGTAAATATCAACTTCCCTTTATTTAAAGCTATGACATTACAATCTCTAATAATTTCATACTTTCAATAAAATAAACATAAATGCCAGTTTAAAAGTTGAGTTGATTTTAGACTTTAGTGTCAGGAACAATAGTATTACATTTTAATACAGGTTTTACTGTAATCAAGAAATTACACTCTGGAGCAGAGGTTATTAATATGAAATACCTCCTCATTGGAAACATTTTCTTTCTGAGCTACTATTTAATAAGTAACAGATTTATTTTTTGTGCAACAACCTGACATTTTGTAGTTTAGTTGTACAAAATGTTACGTTTGTTGCACAGGTATTTCTTTCTATTATGATTTAAGATATTTTGTCTGAACTAAGACTTTTGTTCAACTAATAGAACCGTGGCTGCTGCTGGGAACTGCGGGGGTATTAGGGAATGGGGTTGCACAACAAGACTGCCTGAGATCAAAAGCCAAGATAAACCAATTTTATTGAAAAATATTAACAAATAAGAAAAAAAAATGCTGCATTTTTGCAGGGTTGAATAATAAAGCTAAACACCACAGGTTACTGACAGTCTAACACAAATATCGACCTAAGTTAAGATAAATTGCTCATTTTGAACTACACCTAGGAAATACATATCTTGCAAGTACAGCATAAAAAAAGTTCGTATTTTTCAACTTTACGAAGCAGAGAATGTCAGAGCTGGAGTGGAGAAGGGTAAATGGTTTGTGTGCTCTGGTTGTTGCCATCAAGCCATGTGCGGCTGAATCCTGCTAATTAATGCAAGGACACACCTCGGGGATGCCGCTGAGGAAAAATACAACAAAACATCCCTGGGCAAGGTGAAAGTAATAAACACAAACGTACACGCACACACGTGCCTCAACAGCGCTATGATACATTCAGCCTATATCTGTTTACCTAGTGGTGTGAGAGTAGCAGGGGAGAGCCTGTGGATGTGCAAACAGAGCCCGGCCCTCAGCTCTACCCTTCACCCTGTGTCAGTCACTCTCTTGCCCCGCCTCTCTGTCTGTCTCTACTGCTTGTCTTCTCCTCTCTCCGTCCTGCTGTTCCCGTCTCTTTTCCATCTGTGTTGGTCCCTACTCTTGCTTCTCTTTCCGCAACCTATGGGTGCGTTCATGTGCCAGCCATTGGAAGACATTTTCCGATAAATATTCATCCCCCTCCCGCCACTTCACCCCCAAAACCCAACCCCCACAACCCCCGCAGCCCACTGTGTCTGTTTGAATGCTAATCAATTTCTCTGAAATTTCCACTGGCCTACTTATGGTTTCAGAGCGAATTCTCCCTCCTCTAAACTCTTTCACTTGCCTCGTCTGGCCCTTTCTCTCCTCTCCTCTCCTCTCCTCTCCTCTCCTCTCCTCTCCTCTCCTCTCATGCATGCTGGGAGTTTGGGTATGTGAGTCTGTGAGCGGCAATGGAGATTGTGAAGTGTGTCTTTTTTCAGACTTTAATCTTTCATCTTGTACTCTTTAAGAAGGAAATTCATCTGCAAAGTACAAGAGTTAGTCAATAGTAAGGTTGTTTTTTTTGTTTTTGTGTCATTGTGTCGCTTCCTGGGGAGGGTTCACCTCCCCCGTCTATCAAACATGGGGTCTGAGTAATGACAGCTCCTCAGTACACAGTGGAACAGGTTCTCCTGACCATAGAAGAACGGATCAGCCATGATAATATCACGTATGGCTTTCATGTACCTGAACGGTCCCTCACAGGTCCTGGAAGTGTCCTTTAAGGTCAAGTTTGAAAATGGGTACTATGCAGTCTATGCTAGTTCTGGTAGCATGAAATGCTTCGAGTGTTGTGATGTTGGGCACAAATGTTCATCCTGCCCGCATAAAGAGCGGACTGATAGAGGTGCAGGTAAGCAGGCTGCCGGTAGCGGTGCAGGTAAGCAGAAGCGGTGCAGGTGAGCAGCCGGCTCCCGGCGAGCAACAAGCTGCGGGTGTCTGCGAATATCAGGCCGCCGATGAGTACGGGATGTGCTGGCAGCAGCAGCCAGCAGTCTGACCCACCCAATAATGAAAGGACTGAGAGCAGTAATTTGGAAAACACTAAGGGACAGTCTGTGATAGGTAATGATGGTAGTGAGACTGAAATGACATCAGAAGGAAGGTTGAACATTGTAACAGGTGAGACTGAAGAAGTCATGTTGGAGAATGACTCCATGTCTCGGTTTCCTGACATCGTATCACAGGACAGGCAGCCGTACTCTATACAGGAAATACATTTTTTTCCTCGACGAACCTTTTGGCAGACGGTCTGTCGAAATAACTGATTTCTTTGCTGATGTCAACAGATTCATAAATTCTGTGCTAAAAATCGGAAGACAGGTTGGCTACGAACAGTTATAGAAACAAAAAAGGTTTCGCCTTAAAAAAATACCGACGAAACGGAAGAAAGGAATGCGGGAAAAGTCTCTTCTAAAGACTAAATAAACGTCCTCCTCTCTGGTTTTACATCCTCTTTCTACTCTCTCTGCTCTACATAGAAGCTTAAACATTAATAGAGGCAGGAATAGGGACAAGAGAGCAGTGTTGACTGAGCTGAGCAGAAATAGGAATATCGATGTGCTCCTCTTACAGGAGACACAGCTCAGTGGACAATGAGACAGAATGGGGGATGAAATGGGGAGGACAGGTGTTCCTCAGTCATGGCACCAACCTCAGTGCAGGTGTGGCAATCCTGTTCTCACAGCGCCTCACCTTGACAAATGTTGTAACTAGTGATGTAGAGCAGGGCAGGTTTCTGGTCATAGAAGCAACCATAAAAGAGACACCCTTTGTCTTCATAAATATATATGCTCCCAATTCAGGTGCTGACAGAATAGGTTTATTTCAATAATTAGACAAGAAACTAAAACAATTTAACAACAACTCAATAGTCATGGTTGGAGGAGACTGGAACTGCACCACACATCCAGAGGACATGAATGCCAGAGAACCTCATCCACCATCAGCCTCCCTTCTGTCCAGTCTATTGAGAGAATGACCTCACGGATGTTACCCATGTCACCCATGGGTGTTAAGCAACACACATGGGTGAAAGTGAGTGAAGGCAGTGTGAGAGCAGCCTGATTGGACAGGATCTATACAAATCAGACTTACAATAATAGACTAACTAAAGCCATAATATCACCTGTAGGAATCTCAGATCACCAATTGGTTAACAGTAGACATGTCATTACTAGTACAACCTCAGTGCTCTCCCTACTGGCACCTTAATGTTCAACCAGCACAAGATAAGGCATCCTGTCAGTCTTTCTCCAGTTTCTGGAGCCAGTGCAGAATGAGAAAAAAAAACAACTTTGACAATCTAAATCAATGGTGGGAGGGTGGGAAAACACAGATCAGAACAGTATCTACAGTATCACACACAACAGCCACAGAAAAAAAACATTTTCAGGAACTAGAGAGGGAAGTCAGCATATTAGAAAATGAAATACTTAATGGGACAGATTACATCACCAACACATGGGAGAACAAGAGGAAAGCGCGAGGAAGTTTTTTTAAATGAAAAAGCAAAGGCTGCTTTAATTAGGAACAGACTTTCTACCATTAAAGAAATAGATGCCCTGACTCGATTCTTCTTCAAGTTGGAAAAGTAAACCAGGGAGCATAATCAAATGAACCACCTCCAGCTTCCAAATGGGAATATAACATCTGACCCAACAGAGATGAGGAGGCTGTCAATAAACCTCTATCGTGACCTGTTCAGTGCTGACACCTGTGAACCTGAATGCGTGGATGAGATCCTTGAGGGACTACCTCAGCTGGATGAAGCTCAGTCAGCATCATTGGACTCCACCATCACCTTTGAAGAAATGTCTGCAGCAGTGCAGCAGCTCACCTGTGGCAGGGCTCCTGGACTTGATGAGCTTCCTTTAGAGTTTTTCAAAGCATTTTGGAATATATTGGGGAAAGACCTGTTTGAAGTCCTCAGGAAGTGTCTGGAGTCTGAGACTCTACCAATGAGCTGCACGAGGGCAGTCCTGACACTGTTACCCAAGAAAGGGAATCTTGGGTTTCTGAAGAACTGGAGACCAGTGTCGCTTTTATGCACAGACTATAAAATAATAGCAAAGTGCCTCGCTAACAGACTCAAGCAGTATATGGACACAGTTGTGCATGTCAGCCAGACATATTGTGTTCCCGAACGGACTATTATGGTCAATCTTTTTATAATTCAGGACATTATTGATCTGTCCAAAATTCAAAATGTTGAAATCAGACTTTTTCCATTGACCAGGAAAAGGCTTTTGATAGAGTGGATCATTTATAATTATTTAGGGTCCTTAAAAATTTGATTTTAGTGAGAAGTTTGTTTTTTGGATCCAGTTATTGTATTCATGAGCCACTGTTCTATTAAAGGTGGGGCGTGGACTAAGCTGACCAGTTCCTGTTCAGAGAGGCATCAGGCAGGGATGTCCCCTCTCTGGGATGCTTTACGCACTGGCTATTGAGCATCTTTTAAATCAACTGAGGCAACATCTCCCAGGGCCGGAAACATAAAAAAACAGTTATCTTATCAGCATATGCTGATGGTGTCACAGTCTTTATCACAGGTCAAAACGATACTAGGATTCTCCAACAAAAATGAACACTATCCGAACAGGCCTCTTCTGCAAAGGTTATCTGGTCTAAGTGTGATGGACTTTTAGTGGGAGAGTGGCTCAATAAAGAACTGGCAACCTTCCCAGCTGGACTGCAGTGGAGCAGAGAAGGGTTGAAGTTTTTGGGTGTTTTTCTGGGAAGCGATGACTTTCAAAAGAAAAATTGGGATGGTCTAGCTGAAAAAAAATCAGTGACCGATTGTTTCGATGGACGTGGATCCAGCCTCAGTTGTCTTACAGGGGGGGGGGGGGCCTTGGCCATCATCAACTTGGCCACCTCTATGCGCTGGCATCGGTTCACTGTTCTCAAACTTCTGGACAGTCTCATCCTGGACATACAGAAGAGGAAGGTGAACTTATTTTGGGGAGGACATCACTGGCTCAGAAAAGCAGTGCTGTTTTTGCCTGTGGTGGAGGGGGGACAGGGAGTTATCGACCTACGCAGTCATGTAACGTCCTTCCGTCTTCAAACTGTGCAACGTCTCCCTCCTCTACCATAGGCAGCAACTATCCTACTTATCAGATAGATTCCAATTTGTCCATGTCAACAATGAATCTTCCAGACAAACAATAATTAGTTATGGAGTTCCACAAAGCTCAGTGTTCGGCCCGATACTTTTTACTTTGTACATGCTTCCATTAGGAGATGTCATCTGGAAGCACTGCATAAACTCCCGTTGTTATGCAGATGACACTCAGCTATATCTTTCCATAAAACCAAATGAAACTAATCAGTTAGTAAAACTTGAAGCTTGTCTAAAAGACATAAAGGTCTGGATGACCAAAAACTTCCTGCTTCTAAATTCAGACAAAACGGAAGTTATTGTACTTGGTTCTAAACACCTCAGAAACTCTTTCTGTAATAATTTAATTACTCTAGATGACGTTGTCTTGGCCTCCAGCAAAACTGTGAGGAACCCTGGAGCCATCTTTGATGAGGATTTGTCCTTTAGACACCATATAAAGCAAAACTCCAGAACTGCCTTCTTTCATCTACGTAATATTAATAAAATCAGGAAAATCCTTCCTCAGTGTGATGCAGAAAAACTCATTCATGCGTTTGTTACTTCTAGGCTAGATAATTGTAATTCCTTGCTGTTAGGATGTCCAAATTATTCATTAAAAACCTTGCAGCTGATCCAGAATGCTGCAGCAAGAGTACTGACGGGATTTAGCAAGAGATATCATATTTCTCCAGTTTTAGCTTCTCTTCACTGGCTTCCTGTGAAATCAAGAATAGAATTTAAAATTATCTTGATGACTTACAAATCCCTACATGACCAGGCTCCATCATATCTTAGAGATCTTATAGAACCATATAATCCTAGCAGAGCACTTCTTTCTCAGTACGCTGGTCTACTTGTGGTTCCTAGAGTTTACAGAAGTAGAATGGGAGGCAGAGCTTCAGTTTTCAGCCTCCTCTCCTGTGGAACCAGCTCCCAGTTTGTGTTCGAGGGGCAGAAACCCTCTCTAGCTTTAAGATTAGACTCAAAACGTTCCTTTTTGATAAAGCCTATAGTTAGGGCTGGCTCAGGTAGACCTGAACCAACCCTTAGTTATGCTGTTAAAGGCCGAGGCTGCTGGGGGACCTCGTTACATGCTGAGCTTCTTTTCTTTCCTCCTACTCTTTAACTGACTCATACCTCACCATCCTTTTCTCTCCCATAGTTTCTTCTTATTGTCTGTTGTCTCCATTCAGTTCCTTCGCTCGCATAGTTTCTGTTCTTTCTTTTGCAGATGTCCCGTCATGGAGCTGCATGTCTCTACCCTGCACTTGTCGTCTCCACCAACAGTTCTTCTCTTCTATCTCTATGCTGTCCTTTTCTCTCTCTGCTCTCCTCTCACCCCAACCAGTCGAGGCAGATGGCCGCCCACCCCTGATCCTGGTCCTGTCGGCGGTTTCTTCCTGTTAAGAGGGAGTTTTTCTTCCCTCTGTTGGAGGTTTTTCTCCCTTAAAGGGAGTTTTTTTTTCCCTCCTAGCTTATGTGGGAATTGTTGAATTGTTGGGTTTCTCTGTAAAATATTGTAAAGTCTTGCTGTAAGGACTTTAATGTGTTAAGTGCCGTGAAATAACCTATGTTGTGATTTGGCGCTATATAAATTGAATTGAATTGAATTGAACTCTGGACTTATGCCAGCATCTGTGCTGCTGTGTAGGGTGAAATACGTATGACAAACATCTGTTTTTACTGGACTTAACTGGTGTCAATATAACACAGACCTCCTGTTTTTATCAATCGGTCCTGCGAGCCTGGAGAACTGTTTTAAAAGGAAAGAGAGACAGCTCTCAGCTGTTTGGAAGTGTTGGGGAGGGACCTCTGTTCTACAACTTAGCGTTTAGAGGATCCTCCTAACAGCTAGGGTGACGAACCTGGCAGACCTGAGATCAGCAGGGCAGTGGAAATATGCTGCCATGCTGGGTCAGGAAACTGGAGTGAAATCAATGCGTCTTCTAGAAAAACTGTTGGAAGAAATAAGGAACGGTTTTCCTAGTCTTTTTATGATGGCGTTGGGAGCAGAGTCTGGAGAAGATCGACCGGTCACATTACCTGCTTTTCCATCATTTTCTATCGGTGCAGCAACTGAGGAATAGGACAAGGAAGAGGGGGTTCTACTCTCTTTCAAATCACCAGACCTCTCCAAAGCGCATGTCTATTTGTTTGACCAACTTCTTGTTGGGTCAAGGAAAAAAGAGTATTTGGCTCACAAGAAAAACCTAAATGAAGGGAACAGGGTCAGTTGATGTGGAACTCATGTTTGGTGGCTGCACGCCTCAAAACAAAGTTTGTGTTTTATAAAATGGTGGTAGATTTGGAGGAGTTCACTTCAATTTGGGGTGTTGCTGATGTTTTGTGCTGTGTAGATCAGGATTCACTGGTTTTGAGTTTTTGTAAGTATGGTTTCAACATTTCTTGTTCTTTTGAAGAAATTTAACAAATAAAGGGCTGGTTAAAGTTTAAAGGTCTCCTCTCCTCTCCTCTCCTCTCCTCTCCTCTCCTCTCCTCTCCTCTCCTCTCCTCTCCTCTCCTCTCCTCTCCTCTACCTTATTTTCCTTCCCCTGCCTCTCCTCCCCTCCTTCATTTCCTTCCTTTTCCCTTCCCTCATGACTACTTTCTTTTCTATGCATATTTCCCTTCCCTTTCCTTTCCTCATGACTACTTTCTTTTCTATGCATATTTTCTTTTCTTACCTCTCCTTGTCTTCCCTTCCCTTTCTTTCTCCCTCCATTTCTTTATCTTCTCACATTTCCTCTACTTTCCTTTCCTGTTTTCCATTTGCATGTTTCTTTCCTCATCTTCCCATTGTCTTGAATTTTCTTCTCTTTGTTTGCATTTCTCTCCTTTTCTGGTCAACAGCACACTGTTTCTCCTCTACCTGCTTTTTTGTTTCTCTGTTTTCACACGGTCCTTTCATTCCTTGTTTATCACAGTCTCTGTTCCTGCCCTCGCTTGATCTTTACCTGTTATTTGTCTACACCATCTTTTGTGTGCCATCTATTCTCTCCTCTCCTGCAAACTTGCATCCACACACAGGTGAAGGAAGATGTAATCCTCTCTACCTTTCTCACACTCTCTCTCATGTCCTTGGCATACAGATGTAATCAGTGGATGGAGCAGGTTGGAGTGGGGCGAGTGCTTGGAGGTTACAGCAACTCTAAAAGCCTCAACGGGAGTTTGGGTGGGATGAAGAAGGGAAGGACGGTGAGAGGATGTGTGAGAAGTGCCTTAGGTGTGAATCCGTGTTGTGGGATAGATTTTTTTCCTTCCCACTGTGAACTGCTAGTAGCTTCTCATCATCTCTTCCAGCCTCCGAAGGCCCCGAGATACAGCCGCTTGGGAAAATAGCAGCATGTGGAGGACAGATACAAGAGGAGAGAATGTAAGGAAGAGAGACAGTAAAAGGAGGCAACAAAGACAGAAAGGACAAGACAAAGGTAAAAAAATAAGACTCCAGGGGATGACAGGAAGGAGAGAAAGTCAGTTCCACCATCGATGGCCTCTTGCAACATTAACAGTTGACAGACAAAAAAAAAGTGGACATATATTACCAGGGAAAAAGAGCACAGCTATCAAATGAGCAAACACACCTGGGATATGCAAATTTGGACACAAGAGGGATGGAGGTGGGATGGGGATGAACGAGAGGAGGAAGGATGCAGGTTGCAGGAAAGAAGAGAAAAAAGAGATTAAAGCCTTGGAGGGAATCAACTGTACTGAATTGTGTGTGGAAATAAAAGAGCTGTGGGAGCTCCACGGTCAAAACTGATTCTTATGACTCTATAGGGTCACTACGAGGAGACTATGCAAATGGGGAAGGGTAAAGACGGTTGGAGAAAAGGATTGATAGAAAGAGGAGAAAGAAAATGCAAGGGAAGGAATTTGAGGAAGCACAGCAGCATGGGATTAACGAGGGAATTTAATGGTCTAACCTGTGGAAACATTCTCATAAGCTTGCAATGAGGCGGTGCCAACTGGTTTTTGAATGCGTTGGGAATGATAGCCACCAGCTCCTTTTTGAGAGATAGTGTAGCTCATAGAGAAGCTCCAACCAGAAGGTGATGAAAGAAGGAAAGTTACAAAGTTAAAATCAAAATTCAGAACGTCAACTGTCTTTAAGATTTCAGGTGTACTGAGATGGCGTCTGTTTAACCGTCTTCACCTGAGGACTCATGTTTGAGTCCTTCAGCAAGGCATAAATTCAAAACCGTTCACTTATTTCAAGCTGCACTGTGAAAGGTTATGCATTAAATGGTTTTAAATTGCTAGAAGTAATGTGAATTAATAAGGCTTGAGGAGACAATGTTAAGAAAGTGGGAAAGGATTGTACAGGAATTGAATCATGGCGGAACAAAGGACGATTTTAAAGGCAGCAGTTAACATAAAAGAGCTTATTAGCTTCATCAATAGGGTGCCTCGAGCAAAACTGTCCAAATGTCATCACTTTTGTTACGTTTCTGGGTGTAGGATAAGGACACATTTTGAGAACTGTACTGGAATGTAATGTCTTGTATGATGTCAGAAGTGAGGGATTTATACAGTATTGACCAGAATACAATACTTTTAGGTGTTTTTTTATAAGCTTTTATTCCACAACTATTGATACCTGCTTATCTTGTACATCGAGTTTATAATGGGACTGAGCCTATCCCATTATATTTTAGGAGTGTTAAGGGGTACATTTAGGACAGACTGCCATGGGATTAATATTCACACATATATTTTTCTTTACCATAACACCACTGATATCTATTGGTCATGTAGCGTTACCAATTAACTAAAGCAACTGGTGGATTCAAACACATCCAGGGACAGTGCTAAACACTGCAACACTGTGTTGTTGCCACTTAAAACATGGTAGACAGTAAAAGATACAGACTCAGCACCACACTCAGCTGGTTTGTTTTAGAGTTGGTATGTGTGACCTGTACCAGGGAGGACAGAGTGGGATGTGTCTCACATTATGTTTGCCACAGAGATAAACAGGGATAAAATGATCTGCAAAGTAGAAAAAAGTTTACAGTTTAACCAACCAAATGTTATTTTAAAAGATGTTGAAGCCAAAAGACAGTTTCAAAAATCTTTACATTCTAAGTGTGTGTGTGTGTGTGTGTGTGTGTGTGTGTGTGTGTGTGTGTGTGTGTGTGTGTGTGTGTGTGTGTGCGACTGATAAACATAATAAAGGACTGATCTTGTTGCCAAGCTTTTGATCAAATCAGGTGAATCAACACTGTTGATATGAAGCAAATAAGCTCATAAATAAGTCATAACTACAGATTTTATCCCTTAAAACTTTAACTTGTGTTTGTTTAGTCAGCAATATTTAATATCAAAGAGATGAACTTTGAAATTGAAGTGTTGAGGGGATTCAGGGTGAAATCACTAAACTGCTGAGTCAGTTCATCAATGCTGACTGTCTGAGATGGTTTGTTGTTTGCTTGTATTGACCAACTATATATATTTTTTAAATCTGACCCTACATATAAATATGGTATCCCAGCCTGCTTTGTTTAGGCTTAATCCAAAACCCAGAAAACATCATATGTAGGTTGTATTATGTACATTTATTATGTGTTTGATCGTTATTGCTATCAATTTTAATATTAAATATTCAAAGACACAGAAGGCTATCTGTATGTTCTGACTTTGTAAAGATCCTTATACCTCCATTGTTCTATCTATTAGTATCTTTTAATGCATCAGATGGAGATACATTAAATATTAATCTCTGCTCATTTCCATCCCTGAGTTTAATTATTCAGCATCCAATGCCCTCTGACTTCCTGCATCTCTCACTGCAGACGATGTTGCCTAAAGCCTTTTCATAGGTCATTCCTCACCAGCTCTGTTTATTCATGCAAATCATATCACAATGCACATAGTTTAATATCACACTGCGCTGGGCAGAACAAAGGCAGAAACCAAGGTTAACATAGGACCTTGTACTTGAGTGTGAAGATATGAACTCAGTCTGGTGTGTTTTAATGAAAATAACGAAAAAAACAAAACAGTAGTTGGGAATTTTGGAAGTCCAGGAGTTACTACAAGAAATAATGAGGCAGAGCAGAAGTGAATGCAATTTATACAACAATTAGTTCTGACCCAGAGATGTTATTGGTGAAACATTTAGAACATGCTCAAATCAGCATAACAGCACACCCATCACTAGAAATATCACTCCGCCATCTCTATGGCACATATATAATTGGAATTTAATTTCATATGATGCAATATAATGTCGTTGTTACTTGTTATATGCCTATTAAATGTGATCCATTCCCCAAAATCAGGTCTTTTTTGGTCCAATTTTGTTGTTCCGAGCACCCGTACCGTAACACAACAGACAGTCGCGCACTTAAAATCCTCGCCATGGCCAGCTTGACCGTGTTTTAACACAGTACACGGTGCTAAAATCGTACAAATACATGTGTCCATCAAAATCTTTTTTCAGCGAATATCTTACTGACAACAAGAGTGAGCTCGCTAAGCCGTTTTGTTTCTCTGTGCTGTATTCATTCAGTTTGAGAAATCCCACGGTCCCAGAGAGAAATACAACGGACTAGATCTCGTCTCTGTTGCTAGGGTCGTTGCTAAGGGTCGGCCTACTTCCTGGAGTAGTGAACGTTGCATACATTACATAAGAGTCTACTGACGTGACTGACACGTTTCCAGTTGTTAGTCTGACCCCATGTATTGACATGGAAACAGAGATCGCACAAACAAAAAGGTTTATATTTTGAGAGCGAATTGCACCACAATATGAATACATTTAGATTACAAATTATATTTAGTTGGTAACTTGTTGTATAATCACAATATTATACAAGAGGGTGTGCTTCAGAGACGCTGACCGCATCACTGTCGTGCCAATAATGATGATGAAGCACACCCTCTCTTGTAATATTGCTTAAATATCGTGTGTATATTGGAAAAGTGAGGATCCTCTCTAATTTAGGGAAACAAATAAGGTTAAGCATGAGCTCGTCTCTACGCACCATACTATCAGGCGATCCCCACTCAAGCACATATTTATACAACCACAGCTGGATATGTGTACCACTGCTTGGGTGATGTTGTCTTTATTTTCTTTTTACGATTCTCCCTCGTTTCGTCTCCCTCCCCCCCCCCCCCCCCCCATCAGTAGGTGGGGAGAAAGGTGGGCTGGCGCTCTGCTCATTAACATTCCCATCAATCCTCCTCCAGTGCTTGTCCAGTCTGTGGCCCCGTAGCTGCAATCTGATTCAGAAACTGGCACACTAATGTGAGTAGGCAATTAATCACACGAGATGTGGTAGATGAGCACAAGGTGTAGGTCCTCGTGTTACACCGACAGACGATTCGATAATTTAATATGCACTGTTTGGTGTACTGCCTTGTGTTGGGCTGAGATTTGCATCCATGAAGCCTTGTTGTTGACTTTATTCTCAAAAGAACATTGAGTCTCCACTGGATAAATATTTTATTAACTTGTAGCTCTGCTTATCGATGATGTTGAGTTTGTTTCTCACTGACTCGTTTTGCAGAAAAAAAGGGGGGCAATATTCACAAATGGTTTTCTTTTAGAACGAGGACAGAAAATCTGCTCAGCTGTGTTTACTCAGGAGCAGGTGTTTTCTGGAAAGTTTACTTTTTGAGGAATAAACAGTGACAACTTAGCGTGTGCAATGAGCATGCTGCTAAGTTTTTCAGACAGTTTCCCTATAAAAAGGAGCGTGGTGCCTCTCAGAGGCCAATTCTGGGTGAAGGGGTTGACAGCAACCGCAGCTTCAAAGTCCACTGTACGCCTACTCCACATTCATGAGGGTTTTGTCAAACACATCCTTCTTTAATGAAACCAAGTCCTATATGCTTTTGCTAAAGGGATGTCTGAATGTTTTCACATCAAAGCATGTTAACACAGGCGGATTGCGTCTGATTTTAAAAATTATACTGAACTTTTTCAAGATTCAGTCAAAAGACACGCACAAAGTGCCCTTTCAACCTCTGTCTTTTCATTGGTAGGGACCTCTGCCTTTCATGCTGTCATGGCAACACAAAGAAAAAGTTGAACTTCATAACCTTTTGCTTCTATGAATCAACTCTGAATGTACCATAAATCAGTTAAGATGACCTATGGCTGAAAGCTCTTCAGAAATAATCAACAAGGTTTGAAAGAGCCAAGATCTGAAAAAACACATTTGGTTAAAAAGTTATACATTAAGGTCTGCTGACATTACAGCCCTTTTGTATTGTACAGTATATACAACAAGCAGGCCCGCAGTGAGCAGCCCACTCACCAACATATAGCACATATGCAGCACCTATTCCACAGCTTTCACAATGAGATCCTGGTAAAAGTACAGAGGGCACCGAGTCCCAGATGCACTGAAACTTGATCATGAAACTTGGCAGTGTAAATAAATAAATACCATCATGAATAAACTGTAAAGTGCAGGGATATCTGGTGTCTGACATACAGCATACAGAATGTACAACTCAAGAATCTCCTGCTGTCACTGATCATGAGCACCAGAAAAAGACACGAGGCCAAAGGTCACAGAGAAGTACACGAGTGGGTTCAGAGTGGAACGAGTTCAGATCATCTATGCAAAGGGATGGAGAGGCTCACAAAGGTGTTGGGAAAAATATATGTATTCAGTTAAGTACCACAATTGTTTTTTTTTTTAATGATTTTTGTGATGTTTATTACTGAATGAAGTCAAAATGAGGCTCAGTAGTGTGTGTGGCCTCCACGTGTCTGTATGCACTCCCTACAACGCCTGGGCATGCTCCTGATGAGACGACGGATGTTCTCCTGAGGGATCTCCTCCCAGACCTGGATCAAAGCATCAGTCAACTCCTGGACAGTCTGTGGTGGACGTGGCGTCGGTGGACGGAACGAGACATGATGTCCCAGATGTGCTGGATTGGATTCAGGTCTGGGGAACGGGCGGGCCGGTCCGCAGCATCAATGCCTTCATCATGCAGGAACTGATGACACACTCCAGCCACATGAGGCCGAGCATTGTCCTGCATCAGAAGGAACCCAGGACCCACTGCACCAGCATATGGTCTTCAATGGGTCTGAGGATCTCATCCTGGTACCTAATGGCAGTCAGGGTACCTCTGGCTAGCACATGGAGGACTGTGCGGCCCTCCAAAGAAACGCCTCCCCAGACCGTCGCTGACCCACCGCCAAACCGGTCCCGCTGGAGGATGTTGCAGGCAGCAGAACGTTCTCCACGGCGTCTCCAGACTCTGTCACATCTGTCACATGTGCTCAGTGTGAACCTGCTCTCATCCATGAAGAGCGCAGGGCGCCGACGGAGAAGCTGCCAATCTTGGTGTTCTCTGGCAAAGTCTGATCACCCTGCACGGTGTTGGCTGTAAGCACAGGCCCCACTTGTGGACGTCGGGTCCTCATACCACCCTCATGGAGTCTGTTTCTGACAGTTTGAGCAGAAACATGCACATTAGTGGCCTGCTGGAGGTCATTTTGTAGGGCTCTGGCAGCGCTCCTCCTGTTCCTCCTTGCACAAAGGAGCAGATAGCGGTCCCGCTGCTGGGTTGTTGTCCTCCTACGTCCCCCTCCACGTCTCCTGGTGGACCGGCCTGTCTCCCGGTATCTCCTCCGTGCTCTTGACACTGTGCTGACAGACACAGCAAACCTTCTTGCCACAGCGTGCATTGATGTGCCATCCTGGATGAGCTGCACTACCTGATCAACTTCTGTGGGTTGAAGACATCCTCATGCTGCCTCTAGTGGTGAGGACACTGGCAAAATGCAAAAGTGACCAAAAATCATCCAGAAAGGACGAGGACAGAGAAATGGTCTGTGGTCACCACCTGCAGAACCGTTCCTTCATAGGGTTGTCTTGATAATTGCCTCATTTCCACCTGTTGTCTGTTCCATTTGCACAACAGCAGGTGAAATTAATTCACAATCAGTGTTGATCCTAACTGGACAGGTTGATTTCCCAGAAGTGGGATTGACTTGGAGTTACATTGTGTTGTTTAAGTGTTCCCTTTATTTTTTTGAGCAGTGTATTATTAACACTGAGCTAGTGTAGTAACAACTAGCAGCTGCTGGTTAGCTGTTAGCATCAGCACATGAACCAGGGAGATGTTAGTTTATACAAACAGCGACTGGAAGTCACGCGTTTCCAGCTCAAAGCAAATATATATCCTCATGTTAATGTCTCGGCTGAATCATAACAGTTTAACTGTCCCCGAACTGCTAACAGCTAACTGCCGTTGATCATCAGCTTCAAGTTCACAACAGGAACAGGAAGCGTAAGACAAACCGGGTGCTTCAGAATAAAAACACAGGTGGTTCTGATTTAATTCATTTCATGAAAACAATACTTCATGTCATTTCATTGTAATACCTTTTTTTAAACTTTAAGACAAACTCTTGCCACACATGCTCTAGCTTGACTTGGCATGCCATGTCTTTGAGATACAAGTGTATGGCATACAAAAGAAACTGGCTTACATTAACAACAATATCTAAAAGAACAACACTATTTTGAAAACCTTTTCATAGTAACCTGTAATTAGACTCCATTTTGTTTTCACTTCATTATTCTTTCCTTTTTTTATGCAGTTTACAACACTTACTGACCATTGTTACGACATGTGCTTTTCATTCCCAATCTCAGTTGTTTCATAAATGACCCTCCTAACGTCGTGTCTCCCATCTTTTTAAAGGCCTTACATAAACAAAACAGACACCAGTGTGAATATCATCAGATCTGTTTAATTAGTTGAAGAGAAAAAAAACTCTGATGTGGGAAACAATTTTGTGATCCGAATCATAAATATTGTCAAAGGAGCATCACAACCTTTCAGCAGGACTTTTGACAGCTTGGTAGGTTCAATACTTCCATATTTATATGTACTGCTTGCCACATGCTTGGTCAACCAGTCGGGGCAGGCTGGGTTTCAGATAAAGGCGCGGGGAAGTGATAGTGACAATCGTCAGGTTTTCTGTTGTGTGACCAACTGATGACACAACAGTCTCGAATAGACTCGGGCATCTGCTGCTGTGCAAGACTGCGACTGGCGGTTCTCTTCCTTCTGCTCTTTCTAACTATTCATACTCTCTCTCACACACACACACACACACGCGCGCACACACACACACACACACACACACACACACATGCACCATCTGGATGTGATGGTGGATTACAACACCATCTTGTTAAAACCATTTGGTTAATGTACACTGAATACCCACAAAAAGACACAAGTGCAAAAGCGATTTTTGAGTTTCCAATTTTGCTGCCCCACAGAATCAAAAGACTCTGTGACACGAGACAGTAAACAACTTGTGCCAAAAAACTAGAAAGTAAAAAGTGCTTCCACATTTAACATCTGCTGCAGAGGCTGTGACAAACAACTCCTGGGAGCAATAAAATAACTTTAAAAGCCTTTCTACATGATTCCTGAAAAAAATAAAATAAATCACACTACTTCTCAAAGTCTAAACTAAGTCTGATCTGAAAACTCACGACACAATTATAACAAAAAGATCAGAATGGTATTTTTTCTCTACACCGGATATTTTGTGTCAGCAGGCGCAGTAGTACAATGTGCAAAAGGATTGCCCGAAGTTGAATATAAACTGAAGGGTGTGGAGGTAGATAAATTCACTCCCAGCCAGTCACTGATATGATAGCTCTGAAATAACTGCGCTGTAATTACAGTGACACAAAACAACAACATCTCAACAAATGGAAGGAGGCTTACCCGGGAAATCAGATTGTTATCAAGAATAAAGCATTAAATCCTATTTCCACTAAAACAACAAACCCTGCACAAACATGAATGTTTGTAGTATTTCATTGGGTAACGTGTCGGAGCTTGGTTTCAGTTGTGCATAATTTAATAAAAGTAAAAACTGTGGACCGTCCAAAGTGCTGCACTCTGGCATGAGTGCAGATTTATCAATATACATCTCCTGTTAC
This sequence comes from Embiotoca jacksoni, assembly GCF_022577435.1. Taxonomy (NCBI): domain Eukaryota; kingdom Metazoa; phylum Chordata; class Actinopteri; family Embiotocidae; genus Embiotoca; species Embiotoca jacksoni. The sequence continues at coordinate 1,130,451 of NW_027185383.1, read as the reverse complement.
ATTCAGATGATTGAAGCTTTTCACAAGGCAGGTGATGTAAGAATCACTTACACTAATATATAGATCAATGCAGACTTGGCAGATGTTCCTTCACGTAAAAAAATATAAGAAACATCTTCTGGCTGGGGAGTGAATAATTAAAATGGTTTATTTAAATGTTAAGCCTTATTCTGGCACTGCGTATTAATTTTTTTTTTTTTTTTTTAATTTTTTTAGATTTTATACACTTTATTAATCCCCGAGGGGAAATTTCTTCACTACAGCAGGGGGGCTCTCAGGGGGGAGCTGCTGCAGCAGGCTGCCACTAGCGCGGCGCCAGGTAACCTGACCTGAGGTGCATGTTTTTTTGGATGATGGGAGGAAGCCGGAGAACCCGGAGAGAACCCACGCAAGCACAGGGAGAACATGCAAACTCCGCACAGGAAGGCCCAGGACCGGATTCGAAACCGGAACCTTTTTTGCTGTGAGGTGACAGTGCTAACCACTGCACCACCGTGCCGCCCAATAATCTTGTTCGTGAGTGGGAGCACATCAAAGTTAATTTAGGAACTTTTGTTCCCATTGCAAAGTTTACAGCACATTTTCTACTAAAACACAAACAACTCGCTTCAGGCTTCATTTCAATGAACTTTCCCACCTGTGTGTTCTATGGGAACCAAATTATCACACAGATACACAAAGAAAATGTTAAGGTCAGGAAATGACCACACAGCCGCACTGCTGATCACTGTACTACCTAAATACATTGACACACTCAGCGTGACTTACACTTCCTGAAGATCTAATTATGTCGGATTCCATTTTGAATAAATGTCAATGAGTCATTGAAACAAGATGCTGCTCTTAATGGCAGAAGTTGCCAGAGGGTCATTATGTTCTTTCGTGCCAAACAAATTCAAATTACTGTCTATATGTAAATGAGTACAATGAAACAAGCTGTTGCTAGTAGATAATTTGGCGTTCCTGTAAATTATGTCAATTTTCCAATGCTTCCAGTGGTGATTCACTGAATCCATTGTAACATCATACTTCCTGTTGTGGCTGCCAATGCTTTGAGGGAGCAGACATAATTGGTGAGGCCAAGTCACGTTGTTGTTCATGATCCCTTCATTCTCGTGAGGTCCACGCGTCTAAGAGTCTCTCTGACTGCACAGACATGGAGAGGTTTGATCTTTAAAGTGTAACTGAACCTGGTGGACCTCCAGTGCTCATCACCATTCCAGTGGTGTGAGGGGAACACATGAAATATTTATGCCTCAGTTGTTGATGTTGCACAGAAACCTCCAGAAATATCACACAGTCAGAGTCCTACTGTCAAACAAAGCAGTGCAGTGATATGGACGCGTGTTTCTGGAGGCAGGTGGACTCCACTGCTGTGTACAATATGTGCATCATGATGGGTGTAAGGTTGAGGCTGAGGCTGAACAATGCATATTTTATATTGTCATTCCCTTACTACAGTCAAACCTAAATTCTTCACTCTTTTACCTGCATTGAATGTAACAGTATTGCTATTATTATTGCATACAGCATACTGTATGCATTCTATTTTTATGACTTGTCTTATTTAATCGTTCTCCTGCTGTATTGCACATTCATTTAATACTGGAATTAAAACTTGATTTAAAATCACCATTCAAGTATATATGAAACCCCAAATTGTGAATTGTAGCGAAAGTCAGTTATGCATAAGTGGTCTTAGATAAAGCTTTTACAAATGCAATAAATTGGTGGTATTAGTACAAAGTATTTATGCTTTTTTTTTCCATCTTCATTTCCTGGTTTTAGACCGGGTAAAATACAACAATTCAGATGGGAAATGCTCCTCCGACCTGCGCACTGACTCTAACTTAGGGTTGACTGACAGTCAGTCATACTGGTGACATGGTGAAGTTTTGAAAAATGCAATACATTTCATGAGAAAATCCTGTTCATTTTGTTTCTCACGAAAAATCTTCCAGAAAAACGTACTCCAGGATTGTTCCAAACAGGAGCCAGAAACCAAGCGGCCACACACTATGACGTCACTATGGCTTGGTTAGTGAACTGCCATTCTGAAGTGCCAAGTTCGGCATTTTAGCTGTCACCATCTTGGTATTTTGGAGGCAGAATTTGAGGAGCTGGGGAGGTGCATGTGATGGGTCTGACATGATCTGATTGGGAACCCGAGGACACTATAGCTACCCAACTATAAAGTACATATATATAGCACTATAAATATATATATATATATATATATATATATATATATATATATATATATATATATATATACACCTGACTGCACCACAGACCTGTCAATCAAACATAAACACCCACAAGCATATTCTTTTTGAGCCCACATTTCCATCACATTGAGACACTTCTGCATTGGTTTCACTTGTCAGAACTTTTATAAAGTCTAACCAATAATTAGAGCTCTAAGGAGGCAAATGAGTCCTTCACAAAAATGCCACTGCAAATAGTGAGTTTTTTTCAGTTCTGTAGTTCATATAGACAGTTAACATATTTAAAGGAAAGACTGATATGTTTTGCTTTACTATAAAAAGTGTTTGCAGTGTAAATAAAAAAATAAAATAATAATAATCAGAGAAATACAAAATTCAATGTGTGAAAGTCTGTGATGGATGTGCATTTTCAGACAAGGACTGGTGGAATCCAGTTGACAAGAGGAATTTGATTTTGTCAATAAAGGTGCTTCATTAGTCGCCTAAAACCACAGACTTATATTCTAATAGCTGACAGCAGTTTTCTTACATTGAAGATTGTTGTATATAAGAAAACATGACACTCCACAGCTTGATTCAAAACAAAACTGTTTTTCCTTTAACTGAATCCGGCTTGTTACATCAAATTATCCTCCCCAACTCCTCTCGGAAAACAACCTTCTTTTGCATGGATGTGGCCATATTCTGCTCTGTGTTCAAACAGCATGCACAGCCTTTGTCTCTCTGTTCTTTTAATTATGCTGATCACTGCCACAGGATGGAAGTGGAATTACCAACCCACAAGTTTAGGTCAATGAGACTTAAAACTTAATCAAAACACAACTCACACACAGTTACTCTCTTCCCTCCACACACACACACACACACACACACACACACACACACACACACACACACACACACACACACACACACACACACACACACACACACACACACACACACACACACACACACGAACACAAAATACATCTGAGCTGCTGTCTCTCCGCTCTCAGAGTTTGAGTATTCTGTCCAAGGCCAGATAGCTTGTTGGAATTCAGCGGGGGAATTCTTATCTAAAAGAGATTGAAAGCATGCTGATAGACACCTTGGCGAAGGTAGAAAACATTTCAGATTGTCAGACGTCATATGACCAGACATACACAAGCTGCCACTGCTTCTTCTTATTGTTTACTCGGAAAAAAAAACATTAAAAAAAAAAATACAATTTCGTTTTATTCAGAGCCTTGGAAATACTGTCTCTGTGTGATACGAATCAAACAATTTCCATAACAGAAAGAGATTTCACAGACCACATCTGTAGAATGTACGCATGGTACATTTCTATACACAAAGTGTCAGCATTTACAAGTTTGTGTAATTCCTGAACAGTTTGGTTCCCTGGATTATAAAGCCCAAAGAGCCTTGAGATGTTGCTGCATTTATCTCATATTATTAAGTCTACGTGCTCTGCAGCGAGAATTATTGTTACCAAGAACTTCTGACACTGAAGCTCTTTTACTGAGCACACGTTATGAATCCAAATGAGGTATCTCTGTTAAAATATCTTTCAGATTTGTTTTTCCCAAACCAGTTTTAAAAAAAAAATATGGATATATATACAGTGTCTTTCATGGGTATCCACCCATGAAAGACACTGTATATATATCCATTTTTTTTTATGGCATTTACACTCAGCTTCTATGATGTTGTTCAAAGTGGATTCTAGAAACACAACAACAGTGTTTCATACCTATCTGTTTGTGTTTCTCCGTGAGGAAACCGTTGCATCAGATCCTGTTTTCAAGCAGCACTTTTTGCTGCACAGCATGTGGTAGAAATCAATTCTCAGTCTGTGAGCTGCAGATTCATAAAGTGGTAGATTGCAACAATCTCCTCAGTTTGTTTGGGGCACTCATTACTGTATTATGCTCTATATAGCAGGGGTATTACTTTAACCCCTGAAACAGAGTTCTCGTGATGATTTCATAAAATGTTCAGCATTTCATCTGGATAAAGCAACCCTACAGATGTTCAAACTCAGATTGTGAATTAGAATCAGTTTCATGGGTGGTGCACATGTCGAGTAGCACAGATGGTTAAAGTGATCGTAAGTGAGGAACCAGGGAGGGACAACGCTGTTTTTGCTGAGAATCGTATAGTGGCTGTTAGAAGGACCAGGCCAGCAGGAAGCTCTGCTGTTTCAGCTGACCAAACAAAAAGCCTAAACATTTTAATCTGCAACTATTTTGGATTAGCATTTTACACACTGTGGCAAAGATTTTGAGCCAGCGCAGGAAGTAGAGTCCCATTTATAGTGTGGCTGAAGGGGTGCAGTGGACATGGGGTGGATGTTACATTCATTATATTTATGTTATGTTTGTAAAGTACAATGTGTGGGTGGCTCAGATTTACTGGACGAGGCTGGTGATGAAGCACAGGAAAAAACATCTGACAGTGTCCAGTGACAATTTGAAAATATCCCAAATAGAAGCAGCTTTGGGCATTTTAGTTTAGGAAAGGAGGGGTGGAAAATGGGATGGGAAAATAAAATTTGAATAAAAAAACTCCTCTTTAATATTTTACCATGTGTCATCTTATTGTTTTCAAGTTATCAGTGCTGGTTGTACATTGTAGTGTCTCATTCATTAACTGATTACATGTTATCAGACATGAATGGACTTTCTATTGTTGTGTACTCATTGTGAAAATAATTTCCTCAAAGTGCAGTGAGCCTTTTCCCTCACTTGTGCCTCTTTGGTTCTTTGACGGCTCGCTGTGCAACTTTGTGTCAAGAATCAAATTTATTTGAAAACCCGTTACAGGTCTCTCATGGTGGGGAGGACACTGCTTCAAAGGGGAATGATAGGAGTCAATTCATTCAATAGTGTACTAGTCTCAGACTTACCCAGTTTTAATGTATGATAATGGATTCCTATTAATTCCTCTGGGGTGAACCACCGTGAGCTACAAAACATACCTGAGTTGCACCATTATTCCCGCAGCATACTGTATAAGTACCAACCTGCTGTAAATGTAAAGTTGGCTCCAGTCACTGACCACAATGTTTTCCAATTACCAACACGTCAAATAGATTTTAAAAACAGTTTCAGTCTGGCTGCCTTTCTGTAATTCAGTTTACTTCCTGTATGACTCTCCACCCACCTGAGGTCTCTCTCTCGCTCGATATCCAGTCTCTTGCTGCCACACCCACCTCACCTTCTCCCAGTTCCCCGATCTGCCCCACCCGCAGCCACTCTGCTAATCAACCCACTTAATATTTCATCTACTCGTTTGCCTGATCACAAGTCCTCCTTGCGCCAAGCTTTTGGGTCACTTCTCCCAAAAGACCTAATTGTCGGGGTGTTCTGGTGTAAACTACTCTCTCTCTCTCTACATGTCTACATATCAAAGGCCAAAACAGACCTCACATGATATTTTTTGTTACAGGTTGATATAGTTGCATTATTCGTTGGACTGACTCACTGTCACAAACATTTATGCGAGTCGAACATGATGAAATCCCTCTATTTCACAAATAAAAAGGTGTGTAAATTTACTTTGAGTGCATTTCAACCTGCAGCACGCTCCAGTGAAGGTGGACTATAACCACTTAGTTCTGGTTTTCTCATGTCCTTAAATGCCACATGCTCAAGACAATATTCATTATACAGCAACATGGATTCAGCAGAAAAAAAAAAAACAACAGCAAATTTACAGAAAAACAAGAACTCAGGCTGAGCTTGATTCAGACTGAGAATGTGTGTTGCATGGGAACTAAACAAAAAGCCCTGCAAAGTCAAAAGCCCTCTTGTTTAGACAAGTGCCCCCCTCCCTCTCCTCCTCCTCTTAAGATGTAATTAAACAAAAGAATAGAATGGAGCGTTTCCCCCTCTTATTGCATTCTGCAGGGATAATTAGACATGAGAATAAACTAGGAGAAATGCTACGGCCCAGTTAGCAAATAAAAGGAGGGAGGGAGGGTACGAGAAGGTGTCAGGCTGCTACAGTATTAAATATTCATAATTCCACTGACACGGATGCCCCCCCCCCCCCCCCCCCCACACACACACACACACACTTTTTCTTTCATAATAGGTGCTGTGGTGATTTTGGCCTGTAGGGGGCAATTTAGTAGCATGACACCACTCGTACCAAAGGGATACACCTTGCTGTGTGTGAGTGCCGTGCGTGGGGACGTGTGTTTGTGTGTGATGTCGGGAGCTTCTGTGATCAATTCAAAATTAATTCAGCTTAAGTTGATTTCCTGCAAAATCCAGATGCTGAACAGCTTTTGGCAAGAGGAATCTGATACATCCAACCAAACAATAAATAATTAAAGATGAATGGTTTTTCATCAACAAATTAATTGCTGCCTCAATTCACATTTGAAGGTGAAAGTTAATTTCCCACTGCATTTGTGTGTGTGTGTGTGTGTGTGCGTGTGTGTGTGTGTGTGTGTGTGTGTGTGTGTGTGTGTGTGTGTGTGTGTGTGTGCATGAGTAAGTATTTTTCTTCTTTTCAAAGCCGCCATGTGGTGAGGATTAGTGGTGCTGGTTTTATTTCATATTTAAATTGAAAGGCCCATGAAAAACTAAGTGCTCTATATCCTAATCACACACACTTAACCCCATGAAACTGAATTCAGGGCTCAGTCAGGGATGTGTTTGCTTTGATGAAAAATAAATATGGGTGGGAGTTACAGTATGGGAGTTCAGCATCTCAATGGTAATGCTGGCACAGCTGCAGGAACAAAAAAGCCCATGATGAAATGTAAGTAGTCAAACAGATTTTATCATCATGCTTGCTGGATCCCTTTCGGAAGCTTTGGGATTTCTTTCTCTCCTATGCATATGTGTGGTAAAGACGTACTAACAGAATTATGTATACACTTTACCGAGAAAACAAACCCTCAGCGCAGGACCTCGAGCTTCCTGAGATATGTTAATAAAGATGCTTTGCTTCCATATGCTGTCACATGCTAGCTCCCCTCCACAGTGTACTGATGAGTGAGAGAGGAATGATTTTGTGCTGGTTTGAGCACAGTTATCTCATATTGCCGTTATCTTTTGCCTGGATACATTTTTACCTTTATGATTTTGTAAAGCACTCAGGTGATTTCCCAAATCTCACGAGAAGTTATGAAGAGCAGCAAGCTGCCGCTCCGTGCTGACGTCTGATTTGTCACCGCAGTGTAACAACAGCGAGGTCGCGGATTTTCACACACTTCAAGTACTTTTATAAAGCACAAAAATAGCTTGATCAACTGTCAACACATTTTAACACTGGGAAGATTTAATAACTGTGATGCTGATATCTATGAAAAAAAAAACATAAAAGTTCAAACATAAAAGATTACCACTGTTTATATATTCACCTCTTGAGGTCATAACAGCAGCTCTTATCAAATGCTAGTGAGAACATGCATGTATTAAATCATTTTTGGATGATAATGAACAGCATCTGTGACCTCTGACCTTTGGAGGTCATTGAATTTGGACAGAGATAAGCACAAACAAGTTCTCAAATCTGTTCACTCAGCAAGATAAAAAATCTGGATCGTCTGCTGGAAGGCAGCAGTTCATCATGAGATGGAACCATTGATGACCTTTTCCATAAAGGCTTTCCATGATGTCTTGCTTTCTCCCAAGAATCTCAGCCAGTGATACAGAGAAGATCTCACATGCTCTCCCACTGCCCGACTCCAGCAACACTGAAGCGCGTACTGGTGGGCTGCAAGATCAGCCGATACAACCCGGTTTTACTGCTGGAAAGTCAGCAAATATACATCAACGCTGTCCCTTCCTCTTCACACCACTGGCCGGCAAAAGCATTTGTCTGGGAAGGTCAGGGTGAAGCCAGACTCCCCACATCAAGACCGGACACCAGGCCACTTGGCAGAGCACAGGACTGAAAGATGGTGGCAGGCTGCTTCCCATCTTAAATCACTGCAACCAGTCTCAGACCAGACATGGTGTTTTGGTCAGACTCACTGCAGTTCACTTACGTCATCACGCTTACAATGCTTTGGGAGGATACAGGGGAGGAGGCTTATGAGCACAAGAAACTGTGGTACGCGGATCTGGCAACTGACACACAAGTTAACTGGACAACAAAGGACCGAGCAGTCAAGTTAGGCTGCAGAGGATTTTGACTGACAGGCGGTCAAGGACCTCTTCAGAGCTGCTGAAAAGAACAGTCAGTGTCTCGGGAAGAATAGAAAAGACTCTCTGTCCGTGAAACGTCGAGGAAGGGATAACCCACCACTCAGTTGACTAGCCAAAAGAGTCTGGGCGGTATTTCTCAGGTGTACATTAAGGAATATTCACGTCAATTCTACATAACAGATTTGAGACTGTAAAATGTAAAGGATCATCCAGGATTATCTATTTTTTTTCATTGGAAATGCGGAATTGTATTTTCCACTAGATACACCTGTATGTTTACTATCGACCGTGATTCATAATGGGTGAAAAACACTGCATAAGCAGAAGCACACACTGCATATTGTGAGATTTTTTTCATTGGGATGAAGCAGCAGGACATCACCCATCTCCTTGCATTTCACTCAGTGTCTTACAAGTCAAAATGTGGGCAGTATTGCAGTGAGAATTGGCAGCTTGGAGAGGAAATAATACTAATCTGGTTAGTCAATAAGTTAGCTTATGCAAGTAGTAAAAGATAAACTGACACCTGTTGTTTCACAGAATAGGCAGCACCCATTGCGAACTGAGAGGTTTCATGACTCTTTACCAGAACAATATACTACATATTCAGCAAAGGCCACTAACTCATATACAACTTCTCTGAAAGCAGCCAGTCCGGGACTTCTGAAATAAAGAAATAAAGCCAAATGTCAGTCAGTGGATCATGAAAAGTTAATATGTCCACCTTATTAAACTATTACTCCACAAGAATCACACAAACTTAATTCATTTTAAACAATTATAAGCCTTCTCCTTTATTAAACTTGAATTATGAGTAATTGGAAGCTGTTAACTCGCACACTGAAACTTTACACGGACCAAGAAAGTACAGATCATAAAGCCTGACAAACTGGTTTCCTTGTAGAACCAGCTCATTGCATTCAGCCTAGTTTTATTTACTCACCAGTTTCTGGGCAGCCGACATGGTATTAAAATCCACAGATCTGACCAGATTCTTATTTAACTGTCATAGTTCGAGGATGTCACAGTTATGAGCCTTCTTATCTGTTTATTACTTCCTCAGCGGGCTTCACATCTATTGTTCATGGCTTATGTTTACAAACTTTCCATATTTTTTTTTACCTTCAACCGCCCTGTTGGATGATGGTGAGAATGCAGAGACAGATTATCTGTTAATTATACAAAGTTCTGCATCTTTATATGTTTTACTCTTGGATAGATGTTGCTTCCCTACACACAAAATTGCTGAGAAACACGGCTTTACATTCTGAATATATTTGCTGAATGTGTGTGTTTAACATGGAGGGTTTCCTCCTCAGCTCCATCTGCTACATAAGTGAACACCTGACACTCATCCTCAGCTTATTTTACAACGCAGCATGGGAGGGGATAAAACCAGCTGTGTGTGAGCATGTGTGCTGTGAAACATGTGAAATATCACTAGTGTCACAGTCGTGCCGACGCATGCAGACATGCACACATTCTGGCAAGTTCCAGCTAAGGTGAGCTCGTCAGTTTGAAGCTCGGAGATTTTCTTCCTCTGACACAGACACACACACAGTCACACAGTCCCCAGGGCAGAAAGCTAATTCTTCCACTTTATTTAATAATACAGGAGCAGCGCAGAGATTTTGTCTTTCATTTTGTGGAAACAGGAAACGATCGACTTGCAGCAGCGGCAAAAAGAAACAGAACAATTACACTCAGGGCACGTTTAAATAAAGTTTTTAAAATATAGGATTACAATATCTCTTCTCAAGTTTGACCAACACGAAGAGAGTCCTGCAGAATAAATGAAAAGAAGCATTCATAAATGATGAAGTGTTTAAATGGCCTAAAGCTGTCACACACACGCCAACAGAACCTCCTGAGCAGCGGTGTCATCACTCTTCATTTACTCTGTGCACCGCCAGAACCAGCTTAATGTACCACTTCAGACACACACACACACACACACACACACACACACCCACACACACACACACACACACACACACACACACACACACACACACACACACACACACACATCACCAAACACACACATCATCATAATCTACTATCTCATCGTATTTCCATGTGACTCATCCATTATACTGCGTTCTATAGCTTCAGCAATTTTTCATCCGTGACCATCTCAATCTTCAGCAACAAAACTGCTGCTGGAGCGTGAAGCCTTTGCCATATGAGCAGTAATTAAAATACTTAAAGAGCCAATCTGCAGTCCCATGCTTACTTCAAATTATGGGCAAAAAGGTTTCATTCTGAGTTTAATTAGTAGGCAGCCTGGAACAAGGCTAAAAGTTCTGACAATTCAACACAACTTTTCAATCTATTCAGCTGCTGCCTAGAATTTGTTAGTACCTGTAAAAATGTGAAAAACTGAGGCAGAGGCAAAATGCATGCATGTTAGAGTACCACACTGTCTGTCTTATTCACGTGATTTACAACAAGTATCGACGGGGGGAGGTTGATGCAAAGGCACATTTTCAGTTCTTAGTATTTTATAAAAAAATATTTCGTGAGGGAGGAAGCTGAAGTCCCCAATGCACAAAGAGTTGCATTCTTAGTCAGGCGGCCACCCATCCATTGGGTTTGTGAACTGCCATTTTGAAGCCTCCAGTCAGGGAATTTGGTCGTCGCCATATTGATTTTTTGGAGCCAGAAAATGACCATATTTGGATGAGCGTGAGAGGAGCGACAGGTGGATCAGACTGGGAAACTGAGGACACTATGCCCGCCCACCTATACCAGCAACCTGACTGCAAATCAGGCACGTCAATTAAACGAGAAACGCCAAAAACATACCTCTCTTTGGTGCCTGTTTTTTTTAATTTATTCTGGAACCTTTTTTACGAAGGACCATTAGAAAACTGGTAGGAGGAAGGGGATGTAGTGAATGACACTATAATGACTTGTGGAATTTTTTTTTTTTTACATTGTATAATATAAGAGACGTTGAGACTTTTTAAATGGGAGTCTACTGGATACAGAGCTTTTTTGGAGGCAAGCCCTACTGGCCTTCAGTGGTATTGCACTTAAAGGCACTTCCCCATTGGCTTTACGTTTCAGATTTAGAGACTGCGTCAAATTTTATATAGCCACACTCAAAACATTTATTTCACTTTAAGTATTTCTAAATGTTATTATGTTGTGTTTTTCCCACAAATATTTTATTATTTAAGTTTATGATGCATAAAGAGGTTTATGGACCTGTCGTAAAAGTCATTGCCTGTAAACATTGCAAATGGATTTCCCTCGAGTGAAAAGTGCAAATTAACATCTACTTTCTGAGGCAACATGACAATTCAGTTATTGCAAGCTAGGATAAAATGTCTGAAACAAGTTTTAAGCTGATTCAATTTAGGAGACTAAGAACATGTGCATTGATTTTAGATGTTCTCACCCTTCTCCTGTCAGTAAAGTGATTGAGGGCCATAGAAATAGTGAGAACTATACAAACAGTAAACTGACAGGGTAATACTGATATGGTGTAGAAGGAAAGTCGGCAACGTCTTTCTAATTCCATGTTGACATGCCCCCGATGACAATGTTTTATAGATCTCTCCTCAATTCCTCAATGCGCTCACTTTTTCCTTTTATCAGCTTGTATCAATCTGTTAAAGCCAAACACAAAGATGTACTCAATAAGGTGGATAATGTCTGCTGCACACCAACTGGCACTGCACAGAAAACCCTGCGGGATCTTTAACACCTACTGTTATATAAGGAAGCAGAATGCATCCTGTCTGATTGAGCTCATCTTTTACATCAACAGTTTCAGTTTCTACTGCCTGGTACCTACCTCAGACTTCCACTGGCTATAACCGATAGATTAAAACAAAATGTTATGCCCTGCACTATCTCCCTCCTAAACTCTAGGATGAAATTGTTTTTATTTTCATATTCTTAACTTCAGTAAGTGGCTTTCTAACTTTTTAAAACGGACTATTATATGATGCATTTATGTATTTCCACATACTATTCTTTGACGGGATTATTTTCAGATGGACAGAACACTAATCCGGGAGAGTAAATTTAGTGAATGACGTACCCAAAGCTTATGGAGAAATTTTATTGACTGAGAATTTTATGAGAGAAGTTGAATGGAAGTCTATGGAGCAGGAGGCTTTTTGGAGCTGACCTCTAGTGGCACTCAGTGGCATCGCAGTTTAAGGCACTTCTGTATCGGCCTCATTTTTTAGAGGCAAACCTACGTCCACTTTTATATACAGTCTATGAAATCCCCACAAACCCCCCCAGTTAAAATTGCCAACATTACATCAGAAAGAAACATGTTTACAGACTGGTAAAAAAAATGTTTTTAGTCTTTATCTTTAACTTCCACGTGACAACACCGGGGGTACTGTTATATAACTCATTTACATTTTTTTTTTAGACTTGCTGGCATCAAATTTAAAATAAGCCTATATTTTCCATAGAACAATAACATTTCTCAGTTTCAACATTTGATATGTTGTCTTTAATCTAGCTGCAATAAAATATTGGTTTATTCATCCATCCATTATCTGTCCCCGCTTTATCCTGAACAGGGTCACGGGGGGGCTGCAGCCTATCCCAGCTCACATTGGGCGAAGGCAGGTTACACACTGGACAGGTCACCAATCTATCACAGGGCCAACATGTAGAGACAGACGGAAACAAAGACCATTCACGCTCTCACTCACACCTATGGGCATTTTCTAGAACCACCAATTAACCCGAGGTGCATATTTTTGGATGGTGGGAGGAAGCCGGAGTACCCGGAGAGAACCCACGCAGGCACAGGGAGAACATGCAAACTCTACACAGAAAGTCCCGCATTCGAAGCCAGAACCTTTTTGCTGTGAGGCGACAATGCTAACCACTGCACCACTGTGCTGCCTAATATTGGTTTATGTGATTTGCAAATGATGGCATTCAATTTTTATTGACATTGTCCCAACTATTTTGGAAAAGGGGTCGTACTATCTATCATAGACATATAATTTTCAAAAACATCCGTAAGCCCTCAAATTTTATAAAAATACCAGGCTGCGTTTCAAAAACCATAAGAATGAATATTTTTACATCGTTTTAACTTTCATTAAAAAACTGGCATAAACTTGTGCAATGTTTTCACGGAACTGAGGTCCAAGACCGCCTCTGATGCCGACTTTGAAAAGCATCCAAAATGTTCAACTGCAGGTTGAAGTCTGACACTTACAGGGTGCCACTAACTAACTTCATTATTCAGCTGTGTTGCAATAAGATGGCAGATTGGAGTTTAAGCACATTGCCAGACTGGATGTGTTGGATGGCAAGAATGCGTGCACAGAGCCCTGACTTGGCCGTTTTTTCAACTATGAGACACAGCAAGCATGCTGATTGTAAAAATGACTGCACAAATCTAATTATATTATGCAAAATAGAGTGAAAAGGCTGTGAAATAATGTCATACATTTAAAGTGTGACAGCTGAAGAATCAGCCTAAATAATGTACATTTAATCAAATAAATGTTTCTCTGATTGTATGAGGTATATTCTCTACTAAGTGCTTCCCAGCACTCGTCTGTTCTACAGCTCAAGTGTTTAATCACATTGTTCAATCACAGTCTGACCGTCAAGTTTACACACACACACACACACACTCAGTCCACAGATTTCAAACCGGACAAATAAGAGCTTCTGCTGACACCCTGTAAGCCAAAAGTGCCTTCTGACGCCATGCAGGATATGGAAACCAGTCTAATTAATTTCAGTTGCCAGTTTGTCTGCATTTCAGCACGTATGTGTCTGAAGTGAGGAATGTGTGAAACAGCAGGTGCAGTTCCTCAGACATGCTGAATACTCACATTAGTTAGCCACTTCATGCTACTTGTAAATTATCAAGTGTGTCTCAATAAACCGGCTGGAAACTGCTGCAAAAGTCTGCAGAATGGATGGACCACTTGTTACTTTTGTTGACAACAGGTGGTGCTGCCCATGTTGCACATCCATGTTACATGCCCAGGAGGTTGTCAAATGCCATCGTGAATGTTTGTATACATCCTCCCTCTCCGCATCCTCTGGAAACCGTCTGTGATGTCATATTTTTTCTGCCGAATTTCTAAACTTACAACTTCCATTCTATCCTGAGCAACTGTTACAAAAGATTAGCTTCTGATATGGTAATTCAAAAGAAATGAGTCATATTGTGTGGCTAGTTGTGGTGTTGAGACATTCCAGTCTCTGCAGTGTAAACCCTTGCAAAGTTCTTTGAAAACTGTTGTTCAATAATAAAAACAAATCAGATATGTTTTTACCCAGGACTTGTGTTTATCTATCCGAGGGAATATCAAAGTGTTTAGGAGGGTCTCTGATGTGCTTTCATCTCATGACATTTATGAGAATAACATAATGTAAAGGGATTTCAGATGCTCTAAGAGCTGTATCTATATGCATAGCAGCAGGTATTTTGTTGAATTTGTTAAAGCATGTTCAGATCTTTTCTATATCTTGAACTGAAAGCATCACCTGACAGGTATTTCAGAGTTTGCTTTGGAAATGATCTCATTCTACTTTTGTTTGCCTCTACTACATTCATTCAATATTTATCAAACCTTTGACGGGGGAGAAACATATTTTTAGGAACGTACTGCACGAGTAAACATAATTTTCATTATTGTTTGCCATGCATACATTCAGTCTGCTAGCATTTGAATTGCATACATCACACTTTATCTTTTGTTTGAAATGAGAATGAAACCAATTGGATGTCACCGTCTTCACCAGCTACCTACTTGCTTTGTGAATCCCACTTGCTAGTAATTTATACCACTGTGACCACAGCTAGTTCTGAACTTTAAAGACAATCTAATCATAATTAGCTCTCTGTTTTCCTTGTTACAGCAAGTATTAGCGGGGGAAATGACATTGTACGGTGTGTAATGTCCAGCTAATGTGCTACAGTGCTAAGAGTCTGTTTGGGTCTGTTTATTTGACATGTTTTCTGGCAGCTGTCACTAACTTATGATCAAGTGAAATCATAAGTGAAACTGAAAATAACTTATTCGTCCAGATGTGTTCCAAGTGACATACTTCCGTTAGTACACAAACAAATTGTGCTCTTACATGTTAGGACTAGTGTTGTCTCAAAACAGCCACTGCTGTTCTGCAATTACCAGAAATAACTGCAACACGTGACTGCATCACCCGCCAACACATTTGCCGCCTTTAATTATTTTACACGGAAATAACATGTTTTCATGCCTTCTGCTTAACACACTCAATAAAACAAAACACGAATGGCTTCTGTCCAGCAGCAGTATGGTGGTACTTAGTGAAAAATAAACCCTTTTGTGTGGTGTTCAGTGACAGATGCAGCTTCCTCAGACGCCTTCATTTGAATATTCTTTACGTTTGTTGTCCCTCCCTTTTGCTACGTCGCCAAGATGGTTACCATGTCGTGTGGAAATAGTCCCGAGTTTCACACACAATGTTTGGCAATTTTGAGTGTGTCATCCAGGTAGTTGTAGAACAATGCATGTTTCCATACCTGTCACTGTGAATACATTCACAATAATGAGTGTTAGTTTGTAAGTATGCCACTTGGAACAAAACAACAGAATCAACTACATACTGACTGGGGTATTGATAGATAGAAGCCGCCATCATGAAAGGAAACAAAATAAATAAATGAAGGGCATATTGCTTATGGTTTGACCTTTCCATGTGTAACAGTAAAAATGTCTTATTATTCCTTTAAAAGTTACGTTAGTAGTTATCGCGTGTTTAGAAGAAAACAGTGTGTGGCTGTGTATTTCTGGTGGACGCTGACTTTTGATATGAGATTATCATTACAATAAGAACAAAAAAAAGTCTCGACACTACTCGTGCGCACACAAACAAATCCCATACAGAAAGATGGAATTTGCTGCATCAAAATACACACAGCTCAGTAACGTACCGTAATTGGAAATTCAAATTAACTAAACTCAGGCAGCAGATTACAAAGCAGACAAAGCCACTGCTTTTAGAATATTTGTGAAGACACTTGGGGATGGTCGTGGATTTACCACTAAGACTGCCGGCTGACTTTACATATATTTCTCCAACTGTCCTTGATATCTTCCTCTCTTTCTCTGCACTCTTTCCTTTTTGCTTTCTGTCCCTGTGGAAAATATATTTCTGTCACACGTCCTCATTAAATCATAGACCAACTAGACTTTGTAAGTTGAGGAAATGCCTTCAAAGCACACATACACACACGCTGTTGTAAATGAACAAGCGTACTACCCGGCACAGTACACAGACAGGGTTTGCCTAATCCCTAGTTAATGAAAAGAAGAAGGCTGGGTCCAACAAACTCTTGCAGTTTGCCAGTCTGTACAAATCCACTGTGGAATTAATGCCATTTATGGAAAATGCCAACTCCATGATAGCACTGATATTTTTAATCAATATCCTTTGAACACATACACTGTACTATTCAATATTATAAGAAAAACAGTAAAGCCATAGTTACAATGATTTTAGTTTTTTCTGTAAAAGAAGGGTTCTAAATTTACTGCCATTGAGATGGGAATGACTCATTTTCAGCTGTGATCGTACCAATAAAACCACGGATTTGTTTTCCTCTGCTCATCAAAGAAACACATTATTTACTCCTGTAAATATATAGAACTAGGCACTGAGAAACAGAGAGAGGGGCAGAGATAGAGGTTTGTAAATGGGGAGAGAAGTCATAAATACTGCAATTTGGAGCTCGGAGCAGCAGAGGGGCCATGTTGTTCAGGACAAATGGCCCATTCACGTATCAGTGTCAACAAACTGCATTGTCCCAGAGGAAGCTGGTGGTCGAGGAAATCAGGTTGACTTATAGAAGTGGATTCGGGGTTGGAGTTGGTCACAGAACAATAAGCAAATCATTTATTTCAGTACAGTAGCGTTTTATTATGTAGGGGTGCTAGAATACTTAAGAATTTTGTATTATTATATTTCGTCATATACTGTCTGCTGTGTCATTAAATTATCATTATCCTGGTAAGTAAAAGGTGCCATAAACATCCTTCCAGTGTTTGAAATCATTTACCCTAAAACTCCACTATGACTTACAGTAATGTCAACCGGGTTGCTTGTATTGACAAACCCACAGAATGCAAACCATTTAGCTTCTTTCAGCTAACTGTTTTGGTTTCATGACACATTTTACTGTTTAATTCTTTTCCATCACTCTCAACAACATTTTACTGTTGAATTATTTTTCATCACTCTCAACAACCACTGTCCTGTCACGGAAGATGCTATTGTCCACAGACAAACACTGTATGATAAAACAAAAAAAAAAAGATAAATTCAGCAAGTCGCTGGTGAAGAGCTTTAAACATTTAGTAGATAAAACTGAGTATTTTCTTTGGAGTTGGTGGATATCCAACCACAGCTAAAAAGGTGGGTGATATGTGAACTTGCATATTCATTAAATTGCCAGAAACATGTAAGTGACAGCAATGCTGCTGAGTGAGTAAAAAGGAAATTGTTAATTTACACAATATTAGCATTGTGAAGGGATATCAAAGTTAATTCACCAATAGTGTACTATAAGGCCTGATATCCATAATACTGGGAAGCTGTGATTTAATATTACTACATACAGTGTAGGATTGTGGATATAGTAATTGTGTTTACTAAAACTCAAAATACAGTATTTCCATATTTTGACTCTGGAAAAACATTTGGTAACTATATATGGTTCTTATAACCTTAAGATACAACTCTTGGTGGTGTTATAATGTATGACAGTGTGCTGTGTATGGATTGTGCTGACATCGGTTAACGTCCTCTGTATGGCTCTCCGATGGGCATTTCAAGCCAAAATCAAATTCCATATTCGCTGGGATGTATTCAACACATTTTTTGACCATTATTTGATGATGTCACTCTTATATAAGGATGTTGTACTCTTATTTAAACCCACAATCAATGTAGGCTAAACCTGGACACCATGTAGAGTACAATATATCAAAGAACAGAGTCAATTATGACAGACTATTCCAAAGCAGAATATGTCATCTTGGATCACGTCAACATTGCTCCAGCAATACTTCAAGAACCACAATTGAAATGTGCTTTTGGATTATGACAGCTGTGTCACAGGAAGTTTCAACCTCAAAAATAAAACCAACACAACTCAGGTCTGAATGCAAAAAAATATGTGTCTACATATCTGCTGTCTAATCTGTCATGACCAATGAAATGAAAGAAAATAAATGTAAGAACAGGAACATAGAAGTGGTAGAAGAATGCAGGAGTGTGAAGAAACAAACATGAGCATTTAACAGAAAATTCCCTAAAAAGGAGGACAGGTGAGAAAAAAACAAAAGAGAGAAAAAAGAAAAATGAAAGGCTCACTCCTTCTTGGGAAAGAAAACAAAGTACACAAGTCAAATTGCTATTTTTTGGCAACAACAAAACCAGGACTGATATGAAAGAGAGAAAGTGATGAAAAGAAAGGAGAGTGATGACGCTGCCAGGCTGGCTCCCCCTCCGCTCCTCCTCCTCCTCCTCCTCCTGTTCCCACCAACGAGAATAACATGTTTAAATTTCATTTGTGGGATGACCTTGACTGGCTGAGAGTGAAATTTAATTTCTGTGGAGAAGAGTGGATGTTCGAGTGGCTAGACTGAAACAGATCATGTACGACATGATTAGAAAATACTAAATAACACTGGGAGGGCTACAATACATAATGGATCACAACTGTCCGCCTGTACTTCAGTGAATAGTGTATTTCAGAAGGGATGTGAAGGTGAAGTGATGTCAGGGTTTGTCTCATTGGGAAAATTGCTTGAGTTTAAGAATATCTGTATTGGTCTGTGTGCTCTCATACTACAAAAATGCTTTTTCCAATCCTTTTTTGTAGTAGTGACTAGAAGTAACTAACAATATGGTCCAGCTGAAGGGCATCACACGAGGAATTGCTCCTTTTTTGTTGTTATGTAAGGATCTGACAAACAACTTGGAATTTGTGGTGCATTTTGTGTGTGTAATAACTGACTCACAGTGCAAGGCAGTAGAATATATATCACTTGTATTTGACACATTGTGAAGTTATGTTGGGGTTGCAGCAAAAACACAACAGGGAAAATGTGCTTAAATTTACTTTGACGTAACAGTCTTCTTCAGTCTTACACCAAGCTTTCTGAAATCAGCAGTGTTTTAATCTGACCTTCTGTGCTTCTTTATACAAATACATTTTCTATAAAATAAAGTTGTTTGTCAGATCCTTACCAAAAACAAAAAAAGGAGCACTTCCTCATGTGATGCCCTTCAGCTGGACCACATTGTTAGTCACTTCTAGTCACTATAACAAAACGGCACAAAAACTGCCTGTTTAGGGTTTGGTGAAGTTCGCTGTTCTGGTTTGACGTAACATTAAAACAGTCTTCTTCAGTCTATGTTGTGATTTGGCGATATATAAATAATATTGAACTGAATTGAATTGAATTGGTTAATGCACTCCGATTGCAGGGTCGACTGTGATGTAGCGATGTGGTGTCGAGTCTGCATATCGATGTTTTATTTTCTTAAAATGAATGGATGCTCATTGTTTTCCTCTGACTTCCTGCCCGGCCGATATAATCTGCTCATAAAAAATAGACTCAGCGCCTATCTTAGCGTTGGAGACGGAGCGCGGTACAGACGGAACAGGTGGGAAATTGAATTAACAATCAAATGTTAAGTCTTCAGATCTGTTCTCTTACAATTGTTCTTAAGGATTATTTTTTTTAATGCTTGATATCTGCGACACACATTGGTAATTGATAATGTTACTGAAAAAAATACAGCTTTTCCAAAAGTTATTTTTATTTTACAAATTCTGCCTCACCCAAACTCTGCACTTATTTCCTCCTTTTTTGGCCTATTCAGCACCAAATATCACTATATTTAGACAACACAAACTGATCGCTTCCATCGATTTGTCTTCTGCTACAAGGATACACAACAATTTCCATTCTTGCAGGGTTTGCTCGGTTGTCTAAAGCCAAAATTTCAGTCATTCTGTATTTTCTGTTCATGCTCCATCCTGACCGTCAAAGACGAAAACAATCTGTGTGAGTTGGAGGAAACAGTCTCTATGTGTGATTTGTCCATTTTATAGTTTTGAGAAAGTCTTCAGGTTTGCCCCAGGTGTAAAAGTCTTATTGTGCTGTAACAACAGCAATTCCTACTAATTTCTTGCAGGATTAAAATGTCTGCATTTCTATACTGACTTAAGTCATAATAAGGTTAATATTGTGTATTTGGTTAAACAATAATAGTTTAAACAAGTGGTAGATTTTCATATACCAGATAAAGATATTTAGAGTATCTTAATTAGTGTTTATAGAACTGTGAAAAACTGTATTTCTGACCCTAAAATACTGTATTTATAGCCCCAAGCAACTCCATACCCACACTAACCTTTCTCTCAAAACTTAAACGCCACAAGGTATCAAACACTGAGGTGACACAGACCCTGTGGTATCTGTTAAGCTTCCACTTTTGATGAAATAACCCAGTCTAAATTGTCTGTTTTGCTGAGCAATGAAAATCATTCACGGCTGTCTCGTAGATAGCAGATTTAAGGCTGCGTGGCCTTCTTTTTTCTATATATGGCGTGTGTGAGAGAGAATGTGTCCCTGTCTCTATGTGAACACATTAACACAATTATCCAGGCTTGTCCTGAGTGAATATCACATTTGCATTATGCTGATTTCACAACCTGAAGGGACATTTTCATTTGGATCTCACAAGAAGATATATGAAAAGTCTGACACAAAAAATGCATTTCATTATTTGGCCTTCTCTCTTCAAAATAAAGATCTCTCTTCAGGCCACATTCAAATAAAACATCATCAAGTGGAATTTATCTGAATCAACATAAATACAGACAAAGGGGAGCTTTCAGGATTCTGTTGTTTGTCCATGAAGTCACATTTCTGCCACTATAGTAAACCACTTACTTTAAGAATAGACACATAATGTAATACACACATTTTTCTGCAAAATAACATCTTAAACATGCACTCACACTTGAGGCAAGAGAGTCAATTACCAAAGAAAGCACGGTTAATTATTTCTTCTACTCATGTTTTGCCCTGCAGTGATATGATGTATATTTATGCTCCTAATGCTCATGTTCTCCCTCCTTTAGCATTTGAGGGCAAACAGAATTCATGAATTGATAAGAATCTGCGTAAATGTAAGTAGTGACAAACATTAGTGCATGTGTTATCAGTATAAAGTTTTGTGTAGCATATATATGTCAGCTGTGGTGTGGTCTTTGAATGCAATGGTTGCGTTTAGACACCAATATGATAACACAAAATGGTGCACCATAAAGTTTTCTGAATTCAGCGAATGATTTTTGCATTTGTGCTGTTTCCACCACACAAATCTGCCATTTCTGTATGGCTAGATTGGTTTGATGCCTCGTGATCACATGATATACATAGATGGTAAGATTTATTTTATAGATACTAAATCATAAATAAGTCCGAATTATTATGATGATGTTCTGTGAGCAACCGGCTGCAAACACAAAATGTTGAGGTTAAAAAAAATTGGCAAACCTTTTAATGTCAACATAATGTAATTTGTTTCCCCTACAACAACCACCTCCCAACTGAGGCCTGATTAAGTTTATAGGATTATATTTAAGCAACTCAAAGCACAGAGAAGGAAACAAAATGGGGTTGTGTAAATACTGAGAGTCAATGCCTTTAACTAAAACCACAATAATTACACCTTTGAGGGGTTTTATTATAATTGCGATGTGATTACAGATAAAAGTTCATAAATGAAGAGACATTCTGAGGAACCAAGGCTCAACCTGAGTTCATTAATTAGATATCAGGCCTCAAAGAAAGCTATGTTTTGGGGTGTGCCTGGTTTGATTGGCATGCCTGGGGTGCAGTATGGTAACAACTGCTACCATATTAATGAGTGACATCACAGCGGGTTGCCACTTGGATAGAGCGTTGTTTTACAGCCGCTTGTCTTCGGTCAGTATTGAGCATGTGCAGTATCATCTCATTGATATATAAGAACTGTCATTGGATAACTTTGTTTTTAAATTCAGTTTCTATGACTTAACATTGTCTCTTGGGGCTTTATTATCACCCACTATGGCTGCTTGTTAACTGAGTGCATCATGCTGCTACTTGTGTTCTCCTCTCTCTCGTAGGACCTGTTCAGCTCGGTTCTGCCTGTGCTCGGGTTCCCCTCGGATCAGTTATGTTTGACGTGTTTAATGTATGCACGTCAGGTTTGGGTAGGTCTTCCATGGATGCAAAATATTGGACACATGAAGACTTTGTATACCTCATTTTGTGCAGTTTAAGAATGTCACATTGATTGGTAGTAAACTTACTGTATGTTAGGGGAGACGGAATTACGAAGTGTCATCATGTTGTCAACATTGTTTAATATTGGAGAGATGCCGTACTGGTCAGGCTTTGCCTTTTTAAATAAGACCACGAAAGAGGATGAAGCCTGCTTTTACTTACTTTTTAACATTCAATATCATCTCTAAAAGTACCTTTAATTCCATTAGTGACTTCTTAGTATTAGCAGCATGTTTCTGTGGCTGTTTATATTTTCACATAATCCCATGGTAATGTGATTTGTGTGATCCTGTTGCATGTAAACTGATCCACCCTCCGCTCTGTCTTTGCTGGTGAGGCGAGTCATCTGCGATTGTGCTGACAAGGCTCGATATCAACCAGTTTTGTGGCAGAGCAGCCGGACAATCTGTTTCTCATCTTCGACTTCAACTTTAGCTGCTGGAAGCGGTTCCACTTCGTTAGACTTGACAAGTTGGATGAGACTCTTTTTCTATCCTTCTGCTGCTGAATTGCTTTCTCTCATTTTCACACACACACACACACACACACACACACACACACACACACACACACACACACACACACACACACACACACACACACACACACAAACTCAGGCACACATTTAAAAATGCTCACATAAGCACAAACACATACATTTTGCTTTCAATAGATGCTAAACACATCCACAAGGAAACAGATTTAAACGTGGAAGCAGAGAAATTTCGAAAAGTATGAGGACGCACGCTTGCAGAAAAGACAGTTCTGAGTTAGCAGACATCTGCTCCACGTCTGTCTGTAATTGTCTGTTGACTGAACAAGCAGGAGACATTTATCACCCTGCCTCCTCTTCGGAGATGCAGATGACACCTCCTCCAACACCTCCTCCCACACCACCTCAGATCTTCTCTGTCCGCATCACAGCTGCCGCGTTCAATTCCTTTTCACAGCGTCTTCTCTGTTCGTCCTCCTCCTTGTCAAACCCAAATCTCTGCCTTTTATAATCTGCTCTCACCTACTTCTATCGTCATCTTTTCTTTTTTTCTTAATTTTTTAGTCCCACCAACCTCCTACTTCTCCCTTCATCATCTGGCTGTACTGTCCATCTTCCGTTTAATGACTCCAACATTGTCCTCACCCTCTTTTCACCTTCCTCTCTGCCCTTCCCACTCTCTTCTCCTTTTTTAAATTTTGTTATGTGAAGCCTGGACCAGCTTCATGCTTTACTGTCACTCCTTGACCTCAACTGTCTCACACAACTTCAGATTTGGCAAGAGACCAAAAAAAGAGGTAATATAAATGTTGAGCTGAGACTCTTGAATGTTGAGCCCCGAAAATCACGCTGAAATCATTGATCCACATTCTGACAATATTTCCCCCACCGATGCCCTTTATTAGTTGTCACAAATGAAGTATCTCATCACACATCCTATATAACTCAAAGCTTTACTGTTAAATAGTTTACCTTACTTGTAGTATTATGAACCAGTGATAGCTCTCTTGTTCTGCTGGAAGAATGTCTCTTTGTTAACACACAAATCTTCTGTTTGTTTTATTTCTAATGTTATGTAGCTAGACCTTCTTCTAAGTTGTCAGAGGTTGGAAGAAACCTCATCATATATATGCAACAATTTCAACCCCCAGCTACATGGTAACTTACAACAGGCCATTTATCCAACAAATTTTGGCAGAACTCTGTGGCAGCTGTCAACAACAATGGATGATTTTCCAACCCACTTATCTAAAATAACTGCTATTAAATCCTTTTATCATTGTTACATTTTATCTTATTTTTTATACAATAGTTTGCTGGACCTTATAATCACAACTGAAAAAGGCCATCAAATTAGCCTGCTACCATCTCTTTCATTTATCTTGTCAGGAAAACAAAGAACTACTGACACAGATTGATTTCATATTCCAGGTCATTATCAATGAGTGTGCTATTGAGCATGACCAAACAAGACTGGAAATGCCTAAACTGGCACTGAAACAGCACTACAGCACATTATAGTCACTACTGGTCTGGTATTCTGACATTATGCAGTGTGCCACAACCAGTCTCTGTGAGAAACACGAGGTGAAATATATATAGTATGATAATATGACACTACAATAGAATAACTAACCTAATTACTGAACAACCCAACACTTAATAGATTTTACTTCACAGTTGACCCTTCTTATGGGACATATTTTAACAGAAAGCCCAGGATGATTTAATACTGGCTGAGTTCCGTTATGTGTCCCATACTTTAAACACAAACATTGAATTTAACGCAGTTGGTCGTGGTGGTCTCGCTGAAAAATATGACAAATATTTTGCCGTCTTACATCTGACACAATTATAATTAGTGATACTGAATTCATATTGTGACAGCTTGTCACAATATACAATTATTTTAAAAAAAGTATATAAATGTATATATATATATATGCAATTTATTACAGATAACAAATCTTATTTTCAGAAGCCTTCTCAAATGATTAATTTCTTCAGGAGTGATCTGTGGTGAAACTACATGAAGAGAGTATGCTTGTGTGTCTATTATATCTCCACATTATAAATATCTGCACAGATATCCTATAAAAAGTCATTTTATAATTATTTTTGGGGTTTTCCACAAAAACCTCACTGATGAGAGCAGTGAGGCCATAGCAGAAAAGGGAAAGACTCTAACCAAGCTCTGGAGATCTGTACACCTGGAGCTGGACGAATAGAATACTTATAATGGCCTTTATAGCCCGAGGCTTGAGGTTCACTGATTATTTTTTTCTTGAACGCGTTTCACATTTTGTCATTGTTATTTCTGTCTTGAACACTAAACACTGACACTAACACTATTAGCATGTGAAGAGCAGAGCGTAAACAGGGTAACACATTAAACTGCTGATGGATGTAATGTTTCTAGTAGTATGGCTGCTCCATCGCAGGGCAAAGTTGACATGAGGTCATTATCCTGGTTACATGTTTTCTATCAAAATTCATCAGAATTGAACTGTCCTGTCCTTTTAGTTTTTGCACACATTAAATGATTCCTCATGCTCTATTGAAAGCAGTCATCAGTAAAAGGCTGCACTGATTTGTGATCAAAATGGCAATATTGTGAATTAAAAAAAAAACTAAACTTAGTATCATTGCCGCTTTCAATAAATACTCTAAATCCCCCTATTATTAACAATCCAGTTAGTCCATAATTTTAAGCATGCCTGATCCCTGATCCCTGAATTGTTGTCCACATTCTAAAATTCACTGATGGCTGTTTCCCCAAATTGGAGGAAAAAAACAAAACAATCAGAGCTTTGTAAATTGGATAAAGAATCAGATTTTTGCTTTGAGCAGATTGTTTCTGTTGCTGTCCACTGAACAATGACAATTGAACCAGTCAATGGTGATTGGTTGGGGCAAAATATCCTCGGCTGCAGGTAAATGTTTATCACACACTGTCATCCTGACTAATGAAGTAACTATTAACTACAAGTAACCACATGGTTCTATCTCTGCTTTCAATTTGGAATTTGAAACTTGTATTAATACACTGACTGCTGGTTGTTTTGAAAGCCACTCTGCTCACGTACTAAAACATGAAAAGAAAGACAAAGAGGGGACAGTATATATAGAGCATGTTGTCAGGAATCAACAGTGAGTGTTGCGTAATTCCCAGCTGGTGGCCAGGCATGCCTGGTGGTGCTAATCTGAGTCGTGTGTGGTGTGTGCGGGTGTAGAGGGGTCACAGAGATCACGGCCATTTCTGAATAATTTCTTCCGTGTCTTTCCTGCTCTTCCTCACCACTCTCCTCCCCCTCGCTCTCGCCCCGGAGTGGGACTTTCTCGGCTGCTTCTTTGTTAAAATGACAGGCCCTAATAGAATAAATAAGGCACCTATTTTTACCTAGCTTCTGGCAGGGTGGTCACACTTACGCACACAGCAGCTCGCAACGCTGCACTGGAGGTTGGTAAGGAGCTGACACCTGACTCGGCGGGGGAGGGTGAAGAAGGAGGTCATGGTGATTTAATTGAGAGAGAAAGTACACAGCACACGTGGAACAAAGAGAGAGGTGGTTGTTAGGATAGAGAAAACATTAATAGCAAAAAAAAATAGAGATTTAATTCCGAGTGGCCTGTTTACTGTCTGTTTACTGCACCTTTTCTTGAGTCTGAAATTCCCATCAGAATTGGTATTTTTCAATTTGATCTGACATTTAACAATTTAACAAGCTCTATAATGTCACATTTAGGTGTTTCTGAAGCATAGTGATTTTTTTAAATTGCTGCCAGGGTGTTTTGACAGAACTCCAAAGCATCTAATTATTTTGAAGATACTCTCAAGCAAACTGGTCTCCACAAATTTTATGTGACAGGTCACTCAGCGTTCCAGAGACAAGGCAAACTAAATAAGGCTAATACTATGCATATCTAGTCTGTATTTAGATAGCTGTGCTACCCTCCTCATTTTCTGAGTGTTTTAAAGAAGTTTGGAGGTACTTCCAGAAATATTGGTGAGCAGCCAACACAATATTTGATGACACGAGTGAGATTTTTTTTTCGTCAGTAAGGAAGCATCACCTTGAGAGACTGTTAGAAAAAATATTCATAAGTTATAAAGTTTTTAAAGAAGTTTTAAAGAGATGTTTTTTTGAAAGACATTTTGATTTTTTTTTTTTAAACTAGTTTTGAAAACATCTGCATCTGTTGAATTTGTCCTTGAATTTATAACCCTATCTATATGTCAGCCTATTATGTTTCAAACTAGACTGCAAGCAATTGGAACAATCGGTAACCAGAGAAAGTGAATAGACATCAGGCTGTAGATCGAAATCAGTTCATGGTACCAAACACCAAGAAACTAAATTTTAAAGTGCAATATACTTACACAATTGCTAACATATTAGCTAGTATGTTGGCAAATAATTTTCTGTTCAACAAACACAGAGCAGCATTGGCATTCATTTGGAGCCATGTCTTTTTTCATCAAGTCTATGTATTATTCATTCTCTTTTAAGCTTGTTTTTGCCTCCACCCCCTTTGAACTGGCTCTTTAGCTGCTAAACTTTGCTTTCTAGTTGGTAGCTTTGTCTGTCTGCCATGTGCTGTTCAGCAGTGTGGCTTATTAAGGCTTTTTTGCTGATACTGCTGCCACAGTCAAGACCACTAATGAAGGCAGAAGGAGTGAATCAAAACAGTAAACTTGCCTTCAGGAGAACCAAAACATTATGTTTAAAGATGGCAAAATGCTCTGTAGAGTTCTGTTTTAAAATATAAATACTTTTGATTGCATTTATCAAAGGAGATGCATAATCTCCTCCCTATACGTAGTCTGCAGATGTGGTGGAGGATTTCTATTAAAGGAAATATTCTCAAAATGACCGACTTCCAGCAAATGTGTAGAGTACAGCCATATAGCCTCAACTGACTTTACGTACGGCAACTTCTTTTAGTAAACTTTTAAAGAGCCTTAACTTTCCAATCAAATATGTTTTCTCAATGTATTACACGGTTTCAACATGAACAGAGCAGCAGAGTCTTTCATGCTGTTCATGTCTGATCTCTGGCGTGGTAATTGAGGTCATGTGTCTGACAATAGGAAGCTCACATCACAACCTACTGCGGGAAGGAAAGCGCTATTAATCACACAGACAAGGCATCATGGCCAAACACTCACACTGACTGGCCACTATTAATGAGCTATGGCAGAGTCTTCACAAACATGACTGATACAGCAATGATAGTCTGGCAATGTGTATGTGTATATATAACTAAATATATATATATATATATATATATATATCTGTGTATGTATGTGTGCTTTGTTTCCAGGTTGCCAGGTCATTAGGAAACAACATTCTTCAATTAACTGTACAGACATTGGTACACTATCGAGTTCTTTCAGCCACTGAGTTCGGTCTGTTGAGTTATAATTCACAGTTGATGAACAATTGCCACAAAATATCAGAGTTCTGGGAACCCTTTTTTTTTTTATTGATTCTGTATTACAGTGTGAATCCACAGCGGAGCAATAGCTGTTTTGGGTAACAGATTCATTTTGTTGCAATGAGATTTCACAAAAGTTTTTCTCTTATTTTTCAAGCAGCTAACATAGTGTTTGATGAATGTGAGAGAAATTTGATTTATTTCCCCATAAATATGATATCATATAAACCAGATATCTGCAGTTTATACAGATGAAGAGCTCAGAGCTACGTTGACACAGATGAGCGGAGTGCAATACACTTCTGTTATCTGCAACAGGGGAACACTGTTTCATCACTGATGCAGTCCAAAGTACTGGCAGAAAACATGTGTTTATGGTTGATTCAGTTTTTTAACCATATACAGAACTAATCCTTAAAGAACTTCTACAGCTAAAATGCATAAAATGATCAGCCTGGCTTCTCGCTAAATATGGAGGCAGGCTGCAGTGTGGCACACCTTGTATTTGGAGCAAAGGGTGAGGACATGGATCATCAAACTCTCCTGTGAGCTCATTACTCCCTCCAAAAGGCCAGGACGTTTCCAGGAAGCCAGGAAGAGATTAAGAAAGATGACTCTGATTTCAAGTTTTTGCCAATGGAATCAATTTCTTTTTCTAGAAACGGATGGTCCTGGGCCGCGCTGAAACAGTTACCCACTTAAATTGAATCATTTCGGATCTTCAGATGTAATCACTCTGCTGCCATTTGACAGGGAAAATAGATTCTGGATGGATTTTGCAGGAGTTCAGACAATCGGATTTTCAATACCACACGGCCCAAATCTGATGTTTTTATTGTTGTTTCAACATGGGGATTGATAACTGCAAGGAAACAAGTGGTCGTAGTTACAAATGAATGTATCATTTTTGAGAACATTTCCTAGGAATTACAATGTAGTCCGGCACAAATTAGAGGGAAAAGTGTATTTAGGTTTGATAAGTCATGTTGAGTTCATGAGCAGTTGTTCAATTTTGAAGGATCTGCTATGAATAAATAATATTAATTCATTATCCATTTATCGATGGGAACTTTTTTTTTTAATATATAATTTATATGCTTGCCTGAATGCAAATTTCATGTTTGTGCATGTTTAGCTGACCTGTACTGACTAAAAGTAGGTTACAACAGCATTGATGGAAAGTGTAGGCTCACTAACATAAGTCTACATTTTCTTGATGCAGCTTGATTGTGGAAACACCTAAAAAGAAGCTAAAAAGAAGTTAACTAGCATTTTGTGATTGTGCTGAATCATTTAGCAGAGTCTATGAGGCCGTTGTCAAAGGCATCTGAAAATGAAGAGTAATGCAATTTTCATGAGGGTGGGAAAACTTTGATGCCATTTATCAGCGTGGAGGTAACTGGGAGTGAACGGTGAAGCGCAGCAGGGGTGTCCTTGGATAAAGTAAGGGAAGGGAAGAAAAGTGTCCGGGGCAAACAAAGGAAACGACTGCGGACAGTTTGGGGCCACTGAGGTGAAACGGCAGAACGAGACGGGCTATTACTTATCTCTGCTGTGACTTACTGAGAAAACAAGCGCAGGTAACAAAGAGATGGATGGCTAACAGATCGTTGTTATTTGAGTCACAACACAATCACAAAGGCATTGGTTCTATGATTGTGAAGAAGGGCTTCACGTGTTTCTGAAGCATGTGAAGTTTGCTGTTAACATTTTAGAAAGAACAATACTATAGAGGAAAGCTACACTTTGATCTACAACACGTGGGAATGAAAACAGGTGGTAAATGTGACATTACATTGTTTGTAATGTGGAACACACTTTAAATGTAGACAACAAACTGAATGAGACAACTGCAATAAAGCATGTAGCTGTCAACTGCTGCAACACATGTATATTGTACAGTCTAAACCTGGAAACACATCGTTAAACAAATACCATCTGCTTGGCTACCAAGAGTGTGATCACCAGTATCAATTTTATTAGAATTATTTGAGATTAACAACAATCATGAGTTACTTTGTGTTGATGTATTCACAACATTTGGTCGAAGAAGTTTTCAAATTCCCTGATTCATGTAAAAGTTTAAACTACAGTGAAACATTTTTTCTAACACAATTACAAAAATCCTGCATTTTAAATATTATTTGGGTCAATTACAGAAGCGTCAGTAACTGCTCCAAGTATCAAAAGGAACATGTCTGTTGAAGAAAAAAAATCATGGCTGAACACGTATACGTTGACAGTCTCAAGAACACAGATTCAGACCGCCAGGGTTTCATACACCACATATGTCCAACCAGTCCAATCAACTGGCGAGGTGAGGCTTTCCATATCAGCAGGAGAGTGGAGGAGGGGTGGGGGCTGGTGGGGACTATTAGCATATTCATAGATCCACACATTTACTACTGAATGAAGGCAAAGGTGTAGAGCTACATCTAATGCATTAGAGAACAAACAAAGATAAATAAATACAACACTTCTAAATATGTAACCTTGTGACTGTTTTTTGGGGTTCAATCAATGCCATAAGTGGGACTTTGAATTCTAGAAATAAATGATGATAAATGTTTTAAGAGGAAAAACTATAACCATAGCCTATCCAGCCACAGCTTCACCATCACTGCCAGGCAGAGCAGCTTCAGCATACGTGCTCACAATCAGCACCTGGATACTGCCGGAAATCTGACTGGACTTTTAAAATAAATAATGAGCACTAATTGCATTACTTGATGTGTTACATCGTTTCTCCTTGCTGTGGTATCTATCTTTTGTTGTTTCAGACCTGGCCCCTCCCATCAGCTAGTACTGTCAACTTACCTGCCCCTTCTCTCCGCTCACCTGATTCCACTTAGGCTAATCATCCCTACGATTTTCATTATTTACTCCTATTCTGACTCTACTCATCCGCCAGATTGCCTTTATACTTTTTGCCTTAGATTCCAGCGTTCCATTTGCCTTGATGAGTTCATAAATGTTTTTTTTTTTAACCTTGCTTGTATTTTGGATTTGCCTCAGCCTGCCCACTGTTTTGTTTATGACTATTTTTTATTTATTTTTTTTGGTAACTTTGAACCAAATCTTTTCAAGTGGAGCAACATATTTTTTCTTTTACTTCTTGGAGTCTTGAGTTGTGCTTTTGGGTCTTCACCTCAACCCTGACAGAAATCTGATCAAAGGAGTTTTGAATTTGACCAAACAATCAATTCCAGCTTTCATTAATTGTTGGGTTGTTATTGTTTTAAACTTGGTGATACAGACATATTTCAATCAATACCAAAAACTTATTGAGGTTCAACACCAAGTTCTAAGGAGAGATGCTTGTTTGTGTGAACCCACACAACAATCCACAGCCATAAAGGACATACTAAAACAATCAAGACGGGGTATTTCCATCAGAGCATGAACGGGAAATAAAGGGAAAAAAACAAAACCTTCCAGGGCTTCCAGTTCTCTATTACTGGGTACAACCAAAAAGAAGGGCATAGAGCTTTGTTATAAGAGGTCCCATATGAGGTTTAAGTGTTTCTCCTGGCAAACATTTAATGTGCCGCTGAATTATGGCTAAGGATCCTGCCAGTACTCAGTTTGTAAAATAAAAACCCGGTCCACCCCAATGCACGCACGGTGTTACAAGCAAAATGCTTGTGACAAGCATTTTGTGGACGTGACAGTTTGTGAAGTTGTACAATCAGTGGGTGTGTACATAACTGCAGGGATTCAAACATGTTCTTCAAACATCCCCAGTCACCAGCCCCCAAAAAATGTTAATCTTACCTTTGATGCTCAGGCTGATAATCAGTGTTTTTTTTTTTTACATTTTGAAACATCTTTGAGTATAATAGCAAATACCCTCACAGTGCATGAGTGTGTATTCCCTACCTTTGCTAATATCCTGGTACTCTAGCCACAGCTGTCTCTGGACCTGTTTGTTGGGGTACCAGATGGTACAGGACTCCTGGAAGCCGTACACCGCCTCCTGCACGTAGTGGTTTCCAAATTCCCTCAGGATGGAGACAAAGTCGCTCCGCTGCGTCGCCCCGTCCAGAGAATGGATGGCCGAGCTGAATGCTGAGAAGGAGAGTAAAATAAAAAGAAACAACTGTGGTCAATGCTCTCAGTTAAAACAAAAACCTGAGCAGGATTCATGACCAGAAAATAATTGTTTGAGTTGGAGCGAAACTAAAGAAATGTTTTTTGTTTGCCTTGTAACTCCCGATCTTCTGCTACACCCTGAATATTACTCTAGATAAGCCTTCCAACGATTAAATTACTAAACTACAACCCCCTCCTCACCAGATACTTCTGTATGGTGTAGTATATAGTGTATGTCACAGCTGCTCTAATGACATTTTTCCCCAACTCTACGTGGCTTTTGGCTTCTATATGATCACTTTGTATTAACAGCTGAAATATATATAAATATTCTGACCCATTATCATTAGATATATATTTCTTGTATTAGTATTAGCAGCAGCGGATGCCCGTGGTAGCTTTACTTACAATAAAACGCAAAAACATAGCCTTGCCTGTATTAGAACAAGACTCTACTACCAGGCTAGCAGCTCTGTAAGGTTGTGCTGAGACACAACAGAGTTAACAACAGCATGCTAAAATTCTCACAAGGATAGTGATGGTGTTGCTATATAAAAAATTAGAGGATCAACAAAGTCATCGCAATCCATCATGAATAGAACATACATGTTAAAACCAAATTTCATGATTTCATCAGAATCCGTGCAATACTTTTGAAGACATTTCAGTCAAACTCACCAATGTCAATTTAATGGTGCTGCAACAGCCAACGTTAGGGGATCACCAGCATTATATTCAGTGGCATTACATTCAGCTGCTCTTAAAATATTTCATTCTGAATCAAACTGGAAGAAAAACAAACCAACACCTATTTTCCAACAGGCACAAGCTAGAGTTGCTAAAACCTGTAGTATTAGAAGAGACAAGAACCACTATAAAATCACATTTGTAAATGAAATATATGAATATAAATATTAACAATGTCAACTCTTTTCATCATTTTTATTTCCGTCACCTTATGGTTACAATTTGAAGTTAGATATTAGCATAATCAAATTGTGCTCTAACATGTTGGCAAGTTGGTACTTGTTTTACTCATTCTGTATTACATACCTTTGTTGTACTTTTTAATCCAGGGTTATCTCACTTTAGTAACAACACAATGGATTTAAAATGACAGTGGGTGAAGAGGGAGCTTCTGTCAGGTGTCTGGACCAGATGTTTTGAAGTGGGTTTAGTAGACATGTGAGCCTGCTGTTTACTATTCATGAACCCTTTCAACCAAATAGTGCTGATTACCAACAGTGTCCACCAAAGGATATCAACAATCAGATCACATTAAGTAAAACAAAAACAAAAAAAAACAGCTCATACACTCAAATACTGATGTTGATGAAGCTATTTCAGGATCATTGCATGAATATTAGCAGTTTGGGAGGCTAAACAACTTGAGGCTGCTTCATAAAACCTCTTGAAGAATCTGATTCAGAAGACGTAATGCCAACACAATTTTGGTGAGAATGAATGAATAATGCAGCGAGAGACAAAAAACACTGTACACTTTTCTTTTGGATTTGATCATACAGTTTAAAACAGAATACGATAATTTTCATGTCTACAATTTGCCTCTCTACCGCAACTCTGTCTTTCTTGTCCACAATTTCTTCCTTGCTGTAAGCCCTGATGGCAATAACTACACTGATTAGTTTGGATAACCATGTGGAACAGCACTTCATTTAAACTGTTTAACCAGCTGCTGGTTCCGAGGTCAAGTGTGCACTGTCAAAGTCAACGGTTCTGCCAACATCGATGAGAAAGTGTCTTGAATGATGGACAGTTAGAGGATTTACACTTCAAGGGCAACTGAGCAAACCTGATCCGCTAACGAGGACTAGGTCATGTAGTTGAAACCTCCAGAATAAACACGTTAAGTAAAGTAAGTTTGTCCGTTACTGACTTCAAGGTCAAAAATGATCGGAGCTCTAATTTGGAATTCATCACGATTGCACAAACCAACTGACACATAATAACTGTCGGGAGCTTTGAGCCTCTTCGGCCCTGCAGCAGTTTCTCACTTATGCTGGACTTATTCAGAGCTGCAACTAATACATATTCCTGCTATCAATGCCATCATCACTGCCTTTGGTATTTATTTATTGTGTTTTGCTAAAAAGAACTACTCCATTAGTGATTCAAACTTTCAACAACCTCTTTTTTAAAGAACAACAATGGGTAAAACAGACCACTTGCGTCACACGCATTCTTAGATATGACAACACTCATTGCTGTGTTTAAAGAAGACATCTAACCAAACAGAGTTAGTGTTTGTCTTTAGTCAGGCTGGTATAATTAGCAGTAAAAAAACCCTTGGTTAAGGTTCTTTTTCATCACTAATTTATGGCCTAAACTGAAAAGACAGATTTTACCCACCGTGAAAACTAATTTTAACGAAACTACTCTGTTAAGATGACTGTGGATTTTTAAGGCGGGTAACGTAATAGCACATGTATTAAAAGATGAGGAAAAAAAACATCCCCTAATGTGTTTTAATTGAATTAATCCAAGGAGTGGGCAGAACAAGAACATAAAGTGCATGTGGAAGCATGTTTGATATGATACATTGACCACACTATAACAAAATGACCATGTGCTCATTGGGATTCTCTCTCAGCAAATATTGGGAAGCAAAAGTTAAATAGCAGTTTATCATTATCATTTCCAGGAGAAGCAGTATTAATATCTCAGCACTCATGCTCTGCTTGCTCTTACTTCTCTAAAATTAAATTAGAAGGCCGCTGAAGTGAGAGACAGAGAGCACAATGAGGATGAGCGATGGGGGCTTTGCTATCAGATGTAAAAATCAGTAGCGTCACCCCTCCGGTGGCTGTTGAAATATGATGAGCTAAAGTGGGAAATGGGAGTAAAAACGATGGAGGCTGTTGAGTCGCTTCTGAGTGAGGAGAAAATAGAAAGTGTATCCTCAGCAGAAGTGGCAGCCACTTTCAAACCACAGCAGCGCCATTGGAAATGCATTAGAGGTGTCATAGCTGTATTTACAGTAGGATGGCTGCACTTATCAGAATGGAAACTATTTAAGATGGAAATATGAATAATTCATGCACTTAAAACATGACAACAATCCCAATTATTAAATGACACTCAGGAAACATGATCAAACACAATATTTGAACAGATATTACTTAACACTTAACCCTCCTGTTGTCCTTGGGTCAAAATGACCCGCAGCTGTGTTCAACCAAGTTCTATTTTATTTTCATATTTTTTGGGATCATTGGTGACAAGGAGGCTGTGAGGGTTTCTTTAAAGAATGATGACCAATGATCCTAAAAAAATATAAAAATATAGAAATAAAATAGAACTTGGTTGAACACGGCTGCGGGTCATTTTGACCCGAGGACAACACGAGGGTTAAACACTGCCAACAGAGCTACCAAAGTAAGTGATGCAGTGAGGCAGATGAAAAGTAAAATGTAGATATTTTTCCATATAATTGGAAATTTAGCTGTGAGAAACCCATCAGAAAATATTCAGCTTAATCCCAGATATGTCAGCAGCCGAGAGCAGCCTTCAGTGGAAGTATTGCTTGACTAAATACCTTTCCACAGTTATCTTACTCTGTGAAGTTTCCATGGCAGATGCTGTCAGGATACTTTGGTTTTACTATGGCTGCAACTCTTTGTGATATATGACAGGATATCAGAGAAAGAGAAAGACAATTGAAATAAAATGAAATGCATATTTCTGTATGCTGATCATCTTTCTCGCTATCCATCAATCTATCCATCTACATCGGCTTCAGTATCTGTCATGCGACATCCACATTTTACCTATCCTATATATCCTATAATATCTGACCAAAATGCTGCTGTGCATTCAGCTACACGTGGATTGTTGTACAATAAAAAAAATAAAATAAAAATAAAAAAAAAGTCTGAAATGACTGTCTAAATCTGCTCTATAACCTTTATCCTTATGATACAAAAAAAAGGTTAATGTCACTTGTTTATTTGTGCATTTAGAGATGTGTTGTTGAGATGTGACACCAGAGCCATGTGGTTTCTATTGAGGAGTAAACGTCTAGTTTAAGGCCAATAATAACTAAACCATCACAAAAGCCTGAGGAAGAAGTATGTTGAGATAATAACAAAGTGTTTTTGAAATAAATATGAATGAACTACATTAAGTGATTAATTCATAAAAAGGAGGCATGTATAGTTCTTGAATGCCCCTGCTAAATTAAATGGCTTCT
Source organism: Embiotoca jacksoni (assembly GCF_022577435.1). Lineage (NCBI taxonomy): Eukaryota > Metazoa > Chordata > Actinopteri > Embiotocidae > Embiotoca > Embiotoca jacksoni. The sequence continues at coordinate 1,093,495 of NW_027185383.1, read as the reverse complement.
TTAAACATACAGTGGTGTGAAAAAGTGTTTGCCCCCTTCCTGATTTCCAATTTTGTGACATACATTCAAAAAAATAAGAAATCAGGAAGGGGGCAAACACTTTTTCACACCACTGTATTTGTGTTTCTGGTTTGAAGCTTGTGAGGGCAGCTGGAAACTAAATAAAGACAAAGAGCACTTGTGGATTTGTAATAAACATATAGCAGAAGTGGGTACAGGGGGAAATAGCTTTCACGTTATTGATGAGAACAGATCTTCGAAAAAATATTCCATCAACCTGAATTTGTTTTTGACGAAGGTCCCATCAAACTGTAATCACCACTCTCACATTCCTACAGCTCTCCTCTATTATGCAATGTATACAACTCTTTAAAGCATTCATTCCTTCAGGCACTGCCTGTCATGTGTTTTCATTTGCTCTGGCTGTGAGGCAATAACTTTACTTAAAACTATTGCACCCCATTACAAAGCCCAGGTTTGGGTTCTCCGTGGAAAGGCCACCTTTTTATGTGAACTGTTGACAACATTTATTACCCAGAGCAGCCTCACTGTTGTTGCTGAGAGAAAAAAACAAAATACACGGTTTTGGGCACATGTGTCTTCTGCCACTGATTACTACTGGATATTAAACGTTTATATTACTTATTAAACAGTTAACCATCGATTTGAGTTCGCAATCACAATCAGCAGTGGCTGCTACATGTTATAGCTTCATGTCCTTGTTTGGTTGTGTTTGTCGAGCAGCTTTCTCATTTATGCCCTTTTAAACTGACACTTAGGCAATGTGTAATTAAAAGGAACTTGACTCTCGCCCATTTATTGCCTTTCAGAGCTTTCCCCGAGCACTGCATCTGAACAGCATCACCACAATCAGTCCATAATTGACTGTTTCAACAAGGGTTTAATTTCATAGAATGGACTTAACTTGAACCTTTTACACCACATTACGAAATAGCCGGCAATCTGCTTCTACTGCTGATAAGATTGAAAACTTGCATTTTTCTGCAGGTGGTTTCATACCTCCAAACTCTGCTGTTACCGTTTGTTTTCCAAATGGACAAAATGCAAAGTATATCATTTGAAATAAGTTGGGCATTGGAAGATTTGTAAAAATATTAATACAATCCTTTTAACCTCGTGTCATTAAAGCAGTCGGCATCGTGGGGGACTCAACCCGTCCCTCACACAGCCTCTATGGCCACCTGCCTTCTTGGAGGAGGTACCGCAGCCTCCGTGCACGCTGCTCCAGGCTGAGGAAAAAGCTTCACCCATTAGGCTGTTAGGATGCTGAACTCTCTCCCCTCTCTCCCCAATTGACCCATAAAGTCTGAACTTCTGCACTATAGACCCGCATTTCCACTATATTGTACTTGTACAGACTGCAGTTAAGCGTCACAGTGGTTGTTGTCTGATTCATTGGTTTTTGTTGTGACATATTTATGCTTTTCTTGTTTCGTCTTTTTATTTTGCACACAGTGGGACTGAGAAAAAAATGTGTCGATCTATCTGTATGTCTGTATGTCATATGGTGGATTGAGATTAAAGTTGAAGTTGAAGTTAATGACTCGGGACCATACAACAGCTTTAATTCATTCAGTTCATTTAATTAAGGACTTAATGAAGTATTGTTCCAACTATTTGTATACTTTTTTTAGTGTCAAAATGTCAAATGATACTAATGTTCAGTAAGAACCTTACAGATATACAGGCATGTGACTTTCCTTATTTATAGTGTGTTGGATGCACTTGATAGGTAGTGTGGCTTACAGTTTGACCTCAGGCATGGTCTAACTGCAACTATGGATAATTACAGAAACAATGATGAAGAAGTTAGTTTACATTAGCATACTGTCACAGGAACGTGATGGTGCAGCAGCTGGGTGTCAGCTTTAGTGCAAAACAGCAGGTTCTGACTGGATACTGCGGCTCTGCAAATGAGAATAGAGCTGCAGTACACTGATGATAAAAAAAAATGTTTATTCTGTTCTTTTAGAATCAACTACTGCCCCATCCTGACCAAGTAAGGTCCCAGGATAAGTTGGATCTTGTCATGTAGTTGCCTCTGCTGTGTTCAAGATGATATTCTTCCCATAGTATCCAAACAAATATTGCCCTTCCATGTTAGGACTCCTACTTGTGTAGTGCAGGCATTTTGACAGAGTAGTGCCCTTTTAATCCGCACACTGCTGTTCTGCATTGACTGGAAATGACCCGAGCATGTGAACACATCACCCGCCAAAATATCTGCAGCTTTGATTATTTTACTCAGATATTAACATATTTCCGTGCCTTCTGTTTAGCACACTCAAAAGACACACTGATTCTTCTGCCCAGCCGCAGTAGTGAAAAAGAAACACACTTCTGTGTGGTGTTCAGGAACATCTGCAGCTTCCTCAGAGCCTTAATTTCTGTGTAGCCAAGATGACGACAGTCGAGGGTGGAAAGTGTCCAGCATTTCACACTTCTTCTTTGGGGCGTTTTGAGTGCATCATCCTGGTACTTGCAGAGCACTGTGTGTTTCTGTACTTGACAGTGTGAACGCACTGATCCACTCAAAATAGTGAGTGCACAAGTACGCCGTGTGGAACACAGCACTAAACTATCTTCACCTTGCTGGTTTAAATATACGTTAACCTGACCATATTTTCAAATTGAGAGGCCAGGAGGTCTCACAAGCACTGTACATTCCTGGTGAACGTTGACATTCAGCTGCCACAAGTGGAGAAAAGGAAAGAAATGACGTGTAAAAATGTCTTTAGTTTGTCCTGAAATAAAACACTTCAGAAGAGAAACTCCCACGAAAAGGACATGGGGATGTTCCATCTGTCCATCCGCTTACACAACCATGTTGCAATGGCCAAGAAAGTGACAGTGATTTGTTGACTAATTCATATTAATGTGTCGCTCTGTGAGAGGTTACAGCACCATATGTGTAAGATAAACTTCAGTCCGCTGAAAGATCTATCAATGCATACAAACAAACGCTCTTGTACAACAAAATATTTCTCACAAAAACATTTTTGTGCATTTGTTATAGTCATTAATGCATTGTTTATAGTGTGTAGCAAGCTAATTTTAAAATATGACTTGATTACGTACAGGTTACACTCATGCATTTCAGGTTTAGGGACAAAAGATAATTGCCAACTCCGATCAAAAGATGGGAGCGTGCCAGTTATTATTCACATGGCTGATCAAAACTGAAAATTAAGGCTAACCTTGATGTGTCATATTAATTACAATGTGGTAACTAATTGATCGCCGATGGTGCTGTTTTTCTCTCTTGAGACTTGAGCGTGGTTTCCTTCAGCTTTAATAAACAATCAACAAATAACTAATTATTTGTATAATTAATAAGTGGTTTACCTTGAGAGAGGACCCACTGATTGAGTTTGACGTGGTACAGCACAGAGCGAAGACTCCAGTGCTGAACGAGGGGATAGCCAGTCACTTCACTGTAGTTCACCATACCTGCAAAATCACACACAGACAACACATTTAACAAATGGATGCAGTTCAGGGCGCTCTATTAAATCATGGTTCAGAGAAGTCCGCCACCACACCTGTAAAACCACACAGAAAAACTATATTATTAATGTGTTATTTATTCCTCCATAGTGGAGGAGATTGCAGTCTTCAGTGCCAGATCAAAGGGTGGCCCTGCATTTAATTCCTGTTTACTTTACCTGAAGAATCAGGAAGAAAATGTAATAAATATTTATACTTTATTAGATGACAGAAGAGAGTGGCAAGCAAAGTGTGTGGGGCTAGATTAAAGAGGAGTTATATCGTAGAAGGCAGCCACATCTTCACTGTTAGATGAAAGAGGAGGCCAATATCTCACTTTCTTTTTAACAGCATATGCATGCTAAAGAGGATACTTACAACTTTTTTTTTTTTATCACTGTTTTTTATTAAATAAAAAAACAAAACAAAAAACAAAAAAAACCCTGACTCTTAACATCCTCCTAATGAATTCAGTTATTTTCCCAAATCTATATTTTCTCACTTTCGCATTACAGTAATTCACGCAGTAATATGCAGTGATGGAAAAAAAAAGTAAAACCTTGTCATAAATGGAGGAGCTTAAAGGCAAGTTCAGGCAGTCAACTCAAGCTGCTCCACTCTGCATCATGTGACATGTCTCATATTCCATAATCATCTGACATACACGCCTCCTGATTTGACGGTCTATTTAAACTGCAAAGTTTCTAATCTCACCCCTGTGGCTGTTAACAACACTGCTGCCCTGCGTCAGTACTGCTGCATGTACTTTCACATATTTTCTCATCATTCACCAATATCTCTAATCACATCTGTGGGGAGTAATGAGGCGGGAGCATAGACGCCAAACTCAAACTATGTTCTGCTGCTGTAATGAACATTTCAATCATGATTGAACATTCACTTTTCCTGACCTGTAAAATGACCCACTTTGATGTAGTGAGCCAGGATTTATTTCTAATTGGGATGGATTAACTGTCATGTACGGGATTCAGACACAGGCAAAAAAAAAAATCAATGAGGTTGAATCTAATTATTATTTTCGTTGATTACTTGATCAAGTCTCTACCAACAGCCCAAATCCTGCAGATATTTAATGACACAAAACAGAGCAAATTCTGACATTTCAAAAGCTGAACCTATTACTACTTGATAAATGGTGACTAATTGAATGACATTTTGCTGATTAATTATTGCTACATTTTCCAACCACAATTAAACAAATAAAAAAAAAACTGTGGCAAGTTCTCTAAGATGCTTAGAACAAAAGACCTGGCTGAAACATGTACTGTTTTAAATGTAAAGGGTTCTTACACCAAATGTCATTTTGTTGTTGTTGTTGTTGTTTATCATAGAAACTATTTGGTATGTTTTAGAAAGCATTCACACATAATTGCATTTAAAGCAACAGTTCTGTGTGAATGCTTTTCAAATAACTGTAAGAATGTGAAAGGGGCCTCTTATAGAAATAAACATACAGAGAATTATCCCCTGAATTTGATTCGGCATCCTTTAGCCTTATGAAGCTGTAATGAGTGTCAGGTCATTATTTAGGTGTCTAACTGTCTAACTAATCCTCACACTCATTCATCAGCGTCATTTTTCTCCATAGCTGACAGCTGTTCTCAGAAAAAAAAGTTCTAAAAACCCACTGTACACTGCTTTGTATAAAACAGTAGGCATGCACAGTTAGCAGCTAGCTGGTGAACACAGTGGACCATTTAGTGGCTAAAGAGACAGATATTTCCCTCAGGAGATGGTGAAGACCAAAACAGAGCTAAAAGGGAGTTTTGGATATTCACAATTCAGATACACAATGTTGTTGGATTTGTAAATACTCTTTTGCAAACAATTAAAAAAAATAAATAAAATGTAAACACATAAAAAGGGATAATATGTTGCACTCTTACAACTTGCTTCTTGCCCCCAAGTGGTCCAAACATCTCAAAGTTCAGGTTTAACACATGCTGCTTTCATTTTTAGGTTGTATGTGAGCATTAGGTTGAATAATATTTATAACTGTCATGTTTCTTGTTAGCCAACAAATCTCAACCAACAAATCAACAGAATATTTGAGTTTTACTGATGTTTAACCTTAAATGCTGAAAAAATGAGCAGCGCCAGATAAGTTGATTTAGGGAATCAAATCGCAAATTTAATATTATATCTAAATTTGATAAATGGCCTTCAAACTCCAACCCATGTGCTGACTAATTAATTAATCAAGAAAGCTGTTTTATTATTATCGAATCAATATCATGGAAGTTTGTCAATCACTGCAGATCGGCATGTATTCTGTAAAATGAAGCACACCACTTTTCAGTGTACCTATATGCAATAGTGCCATCATATTTTTCATGTTGCTCTTTCACAGTGTTCCTTCACAGCCCGGTATATTATCTGTATTGATTTTGTCTCATTTAACAATCCTTTCCCTGGTGAAATCAATAATGCCCGTCTCCTCTGTCTGAAGAAGTCACACATGTAGCAATGTTATTAATTTTGATGCACTGCACGGCCTATCAAATGTTATATGGTCCGCGCTTACCCACGGCAACAAACAGCTGGTGGCAGATAAAGCGCAACATACAGATATGTAAATGAACGTGCAATGGGACACGTGAGGAAGAGGAAACAACCTTTACTCACGGCAGTAGGAGAATCCTCGCTGTTCTTAGAGAAGTAGGGGTTAAAGAAGCAATCAGTCTTTTTTTTTTGACAGATCAATTATAGAAATAGCATGAAGAAAGTGCAGTTTGTTACTGAACGTGATGTACAGTAAATACATAATTTGTCCTTTGGGGATTACTGTATATATGAAAGGATTTTAATGCTACAAACATTTTTAAACCCTGGTGACTAAAGTGTCTGTCTAATCAGTGGCAGGGCCCCCTCATTTTTGCACAAGTGTGCAGGATCAGGCTTTTAACATCACTTATATCAGACCATAAACAGAGCTGCAGAATATAAATCATGTAGTCTCCCATGGCAACTGACAGCCGTGTCATGCTGCAGCAGTAGGATTACAGCCATACATCACTGTGACTGCCCCCTCCGTGTTCACAAGCCCATCCAGAAGGTATCTGGATAACGCTGGTGACTGAGACACGTATCCTGCAACCACAGACATCGAAGAGGGGAACCGGAATAAAAAAAAGGTACAGAGGAAAGGAAAAGATAAGAACTGTGTGTGTGTGTGTGTGTGTGTGTGTGTGTGCGTGTGCATTTGACAAATTCCACTGGGTGTGTATGAGAGAGATAAATTGAGATGAGGAACAATTTAAAGTAGAGATGTGAAAAAGTGCACAGTGTATGAAAAGGTGAGGGGGAAATGATAGATGATGAATAAAGGAGGGTATGTCAGTCATCTCCAGCGAAGGGTGGCGCTTTGTGCCACAGAAATGAAGATGTATTTGGAACCAACATGAAGCATTTATCATGCATATTTTGGGATGGAGATTGGTTGAGACAGAAATATCACCTTTCTGAGGATAAACTTTTTAGAATTTTAGAGAGCGATTATGTTTCTTTTCACCAGTTTCTGTAACAGCAATGAGACAAATGCTTAGAGACCGGTGCAGTTCTGGCAACTTTACAACTCGTCAAGTCAAAACTAAAAGAACCATCAAATCCTCAAGATTAAATGAGAAACTGTTGTTGCACAACTAGAAGCATTTGTAACCTGACATCTCCAAACAAAACATGATTTACCTGTGACTTCCAAAACATTTACAAAGCAGTGTTGGCTATTTTAAGATGAAAACTACTTTCGGTTAAGGGAAATATTTTAGTTTGGGTTTACTGTGTCAATATTAGGTAAACACTGTAGCTTCTGTAAATGCCAGATTCAGATGACACAATATTTGGTCTGATAAATTGGTGACTGTCAAATTTTAGTGATGTCAGAGTCATAAAACCTTGCTGTGACTTGACCGAGACACATGATACGACTGCATTTTGCTCCATGTCCAGTTAGAGTTTACCATTCTTCCCCATTGTGAATTTACTATTTACATAGTCTAATCTGAACCGAGGAAAAAACATATTTCTTTGGTTTAGGGAACCTCTCAAATTTGACCTTCAGCATGTGCAAGATATTACGCACTGAGGTCCTGCTTCACAATTTGCAAGCACTAAGCGTACACTGATGAAAAAAAGGTGCAACATCCTGTTTCACAAATGCATTTCACTGGGAAATCCATTCTCAAGTTCTACTGACCTGCTCCAAGCTCATGCGTGTGTAAGTGTAATTTACAATTACATGTAGAAATTAATATGAATTATTAAATCAAAAACATTTTTGTACTTCGATGCTTGACTGTCACAATTAATGGCAATCATGAGCTTTAGGGGCGGCTGTGGCTGAGATGGTCAAGCGGGTCGCCCACTAATCCTCCTGTCCACACGCCTAAGTGTCTTTAAGCAAGACACTGAACTCCAAGTTGCTCCCAATGGCAATTGGTGTGTGAATGTGTGTGTGAATGGGTGAATGGAAAACAGCGTAAAAGTGCTTTGAGACCGCTAAGGTCCTAAAGCGCTATTCAAGTGCAGACCATTTACCATTTAGTTTCTCACTAAGTAAATCAAACCGGATATCCTAATAAATATTCTCTTCAAATGCATCGTTTGGTATCAGAGAATATCTGCTGCTTATTTTAGAGCCTGAAATCTGACAGCAACCAGTCAGCATTAAAAAAGGACATACATATATGGTTATATGCTGTCCATTTGTATTGTATTTCACTTGATATTAAAATAGTTAACTTGAATAAATGTGCGGCGTGGTCAAGCATGCGAGGTGCATGGCTGAAAAGGCTTAAGATAAGACAAAACCTTGTAATTAAGAACTTAAAAGAAAATAAAAACATTTAGGAAACATGTGATTCAGATGGACACGCTCATAAATAGAGGGAGGTTGTTTTGTTTTTAGAACCATTTACTTTCAAGTCTAAACCTTCGAAAGAGCTAAAATTCTGGTTGAACACTGAAGACGACGTTGAGATGTAGTTGTTCCAGATCAAAGAAAGTTAGAACAAATTGTGTCGAAACTGAGGAACAAAGGAAGCTCTGCTTATCTACTTAGTGCATAAACACGGAGACCCAAATTAGATATGAAGTATGATGAGTGTTGGGGATGCAGTACCAGTTTCTTTACAAGGGTGCTGTGAAAATGCAACATTTGGCAGAGGCCTGACACCACCTATGAACTTGATGAATAAGCCTCTAAATGTGATGTTCCTGCATTGTCCTCACCTTCAGCTACATCCATTTATCCCCTCTTATGGGAAATGGCTCCCCGGAACGATAGATATATTCCCCGGTACCGGGAGAGCGAGAGCACACCACTACATAGCCTCCCCATCCCCACCGCCTGCATCCCTTAGTGAAAATGAATAACAAGCCCAAAACATATACAGTAGCGCAGCGTATTCTTCTTGCTGAAAGGCCTTGTCTCCCTTTTAGCCCTGGGGTGCTCTGCTCTCATTGTGTGACAGAATGATTAATTTGACTGAACTTCACTTTGCAAACATCCCAAGTTCACAGTCTCTCTCCGAGCAGCCGGTGCCGGAGCCTCTCGGAGAAGCAGCGTGGTCGGGGCTGCGCTGCGGATGACAGCTGATTCCCTTTGTAAAAACACACGGCGGAAAAGTGTCTCTCATCAAAAGCACACTGGAAAACAGTTTTTAAAAAGCACCAAATTCGTAAAAATTCCTAGATTTAAAGCAGTTTAGCAGATGGAGGAGTGCATGTGGCTGTCATATAACATCGCCATGGCACGAACTGTATTGGTGCTCCGCTCTGGTCAGAACAGCTCTACCTTTAGCGGAGGGCGGAGCAGGAATCAGAGGATCAGAGGAGAAAGTTAGATGAATACATTTACTACTAACTTCGCTCGAACTGAAACTTTTCTCTTCTGTGAGCCATATAATGTTTTCACACCAGTATATTCCGGATGGAAACACTGCTGCAAATATTTTTTACCTTTGGCACCATACAATAAATCATAAATCTCATGCAATGTTTGACTTTGAAGAGCAACTTGTTTTAGATTAAACATTTGTCCCTCTGATTTAAACAAAATATACATTTGAACACTGCAACCCTTCCCAGCACTGTTAGCTACAGCTTGTTAGTCAGGTGTACTAAATAATATTACCGATTTATTTGGGTCTGGAAGGCAGAATTGATGGAACTACAGACAGACCAGGGAAAAGAGATAATGTAATAAACTGACACATACATTTCTTATTAAATATTCAGCATTAAGTTACTCTTAAGACCACCCAACAGTTTATTAAATGCTTAGTCATACAACATCTGTCATGAAGCCCTACAATAATACAGTGCCATCAGAATGGCACTTTTTGTTTAGCTGACAAGTTTTTTGTGTGTTGACTTGTTTGTGTGCTATATTGTGTTAATATTTGAGTGTATTATATTTAATGGTACGTTTAATGTTTATGCACTATATCTACATAATGTCTGGAGAAAAATACTTAGAAATCAATAATGTTTCTTCAAGTATCTGTATACCGTGTTATGGCTACTTTTGCTAATAAACAATGTGATTCAATTTTCCACCATTGATTATTCCTTTCACTGATATGTTAGTGACCAGACCCAGACATTATTTATTTATTCATTTATATGTTTTTAATTCATATATGTGCCTGGCAAAACTTTCTTTAGGTTTAGAACTTGATGATGAGTCGGCAATACAGGTCACCATTATGCTGATGCAGATTAAACGCATGTCGGGGGCGCAATTCTGGCTAACTGTGTGACTGATGGCAATATTCAACTTGAACCTCATGCAGGACACAGAACTGTATGTTATACACAAGTTCAAAATGGAATTCAAAAGCAGGTCTATCCCCTTTAACGAGCGTATTGATAGAGCATAAAATGATGGAGCACTCATTAATACATAGGGTTAGCCACCTGAGGTAAAAAAGGGAAGAAGAGAAAAGAAAAAGCCCGTTGACTTTAAGGAGATCTGTGAAAGAGAGCTGGAGTTTTACGCCAAAGATCTCATAACAGAAATAGAACCAATTAGGGCAGAAGGAATGTAGAAAGCAGCAACAAAAGTCATACACCAGTTGCCAAGCCTTGATTAGGACTTCAAGGTGGGCCAGAGTAGACTAAAATTAGACATCAGGGCCCAATTTAATGTTGAGATGCTTCATCAAAAATAAGTCTTGTTACAATGCCTGTGCTGCTCGTATTAGTTAGCAGAAGACAGGCAGGTGGGAAGAACTCTGTGTCTCCTGCTGATTCTGTGCAGCTGGCACGACCCTTTAAAGGTGTAAAAAGAGTAACATACAGCCTCAGGAACGAGGAGAAATACAGGCAAAAGTTTAATACAGTCTCAAGTTATATTCTGTACTATAGAACTCATAACATCTTATATCATACGATGGCCCAGCAATGAGTTTGTTCCTGTAAAGCCAAGTTGGTGAGTTATCATGACGTAAATGAAACTGTGAACAGCAGACACGAGGCATAGGAAATCAATAGTTATTAGTGTCCATAGAGATTTATCAGGTGACAAAAATAAATGAATGCAACAACTAAGGAGGAAGCTTCAATAAGAAAGCAAGAAGGTCTCTGTCTGGAGGCGTCATACTTTAAAATCATATAGGTGGGACAGCGCTCGGCGCATCGCAGTTACATGAATCAAAATCAAATCCAATCAATAACCCAGCGCTATAAAAGACTGTGTGTTGTGGTCCACTGGGAGGTGAATCCCACACCGAGTACCACGATTCAATTCCCAACTATTGGAGTTTTTTTGTTGTGTGATCCATCTTTGTTCGCCTGTCTTCTTTTTTATTGTCCAAATAGAAAGATAAAACAGCCAAAACAAGCAGCATGGAAGTAAGATTCCTTCATTCTCTCAGTGCAACTGAATCTTCTTAATTTCCTTATCATTCAGAAATATCTGCCTCTATAACATTTCATAAATCTCCAACACATTTAATTTACTGCTAATTTGTGATCTTGCAGACTGGCGTGGCAAAGCAATTCTTAACTGAAGCCTCACCTTTTCGATTTTTGTCAGAGCTTATAGATAATAGAAGTCGCTTATTTGCCACGGTCAACATGTAGACCAGTCAAACTAAAGAAAATAGCTTCAACAGAGTTTTTTTTGTTTACAGAACTCGAGCTGCAGGGCAGACATCTTTAATGCTCAGTAACTAGATCTGTTAGCATTTCAATTTGAAGGAACAGCATTAGCCATTACGATTATGGGGAATTCAATAGAATTATAGCAATAGATTGAACTGTTTAGTGATAAAATGAGAATTTTTTTTTTTTTTCTTTAGGTAGGGCTCATTGTCAGGTTCAGTTGATTTTTGTTTTAAAGCACAGGGTTAGAAAATATGAATGTACATGAATGACTGAAAATATCCTGAAATGCCACCACACCAACCTTTATAAATTCTGCTAAAAAAAAAAAAATGTATCACCTAGCACTTTGTTTAAAATATTACACTACCCGTTAAGACACTGAACATAATTGATGATGAGTTGTCATTGGTCAGTCTGGGGTCACATTGATTTATCAAACAATAACATGGTAGTAGAGAAACAGCCATGGGACCATTATGACTTTGAAACTGCAAAATCGGTCAAATAACGAGATGCACAAGTAATGAGACTCAGATACCAAAACACACCACATGGTTTAAATAGCAGAGTTGCTGGTTGTGAACCAATTGAGAGGGAAAACAAAACATGTCAGCAAAACAAATTAAAAGTCATTATCACCTGTGATTTCCACTGAGGAAAAACAACAACAACCTCCCACCGTCTTTTTTCCTGCTCCAATTAAACTGCTTGGGGAATGTAGATTGAGTTCTCTTGTTAACATTTGTGACTCTGTCCCATCGGGAAGCAGGGCAGCGAATATCAGACGAGCGCAGGGCTTGCTGATGCTTGACACCGAAAGCGCAGGAGCTGATGGAAACCACAGCCTGTATAAACAGTCCTTCTGTAACTTTGGCTTACGGTGGGAAGTGGTTTGTTATTTTAGTCGCTTCTCTAAGGAAGATTCATAGGAATGAGCTCAGGTAGGAAAGTAATCTTATGGCTCATAGAACCCCATTAACTAGCCTGGCCTGTGCTCCATTTCACTCTTGGATAAGTCTGGGAATGAATGATTTAGTGGGAAAGGAGGGAGCGAGGAGGATGAAGTAAAGAAAGTGAGGGGTGAACAGCAGGACTTATCCAGCAGGCCCATTCTCTAATCTAATACGAAACTAAATGTAATACAGCACAACCCTGATTTCTTCCCCTAAAAATTCTGATAAGAAAAATAAAAGGGACAAAATGTTGGCCCTGAGAAACGATGAGCAGTCACCAGGGTTGGGTTAGAGCCTCGGCCAAACCCTTTCCATAATTCAAGGCAAAGAAAGATTATTGTACAGAATTATCATAAAACCGGCCTTCACCACTTGGGCTCATCCCTTTTCAGGCAGGTCGTCTCTGCAAAATGCTTACACTAATCCCAATATTACTGTTCATATAGACCATGCTCCAGCAGAAAAAAAATGTCCTTGGTGGCCTGTGAAGTAACATTTAGACCATGTCCAAAGCTAACACTAGTGTTGCTGTGACCCACCGTGGGCACACAAAAGAGGCCTCAGCCGTGTTCTATGAATCCTCTTATTTCTCAAGGCGGTGTGGTCCCTGTGACACTTCCCGGCTTCTTTCATGTTACCGTTTCTGTTGCAATTCGGACATAAAGCATTTCTGTAATATTGGAACTTAACTCAGCACTGCTGAATAGTATCTCTTGTATTTTCAGGTCTATCGTGAGGACTTCTAGCCACGCTTCCTCTAGTGACAGTTTTGTTGTGGATTGCTCCACTAGTTTAGTTGAGACTAAAATACCTCAACAGATATTGGATGAGCTGCCAGGAAATTTCAATGATTATCTTCGTCAGTAGCATGTCCCAAGATCTGCTTGATGGAATGACAAAGAAAATCAAATATCTGTCTAATCTAGAGCCACAAGCAGGTCCAACGTAAAAGGACTTGATGGCTACTCGATGATTGCCATGACTTGGTAAAGACATTCCTGTCTCACAGTGGATGATTTCCAATTATTAGTTACCGTTGAACTCTTCAATAAGGGTCAGTACTTTGATTTTGAGCTGAAAGAATTGGCAGAGCTAATGACATTCCCCTCAGTCTCAGCCCTAGTTTGCATTTAGTGCCAATTACAATGCATAAGATAGCATTCGACAACGCTCTATTAAGATGATATAATTGCTGTAGATGAATATTAAGGAACATCAGGATGTTAACATTGGCATTGTGAGCATGTCTACATTTTGGACGCAGCACTGGTACTAACAGACAATTAAAGTGTACCTTGTGAGCCTTTAAAATATGCTCATTGTAGATCAAAGTCACAACATGGCCATTATTCCTGTCATCTTTTGTCTGCGTTGAACCATCACTAATTCATAGTTTAAACTCAGCTGTACAAGCACTGTCCAATATGATAAGTTCGATAAGTAAATTCAAAATTACATTAAAAACCTCAAGAAAAAAATCTGGCAAGAAAAAAGCCAAAATTTGGAAGCTCATTCAAACATTAGAGCGTGCCATCCTCTTACAAATATAGATAACCTCTAACAAACCAAACTGCCAAACACATTATCAATAAGCATACAAGATGTGGTAATTAGGCTGGCAGATGGGGCTTGTGACATCTCAAGGTGACTCGCTTTTCATTTCCGCTGCGCTAAAGGAAGGCTGAAGGGATCGCCATTGCCAGTGATTCAAAAATAAGATGCCAGAAAAGTTCAGCAGATACCTCTGTGCTTGCGTGGTCACAAGGCCATATGCTTCGACTTTAATTATGAGGGACTTGGGGAGAGAGGGACTGTGGGTTGAACTATGAATCACTGCCACTCTGCCTGCCTCAAAAGCCCTGTTCTGCTGGATTTAAACACTGCCCACACAGCTCCCCCTGTTCTATATATATATACCCCGTCCTGATGCATGTGTTAAACAGACAGCTGACATCACAGCTCGCTTTCATTTAAAGCTGTTCTGAAGACTAATTAACCTCTACATATCTATAATGTTTACTGGTATGAGTAATGGGAATCAATTGGACAATTCTTATTTCTTCAGATGTACCTTACCAAGGTCCCAACCAAGGCTCATCTTTTTGTTACCTTGTGAGCTCACTTAAGAACATTTCATGGCATACGTTAGTCCTGTGGTCATCACCTATGTGGGCTGCGTCTCTACAATTGACACAGGTTGGTTTGTAGATAACAAACATTGGCGTGTATTCATTTTGGCTAGTAATATTTTTTTGGTTTGAATGGAGAAAAATAAAAGAACAGATTAATTTCATTGCCACTATACTAATAACCCATACTTATATAGTTCTAGCACTTACTTTCCTCTAAGGAAATAAGGCATTTGTATCCTTTATCAAGATGACTTTTTGATTTCTTCCTTGGACCAAATTATAATTACATGCTTAGGGTCTGATTTACTGAGATCTCAAATAAAGGGTACTAAATTACGTGTTTATTCCAAAAGTGTGCACATTGATTTTGCACCCGTTTTGCAGGTGATTTACTAAAAGTAATTGCGTCTTTGATATCAGGTGCAAATCCCTGTATTTAAATGAGGTATCTGTGTGTGTTAAAGTGATTCCAGCCGTTCTAACAGAACGACCACAAAAGGAAAAGGAAATCTGATCCCACTGAATTGAATAAATATGAATATAACAAGAACAACACGCTATATAGGAGATTATCAGCGAGGAAGTCAATGACGTGGACAAACAATCAAACAAAAAGATCGATAGAATAAATGATGAGAAGATGGCAAGATAATAGGTGAAAAAAACGGCTTATATTAAAACGTCGGCAAATAAAAGAGGAGGAACGGTGGATGAGATCCTCTAACAAACACTGATCAGCAGGTCCAGATCTTTCTGTGATGAGCAGGTGACTTGCTTTCATTCAGTGCCTCGCGAGTGCTCGTGAACCTTATGAAGCTACCTGTGAATTCTGCGGGACACATTCAGGACCTGTGAGAACACACCTGAATAACGGGACTGGTGGGATATCCAAGCAGAGACACGCTGGAACGACCCAGAGGCAGGACGATGCTGAGTCGGAGGAAGTTTTGACTTTGCTGGTATTTCTTGGCTCCTCCGTGTTGTTGGTTTTAAATCATCATTCAGTTCATTCAATAACTCAGAAATGTCTTCGCTGGATAAACGACATGTCTGAATAATTCATGCCTCTGACATCAAAAATGTTTCCACGGGTGTAAAACCACGTTCTCTACGTATTCTTTAGTTTCTCTGTGTCTCCTTCTCACCAATAAGAGCAGCCGTCTCTCCAGATGTGCGCATCTGATTAACACGTTCCTTTCAGTAAAATAAACATATGTATGCAGGCAAACAAGCAAAATGGACAACATGTGTTAAATTGTACATTTGAAAGATGCAATCCTCACTGCACGTCGTTAGTAAATCAGCCTGGTCATTTTTTTGTGGGTGGTGTGGAGTTTTACACACTCACAGGTTTAGTAAATCAGGCCCTTAGTCTCCTCCTCTCCCCATGTGCTGCCACGACTCATTTGTACTTTTCCTCCATTTTTTTCTTCTTCTGTTTAATGGGTGACGTGAGCCTGCCTAAACTTCCTGCAATTGCTCCTAAAAATGGAACCATTCAAAGGGTGTTTTCACACAGAAAATGAAACCTTCCCCACCTGCTATTTAGATCCAGACCAAACAGGGTAGGTGTGAAAGGACCCTTGGTTACATTACATTACATTACATTTAATTTAGCTGACGCTTTTATCCAAAGCGACTTACAATAAGTGCATTTCAACCATGAGGGTACAAAACCCAGAACAACAGGAATCAAGAAAATACAATTTCTTCAAGAAAGCCAAACTACAAAGTTATATCAGTAAGTGCCATTTTAAGTGCTACTAAAGTTCTACTGTTCAAGGTAAAGTCGGAAGAGGTGTGTTTTTAGTTTGCGGCGGAAGATGTTCAGAGTTTCCGCTGTCCTGACGTCGGTGGAGAGCTCTTTCCACCATTTAAGAGCCAGTTGCATTGATCTCAATCAATCTGTCCAACAAAAATTGATTGGCAACACACAGAACAAACAGGTAGTTTCATAAGAGTCTTTAGTCCAACACAATTCACTCAGAATAATAATAAAAAAAAGAAGTAAAAAGCAAGTGCACACAGCATACTGTCCCACTGTTTTACATACGGACAGAAAATACAAGATCAATACAGTAAAACCTGGCCTGATGATTCCCCAAGTGAAAAATATAAAGTAGATATACAGTGCATATGCATTACCCAAGATAAATTAGGCCTCTCTAGATCAGCTTCACACGGACAATCAAGGCTTCAGTGTTTTATGAGGGTGTGAAGGTGGATGTCATCTGGGTGTGATGGGAACAAAGGCCAAACTAGAATAAGTGATGAGCTCTAGATGCCCTTCACCTATCTCTTAAGACAAACAACTCAGACTCCACAGCCTTTGATAGAGAGGCCTGCTCTGCAGTAAATCACAGGGGTCATTATTTATCCACCCAGCATCCTCCGACCGCAACACATGACTGCTCGCTGCAGTCTAATTCTTTTTTCAAATATTAAAAACTAGAACATTTGGTATCAAACCTCCAAGTCGCATTAGGTTTAAAACAAGCCTCCTGTTCACATCAATTGCAGTTAGGTCTGTGTCACCGGGACCCCCAGCCTGACCCCCCCCCCCACCCCCCTCTGGTGGCATGCCGTGACCCCCAGCTGTATTAATTATCCCATCCAGTGTTGTCCGCTAATTAAGTGACGTTTAACACGGGGAATGGCTGGAGCAATTCCATGCAATTAATCAGCCTTGAGGAATAAATTAAAATCCTTTCTAAATGTTATTACCATTGAGGGCCTGCATTCAAAATTAAATTTTAATTGAGCTTCAAATGTTGTTTTTGACTTATAGTTGAAAACACAAGTGGCTGTAGGAACAACTCCTGCATTTACACCGCAAGCTATTTATAATATAATTCCTGCAAATAAAAAAGCCTCCTGACAGCAGATAAGAGACTAAATTGAGACCTGCTGAAGTTGACAATAGAAAATGCAATTAACTATTAAAGGGAAAATATTATAAAGGGCATCATGTGCATGTACAATAACATGTAGTAGATAAGTTAAATCAACATTTGGAAAGAAGAACTGTTGAAAAATGAATTGAACAGGCATTATAAGGCAAAATAAGTTAATTAAAACGTTATGAATTGAGTTTGCTTCAGGTCAGAACACATTCATGGCTCATGTAGGAACCTTTTTTTTTTAAAACTGGAGTCTAAATAGTTCCTCAGCCATTGTCCCTGGCCAAGAAACATTGCTGGCCCTCCGGTAGAACGCCTGTGGAGTTCAGTGGAGTCCACAGTGCTAAATGCTGCTCATTGGTTGAATACAAAACTCAGGGTGCAACAGCTTCAACTGCACTTGTCTCCTCTGCATCAAATTGTAACATCCATTCAATCATCAGACTAACCATTACAGTTCTTTGACCTTCTGTCATTGAAGTAACACTCCAAAATGTTGAGAGAAACATGTATTACATTTGTCAGCAACATAATGAGGAAGTGTTGAACACTATTACAAGTATCACAAAAATACTCAAATGAAGCGTTTTTAGAGAAAATCTTTAGGAGTTGGCGAAACGGAATTTAAGTTTCCAGCTCAGTTACTCTACGACCCTACAGCTGCTGGAGGAATTTGGTGAGATAAATACGGCAATATATGAATACTTAACTGATCATGTATTAAGCAAGGATTTTCTTTGAGAATCTGAAGCAAAATCTTAAAAAAAGAAAGAAAGAAAGAAAGGAAAAAAAAAAAACTACAGCAGTTTCATACGTTATGTTCCTATAGGAACATATCAATAACAGTATATGAACAGAGGACATATTTTCTTAAACGTTCCATTATATCCCGCTGCTCCTCTGTGTACTGCAGATTTGTGTGATTGAGAGCAGCTTCTTTTTTTTTTTTTAAACTACTACCTTATAAAGAGATATATTGCTATCACAATAAGCACAATGCACATCACAGAAATATTGTAGTTGTGATATTTTTCCTTGATTTTTGCCTAAAAAAATTCATAAAAGTGTAACTTTACACAACGATATCAAAATCAGATTAAATCTGCTGTGAAAATAAGGGCTGTAAATGTATTTTAAAATCATATGATTCAAGACATAGGTCTATTGTATGCACAACAACAAAGTGAAGTCTCTTTCACCTGGTAGTAAACCAGGTAAACCCCCTCACGTTCTTCTGGTCAGCCAGGATGCGGTTTGTTTTGATGAGGCAAGGGAAGGTTGAAGAGCCTTGCAGCTATGTTTGTTCATGGAGTGTTTGGAAAGGCTTACTTTGTGCTTTAATACCTGGAGCAGAGCTTTATTTAAGTTCATTAATTGCAGAGAAATCACAAGAATTTTGCAAAATATTGCAAACTCTCACAAATATTGTGTTTATTATTGCAATCAGAGGATCGCAATTTCCTGGAGAGACTGATTCAAGTTTGATGTGCTGTATGCATTTATAAATATCTAGTCATGATGAACTTAGCTGAATGTCAACACAATGAAAAACCTTAACAGGGACTGACAGAGGGAGGGAAGACGAGGAAGACCGAGAAGCACTTAGGAACAGAGACCCATGGAGACTGACAAAGCATAAAACTAGAAAGAAGTGACATGAAGTGCTACACGGTTGCAACCCCCTTGGCGGCAGACGTGTGGCTGAAGTGCAGTAACATCACCGGGTCAACGCACAGCACACTCAAGGTGTGATGGCAGCAGTTTGCCGTGATTTTGCATGTGTGCTTGTGTGTGAAATAAAGTGTGTCGCACTATGCTGTGTGCCCGGTCCCACTGGAGAAGAAGACAAAGCTATGGAAGCTACCATGTCAGCAGTCACTGTTTATTTCTTTCCCCCTTGGGATGGAGTGGAGCAGCGGAGAGGGAGGTGATGACAAAGCTGGTGAAATGATGGGCTGTAGATGCCCTTCACCAACCTCTGAAGATGAACAACTCCGACCAGCAGCTGCTGATAAAGAGACCTGTTCTGCACGGGATCATAAAGGTATGTCATCGTTTCTTCTCCATCTGCCCTGAATCAGTGCTGCCGGTATCCCTGAAGCATCCTGATAACTAATATTAACTACCAGCAGGGATGCATGTTTGCTGTTGAAACTGTATATGCAACAGGTCATAAAAGGTTGAGTGCACTGGCTTGAGTGACATGTCAGTGAATCAACATGAGAGTAACTCTGTAAATACCCAAATTATACTTTTTACTTGTAGTCCACCAGATTTCAGAGGCAAACGTCGTTTTTCTGCACATTTATTTAACAGCTTTAGTTACTTTGGAGATTTATAACATGAATAGAAAATGTAATCAATATAGTATGATACCTTATTTTAAATTAAGCGACCCAGTTTTATCCAATTGTTGAAATATCCTCCCTAATCTGCAACATTGAAGTGACGTTTCCACATGAATGCCTCAATAATAAGGCTTTGTCTCCTCGTCCGTTTGCAAACTCAAAAATAATACCTCAATTAAAAAAAAAAAAAAAACATTTTTAATGTACAGTTTACATTTTAATGAGGAAGAAAAATAAGTATCAGAAATGCTCCTTTGCGTCTGTGCGACTGGAGGAAAGTGATGCTTCGGTTTGATTGACAGCAGCTGGCAGGCTGAGCTCTGACTGAGACAAAGTAAACAAACTTGCTGTAGCCTTCATGTCACGGGCTGACAGTGTTAACAGCGTGGTAGTGAAGAAGAAGGACCACACCAGCCTCTAGACAGACTGAAGGGATACTTCCAGATAGCAAAGTGCTGCAGCTGAGCAGTTAATTCCCTATCTAACCTGCAAACTGATGTTAACAGAGCACTTTCTGTTGTTCAAGAATCTAACGTCCACGATACGATGTTGAGATGTGTCTTTATGTATGTGGAGGCTTTAGCAGGAACGTTAATGTGCGTTGTTGTTCAGAGGGTTAGGGTCAATGTGACTGCATATTACACAACACTAATGATAGTTCATTATATATGACTGGCTGTATCAAAATAAGATCTCCATCCACGTACATACAGTAGATACCTAACAATAATCAGTCAAACTAATCAATTGGTAGGAGCTGGGTGCCCTTGTGAAACAAAAAAATATATGAAAGATACATTTCTTCCTTTTGATCCTTTAGTTTTTATTTAACGAACAAAGGAGAACAAAAAATAAAGCAAATTAATTTCAGTTGAAAACAAAACAAAATAAAAAAGAGACATTTTGACATTCATATTTTTATATTTTGAGACTGTAAAGTATAAATGGAAAATCGGTAAACAATTTATATTGGAAGTATATGTTGAGTGATCCATAAAACAATTGCCTTTTTAAGACAAAAGAAAACATCATGTGAATAAAACAGACTATCAGGCCCTAAAACGCTTTCAAAAGAAGCCGCGCCTGTTTTTTCTCAACATCTAACTCACTCCAGCACCATGTGGTTAATTTGTGTCAGTCATGAGGTTGTTTCAAACAAGCAGTTTTTATACTGTATCAGTGCAAGTCTTTCATATTATTTGTTTCTAACTCTTGTGTGGTTAGATAATGAGACAAATAATAATGTAAATAATTATTTGAAACAAAGACGGTAACTTGTACGTCACTGAACATAGAACTTCCTGTGTGTTCAGGCTCCGTTCATTTTATCTATTCATTTTCAGATCTTCATTTTATTATTGTAACATCAGGATAGATCATTGTTCCAGTTAAATTCATATAAAACAATAATCTGTTAATGAGAATGAGTTTCATATTACATGCTGCTGCATATAAAGAGCTGATTATAGCCAATTGATGTGATGCAATTATGTGAAGAAATTTTCAATTTTCAATAAGAATGGGGTCGAAGAAAAGTTAGTACTGTATAAAGAATGAAGAAAAGAAAGATAGAAAGAAAGAAATAGTGGTCACTCAATTGAACTACTAAAGTGAACTACTAAAGTGAAATGATCCATTTCTTTCTGTTTTGAATTATACAACTTTATTATATCCCAAGGCTTTGGTAATGTTGTTTCTTGAGATCCATGGCAATAAATTTCATTGAAGCTGTTTTACAATCAAAGGAAGTGAAGGGCAGATGCTACAGCAGGGGTTTCTAATTTAACAGGGGAGAAGGAACTGAACAAAGTGGGAGATAAAGCTGAACTGTTGCAGAGAGCAGATCGGCTGTACATCATCCAAAACACAAACTAAAAAAGCTGTATCTCTGCTGCTTGACAATTACTACCAGGCAACTGAAATAGTACACAAACAACCTGAAGGTATCATCATTTGAAGGTATTCTCTGTTCAATCATTTATTTATATTTAAAAGTGACTACAACTTTGATGAACTTTTTTCTCTCCAAAAAAAATAACATACAATACAAATGCAGTCAATATATTCCTGACTCTGATACCACCCATCAGTCCTATGAGCCATGACTGTTGTCCCACTTAAGAATTCACTCCAGAATATGTCTCAGTGCTGAATAAATTATAGCACACGCATGTTTCTCAAAGTAAATACATGCTGGATAATTGCTGCGCTCCAGCACACTCTGGATCTCCACTCCCCTTGAAACAGTGACACTGCACTCACTGCCCAATCTGCCTTATCTTGTCTAATCCCCATTCTTGACTGGAGGGGCTGTTGTTTGAGGATTTCATCTTGGAAACCGTAGGGGGAAAGACGAGGGCCCCCGAAGGCATGACCTTCCCTCGCTGCCACCAATTATATCAAGGCCTTATAAAATATAGATTATGTGCCATCTCAGTGCTGACATATCTAAAGGCTGGTTGCATAGGGAGTGTGCGCAGAGGCCACGGGCAGAACCCGAGGGGAGGGCAGGTCGGACATGACAAGATGAGGGTAATAACACAAAAGATGACCTTGATGAGCCAAACGCCGCCTGCTCTGGCTAAGAAAAGACTAAAGAAAGAAAGAAAGAAATTAAAAAAAGAAAGAGGCTCATTTTCAGAGGACTGTGTGATCAATTCAAATCTAATCAAGGCTCTAAATATAAAAACGCACTGACTGCAATGATATTCATTAGCCTAAACTACAATCTGGACCAATAACCATGTATTATTAATGGTTAGGCGCTGAGTTTGGAACAATTGGCATTTAACTTTGTGTCTTAACCTTTCAGCATAAATGTCAAGTTAGATTCTAATAGAAAAAGTTTGAAGTTCACCCAACAGTGATTTCATACATTTCAGCTTAAGTGTCTTGTCGGGCACATGATTATTCAAACCCTGAAATGCAGTGTGGGCCACGATCAGAGACGATATTTACAAACATCGGTGGCAAGACTTCGCATTTCATGGGGATGCACAGTAGAAAAGCATGAAAGCTTTGAATGTCTTGCCTCCACTTTCCCACACTCATTTGCAGACACATACATTCACGCACACACGCACATACCAAATACTGTGAATCAGAGGGAAAAATGGGCCCGAGGCAGGATGCTCGTGTGATGTAATCAGCAGAAGTGCAAGGAGATAAATCTTGTCAATAAAAAAGTCTTACTTCAAGGAAGTGGATTTTGCCTGGTGGTTCTAATCAAATATGAGGAGCTGTTATCAATATTTAATCTTGCGTGGGGTTACACATGCTTTTGGGGGAGTGTGTGGGGTGCAAAAGGCCCCTTATCATATTGCAGCATACATGCATTAACAATGCATTACAAAACTTTAAATTGTGATGCTCCTATAAAAAAAAGGTGATGGTGCCGAACCGACACAGCAAACGTCCTCAAGTGGAATCAATTAATCAGTGAAAAGTTACCTACTGCCTGCAAACAAGTGCCCCGATATATTCATTCAATTTGTTCTTTCATCTTATAGGAACCCCATCACCATACGAGAGTGTGTATTTGATGAAAAGGCAAAACCGCATGAAACAGAATTTTTTAAATTCTTGGTTTGTGCAAATTCTGCACAAATAAACTACAGAAGAGTTTCAGTAAGCCTGGGAGTCTGAGGCTCCCAGGATCTGTGGCATCTTTTATATCACTTCTTCATCACTTTTATTATTTTAAAGTATTTTATGAATACTAACACTCTGTTGTTGTTTTTTATTTTATTATTTTCATTGGCTTCTTTTTTCCCCCCTTTCTATTTGTATTCCTTTAAATCTGAATTGCCAAACAGAGTTCCTGGGCCTCTCGATGTCCCTAAGAGTCCCCGTTCTAGGTAACCCTACTTTGGATTCAGTGTCACCAAGTCACAGGACACCTTATTTAGATATCTTTTTTTTAATATAAAATAATCCTCATCCTCCCTGAAATAAACTTCAAAAAAATGTCCTCAGCGGTGCTATGCAATGATAAACTCTTGTGTCAGCTATTTCTCTACCTATCAGCATAAATCTGTAGCTTTGCACAAATGACAGGGGATCAGCTGCCGAGCTGTGTTGACTGGCAGGGGCACCAATTTCACCTTTGGCGCTCTGTGTTGCGTTACATCTTTCTGAACATACACATGGACACATAGACAACCATTCAAAGACATACGGGTGATGTGTGTGTTGAAGATAGCTGAGGCAGTGTCATTATACAGTATGTGGCTGCTAGCAGAGGATGGGAAGAGGTCAGCACCTCTTTGCTGCCCTCATAACCTCCACCAATAGATTCCTTTGTCTCGGTTCTGCTCCCCTCCTGCCAGGAGACTACAGAGCAAAATGGCTGTCATTCATTCACTTGTTGGATCCTGTTTCAGGTTTTTGTTCTTCGCTTTCTGTCTTTCTTCCTCTAAAATTGCGTGGCCTTTCCTTTCATCTTTCTTACTTTCTGTTGTCTCTTTTTTCCTCAATTGTCTTTGTCTATCATGTTTCTTCAGGTCCGTTATCTCTCAAGCTCCATCTTGGGGGAAATCTGCTTAGCAGCCTTGAGCATACTTGCTTTCCAATTAAATCAAGATGTATTTGCCTTTCAAAAGCCTCTCTTTCCTCACCCCTTCTCCCATCGGAATAATTGATGGAGGTCTCTGGCCTCATGATGAATGGGTTCCAAGCCCGGAGATGAATAGGAAGATGAATGATTTCACCCCTGTGAGGGCCGGAGAGGGCTGGAACAAGGAATGCTGACATTGTGACAAATACACTGACCATAGCAACCAAACCTGGCCGAATCAGCAAGGGACAGAGGGGTGGCAAGCGCTCATCGCAGCTCAACAGACGTTCCTCTCGCCGAGACCGCCTCTGCACGTCTGTCTACCCTACGGACAATTACCTGAGCCTTGCAATTAAGTGCAGGCGCAGCGATAATGCTGACGGCCTGCCAGGAGACGAGTGGAAGTGGCCGTGAGCCAGCTAGCTGGCGCGGCAGCGCATTGCGTTGGACACTTGTGTTTGTGCACTCGATGAAAATGTGGAGGCCAAGAGAACAGGTGCTGTAAGGTGAGAAGATGCCCCAGGTGACTTTATGTGGATGGTGCCACCGCTTTCCCAGCCAAGATTTCTAAGCTGAAACAAGTTTTCTCTCTGCCTTTCACACAACTTGCTGTGATACAGCTGAGAGGTACTGAATGTTTATAAGAATGAATTCAATGAGCGTATGACGGGCCATCTGTTTTAAGGGGCCTGGAAGTAAAGAGTGTTACTGCCCTGTAGAACATAATGACCATAATACATCCACGAAGGGGATGAAAAGATTGTTGATGAATAGCAATGACTCAATGATTATGTCACTAGCTGCTAAGTCAGTGGTTTTCAAAACTTTCTTTCCTCAACTTGTTTTGGGACAAAAACTTGTTTCTTCCCATTTCGGGTGCCAAAACTACAACTTTTACAGTTTCGGTACCGGGCATGTTTGTTGGTAATCCTATGGTGTTCCCCCCCTGTGCATTCGTCCTCACCTTTTCAACCTTTGTGGATGACATTTATTTCGTATATTACCGAGCTGACCGACCAAATTGCCATCCACTTTCGAGAAATGACTTGTCATTCTATACCTATATTGATATATAGACTGCATCCAGACACGTTCTTGATTTTAAGAGGGATAACTTTTTGCTCTGTTTGCCACCTACAGTGACCAACGGGTGATTGGTTTGTGACCTGCTGTTTTGAAGTGTCAAGTTCAACACTTCCCTCTTAGCAAACTTGGTTTTATTGGGAGGAGTGAGCGGTTGATCTGACTCGATCTGGAAACCCAAGGACAATGCGCCTGGCCGTTTATAGTGAAAACCTGACTGCACCCCAGGCATGTCAATCAAACCACACTTGCCACCAGACACATCTTTCTTGGAGGCATACAAAATATCATGATGGTTTCATTTTCAGTAAACAACCAGACAATTAATCAGGTGGAGTGAATATAGCAAATTACATGATAATGATAATATTGATTGTAGTTACAAAAAAACAACTTGAGTTTACCTCTCCCCTTTTTAAACTGCCTGAAGACTTTTGTACTGCAATGAGTTGTTATATTCTCTTTTTCTAAAGTGGATCTCATATGATTGGTATCGAACAAAGTAGTGTTAAGGAACCAGTAATGAAGTCAAGATATTAGTCCCGGTATCGAACATTTTTTAACAATACCCAGTTGTACTTCTGACAGTGTTTCAATTGTTATTCGTTGCTAAAAAAAACAAAACAAAAAAAAAACGATAGTGGTGACCTACATTCAGTATTTACCATCTCCCCTGCTCTACTTAAATCTGATTAACTAAAAGTAAAGAGTTAACCTGTTAAACACACCCGATGCATCTTATAATCCTGCAGGTAAAGCATGGAAAATAATTTCAAACGATAAGAAAAAGAAAAAAAAAACATCCTTATTGGAAATGGGTTGAAAAACATTGACCTTTTTTTTTGCTTTAATTGGGGCGAGCAAAGATGTTGTCAAGACAACACTGCTTGTCATGTCACATTTTATGATGATATTATAAACTTCTGACTAAACAGTTGTCTTTTGACACATTCAGCAGAGAGAGTAACTTTAGCAGTCATTATGGTATTCAATGTTCACTTCCTTTTAGTTCTGGCATCTACTAATGCTTGAGAAAAACAAAAACAACACAAATATTATGTTTTAGCTGTTAGATGTTTGATTATCATCACCAGCTATTTGCTAACTGTGTCTGTCTGCAGGCATTTCATGTTGATTGGGGTTTTAGCTTAATGATGGTGAAGTTGACATCCATATAATCAAATGAATGAGTTAAAAGGCATTACAATGCTCTTTAGTGCTGATGAAATCAGTAGAGTTGGCTGATCATTCTTTGGGCTCATCATGAGTGAGCACAAATCATACACATAACCGTTTGAGCCAATGTTAATTTAGGTAATGATGATAATAGTACTTTAGAAGTCCCTAAATTACATTTTTGGAAAGTTAAAGTGATAGCTAAGCTAAGTGATATACGGTAGAAAGATACAGAAAATTAATTAAAATAAACATAAATTTGACAATCAGCAAAGCCATAAACATGTATGTTATATTTCAGCTTCTTCAGATTGCTGTCTTCACTTCTGCATGTTTTCTGCATTTCACAAATGTTATGTCCATTTCTGAGACTGTGGGGAGACAAAAATGTCTTTATAACTGTTATCTAGTGACTTTTAACCTAATACGCCTTGTGCCCTTGTTAATCTTACGAGCAAGTACACATGAGTCATACCTAAGTGAATGTAAGAATGATCAGTATGAGTCAGCTGGTAGAGATCTGCCATTAAAGATTTTATAAACAAGTTTTTAATAATATGTAGTTGAGGGCATTAGCTGTGAAATACATAAACTCTACCTGCCGTGTTAGTAAATGTGCTTCTGTCAGGCCAACCTAAAGCCAAATTTAGGAACACACAGGAAACATTTTTGCTGCATGACTTACTTGCACATCTGTCAGAAACACAGCACAGTTATGTAATGTGGCAAAGTGAAATATTTAAAAAAAAATAGTAACAATGTGTCGAACAGAATAATGCATACAACGGCTGAAGGATTACTGGCTATGATATCACTCGACCCTGACAGAAGCACATTTACTAACACGACACGTAGAGTTTATGTATTTCACAGCTGATGACCTCAACTACATATTATTAAAAATGTTTTTTTTTTTTTTTTTTTTTTTTTTTTTTACTAGTATAAAAATAAGTGTATGCCCAAAATATGAAATCTCCTATGTAACACATTTGTTCTGCCCGAAGCTACACGTGCATTTATGGACCCTGAGTGACTGCTTGTCAGCTCTCATGAGGCATTTACAAGATACTTGCATCACATCTGACAAGGCGATGGAACAGTGTGTCATTTTATTAAGAAACATCTTAAATATAAAAGAGCTGGAGGGTTGCACCTTCTTTCTTCATGCCGTCCAACACAGCTCAGTGTTACAAAGCTGCTGTCAGACTCTGAAGCCTTTTTTACGCGCTAAAGTTGGTAGACATATCGGATCTGTTCATTATAGAGTAGTGTCGCCAAAAATGTTTGAATTGCATAATTGTTCATGGCTAGCAACATTAAATCTGAGCTTTGAACTAAATATTGTAATATTGGTAACGGTAGTTTGACAAAACAATTTTTTTCAGTCGTTTCTACTTCATCTCAGCCTTCCTCAGCCAAAAGAGCTGGCCCTGTCATCTCGAAGAAAACTTCTGTTGTAGCACATCATGGGATGGGAAATACATTCTCTATTCAAATGATATCCTTTCAGGAAAAGTGTGAAGTTAAATGTGATCCTGTCATGATTTGAAACTGTTCTGAAAGGTTCAAACTCAGAGTTGGAGGCTTGAAGTCCAATAAATAAAGGTTTTGCAGAATTGGAAGGACATTTTGAAGGCTGACATAATACTGTGATAGAAGAGCAAGTCAGAGACAAATCATTTATAGCAGTAATGCTGCTAACATAAAACTCAGAAAGACTGACTGACATTTGGTGTGCATTGTTTTTGTAAATATGACGTACTATTTTGTAGGCTCTAGAAGTATATGGTGTGTTCATAATATGGTGAATATCAATTATCTTTTGACACATCATTCAAAATCAGACCAATATTGTAAATAACGCAAATTATAAAAAAAAAAAAAAAAAAAAAAAAAAAAAAAAATCCAGAATTGGAAATAACATTGCTCAGCGTGATTTAGTGCTACTCACTCCAGAAGACTGGACTGTTTGAATATTTTTGCTTACTACTGCCTTTAAAAGAAACAGTCTGGCATTTAGGGGGGCTTTTAATGCTTCCTATTTATTATACAGACAATAAACCAGTATTATTAACTGTCAACAAAAAGCAGTGCTATGCTGTATGGTTTTGAGAGTCCAGCTAATATATTTAAAAAACATCACATAGAGGGGAGTGTGGGTGATTATAATAATTAAGGAATAAACAACTGCTTTTTAAAGTTAAAACCACAAAGTTTTAACAATGAGATGTTTCATTTTTTAATAAAAGACTAGTGGAACTAGTAGAGCGAAGTTAGTCCATATGTGACTGCAAGACTTCAGCTCAGTGTGTGATGGAGCATCACTTCTTTCTCTGGACCACCACATTGTACTTTCCATGCCCCCTCCAACATCAGGCATCAGTTTCCTTCTTTCATTGGTGGGTAAAAAGAGTAGAACCCACTGTGCCCCAGAGTGCACTGTGTGCTTCAATGGCACCCTGCTGGATGCTTTGAAATGATATCTCAATTCATAATATTACTGTTCTACAAAGCCCATGGCTGCCACAGAGGCACTAGAGGAGCAGTGCCGCTGTGCTGGGCTCTGTTGTGGGCCGTATGCACAGCGAACCCAGGGGCGATGTAGGGATAAAAAGGTTTGAGCTGTGCAGGCGGAGGTGGGACAGTGAAGGGGACGTGGAGGGGGACTGGGGCTCAGGGACGTGACAGCAGAAGATCCATTTAGATTAGACAGTGTTAATATCCTCTGAAGTTTCCAATAAACGGCAGTTGCAACCAGTGCTGCACCGTTGTCATTTGATTGTCCATCACCTTGCCCGTAACCTCGGATGATACGCTTTTGAATTGCTGCCCTGACTGGCCTTGTATCTCTGCTGTTATACCAACAACAAGCGATAAACCCATCGTGCAATCTGCTGCTTTCTGCACTGTGAGGCAATTTGGAGGCAGTTACACAGGTGCTTGGAATAAGCTTAGCATGTAGGCTTCATGAATGAGGCATTCCTGGG
The DNA here is from genome assembly GCF_022577435.1 of Embiotoca jacksoni. Taxonomy (NCBI): domain Eukaryota; kingdom Metazoa; phylum Chordata; class Actinopteri; family Embiotocidae; genus Embiotoca; species Embiotoca jacksoni. The sequence continues at coordinate 1,063,724 of NW_027185383.1, read as the reverse complement.
AAATATGTTCAAATATTATTATTAATGTTATATTATTGTAGTAAAACATGATGAAAATGGTTATTATTTATGTAGGCAGCACAGGAGAGTATATTTCCTTCGTTACAGGTGTCTGGTCGTCATCAAATTCCTGCTTGTTCTACAACTTAACTGCTAGCACAGAGAAATAATAGGACAAATATTATGCTGAGCTTCTGCCAAATGGAGTGCTTCCTTATAGACAACTTTGTTGTCCAGAGGTTTTTTTTCCCCCTTGTCAATTAGCCAATCAAACTGATGTCTATGACTGCTTTGCATGATTTCAAAAATTAAGAGCATAAAACTGTAAAACTAAGCAAATAAAAAAGAGTGAGGTCAAACTCAGTGGATAATGAGGCGTCCAGATGGACCATATACATGTTTTGCCTTTTGGAATCACTTGATATCCAGAGAGTCTCTTCTTTTTTTCAGTGTTTATACGGCATCTGTTTCACGCTGGATGGCTGTGAGCTGTTCAAACACCACCGCCATGTGCTGCACTGGTAATGAAGAGAACAGCGAGATAGACTCTGATTCCACTGACTAATACATCCCGACAGCAGTGGTACAACCCACCCACCCCCTCTCCCCCACTCACTTCCCAGATGAAAAAATAATTTGCTAATGTTCTACCTTTTGTCCCTTCACGTTTATCATGGACTTTGACCAGCCAGAGAACTTTTTGGAGGAAGCTTTTGTACATCGATGTTATGTTGTCTGGCTTATACAGTGTGTGAGCTGTCATTCTCAGGTGAGGGAAAATATTCTTAGTATAAAAAAGGGATACAGATAATTGACATGTAAATTATTCCTCAAGGCTGTCATTCATTCATTTAAATGCTTGAAGGACAACAGGCTGGCTCAATGTTTCTTGGTAACTGATATAAAGTATGGAGCTGGACAAGTCCAATAAAGTACAAGCTATGTTTTGCATCAACAGATGTGCAGTGTGGGTTAAGAGTCCAAGGCTGCACCCTAAAGATCGGAATTCACTCCACATTATGAGCATGAGAATTTTTCTCTGCTCTCCTCAGTTTTTTTTTTTTTTTTTTTTTTTTTCTTCATATATGACAAAAATGTGATACTCAAAGGCCAGAAAGAAATGCAAAGGTACAGCTATGCTTTGAAAATGTAAGATAACCGGACATAACTTAACTGATGGAGAAGACTTCAACCAAATTAGACCAGTGGAAAGATGACTACGTATTATAAAAGGAACCCAAGTCAAAGAGAAGTAAAACCAAAGCAGGAGCATCAGGTTTCCGTTGTGATCATCATAGTTACTCTTGAGCCTGTTTTAATCCATTTGGGTTTTAGATTCTTCAACAAACGGTCTCCAGACCAACAGCAACAGAGCACCACACAGACACCTGAATATAATCCAGTCCATAAAGAATCATACATCGATTTTTGCACCGCACGATTTGCACTCAGTGCTAATGTTCAGTTGGCAGAGTGCCCAAACATTATACTGTAAATGACAGTTCAAATGACCGAGTGTCTATGCGGACACCTTGGGCATCTCAAACAACATCCCACATTGATAATCGAGCCCAGAGAAGTTGCATTTTTTTTTTCTGAATAATGAGGATTTTGGACAGGCCGGTGATGAAATACTATCCCACAGGTGTGAGTTAGCAGAGTGAACTATGAAATATGGTTTCATACCCGTGAGGTATTCTGGGTCAGGTACAGGGTCTGACAGCTCCTCGTGGCACTGAACCTCCGTTGGCACCGATGCCACCACCATGCCGTCTGGGAGCTGCTGTTCGATGCCTCGGGCAAAGTTCTTCTGCCTGGTATGAAGGAGAAACGATAAGAGGGGTTCAGTTTAGAGACATGAGTGCTCAGTATTCCGACATGGCTGGAAAGAGAGGAGAGGATAGGAAGCAACGTGGCAAGTAAGGAAAGATTTAAGGAAACAGGGAGGTGCATGAGGGAAGGAAGTTAACACAGGGAAGCAAACTATGACAAAATTGTCAGCACAGGCTAAAGTTTTCTTAGAGATTCCCTCCTTTTGGGAGATCTAAAAATAATGAAGTAGTGAGTGAAACAAAAAGGAAAAAGTCACACATATATCACTGATGTTTTGCCTAAATTCTGCTTTTTCTTGTTCTGCTTTGTGCTTGTCCTGTAAGGACAAACACAGTCGCTGTCTTTAAAAATAATGAACAAATACAAATGAATCTCCAGCAAATCCCTGACTTAAACTATCATTTTATTCTGTTCCAAATTGAGGCGAGGTGGAGAAAAACATATGCATATATCTTTTAAATAAATGTGCATTTACATGTGTACCTCTAACATACTTCAAATGTAAGTTGACAGACCAAATCTAAATGATAAAATATGCGTTTATATTCATCAGTTTCCACGGCCTATGTATGATGACATCAATCTATAAGGAGTCACACAAAAGCACAAAATAAAATAGATTTCAACCGCTTCTTTCCTCACTCTTAATACTGTGTTTACTTGCAGGTGTGATTTCATGTCACTGCTTCTGTTTTCATCCTCGCCTTCACTGTCAAACATTTTCAAACCTGTTTTGAAATGTTGTTGTAACTAAGACACTAATTACCTTTACTTCTCAGGTGCAATGATGACTAATTGGCAGTTCAGATTCTATAAATAGCAACAGCTGTGCATAACGGTTGAGTGTAAGGAAGAGAGCTGTGGCCTTGCTTTAGAACCTCTGTGATGTATGACAGGTCTAAAAATAGGTGAAGTATTTATATGCAAACAACCAATAACAGGTGTAATTACACCTCGTGGCCTAATGTGGGGGAGAAATCAGGTTCACTCAATCCTAGTCAATTCCAATCATGCTTATACACAGCTTTAAAGCTGGAACAGACAGTATAAACAGTATGAATATATAACTGTATGCGTACACAGCAAGATCACAGACCATCAAAACCAAAAGCATGCGTGAAACAAAGTCGAAATACTATAAACCGTGACACATTTCAAAACCTTTAGATCCCTTAATATCACCGAGCATTAAACTGACTACATCTGAGCAGATTTCATGATATCAAGTCCTATTTTATATTTCGATACTAGGTTTTATATGTTTTATAAGGGTTTCAGTTTGGAAGGGCAAATCATATGAAAAGAAGTGTTAACAAAGGTGAAGGAGTCAGGAGATAATGGAGCAATGAAGGATGAAGGATGGAGGATGGAAGATGGAGGATGGAGGGGATAGATAAATAAAATGGCAAATTGTAATACTCGCAATACTTTCTGGCAGATCATTAATGTCAAATCAATACACTCTAACAATTATACAGGAATGTGCCGTGTGTTGAGGAGACAAAGTGTCACATTAAGCACATCATTTTTCATTATGTTGATTGTGCTGCTGCAGAGTGACTCATATTCCGTCTGAGAGCTGATGTCCTCGTTTGTCTCATGCTGCCAGTGACTCTTGGTTGAACTCGCTCATTTTGTCCACTCCATCATTTCTTGTCTCAATGCCAGTTAGGTTCACAACAAGGTTCCACAACAGAAAGACTCCAATAAATCAGTAACTTAAGTCATTTGAGTGTCTAAGGACCAGAGCTGTCTTTTTTTTTTTTTTCTCCAGTAGGAATCCATAGTCATGATTATTTTGACTCCAGACTCATATTTCATGAATGTACTATAGGTGACCTTGTCACATAAGGCAACAAGAAGTAATAATCATACTGAATACAGACGCTTAACATGACGCTTAATGAGACACTTTTGGGCAAAACAGGTTAAACATCCCATGTGATTGAGACATTATGGCCTGATAAAAGCTTGTATGCCAAACAAACAAATGCTTTTCATGAATCAGGTAAACATGGACTCTAACCTGCTAAATGTTCACCAGCTTGTCACTAACTATCTGTCTATGGTTTGGTGCTGGACAGGTACTGAACACTGGGTCTATCATGGGGTAACAGAGGGCTGCCATGGGTAACAACCTTAATCAGAGAATGAACCATAACTGGAAAGTAATGGCCAAAAAAACAAAAATAATAAACCTGAAGGCACTAAAATAGTAAAGCTAAAAAAAAAAGAGTTAATTCTGGGTTTGTCATTATAAATTCCTTTCACATATTCAATAAATCCAAGACGCTCATGAAAATATCAATGAGTGCAGCTCTAAAGTGTATAATTTTGGTTGTGTTCAGACAATCAGACAATTTTGTAACTAAACCTACATGTTGGCAAGATTTTTAAAACCTCTTTTGAGGTAAAACCTAAATCGTCGGTCATAATCCTTCCTCGTACAGGCAGACTGTACCGACTTCTTAAACCATGATGGATGTTTACAGCTGCCAGTTTGAGTAACTATTTCATGGTTTATCTTCCTATCTGGCTAACTTGAAGGTTTGTATCTGGCCCTTCACTGATGACAGATTAGAAATACTGTACATAATGAGAGCATAAACAGGCTAACCAACATGTCTTGTCTATAAAAAAAGAAAAAGAAAATGAGACGATGGGACGAAAGAAGCAAAACATTTACTGTCCGAGTGTAGACATGTCTGGATGAATGGTTCATTTGCTGCTGTTTATCTTGGTCTCAAATGCCAAATTACCACTTCCTGTATGCTGAGAATATTTCCCGCTAGTATCTGACACCACTTATTAAATTAAGCAGATAAGGTGGTGAGCATCTCAATTAGACTAAATGGATGTTCTTATCACTTTAATGACAAGTGTATATTTATTAAAAATAAATGATAATAGCATTGCGCCTTATAAACACGGCCAATAGAAACGCAAGAAAGGTCTTCATTCACTCTGGTGACAGTTGTCCCATTAATACACTCTGTGCATGATGTACCTTTTGATTCATTCAGTGTTCTTGCCATGAGCTGTGAGAAATAAGACAAATACACAACTATTTACAAATCACAAAGTCACAGCTGGCGAAGCGACTGAGTGGAGGAGACACATCACTGTAGAGGCTGCGTCAAATACCAGCATTCAAATGGCATTTTCTTTGCAACAGTGAATAGTAAGCAATTAGGCTCATACATAGAATGTAAAGTTACCTGCTGGTGATGTGAAACAAAGCTGATGGACAGGGTTGAGAAGGAATTCAATTCGACTGACTCTTTTTCTTGCAACTCAAACCTCTGAAGTGGAATAACGATGTACAATAATGCAAGAAAAAGTGCAATATCAGCAGGACCACTGCTCAGTTGATCACATAAACAGCACAGTGCAAAAGTTTTAGGCCTTTCAGATGTTTAGATTCTTAACCAATGCAAAGTGCCATCAGGCAGGCGTCTGATTAATCCCAAATCCCACAATCATATAGAACCATGGTCAGAAACAACAGTAGTCCTGTAACACACGCAGTGGCCCTGACAGAGCCCTGATCTCAACATTATGGGATTATATGAAGAAATAACCAACTGACACAGCCTGAATCCTCAGACACGGTGCCTACATTACGTCTGTGGTGGTCGCGGATCTTCTCGGTTTTCATTTCGGCGCCCAAATTACCAGGTTAGAGCAGCCACACAGCTGTGTCTCCCGCACGACTCGCGCCTCGCTGCTGGAGAGCAACGTCTGGAGTTTTGGCATCTGGCCTACTTTTCATGCGTGATGCTTGTGGTTCTCAGCAAATAGAGACAGTGAAAAGACATGCTGATGAGAGTTTTAACCAGCAACATTAAAATGACACCCTTCACCATATTTTTCAATGTCTACAGGCTGTAGCTGGAAATGTAACAGACATGAAAAGAAATATCATTTTATAATAATAACAATTTCAGCAACTGCATTACAACTGCATGTGGAGACAGTGGAGGTCACGTGCATTATAAAATCGTAGCAGAAACCCAATCCAGACTCTGATGATATTTTTTCAATAATAATAAATTGAAGGGCAGCATTTTCCCAGCTTACCCACTTCTCTTTATTCCTCTGTCTTTCTCTGAATGAAGGGAAACAACAAAATCATGTGGCGGCTTTTTGATTCCAACTCTTCACTTGTCGGACCTCAAATAATTGGGTTTACTAATAGCCATTATCGGATGGCCATCAGGATGACACATCCGTGTGAGCCAGCCGCAGCAGTACAGCAAGGTAGCATCATACATACGCAGGCAGTGTGTCTTGGGGGGGTCACAGCAAGTTCTCCAAGATGCTCGGAACGTTTTACTTGCCAAAGTAACTGTGATACTGTTTAAGTAAAAGGGTGCTCACATCAACCACCTTTTCATTTTCTGGACTTTATATAAAGCAAATTTCTAGATAAAAAAAACATTATTTTTGAAAGTTTCCTCAAACATTTATTTTATTGCCAAACAATTTTGCACAGCACTGATCATCAACTTATACTAAAACATCAGAATTATTATTATTATTATTATTATGATAATATTGCTTCATTTGTAGCCCAAGACAATAATAAATAGGGTTGATTGGGATTTTCTTGACACAGCAGTCAAACATGTCATTTTCTGCTCAAAGTAATTCTGCATGATTTCAGCTGTCAGTTCAACAAAACACACAAACTGGGAATTTAAGGACTGCATTTCAGATTTATTTTTTTTTTGTCGTTATTTTCCTCTTGAATGCATGTTAAGTGGGATATGTGCCTGGTTCCTATCATTGCATTCATGTCTGACAATTTTCACTGTTAATTTGGTTGGAGGATGACATGTAACATTTAAAAGCCATCTGGCACTGTAAAGGATGTCATCATTAATTTTCTCTCTTGAAGTTCAAGGAACTTTTGTTCAACTGCCAAAACTACATTTCATTTTTTTTTTTTTTTTCTCGTATTCTGAAGAAGCCACCTGTTTGATGAATTATTGAAACTTGAAATGTGACAAAACACCGGGACACTTTTGATTTACGACAAGAGTCTTTTCACTTTTTTGTTTTTTGTTTTCCTCACAATGATCCCCCCTGACGATGTGACTCACAGCTTTCAATGAGAGACAACTGGGGCCACCAGCAGCCCGTTCCCACCCCACCGTCTGCATTAGTCTGCAGCAAACACATTTCATACTTTAATTAACCGAGTCAGTGAAGGTATTCCTCTTGAGGGCGTCGTGTTGAGGGTGTTGTACAGCAGGATGAAATGAGCCAAAAAAGTAAGAAGGGACCAAAAAAAGAAAGAAGAAAAGATGCCTGAACGAAGTAGTTGAGAATGAGGGAGTGGGGGGGGGGGATGTCAGCTGGGAGTGTGGACTTAATCACTGATCCCAAGCATCCAGCAGAATGAGAACAAAGGGCACTAAAATATTCATTAAAACCTGCTCTGAGCTTGTCGTGTGAGAGAGGAATAGAGAGCGGAGGAGGGGGGGGGGGGGTATGGAGTAATGAGAGGAGGTTAGCTTTTTAACATCTCATTACTGAAGTCCACTCTCTCCCACAGAGACAGGAAGACAGACACCCTGGAACTCAGCTCTGTTATTTGAACCCAGATCATATCATTCCCGAGATGTCACCAGGATCAGACCTCCTCCATGGGCTCAGGCGTGAATCTCATCTTGCTTTGTAACCAGAATCCTCCCCCCACCAGCCTGATGCCAATGACGACTGGTGATTCGATAGGATTTTGCCGACTAGGAAATCAAATGAATAGACCTGTTTTTGAAATGATAATAACCACCTTCCTGCACAGGGATGGTGAGGTGTGTTACTCTTTCCAAAACAAACATGAGAAGCGTTTCAGGACCGGTGAGCTTGAAAGGCAGACCATGAGGGAGCCACGCTGGGTGAGGAGAATCAAACCCGCTCTGTGTGTCGGAGTGTGTGTTGACGCCCTCGGGAGATGCAGTTGAAAGGACTGTGGCTGCGTGCAGATGCCTGATTGTATGAGAGCGCACATTTATGTGCATACCTGAGCACCCTGGCAATGTCGTGTATCGGTGAGTGCACGCATGTGTGTGTTATGCTCTCGGCCCACCTGCTCCCACCACTGGCTGCTGCGCTCTTATTTCCTCCCTCTTTCTAAAAATTGTGCAGGGGCCACAGAGCAGATCCATTTTCCTCCTCGTACAGGCCTTTTCCCAAAATAAATAAAACATTAGCAGTGCAAATGTTGACTTGGAGGGACTGTTTACAGTTTTTTTTTTACTTTCTGTGGGTGAAAGGGATATTTTGTGAGCAAAAAGTAGAGAAAATAAAAGAGGAGGTAAACAAGAGTATATTTCGCAGATAAATAAAAGGAAAAAAGCTAAATAATGATGATACTGCAGATGAGGGAAACAAAACTCAAAAGGTGAAGATGATGATATGTGTTTGGAGTGAAAATTAACAAACCTCCACTGGTGGTTAAACAATATAAAATGTTGACTTCTTCCTTTGACTGAATGATGGAGACAGATGCTTTGTGCCACTCCAGAGCGGTGGGGTGGGGGCTTTTGAAGACGTGCCAGAGAACATCACAAAGGTTTCCTCATGCATCCTCCCTCCTTTCTCTCAAGAGCAAACAGTACGTCTAATAAGGATATGTGAGGACGCATACTTTAGTTACCCATGATTAAGTAAATGGCTGCTGGAGGCTGAGCACTGCAACTTTGCTGTTAAAAATAAGTGAATGTTCTGCAGTTTGAAAGGTTTCTCTGACTCCAGTCAGACTGCACACTGCCTGGTCCTCTGTGTTTCTGTCTAGCAGCAGTGGAGGCTGTGGGAGTGATGAGGAGATTCAGCTAGAGTTCACTGTTTTTAGCCTCAGAGACTCCTCAAAAGAATAACTACATTTGAGCCGCTAAATCTACCGTACAGGCCTGTATTTAAAGGGGGAGTGACACTCAGCCTCCCTGCTGGTCCTATTTAGAGTAACCCTGCAAATTATTTTATGAGTCTAGCAAAAGACAGATTAAGAAAAAAAGGAGAGAAGAAACTGGCAAAATCGATGCAGCAGAAGCCGGTTTCCTGGTTTTTAGTCCCTGGTGTGATTTAAGCTCTAAAAATGCTGGATTCTACATTTCCCATAATTAATCTTGACTTCTGACAGCTGCTTCTGTTTATGATCTAATTTGTATTGTTTATATTACCTTGATTTACTTTGGTGTCAACAAATCCCTTTTCAAACCGTTTAACTCTCTTCCAATTGTTTTGGTGGAGAAAATCTGGTTCATCTGGCTGACAATTTTTTACCTGTTAAAATGACAAACATGGTCAGCTGCAGATTACATGGGCTCGAGCAAATTAACATGAATTCTATTCATAAAATTGGTCAGTTAATTTTCTCTCTGCAACTGTTATCTGTATTTGCCATGTCTGATTGAGGGACAAAAAAACAAAACAAAAAAATAAACAAAAGACTGCCAGGGACTGTGAAGTCCAAAATGAGTCCCAACTGGAACTGAATTATTATTATAGTTTCAATAAATCTAAATTAAAGTTGAACTTTTCCATCAGTGAGTTTTTACTCGACGGCTGTTAATGTGTCAGATTAATGTTTTGTATATTCACCTGGAAATTTCACCTTCAGTTTGTTTTCATTAAAGTTGACTGAAATTTTTTTCACTGAAAACTGCCATCAGAACAAGGAAAAGGTTGCAAATGCAAACGCTATCTTTATTTTGTTTTATCACATAAATATGGATAAAAAAAAAAAATCAAGATCATGAATCTGTAAAACATGTCCTTATCGAGCTCTTGAGGGGATGTCATGGAATCCTTTGTTTGCTCTCAAACCTCTTAATTATTCACATTTAGGAACCCCAAAGAGGGAACATGTTTTGATTTTTTTATATATACAAAAAAAATACTTAATTGGCAATAAAATAGTTGCATATTCATTCTCAGTCAAATAACTGATCAAAACATTCTTTCACCTTTACCTGACTGCTGAAATATAAAGGTTCAGTGAATGGATTCTGAATGAGATCAGAAAGGATTTGGATCGTGGATTCAGATTTTAAAAAGCGCTGTTATATGTCTGTCAAGCCCACTGATGCATGTTTCTGAAATACTTCTGTCAGATTTAGTTTCTGAATCCACTTGACAGGACTCAATTGATGGCATTTGAATGAATGCAACTGCTCCAGAGCCACAGAGAGACATTTATGCCTTGCAGTCCTCCACTTGACTCGTACATTGACAATTAAAAATTTTCTGCCTTATTGCAGTATATTGGAGGGTCTAATTTGATATATCATAAAATACAGGACCGATATTTTAACCACATTTTCTTGCATGATACTGACCAGCAGCAAGTCCTTCTTACAGTGTGTCATTGAATTTCTTCGGGGACAACTCATGCGAGACGTGCGTATCCAGACGCTGACTCGCACATGTAAAAAAAACTAATGCCAGTTATATTTGAGCTCTTGGTTTTGAGCAAAGAACTCCATTATTTTCCAACTCCAAACAGCTGCTCGGCACTGAGTTACGATGCTCCCTTCCCATAACTTTTGTTCATTTTACATTCACGCATTCATCTGATTCAATTCGATTTAATTTCAGCACACTGGCTCCTGGTCACTTTTAATTCATTTGATGCAATCTCTTATAATTAGGTCTTGCATTAACCATGCCTCCCAATAGAGTCTCCCTTCCTTTTCCACCACCTCATCTGCACAGAAAGCATTCACTGCTCTTCAAAGTCTGCCTTAGTTCTCCATTCACAAGCACTTCCAAATGAGACCAGAGAATTGGAGATTTAGATTCTTGATGATATTAACTTTCCTGCCTCTCCCCTCCTTCCCTTACTCCGACTCAAGTGGTGGATCCCTAAGTGGGGGGAGTTGCCTCCGGGCGGCGGAATCCATGCACGGCCCAAATTAAATTCCTTGGCCGCAGACGAGTGTGCTGACCTTCTGGCTTCCTGAGTTCAGTGGAAATGATTGCAGCATGCAGACAGTGATAATTAGCCACCTTCAAAGTACTGTAATGTCTACATCAAACCATGTACAAACAATGAACACGGCATCTATTTTGACCTGTGCAGCTTAATACATAAGCCTCTCACAGGAGGTATTTATGTTCCTTTGAGTATTTGCCTGAGATTAGGAGATATGTCTTGTGTTTTATGGAGGACAATCCCCAATAATGACAAGCTTTACTATCACTATTCTTTATTTTGTAGGAGGGGAACTGACATAAAATCTACCACAAAATCCTGCCCCATCATGAAATGACCTTTACAGGTACGCATTCAATCTGATACGCTTTTAAAACCAGTGGAGGCATATTTACCTCCTGAGTATTTATGAACTGTTTCTATTTTTGCAAATGTGTGACTTGAACCCTGTACGGCCCTGAGAGGATCTGAAAGTTTGATCCAGAGCATTCAGGAAACTAACATCACTTTCTGTATAGTAGTGTGCTATAAATTGTTTGGGTACTTTACATTGAAATGGGAGTATCCATCACCTTGAGCTTGTGGATCAGGACCTTAGCGGCCCACTGCGCCGTGTGTGTGTGTGTGTGTGTGTGTGTGTGTGTGTGTGTGTGTGTGTGTGTGTGTGTGTGTGTGTGTGTTCACTGCTCATGTATAGGTTCAATGCAGAGGTGTTGTTCCTGTGTGTAAAAAAAAAATGCTGTATGTAACGTATAACAAATGGCTCCAATTCTCTTATCTGTCTGAATGAAGGTGAAATTACATATGAGAAAGCCACTGTCCTTGAAGACATCTGATTAAACACCTTACTCCTCGTCGTCTGACTTCCCCATAAGAGGAATATGAAGCAACGATATGTGATTCTCTTGTGCATATTTCCTTATGTCTTCCCCTTTGCTGTCATATCCGTACGAACTGCTGCTTGGTCAATATAGAAAGTGCTATTACAATAATCTGTGTTGATCAGAGGACATTCCTGAAAGTGTTTATAGGTACAATAAATAACAACAACAATCATGTTATTGGATTGTTCTATGCAGCCCCATACATACAGTAGAAGAGGGACATACAGGGCTTAATGCTGCGCTGTGATTTATGACTCATTACTTCCAGGGAAAATAATATATTTTCCCCAAAGAAAAAGCTAAGTGCTTTTCTGGCTTTTTTATTTGATATTTATTTACATCTGCTATTTTTCAGAACAATATCCTTTAAAAACTAAACATAAAACAGGCAATTTCTTCTAAGAATAATTGATAGTATTGGCCCTATAAGAGCACCTTTACGGTGTTGACCTGAGGTTATAACTCTGAGGTGGTAATACATGGAAATCTGCTGTTTGACACACAGGGACATTGTTTCTGTAACTTTAGCTGTAATCTGTTGGACACTGTCGTGATTGACATTTTTGTCTGATTAATGGACTTTGTTTTCAATGGCATACATACTGCAGGCATGTTTCCCAGGAAGAGGGAATCTATTTTGATAATAATTAAATACTGCACTGGGATCTAAAATCTTAGCATTCAGTCCTAAAATGAAATAAACCCTTTGGGATGTTTGAGCTGGCACACCCTCAAAATACTCTTAAAAAGGATAAGGCCAGTGATTTTCTACATTTTGATTAAAATCAACAAATCCTTTCAAGAACCAAAAACAACAATAAATGTATCCTACTAACAAGTTTTGTCTGTTCATCCAAAAGCTGATTTAGTTTATGTGTCCTCACCATAGAGCTCAACTATTTCTTCATTTTAAATAATATGGGAACAGTGGATTAGAGAGAGCTGCACAAACTAATAATGGTGATGACTTTCACAGTCTCCGGAGAGCAGGTCTGTGAAGTGGAGCCCACTGCACATGCTCAGGGACGTATTTGTGCTGTAAATAATTATCTTCACCTTTTCAACTTGTTTAAAGTTAGTGTTTTTTGTACTTGGTTCTGGGAATGTCCAGACCACATAATTTTCCTCTTTTTCTCTTTGGACTTTGCGCTTTGCTGTTTGTTTACTTTGTCAAGCCTGAAGAAAGTCTCAGTGGTCTGCGTCAGGCATGGAAGTTCATCCTGGTGCTCTGAAATGTCCCATTCATGGCTTAGCCTTGGCTGTCATTGTGTTCTGTTCAGATAAAAAAATAGCATTGTTTGTTGATGCTGTCAGTCTTTCTCATCTCTGTATGTCTTTGTTATTCCTCGTGTCAACACTGCGTGGTTCTATGAATCCATCACATTTCTTATTGTGCGTCAGACATATATTTGTGCTTCTTGTATTGAAAAGTCTCTGTTCCAGACACTGTACATTCCTCAAAGCACTTTAGTCCAAAGTAAAATGGTTGCAAGATGCAGCACAAAAAGCAGTCTGTGTTTCTAAGCATGCTCAGTGGCCTCTGCGTTACAGGAAGACCGAAAGTGATCGCAATTATAAATCTGTTTTAAATGTTTCTAAATAAACTAGAGTGCCCGTGGTTTTAATAATGATGCTCCAGTGCAGGAGTATGGCTCACTCGTGTGTATTTTCTTTATAGATGTGACACAACTGTGGGTCAGATTTGGACACAGCACAACTCTTGGAAAAATGTATTGTGCTTTTGGTCTTGTCATGAGATTTTTCAACAGGACAAATATAGAAAATCAAAGTCTGTCTGTTTACAACTTACACTGAGCATGTATATGTACGAAGGCTATTTTTACAGTGATTATTTTCTCAATGAATCTTGTTCAAAAAAAGTTGTAATAAATTCCAGTGACAATTTTGCTGAGCCCAAGGTGACATCAAATTGTTTTGCCCAGCAACATTTAAAAACTCAAATATATTCAACCTTGAATAGCATAAAAGAGATAAAAGCAGCACATTCAAACATTGGAGAAGCTCAAAATAAGGAATTTGAACTTGACTATAAAACTGTTAAACAGCAGCGATTTTTCTGCTGTCTGAGCTCTAGTATTTATACATAATGTTAACAATAATGGGGATACCTCAATATATGACTTACTGTAGGTAGGTGGAGTTGGTGGGCAATCAGGTAGAATTCACAGCTGGCTGAGGTTTGATCATTTCAGATGTAAACTTTATATTTTGAATTTACACATATTTTTCCTTATTTAGATCACCCACATATAGATTGCGTGTTCTTATCTGTACTCACAACTGTAACTGTCACTTCAGACTATTTCATGCTTTAAAACATGGTGACAGAAACAGTTCCGTCATGGATGATGTCAGCACTGTGGGAGCTCAAAGCCCGAACCCTCCCTACCTGTTTCCCTGCTGAGATACATGTAGCGCAACGATGTCCCGCATGCTCCACTCCACCAGCAGCTTGTGTGCTCACCTGAACGTGGCCTTGAGGATCTGTCCGGAGGTGCTCTGCTTGGTGTGGTTGTTGTATCCGTAGAAAAGGTCTCCGAACACCGTCTGGTTGGCGGGAATATCTGCTGCTTCCCCACAGTCTACTCCCTCAGTGCAGGCCTCAGACAGCGGCAGGCACGACCTCCCATCTGAGCCACGCTTGTAGTCCTCAATGCACCTGGAGAGACAGGATTTTAGTCAATTTACTCTTTTATTGATTCATTACCCCCCCTCCCCCCATCCTGTGAACTGTGATGTTAGTTGACTTAATTACTTATTTGTCCCCTAATGTAATCTTTTAATCTTTTAATATTTTTGCACTTGTGTTTCCTGCCTTCATTCTTTCACATTATTTATGAATACAATTAGTATGCAGCAAACAGCAACAGGACGATTTGGAGGTTAAAGTCAATTATTTTTATTTCTGCCAATTTCAAAACCGTTAAGCTGCCATTTAAATAGTCAACCATATGACAGGGAGTGTCTCTCTCTCGGTGAGTTTCAAATGATTAAGGAGGATCACAGAGCGGATAAAAGGATCAATAAGATGCCGTCTCTGATCAGCGCGGCCAAATTGTATTTGGGCTCGGCTCCTGAATCTGACCACTCGACTGCAGGGAGAGAGCACAGGCACTGATGTGAATTTTAACATTTCATCTAATGTACTTTGAGAATGTTTTGGTCTGCTTAGATGTAGAATTAAAGATAATACCAGTTATCATTAATTGTGCTTTTTTGACTTAGATTTCCTTCAAGAGAAGTTTTATTTAGACATTTTTACGTCTAAAAAATAATAAAGAATAATGTTTTGATGTGAAGGCATTTACCTTCTTCGTGAGGTTTCTCTGGACAACTAGGCACTACTCCAAAAATGCCAGTGTCATTATGTCAATAGAAAGAGACTGGGGCTAGATTAACCAGTGCTGTATCTCAATTCACATACTTCTATTGGGGCCCTTACATGTTGGTACACTGAGTTGTGTAGTACATGAATTCTGACTGAATTCTGCACTGACCAGAAATGACCGTGATACTGATGGCTTCTATCCAACAGCAGTATGGTGATATTTTGTGAAACATAATAACATCAATAATATTCTGCGTGGCAGTGGGAGTTGCATTAGTATAATGTGGTGTTCTGCAACAGCTGCAGTTAATTCCATTGTTCCGTGCATAATTGGGAGGCCGGTGTAAGTACGTCACCCAGGTACTCAGAATGCACTGCATGTTCCCATACTTAACAAGGTGAACACACTCATGCACTCAAAACAGCAAGTGTAAGTATGCCAGGATGCGATTTGAGACACAGCCCAGGTGTCAATGATGAAAGTGACACATCTTATTTGGAAATGCCAAACATTCTCAAAGTGTTTTTTTAACTGTGGCCATGGAGGAGGAAGCAAAGTGGTGGAATGACAAAGTACTGATTTACACTTTGTATTATGAGTCTTTCTGATCAATATGTCGGTAAAATATTTCTGCTTAAGCAATCTGATGCTTTTATGAGGCTCTGTTCATTAGAGTGGACGACCTCCACGCTTTCCATCACATACGTTGGTGTACATTCAGCATTACCTACTGATCTGTGATGTTCAAATAATCATTGTATCTTTGATAGTAGATAAATAGTGCAACTTGTGTGATAAACATGGGCCACCTGGACACGGTCACAAGCGGAGTGTCAGTAATATTATAATATTTGGATGGTTAATCAGAAATATCACTTTCTACATTCCTGCTGGCTTCAAAACATGTACAGCTCAGACCTCACAACTCAGAGAAGAATCAGCATAAATCAGTTCTACTCAACTGGCGCAAAATCCTCCATTTCAAAAGAGGAGTGAGAATCCAAACACTGAGAGCCCTCTCAAGGTTCTTTCATATTGATGATGTTTTGACATCTCGGGGTATAATATACTCTGTGAAATGAATCAAAGGCAGACAAAGTAAAGGGAGTGAAATGGGGGATGGGAAGGAGGGTAAAGAGAGAAAGATTATCTGTCAGGGATTTACAGGAAGAGAAGCTCTCTCCTGGATGCCAAATGTTGCAAAGCTAATGCAAGTCTCCGCTGGGAACGCTGGAGGATTAGCCACATCTGCACGATGTGAAGCGACAACAACAAAATGCTGTTGTTGAGAATTAAATGAAGCAGCAGTTTGTATCACCTGCTTATGTAAATGTGACATCAAATACTATGGCTTCAACATGATGTTTCGTGTAAATATGACAGCTCGCTGTGTCCAATTAGAAAAACAGTGTTTAAAGGACACAGTGATGTTTCACAGTGGAGATAATCAAAAATAATGTTCTTGTTTTAGTACATCTCTTGTGTGATGTAGAGATGGACCTCAGTGATGTAGAGATGGACCTCGGCTGCTTTCCACATTCATACAGTGCACAAGGCCACTGTACAGCTAATGAGAGGCAGCTTCAGATTAAAACTCTGCACACCCACACAGGTATTTTCACTTCTTCTGGTGGATTAGTCTTCAGCTAAGATCGAACCAAGGTGACACTTATGGAATCAAACTAACAACTAATAACAGAAATAACAATAGTTACATTCGTGTTTAATCTTTTTCCCAAAGCTACTGTCAGCTTTGTGTTTTAAGACTGAATAGTATTCACATAATTCAGGTGGCAGTGGATCAGATTGCTAATTGTGTTCAGTTTGTCTGCGACACTGCAGCAACCGTGGCATCTCAACACAACACACACACACACACACACACACACACACACACACACACACACACACACACAATCCTTCAGACATTGTCCCAGTGTTTACGTCATTGCTACAGAGTCCTATACATCGCCAACGTTCAGTTGTGCGGGGCCAAAGAACATTTTGCTGATATTTCTGAATAAAAGAAACACATCAGCTGAACATTTCGGCTACTACAATTTTTCAAGCTTCTGCACAAAACGTTATAAACACTCACTGCTCGGTACTGTCAGTGTCAAGGTGCTGAAGCAAAGACGAAAGTAGTATCCAGATCTGGTTCACAAACATAAACTGCCATTCAGGTTGTACAGACCTTTGTTTTATTGACTCAGCAGCAACCTGAGACAATATATGAAACCAACAAGTCCTTACCTGGTTAACTATTACACACCGGCTGCACATCGGTCAACATCTAACCGCTAATCCTGCTCTGACAGCCTCCTCCATCACCATCTCATTCTCTTCCACATCCTGTTCATCCGAGGGACACCATACCGTTTGTCGCCCACGCTGCACACTTCCACCTGACTCACTGTCAGTTATCCCTCGAGAAATACAGCTAGCCCTTCACGCCTACTCATCTGTTCCAAAATCTTTCCTCCAAGATACCTTACCTGTCAGTTAAGACCAATGAATTCCTCCCAGATGTTACAGACTCTCCGAAAGCTGCTTTCTGTCTAATAATCAGTTTGCTTTGTTCCAACCAACATGCTGATGGTCAATTGTTTATTTAGTTGCAGACAAGCTTTGGCTCTGCCCAAACCAAGCAAATGTATTTCATTGTTTTATAAGTAATTTAATAAGTAAAGATGTACTTCACAGTATATGTAGGTATGTTTTGAATCACAGGGACCACAGTGGTTCTGGGGATCTTTATTTGTTATTATGCATGAATTAAGCATTACTTCATGCAAAAATACCTCATCAATGATCTGGCAATAATGTGAGTTTAAAGTCTTTCACTTATGATCTTGTGCATGAATAACATGAATTACAGCATTAACTAAGGTGAGTACATCATCAATGATTATGATTCATTAAGCAGGATCATTATGGATTATTTGCAAAAACATTTTGGACCACTGTCAGTGTTACCACTTTAGCTGAGGGGCCACATTCACAATACAGTCATTAGAATCTAATGCTGAGTTATTGATGACTACAGTGTTTGGATTTCAACAGCATCAATGAGCTCTGTACTGCGATTGGCCACTTTTTGGGTCTGTCCATTTACCTACAGGTTACTGTGAATAAGACACAGACATAATAACTCAGACATCATAATAATTTAAAAATATTTCTTCCTACATTCATTGTTCAAGTAAGTTCTGGCACTAACTGCAGTTTTACCCACATATTCGATAGTAAAGATGAAATGGTTCACCACTTCACTTTGTGGGCCACAAACACGATGAACTCAAGAGTAACTAATGATTAGTTGGTGATGGATTTAGATGTGCTCTGTACTGTAGAGATGAATTCAGTGATCCAATTTTTTTTTTGCAAAGAAATCATCATGATCGTGATTAATAAATCATAATCATTGATGATGTAGTCACCTTAGTTCATGCTTTGATTAATGTGTTTTTCAAGCATGAGATAATGACTGAAAAACTTTGAACTAATTTGACTTCCTGATGATTTAATGAGGTATTAATGCATGAAGTAATGCTTAAGTAATGCCAGCATTCATGCATGAATACTTGATCATTAATTCACCCTTAAGTGAAGTGTTTTCAGTTTTGGTGTTTTTTTTAACACTCTTAGGGTTTGCTAAATCTATGTTTATGTTCATACCTGTTATGCCATGTACTGTATGTTGGGTAGATGCATGATTGCTTTCTGTCTTTTACATGCATCCCAATGTGATGATCTTAGCACTGTGAGTGACAACTATAATCAATTTGATTTTAAAGATGATAACACAATGGTTACTCTCATCACAAACTGACAAATCATATTTGTTATGAAACAGATCGCTGGTCCAACTTCCATGTTAATGGTTGCATTCATGGAAATATTTTGCTCTGACTTCAAAACATATCACTTCAAATGGTTTGTAAAACATTGTTTGCAAAATCCAGTGGTTAGTCATAAGTAGTAAGTCTGTATAATAATACAGAGATTGATACAGCCTTGGCTTTCCTTATCTGACCACATGCCATGTAAATGATGACAGGAATCCAAGTGGCAGAGTTGTGATGTAATAATTAAAATAATTAACAATTTAAGGCACTAATTTGAATCTTTCTTACCCACAGAACATCTGGATGTTGTAGAGCGTCGGGTCATCCTCTAGAGGGGCCAGCTGCTGGAGACACAGCTGCTCACATCCTCCATTGAAACCGTCAGAGCAGTCGATGCCGATGTGGTGGTCGTAGCACCCGGTCCCATCCTTCATAGGACTCAACCCCGGAGGGCACTGTGGGGGGGAACGAGTGTTTTTTAAATGACTGATGTTAGCAATTACACATTTTTAATTTTAGGAACACTTTCTTCGAGCTGCTTAAATGGTGAGAAGCTGCCACATTAACACTAATCCCAGATGGGGCAGGTAAACAGACCCCATCACATCTGTGCCACAGAATGCAAACAGTCAGATTTCTGCTCCCATTAGTGCAGCCTGTGTGAGCACTGAGCCAAGTGTGGCAACATATTTCAGGAAAAATTATCATATTAACAGCTTAAATAAGAGTAAGGCTGCAACAAAAGGGGGCAATGGGCACCGGTGAAACAAAGTACGCAAGAGGTAAATCACTAATTATCTGCAAGGAAAAGTTTGCCTCTAATTAGTGAAATAATTAGTCAATCAATAAGTTGATGCTTCCTTATCTAATGTAGCTAATTGGGGTTTAAAAAACTGTGACTGTTGAATTGTGCTTTTTACTATAACAAAAAAACACATGTTTGTGCCCTACTTTGCATCAGTATGCAATCTAATCAGGGGAAGCTAGACTTGTATTGGGATATTTAACAACAGCGTGTTATAGGGCACTGTAGTCTTTTTAGATCATTCTGTGTGAAGGAACAAACCGACATCAAAGGTTTTTATGGGTGTTTACTGTACTATTGAAAGAAATGAAAATATGTTCACAGATAATGTGATCTGAAGAGAACGCTAGAGTTTTTGCAGTAATAGTAGCCAAAGGAGCTTTTCAGATTTTTGTTATTAACTTTCTCAGTTTTGAAAGATACATTTCAAACAAAATGTTTAATTCCACAAAATGACCCAGTGGGTTATTTCTCATTTTCTAAAATTAAGCCTCAGACCATCTTCACATGTACCTCTCCTCCAGCAATCATATATACAACCAATTTTTAAAGGTGCAATTTTGACTTTTATGTTTCTAATAACTAAAATTAAATTAAAAAAAAAAAAAAAAAAAAGCACACAATGAAGCGGGCTGAACAAGTTCTAAAAACCTCCAATATAATGTATTCTCACATTTTCTGTAAGAAAAGTAAAATCACTGACATGCCAGTATCATTAAATAAATCACGATGTCTGAGTTTTTAGAATTCACCCTCTGAGGGCCATCAATACCTGCAACCAAATTTTATTACAATTGTGCAAAAGTTTTTTAGATATTCAAGTAAACAGAAATGTAAAACTAATTATAGAACTAAAGATACAAAATGGCTAAACAGAATGGATGTCAGATTCATCCATTGGAACATAAATGTTGTGGCATGGTGCTCCATCTGGAGATAAAACAGTCTTGACTTAAGTGGTGCATCAACCTCCCCACTGCCATTCCAAGACCTGTGTCACTATTCTGGATAATAACACAGTCTAATAAACAAAAATGGACAAATTAGTAGCAGAAAATAATAAGTATCATTTAAACAGCAGTTTAAGCACGGTGAAGTTGTTGTGTTTTAATGAAAGAATAGTGAATCGGTTCCTGGCTCAAGTTGTCCAACACTCAGCAACACAAAGTAAAGTCCTGACTGCATAATCAATACCCCACTTTCACAAAGGGAGTTTTAAAGTTTGATCTTGTATATATCATAAAGAAAAACCTTTGCATAGCGCTTCTACCGGATTATTAACAGTGACACATTGAATAACAAGAACAGAGATGAAATGGCAGACAACCAGTGTCATCTGTAATGAAACTCTTTTAAAATATTCTTGTTCTGGTGAAGGAAATGAGGCAATACTGCAGGTTTAAATTTCAATTTCCATTCAGTCGAGAGGACTGTCTTCATATTTGATGAGTGAAATGAAACCCTTTAGTTTAGAGGATAAACTTCAAGAAATTAATTGAAATGCACTCCACACTGGGGTAAATTCACAAAAAAGCTGAGACCTGACATCACCCCGGCTCCCTCCCTCTACAGCCCCATTCAGTATTTCCAAAGCCATTTTTTCAGAGACTGTCAAGCCAAATTCACATTATGTCTTCTGTCAGCTATTACTTCAAAGGAAACTTTGGTGGAGTGCATTTTAATAAGGCACTGCTGCCTCCACAACAGCGACTAGGCAGTTGGTTTCCTCTCAACCCAGAAGAGTCAGCATCAGCTTATTATATTATGTAGTCCCACTGTAGTCTTTCCAGGGTCTGGCTTGCTCATTTGGCAAAGAAGCTCTCATACCTGATGAGGATTCCCGTCTACTTTACACTCGTGTGGAGGTCGTTGGAATTTCTCTCCGTCAACATTTAGGGCCTGATTTACTAAACATTTGCACGTGTAAAATCACCTGCAATTGCCACACCACCCGTAAAAAAAATGTCCAAGCAGATTTACTAACGACGTGCAGTGAGGATTGTGTCTTTCAAATGTGCATTTTAACACTCGTCCATTTTGCGTGTTTGCCTGCATGCATATGTAATAGTGGGTGTTTCTACCTGAAGGTGCAAAATACTGGGAGGGAAACATGCAAATAGAACAATTTAGCACCCGCAACGATATTTACTAAACCTGAAAGTAGAAACAGGAGAAGTGATTGAGTGTTTATTTTAGTACGACTGAAAGGAACGTGTTAATCAGATGCGCACATCTGGAGAGACGGCTGCTCTTATTGGTGAGAAGGAGACGCAGAGAAACTAAAGAATATGTAGAGAACGTGGTTTTACACCCGTGGAAACATTTTTGATGTCAGAGGCATACATTATTCAAACATGTCGTTTATCCAGCGAAGACATTTCTGAGTTATTGAATGAACTGAATGATGATTTAAAACCAACAACACGGAGGAGCCATGAAATACTAGCAACGTCAAAACTTCTTCCGACTCAGCATCGCCCTGCCTCTGGGTCGTTCCAGCGTGTCTCTGCTTGGATATCCCACCAGTCCCGTTATTCAGGTGTGTTCTCACAGGTCCTGAATGTGTCCTGCAGAATTCACAGGTAGCTTCATAAGGTTCACGAGCACTCGCGAGGCACTGAATGAAAGCAAGTCACCTGCTCATCACAGAAAGATCTGGACCTGCTGATCAGTGTTCGTTGGAGGATCTCAACCACCGTCCTTCCTGTTTTATTTGCCAACGTTTTATTATGAAGCCTTTTTTTTCTCGCCTTTTTGTTTTTTCCACAGTATTGACTTTCTTGCTGATAATCTCTTATATAGTGTTTTGTTCTTGTTATATTTATATTTCTTAATTTCAATGGGATCACATTTCCTTTTTCCTTTTGCTCTGTTTTCCATTGGTGGAATCACTTTAACACTCGCAAACCCCTCATTTAAATACAGCGATTTGCACCCGATTTCAATGATGCAATTACTCAGTAAATCATCCGCAAAACAGGTGAAAAAAGAATGTGGAAACTTTTGGAAGGAACACGCAACTTAG
The DNA here is from genome assembly GCF_022577435.1 of Embiotoca jacksoni. Lineage (NCBI taxonomy): Eukaryota > Metazoa > Chordata > Actinopteri > Embiotocidae > Embiotoca > Embiotoca jacksoni. The sequence continues at coordinate 1,041,038 of NW_027185383.1, read as the reverse complement.
TACCATTTATTTGAGTTCTTAGTAAATCAGGCCCATGGTGTATGCAATTAAAACATAAAAACAAGTTGTCTTCCAATTGCATTTTAGAACTGAACTTTTATCGGTCTTAGCAAGAAAAAACTTCAACATGCTTTAAAATGAATTAGAGCTGGTTAGTCATGTACAATAAGCACAAAAGTAAGACTTGCATTTGATTAATGTATATCTCCTTCTTTCATGCTTTAAAATAATTGGCTCATTTATCAACTGTTTGTCCTCCAATTGACTTATACCACCCCATCGTGTGGCTTCTACAACATGACACATCATTTTTAATGTACGGTCACATCATGTATCCATCAAACAACTACTTGCTTAATTTTTTTCTACTCAAAGTGAAGCATGTGTTTCCTGTTTCAGTGTGATCTGCTGCTGGCTCTGGCAGATCACTATGTCTTTGTTCTTTTACTTTTTTATTTTACTGTGTGAAAATTCCCGTTCAGTCTGTAGAAACACTGATGGACTTTTGTTCTCTTTACTGTTGTTGTTCTCACATTCTGTATACAGTTGGTCATCACTCTGAGACATGTTTCTTTATGAGTCACATTAGTTGCCTGATGGGACACTATTTCATAGAGCAGAAATGTAAAGTAACCATTACTCTGCTGACGGAGCCTGGCTGAAACACTCACAGGTCTGTAAAAATTATCCATTTCTTTACGTGCATGTCTTGTATCATTGCAATAGTAAAGAAGTCACGGTCTCTATTTTGAAGTTTGACAGTATCCGGATTTATTTTTTTCTTTCAAATGAAGACATTCCTCCTCAGCAGCTGGTGATTGACCTGGTGTAAGCAGCAATATAAATTCCTCCCCATCTGCTGGCTGGATGCAGACTGGTATTACCAGACCCATATTCACTTCATGAATACTTGGCCACGCTCAGTTGTGGATTGTTTCCAGTTGTTGCATCCTAAAGGGCTTAGACCTCGGCTTAATTTATTAGAATTTAACAAATCTCAATTGAACACCATGTGACTTATGTCTGGCACCAAAACTGCCTCAGTGTGAGAAGAGTGCAATAGCACGTTGGTAAATGACCAATGCTACCTAAAAATAAAAATAAAAAATTGTGTTGGAAGTTATATTTGTTGTTTGAAATCTACAGATAGTAAGTGTTTTTGTAGCGAGGCAGAAGTTCTTGCCAAGAACTAAACAAGCTAAATTATGATGATTTCTCGTAACATCTCGAGAAGCTGAAGGCTTCCGGGCAGCAAAAAAATCCCAGTGCCCAGGCAGGAGTGACAGGAAGAGGTTATGGCTAGAATGCTGATGTACATAGTCAGGGAGTAAATGACAAAAAGAGGAGCAGGTGTGCAGGTGGGTGTGGAGATCAGGTGACTGGAAATGGTGGGGGCACACAGAAGTCATCCAGTGGAGAAATGGGGTACAGAGCAGGAAGTAGACGCGGTAGGTGTCACCATGACTGTTAGCTGGGTTGATAACGGGAATAGACCTGCATGACTCGTCCAATGTAAATTAGACTTTGTGTGGTTTGAAGAAATGTGAATACAATATACCTCTTATTGATTGCTGAGAGGTTTGGCAGCCTCCAGCTCACCTGACTGTGACAAACAGTTTGCACATAGAGCCAAATTACTTTGCAGTAGTTGGACATGAACACACACTGGTTTGGTGGGTTGTGAATTCTCATTTTGTTACAGTTAGTATAACTATTCAAAAAAAAGTGTATTAAAGTATTTCTGTATTAAAAGGAAAATACATAATTCAAATACATACCACTGTCACTGTAACACACTATTTCTACAGCTCCAATTATTGTAATTTGTTGAATAATTAATGTTCCTGTTTTAAACCCAGATGAATGTGACTGACATGTATTCACTGTATATATATATATAAAAAGCAGTGCCTTTAGAGCTGAATGAGTGGCCCCTTCTCTTGCTCCGTGGATAAACTGGTATTGATTTTGTCACCCTGCGAGGGGCCATTGTGACAAATGATTTATTACAAAGAGCACATGAGACATTGAATCCCTGGACACATCTGTGGCACAGAATCTTTAAATCACTGGAACTCACTGCAGTCAATGGATGTGTGGATAGGTGGTGCAGGCTGAAAGGAATTTGTATCGATGAGTCGCTGCACTGCAGCTTGCCAGCCACAGATAGCTCTGGTTATTGACTGCCATAACAGGCTTTTGACATACCAGAATAGCAAGAACTCTGGGCTATTGTCCAGCTATGCGTAGGATAATAATAGTTAAGAATATGCGCCTGCCGGACTCTTTGTCTGTGAATTCTTATCACTTGAGATTTCCACAAATCTGGTCCATAATCCTGGGTAAATCATTGATAATCCTCTGGATAAAACCCATCCCCAAGTGAACAATCCCAGAATCCTGCAAACTTTTATCTGATTAATAACTTATCTTGGTTGTTTTGTTTGGAATGAGTCAGTGGCCTTTTTAATATTGTCTTTCTACGTGGTTTATTCACACATAAGAAGGTGATGTCTGTGTTTATTCAGTTGCGGTGTGATCGACAATGATATGACATTTCTGAGCAAAGGATAATTAGGTCTCACTAGGAATTGAATGTCTAACAACATTTTACGACATTTGAAAAGGTTGAGAAGCTCGCTGTGGACACGATGACTAAAACCCTCCAGGTTAATAAAAAAGATGGACTTTAAAATCTCTCTTCCATTTCACACCATTCTATATATTTAGGAGTTCAAAGCTCTCAAAAGTCGACTCATCCTTAGATAAGACATAAATAAAGCTACACAAAGGGCGCTACACAAAGGGCGCTACACAAAGGGCGCGACCCATAGGGTTCAACTGGGGTACCCGTCAGCGCTTTTCAAACTGGAAAGCTCACTGCTCGCTGCAGGTCGAGTGTTATGGAGCATAATTCAAAAGGCTTTTAGGATTCGCTGTAAAGAACTGCTTTCAGACAGCTGCAAAGTCTAACATCAACAGGGACGTCCATATGGCTCAATTGTGGAATTTCAACCACAAATCTCAACTCAGATGTTCGTGTTAAGGCCTTTGAACAACTGACAATGTTGTCAAACAGAAGACGGCAAAAGAGGTGACTTAAACATGCACTCTCCGTCTGGTTAATGTTACAGTTTTCAATCCGTGCAGAGGTTAGAAAATGTGGCCTCAGGAAGCGAAGCAGGTTATTTCAATTAACACATATCTAGATGAACAAAAATAATGACGTTTTAATGAAGATCAGTGGCTGCATTGATCAGTATGTCACACTTAACCTTTTTAGAATATTTTGAGAAAAGCGCAACAACTTAACTATTGACAACATGTTCAGTTATTGTGTGACATTTATGTATCTGCCAGCAACAGAAAAGGGCACATTTCTTCACCAAATGACGCACAGGTCACTGGATAATGACCATCCACTGACACTAACAGAAGGCTCTTTGAAGGCACAGTAATCACCATTTATCTCAGATCATTTAATAAGCAGACAGTGAGGGAGAGTGCTGCCTCCACTGTTGTAGAAGAAGCTAGCACTACAAAGCCTGCTCCGGAAAAAAAAAAAAAAAAACTTGAACCACCATGCCTTTTAATCCTGTTTCTTAATGGAGATAAATTCCTGCAGTGCTTTTGAGGCTTAAGGGAATCAGCAGTGTGCTCCTGCCAAACAGCAACAAATCCCTGTGAGAGGAGTTTGGTAAGCTATGCACTTTTCAAATTTGTCTGATGGGCAGATTGGTGCAGAAGTACGATGATCGTGGACTGAAACAGGAAGGAAACGCATAATGATTATTAAAATAAGTTATAAAAGGTATTTTTAATCCTTTAATAAACATGGTTTAGTCCACTTTTGTGGATGACTGTATTGTTGTACCCTGTTGTAAATAATTTGTATTATGTAAAGATATTGATGATGAGTTTGCAGTGGAAATGAATTGAGGAGCTGACATTTTCAAAACAATTCATTTCCTATTGGAACATTTAGACTCAGATTCAATATGTGCTGTTGATATCAAGTCTGGATTTAGTCTCTGCTTTTATATCTACTGTACACAAACAGAATGCCTCAGGGCTGTTTACAGTTAAGAGGCAATTTAAAAGTATGAGCAGCCTTATATAATTGTAACACTGTATATTCTAACAGTAGCTTCACTGTGCAAGGCCTAGTATATTACTCTTGTCTCTGTCTCTATATATGGCATGTCAGACACTTAATACACAGGCAATGAAAAAGTCACATTAAAAGTAGCTGTAGGAGTTCTGACTGTATAGTAGGCCCTTATTACAGCATGTCCCCCAGTATGTGCCTGTGAGGCTTCTATGTTGTTGCTTCGTTTCATTTAGAGGCTGTCCTCAGCACAAAATGACAGCAGAGGTTGTTTGTTCTTATGCCTAAAGGGGCCTTTGTTCATGCTGACCTGATAAAGACCTCTTGCTGATATGGGAAAAATGACAAGCAAAGGCGAAGTAGTGTGGCATCATTAAGGTTTATGTATGTTTACAGTGATCTCAGTTTATCCTAGAAAAAAATGTGTTCTGACTGACCACGCTTGAAGGCTTTGTAAAAAAAAAAAAAAAAAAAAAAAGTCTGCCATCTAAATGTCCTCCTTGTGCTTCCCCAATCCCTCTCTCCAAATATTTAGCTGGATTTTCATGTGTTTGTAGTTTCAATATGCCGAGTCATTCAAATGGTCGGTACAGTGCACATTTTAAGACCGGGTGTCTTTGAAGCATACAAATAGAAGAGCATGTGTAACAGAGACTTATCCTTCCTACCTTAACACATTAATGCAACTGAACAATTACCAGGCACATCACCTGAACAATACTGAGGCCTTCAATTATCTCCAAGCTTTGAGGGTGAGGGTACACTGTCTTTTCTGGATGCCACTGACCAAAAGTTGAGTATAACGGAGAAATTAAAACCTTGCTCACCATCTCAGCGGCCAATGACTGGTTAACATGAGCATCCTTGTCTGATGGTAGATTTGGGAACGTTACAGAACATGTCAGATGTAGTCTGGGAACATTGGTTTATTTTAACCAGCTGCAGTATTTCCAAGTAGCGTTCATACATGTGACCAAATGTTCCCCTTTTCCACACATTTATCATTTTAGCAACCGTTAATTGAAATGATTTTAAAAGACTCGTTAGTTAGCTAAAAACGGAAGACACATACATTAGTTTGGAGGACTTGTTAATGAATCAAGAACTACATTAAGGCGGATAAATGCAAATGTTTACATTACGAATTACAAATACGGTCAATAAGTTATTCTGCAAGGCTGGTAGTTTTGATCATGGATATTTTTTCATGGTATCAAAACTGAAAAAAGTCACTGCTTTCACCTAAAATGCTTTACCTGTTTGTTTTTACAGTTACCTGCTTATTATAGGATGATTGATGCATTTTCAAAAAGCTGTTACTTTGCTGTATGGCTGAGTACAGTATTTCTCTCAGGACACACGTATAATGAGATCGTGTATACCTTTAATGTCATAGTGAAACAGCCTGTTATAGGTCTATGTATAGAATTAAAAGGAACATTGGCTGATACATCAAATAGAGAACTGGTTTGATATATTTGCCAGAAACTTAAAAATGTTTTTTTTTTTTTGTTTTTTTTTCCACTACAGAGTAAAAAAAAAGCCCACAAGAGTTTTCACAGGGAAACGTATCTAGTCTGAAGGGGTCTGTTAAAGAAATCCCATTCTGTAGCCTGAAACATTATTCCAACATTTCCACTTTCCTTTCATGTTTTTTTTTAATGGAGAAAGTTGTCTGGAGAGAGTTTTTCACAGTGTGTGATTAGATAAGCGGTGTGTGTCAAAGGTCAGCTTATCCTAGAGCACTCGGGTCCTCATTCCACTCTCCCGCCGATGTTATGGTGAGCAAGTTTAGTGCAGTAAAATTTGGACATTAAGAAACCCTCACTCACCTCCTTCACAGCAAAGTGCGAAAAGCCCAATATGGAGGAAGAGGCAGATCAAATATACACACAGCGACAGAGGAGCTTCCTTAAAGAGAAAAATAATGTTTTCTGACTTGTTGTGTTTTTTACATACTGACTGCTGGAACTGGTGGTGCACTGCCATAAATAATAAAACTGACACATTTAATTTGAACTTTAATGATCTTACTGCTATTTCAAGTGGTGTTATTTATTTACTAAACTTTATGGACTTGAAGTATGTGGGAGCTCTTTAATTTAAAAGAAGGTTTTCACTTGGTAAAGTAGTGCTAAAAAACGTTCTTTGCCAACTTAAAATCACCCTTGTTACTATGAGTACAATTCCTAACAAAAGAAAGCCACATACAGTACATATTACATTTAAATAGACGTGCATTATTTATACTGTGTTGAAAGTGTCTGCTGAAAGTCTGACTTTCAGTTTGAAGTTTCCCGAACTAATGAGATGGTGTTGCTTCTTTCTGCTGTTTTCAGACATCCTTTGGTCTGTATTGAACCAGATTTTTCAATGGGATTATCAGAGGTGACAAAGTCAAATATAGGTTGCAGATTGCTGTTAGTCTGTCTTCTCAATATTAGAGATGGAGGAAATGGCACAATCACAAATTGGTATTTACAAATTGGCAAGATGGTTGTTTTTGATCATCATTTCTGCAAAATAATAAAATTACTATTGTGCAGAGTAAAGAGTAGTATTATAAGTTTTTGTGATTTTCTTTTTATATTTTGGATGTTACATTTCTGTAAAATATATTACATTTTAATGGAATTTTATTTCATATAATATAAATGTGTATTTTGACCCAGGGCTCCAGATTCAATTTAGGCCCTTAATATGAAATAATTTGGGCACCTATGCCCTCCAGACGGCGTTAAAAAAAAAAAAAAAAGTGTTTTGTAGATATATTTTTCTAATACTAAGGGACACCTACATATTGTCTGAAGTAAATGAAACTGAGGATGGGGTATGCAGGAATTACAGTCTGCATTGATAAGTGTCATGTTCAGTGTGTTTAGGAGTGTATACCAAACAGAAGAAAAATGCAAATAGAGAGTTGGTTAGACTGTAGCGGACCGTTTACTTCTGTCATGTACCATGAATCATGCTTTTAGACTGAAGAAGCAAGATTTATATCAATACCTTCACAGCTCAGTTGTCCTACAGCCATTTAATTCATCTTGATGGCATATACAAATGTGTTTCTTCTTCCCATTTTACTTAAATGTTCTTACTTAAAATGGAAACAACTTCATGTTTTCAGAATTGGAAAAAAAATAATAATACATTTTACAACCCAGTGTGAGCTCTTGAACAGGTGCTTTTATCAACCTGCTAAGATTAAACACACAACCGCACATAAATCCAATGACCCAAGGAGAAAAAAAGATCAGAAGTGACAATCTAATGTGCTCTTATTCCTCTTCAGGGCTGAGGTCTAACTATATCTCTGCCAGGTATTGACTCCTCTCAACACTGCTTAGTGTCCCACAGTGTGATCCCAGTCAAGATTGTTTTTTGCTGCCTCAGGGAAACTACGCCAATACAAAGTGAAGAGAAGAAGCGCTTTAGCCAGCAGCGTATAGTATGCTGCTGGTCAGAATTATTATTGAAAAGTGCCTGGCTGGTCAGTGAGGTACTGGGTGTAAGTGCAGGCAGCGTATTCTGTATAAAGTGTGTATTTCGGATTGGGTGATTGGATCAGCATCATGCTGAGTGTCTATGTGGGCTCAGATGATGGATGGTGTGATCTTGTTTGACCTGTCATTGGAGGTAGAAAACAAGGTAAGGTCAAAGCCAAGTGTATGGCTGGACAATGTACATAATGTGAGAGTGCTTTTAATTTGAAATGAGGGATTTGACTTTGAAGCAGATAAAGGAAGTCACAGCATTTGGCTAACCAATGCGTTATATCTCCATCTCTCAGTCTCTCATTGTTTTAGGTTTTGTGTACAGGCCTAACAAAGTCATCTTCTTTGTCACATGTTGACCCCTTTTGTGGTGCTTTGTTATTGTTCCGGGTTGTCTGTTGATTTGTGTGGCACTATAGGTTGCAATTGGTGGGTTTAAGTGGACAACTGTACCAACATTTATTGAGATAGAAGGACTTTATAAAGACATTACAGTTGGTTGTTTTGCTGCAGAAGCCCCATGTGCTGGCTGTTTCTGGATTCAACTGATCTGTGTTTCATCTGTTGACTCATTAACTTGTCATAACATGTGCACCAAAACCTTGTACAATGTGGTATTTCAGTGTGATTGCCCATTGTTTATCATACAGCAGGTTGTTATTCCTTCACTACATGGAAAGCCCACAGATGTTACAATTACTTTTAAATGTTTAATGGTATGTAGTGAGTAGTCAACATACATATTGTGCAGCTATATTATTTATGGAAACATATGTGCAATTCATCAGTCCCCAATAGATTATTGGGCAATAGGTAAGATAACTAAAGTATTGTTATTGTTCTAATAATGAAGCTTTACCTGATAATAACATTGTATATTGCAGATGATGGCTGCAGATTATGCCACTTAAAACTCGGTTCTGAATGGTAACTACTGGAAGTCTTTCATTTGCTCTCTATGTCACTGCCTGTTTAGCTGAGAGTGGGGCTGAGCTCCTCATAAGGATAATGAGTTTGGAGAGAATTAAATAGTTTCAAAAATGACAATGCTTGTTATCTATATGTGCAACAAGTTCAGTGAATAAGGGAGACGGGACCAGCAATTTATCAAAGATCTGTTGAATAAGCAAAATAAACTGCTCCTTCATCAGCTCAAAGTCCCCTCTGTACCCACAACCCAAGTATGCGTTATGCTTCACTTTGCCATTCTGAGCGTGTTATGCTATTTTTTTTCAATGATAATTAATAATCTAGGAACAAACACTAAGTATATGTAATGGTTGAGTTTAATTAGCTGACTAAACAAACTAAATATCACCTGATGTAAAGAGATGTGGATGACTAGATTTAAATAATATTGGATTGGATTTGGTAAGGAGATGAGCTGTGGCGTTAGTATACATGTTAAACAAATACACAAAAGCTGTCACAAACAAAATAAATGTATACGTTCTTTATTCAGGGAATTGTGAAGGCTTGCTAAATATTGGTAGTGTTTTCCTAAAGTAAATGTTTATTTGACTAATTGTATCCAAACCAGGTCTAAGAAATAAACGGAACCATTCTCAAATACCGTATGATGATATAGTTACATCCACCTTTCCCAAGTAAGTTGAAATGTTTTTCTTCAGCTGTCGAAACCAAAACACCTGCTTTGATTTTTTTTTTTGACCTTTAGAAATGAAAACAATAGAAAACAATGGCACAGTACTTTTCTTCACTATGTAATCCTCAGGGCAAAAATACAGCACACGCCTACACACACTTTCAGTGCATTGGAAACTCCTCTAAGGAGACTCGCCTATCCTATATAACCCATCAAGGGAAAACAACACTATTTATTGCAACTTGGAACAAGCAAATCTATCTGATGGATTACATGCAAGGCTGGGGATCCTCCTACTTTGTAGCCACACAGTATAGATAGAAAAACACTGCCTGATTAATCTGCTTGTTTCTAATTTGTTCACACAACTCCTCTCTCATCATCCTCATGAGCATTCAGCTTGTATTTAATCTGTGGGATACTAAAGGACATGCAAAAAAGGTTTAGGCTAAAGCCACTGTCTTCTCTATTCACCAAGACGACAAGTAAACCATTATATTCCCCATTTCATATTGTGAGTAAATACATAAATAAATAACCAAAATATTTTAGTTTTAACAAAAACTAAAATATTATCTTCAACATTTTATTTTCTTTCCATTAATTAATCCCTTTAGCATAAATATCTGAAACATTTTTGTTTGTTTGTTTTTTATATATTTGTTTTGGCTCTGTTTTTCACACAAATAAAATGTCCTTTTAGATGATAAAGAGCATATCTTGTACATCCATGTATGTTGAGCTTTACATAACATAGGGCAATCTTCTTGTCACTGTCACCAGATTCAAGAGATAAGTGGTTTCAGGGAGATCACTCTAAATTTCAACACTATCTATTTCCATGCATCTATCCATTATCCAAAACATGGGCTTTATCCTGAACAGGGTAACAGGGGGGGCTGGAGTCTATCCCAACTGACTTTGGGTGAAGGCGGAGTACAACCTGGACAGGTCGCCAGTCCATCACAGGGCCAACACACAGAGACAGAAACATCCAGAAACAGGCTCGTATTCACACCTACAGGCAATTTAGAATCACAGATTAATCGAACATGCATGTTTTTGGATTGGACGGAAGCAATGGGGAGAACATCCAAACTCCAGAAAGAAAGGCCCACACCCCAGTTAAGGTTTAAACCAAGCCCAAGCTGAGGTTCAAACCCTGAACTTTCTTGCTGTGTCACTATTGTGCTATTCCAACCTGTCTATTACTGACTCTCCTACTGCACATTATACATTTTTCAAGATTTGAGGATGATGTTTTTAAAATCAAACTACTATTTATCGTTCCACTGTATTTAACACTTTGTCTCAAAGGTTTCCTGAATGAAATAAAGTGTCATTTTAACAGTTTCAACACTCCTCCCACACAAATGGAGTTATCAATACAACAATTATCAATATCAGATTGAGGACTAAGTATGTACTTAAATCATACAAACATGTTGACCATGTACTGTCTGTGGTTGTATTTGATTGATAATTTAAAAAAAAATACTGGTTGATTGACAGTTTTCTAATTTTGATATTGTTTCTTCTCCTTGAACCATTGCTGCTGCTTTTCTTTTCCACTAATTTGCAATCACAGTCCTTTTTTTCATTGTATTATACTCATTAGTTATTTTTTTTACATTTTCTGTGTTTATTTTTAGCTCATTTTTTTCTGCATTCTCTTCTACTCTCTAGACCAGATGATTTTCTTTATTTTCTTTAAACAAACATTTTGTAAACCTTCCGTTATCCATGGCTTATTTTCATATTTACGGCAAAACTTTTTTTGTCATATAATTCTTTTATTTTTATCAAAGATTTGATTTCACATCCCTGACATAACCCAGTCACACTGTTTGTACTACAAACACAGCCTGATTCATTTGTGTCTTTATACCTTGTGTTCACAACTCTTTTTTCACCAAAGCATATTGCTAAGTAGACATAAAACACAAGACACACACACACACACACACACTGAAAAGCTGTACAACACACTAAAACATCACCGATAACCCATAATTTGGTGGGTTTATGTCTCAAGCTACAAACACACACACACACACACACACACACACACACACACGCACACACACACACACACACACACACACACACACACACACACACAGACTACATGAGCTATTTGGATGGTGCCCAGTTATTCTCGTCATTCCATCTTGGTGGCAATCTGTTCTGTCAACAGCATCCTTGTTTTCCAGCATTTTGCAATGGAGACAAGTGACAAGACAAAGCTAATTAATCCCAAAATCAGCCTATCATTATTACACTCTCACTTCCGCAGGCACCGCGTGCTGCTTCTCCCCAGGAGTGCAATAAATCAGCGAGACGGAGCAGGTCGGTCAGCGCAGATCGCCAGCATCAGCCGACTCGCACATAAGAAAAGATATTAAACGCAGACAGGACAGCTACTGGCAGCGCCAACTCAGACAAGGTGTTAATTGATTAGGGTGAAATCAGAGTGCTGGGGCCCGGCCAGTTTACCACTCTGATTAGACACATGAGAGGCTCATTTATAAGCTCGACAGTCACGAGATAATTACTAAAACACACAGTAATATATGCAATGAAAGCTGAGAGCGGTGCTGTGTGGTGACGGACAGGAGTGGGATGTGTGTGTCTGTGTGTGGGTGGAGATCAGTGGCTTTGCCACTTTGCAATGATGTTCATGGGAGGATGTTCGAAAAACAGGAGAACAATGAGATGTCTCATTAAAACAGAATACTAATCACTTCGGGAATTCCAATGAGCAGACAGATACAACATCAAAATCAGTCAAAAACAACTATGGATATATTTCCAAATTTAGCTGCAGACACTTTACAATGGAAAAAAAAAAAGTCTAAATAAAAACCCTTCTGTAACTCACCTGCATCTTATCTCCGTCATAATTGATAATTGTGTACATTTGGGACTAGATTTACATAAATAAAAGTGCAGGGCAAATTTGTGCTGCCTCTTTAATTTAATTTGTGCTGGCAATCTGTGTGTAATTACCATCTGATTTACTAAGGCAGCGGCAGGAGTGTCGGCATTGACTTCCAGGCAGATTCAGCAAATGAAAGAGAGCTCAGAAGAATGCAGTTCAGAAGCAGGATGAGATCACCAAGCTTAGAACAAGGATGATGGAGAGCTGCTACTGTATATGCAGCAAAAGTATTCACCAAAACCCTTTATGAGGCCATATTTCAGTTTCCTCAGTAAATTGCAGTATAGACGAAACTCAAAGTTTTAGGCCCATTTATAATATTAGTCAAAAACAGCCTAAAAATGAAAAAAAAAAAAAAAGCACTGGAATGAGAGAAAAAGAATGTGTTACAAGCAAACAAAGAGGGCAGCAGTGGGATGGAGCAGCAGACCCGGAGGCTCACAGTGGCACCGGTAAAGAGGACGAGGTGCTTTGATTGATATCTTGTTGTCTTACCAAAAGAATGGTCACTACTCTGCTTGCAGCTCATAACACAACGAACAATGGGGCACTAGTAATAGTCAGTTTTGGTTTTGGTGTGTTTGTTTCAATGACATCTATTTGATTGTGGTTAACTCATTAATTGAAGGTCCCAGATACAGTATTTAAAACAGTAAAGTTTAGATTGACAACAACCTTCCTTTGAAATGCATGTGTTCTTCACCTGCTTATCAATGGCAGTGCATTTCCAAGCAAAACTGAAAATGAATCCAACAGAGTAAACGAAAGACTCTTTATGCCTCCTTCAAATATTTGTAAGCTGGGGCCTCAGGTATAAACGGTGTGTGCAAACTTTTGCCTGGTTCTGTAACGTGGTGATTTCAACCTTCAAAATAAAGTTTCCAGCCCATTTTCTGGGGAATATGAAGTATGAAGTATGAAGTAGTGTATGAAAAAAACATGGCTATAGGCATCTCTGTGTCGTGCTCCCTCCGGCTCAGCAAGGCGCACAAATCCAAACCATTATACACGTTTCATTTCTCTTCATATTGGATGTTACATAGATCCAGTTAGTCATCAACATTCAAACCAGCAGTGCAACTTGTACTACTTATCCATTAGTATTCCAAAATCAACTTTTAATTGTAAATGATATGAGCAAATCTGATTTCAATCAATCTTTCAATCTGATTTTGCTCAATATTTTATGCGCACCGACACAACCTCCCGCCTCGCCGTAACTCACGGGAAGTGGCTTTTGTGAGTCTGCTCAGTTATGGAGCAATGCAGGATGAAGGAAAGTGGCAGATTCAAGAAAGTTTGATTTGTCTTTCCCCCGACATAAACCCTGAATATACTGAGGCCTTTTCACCGCAATATCATGGCAATTGTTTATCATCATAATCGGTTGTAGAAACCCAAGATAACACCAAAGAGCATTGAAGAAGTGCAGCACAGCGTTATTCCAATATATATAATATTGTAAAGTTCTACTGTAAGGACTTCAATGTGTTAAGTGCCACTAAATAACCTGTGTTGTGATTTGGCACTATACAAATACAATTGAATTTAATTGAATTGAATATATTAAAAAAAAAAAAAAAAAAAAAAAAAAAAAAAAAAAAAACTATTCTGTTTGTATAGCTTTAGGTATATTTTGTGTGTACAAGTGCAGTGAACACAACTGTGCTGTCAGGACTACAGAGCGTTTGTGACCCCACTGCTGTGGTCACCAAACAAATAAGTGATTCGTATCCTTCAACTCTTCCACAAACACCTCCATTTCTGTCGGAAAATTCAAGTTCCAGGTTTTCCTCTCCATTGTTGCCACAATTTAACAGAGAACCACTGAAACACATGGCCAGTTTTGAATACATCAACATTCATTTGATGCTTTGCAGTGACCCTTTATGGTTAAATGTGGGTGTGGGAAAGGCACGATATGAGGCGGATCTACGTGTGGGCATTAACATGTGGATTGGGATTTATAAAGGGAGCATTGCATGTAAGTGAGCGCTGGTTATATAAATCTGAGACTTTATTTTGCGTACACCATTTTCAGATTTTGTGCGTATGTACACTTTTAGTACATATCCTATGCACGGTTTAAGGTTAGGGGAAGATCGTTGCTGCAGACTTTTTGCATATCAAGTTATGATATCAGTGTTTCCCTCCACCTAACATAACCATAAAGCGTCAAAGAATGCTGCAGTCACTAGAAGCTCATATTGTTTCCCAACATCGGGTATTTGATGGAAGCTAAATCAAAATGCTGTCGGTAAACATTTTACTGACACAATTACCAAATATGTTAATTAACTTTTTCCCATCGTGTTGACAGAAAAACAAAACCCAAAAGCCTTTACATTTCCAAGTGCACTTTACATAACTTCACACAAGCCTGGCAGGCTGGGGTGCCTGTGAGAAAATGAAATGCACAAATCCAAGTGAAGAGTGTCACTTTTTCATAACAAAGCAGAGGTTTGAACAAACCACACCTCATTTTGTATTTTGAAAGCTACACAACTTTATCCTCCACTAATGTTCCTTTCATTTGTGGTGCCTCTGCTGCCGTGTTGTTTTGTGCGAAGGAACAACATTTGTGTAATTCGGATTGGATGGATAGATCAGTGATTGAGCATATCACAAATTATCGTCTTTGGAGTACAAAGCATGGCCTGTTGTGCTTCCACATTGTGAACATAATTCAAATCAGATTGTTAATGATTAAATAATATTATTTATTTTTTTCACTACGTTTGAGAGGAATTCAGATTAAAAGTGAAAGTAACATTAGACACATTAGTTTGTTAACAAACATCTCATGCTTGGAATTGAAAAAAAAAAGTGACATGTACGGTGTTGTTTGAACCTTCAAGCTTCCTTTTTTCCATATAAAATGCATTAAATAGAAGCATCATCAGATTTATTCTGAAACACTTTCAGATCCCTATGAAAATCCTTCGTGGTGCTCCCATAAACGCTACTTCCTTCTTGACTTAAATTATTTCCAGCTCCTTCTCAACTCGACTTAAGTCTGAAATTATTGATTAATTCTTAGGATGAATTTCTGCTTCATCTGTGGTCACATCGGAGCTTAGTGGAGATT
Source organism: Embiotoca jacksoni (assembly GCF_022577435.1). Lineage (NCBI taxonomy): Eukaryota > Metazoa > Chordata > Actinopteri > Embiotocidae > Embiotoca > Embiotoca jacksoni. The sequence continues at coordinate 1,025,801 of NW_027185383.1, read as the reverse complement.
AGGAAATGATTAGGGAAACATTGGGGAAAAGTAACGTAATTCCACACATTCACTTTGGTCTTTTCTCATAGAGCATCTAAAAAATAGTGCAGTACCATAGGAATAAAAAATAAAACATGACAGTAAATAATTAATATAATACAAAAGGAGCATCTCATGACACCTCGAAGCGTTGGAAATAAATATTTTCACTGTTTCTCTTTGTAACCATGTGGGACTAATTTCAGCAAGAGGTAATTTGAGTTTGTTTTTTTTGTCCTGATGCTTTTGGCAATGATTTGCAACACACTGCAACATAAAGCAGCAGTCTTCTAGACATCAGTAAATACAAGCTGTTTTAAATGATCTGGTAATTATGGATAAAAGATGCACATCACAGCCAAATACCTGTTCTTGTGCTTTCCCACAAGGGAAGAGCTTGAAAAAATGAATGTCTTAACTAAAGAAAACAAAATCAAATGCCCTTTGAGAACTTCAAAGCCCTGGCTTTCTATATAAATATCCGCTCTGTCATCTCGTGGTAGTAGATGGAAATTGGATGGATATGTTGCTCCCTGACATTCCAGTGCAATGCTGTTGCAACTTTCAGGACAACTTTCACGGTGTTTAAAGCAATTTTAGATGGCGAACATTATGCGCACACTGTAACATCTATTTTCTAACAACTTATGCTCACAAGTGAGATGTGTGGCAGACTCATTCATAACTGCAGCATGGTGTCCTGGACAACACTGTAACGTGATGAGTAATAAATGGCAAATGGTCTGTACATGTATAGCACTTTATCACCTTTCAGTCTCAAAGCGCTTTAACATATTTTTTTTTTCCCATTCACCCATTCACACACTAATGAGACAGATCACCATGCAAAGTGCTGCCATCAGGAGCACATTCACACACTGATGTTACACCATCAGGAGCAACTTAGGGAGCAACTTAGGGTTCAGTGTCTCGCTCAAGGACACTTAGGCATGTGGACGGGAGGAGCTGGGGATCAAACCACCCATCTTCTGATTAGTGTGCAACCCACTCTACCGTCTGAGCCACAGCCTCCCTAATACAATACTAATACAACCATGGTGGAACCCATTGCTCGGCCAGGAGATTTACTCTTCCTGAGCAGCAGGAAGAAGAAAAAAAAAGGTGATTTTCTAAACATCTGTTTTTGAAAGAGCAGCACAACTAAGCCTTCAAAAAGCTCATACGCTTAATTGCATGAGCTAAGTACTGAAGGCTGATATTAGGGATGCTTTTTTTGTACTGTGGCTGTTTAAGATTAATTTTCGCAGCAAGTCAATGGCAAAAAACAAAATGGGTCTTCACATTTGTAAAGAAGAGACTCATCTGGAGGCTGCATATCCCAGTGAAGACTCCATACAATACATGCTTCCCTACCTTTTTTAACCATGCTCGAGGTGTGAAAAGGCATTGTCGGTTGGGCTGAGTGAAAATAATTATGTTCGAAACTATTGGATCAGTAGATTGCCATGAAGTGCGGCAGTCATGGAGGAATGACCAGATGCAGCTGTGTTTTGTGGTTACTGCCAATTAGCAAATGTTAGCCCACTAACTTGTGTAGTGAACTCGCTTTGTAAAGTATCCCTCACAAAGTGCCAGCACAACATCTCTTTACCCATTATCTCCCTGACATGAAAAGGAATTCTTCATGCTGCCTTCACCCCCACATCTCTGGAGTATGTGAACTTTTGCTAAACTCCCTTGGCCCTTCTTTATCACCCTCTTTCCTCATAAAAACACAAACTTCTGCCACAAGTGACAGTACCCACACCCTTTTAGGTCTATAAAACCTGTCACTTTGGAGACCACGTCCGGCCAGCTGTAAACCAAAGGATACCCCCTTAATCCCTTTTGGTCAATAGACCAACTCCACAGTTGATACTTTCCAGATGCCAGATGACCTCCAGTATTGACCATCCCGGAAGATCCACACCTCCCTCAGGTGGCCAGATGTTACCAAAACTCACGAACTATAAGAACAAAATATGGACTTGTGAATTTATAATGACATATACTGCTGTCCTGTATGCTATGATATTATTATACTAACCGTGTGATGTTAATCTTTTGATTACACACTAAACTTTTGTTTAGGTGTGACTAAAAACTATATCCTGAAGTCTAGAGATGTGAGCATTGTTTAACCCAAATTCTCTGCCTCACCCTCTCTCACCTCTCTATCTGAGTAATTAAGTAAAATGACCCTATCGTTACAAATATGATATGTGATAATAATATATCTCATAATACGTTGGTGAAGTGAAATAAGGTACTTATTTTATACATAGTTTGAATCAAACTGTGTTAAACGTAGGCCCTTATGACACCTCCTCCTCCTGAAACCCCCTAGCCCCTCCTGAGACAGGGTATCGATAAGGTGAAATTTGACACCCTGATCCTGGTTCATCCTCTTTACCTTAAAAGAGAGAGACCCAAGCTGATGATGCAGATCCGGTTCAATTTCTTCATGATTCGCTGCAAGATTCACTAAGATTCGGTTCATTCTCTAAAAATGATTTTAAATTCACCTAAGATTCACTTTGAGATTCGTTTCAGTTTCCGTTATTTTTGAGCTTCGCTAAGTTAGATTTAGTCATTTTTATATCTACCTTTTTGTTAAACTTTAGTGCATATAATAATCAAATTCTCAGAGTACGATCAGCAACTTCTCTGATCAAGTACTCAATTCAACCCTTTTGGACGAGCCTCACTGCCAGTAGTTTTGTTAAACGCCAGCCCTCAGTGTTACTCAGAGTTACAGAGACGTCTTCCGCCTTTCTGACCGACGACCTCCACGGGACCTCCAGGCCAGCTTTTGCCAGACGAACCGACGGAGGGAAGTTGAGAACGGGAGGAAAACCCCGTGGTCGACTTCCATCCACCGGACCTCTGAGCACCACCATCTGGACCTCTTCCGGCCCGTGTTCGAGACGTCACATAGTAGGCTGGTTCATTTCTTCAGGGTGGCAAATTCAAAATTAGCATCAGACTTAAATTTAATTTGTTCAGTTCCTTCTCCGTTAGCCCGGTAACAATTCCCTCTTTCACTTCACCATCAGTAATCAGAAGTAATTGTGCATTCTCATTCATATAAACACTTCTGTCATGTAGTCCTTTCTTGTGAGAAGTTATACAATAAATCCTTTTAATTAGACCCAACTGTGTCACGGTATCTTTCTGAATATATCAAATAATTTGAGTTCCGATACGAGAATTCATAAATTCAGATTATGGTTGACTGATTTCATATTGATTTTGAATTAATAATTTGTCCAATATTGGACTGGTGCCCCTTCTCATAACGAGAGTAAGATTTAATCCCCACGAAGTAAACTAACATAACGCTACACATGCTAAACTAAGACTTTGTATCACACATTAACGGAGAGGAGAATGAATTCCAACAAAGAACGAATTACAAATAGTGACAGACTTGTGGCCCATGTGGCTGTTGGATTGGCTGACTATTGAATCAGAGAATCAAGTAAAAAAAAATGAACTATGCTGTCTACATGTGAAGTTAATGATAAGTGATGAGCATGCTATTTCATGATCAAATAAGTTATTGGCATTGGTAAGCACTTACTCTGATCAAAAGAAACAAGCAAACGCAAATTTAGCATTGCATTTTGGGATATAAATGCAGGGGTAGCAGGATATAACAAGTGTTTTGGTGGCAGCATTATATTCTTGTTGTGTTCCAAATGGCGCACGTACAAACTAATACTCACTATTTTGAGTGAGTAGGTGTGTTCACACTTTCAAGTACAGAAATATGCGGCGCACTATACTACTCCAATGATACACTCACAATGGTCAAAAATAAATGTGTTGAAACCCTGGAACCTTTTCACCCTAAACGGTCGCCATCTTGGCTACGTAGAGGAAGGGGCGGGTCCACAGACGTAGAGACTCGTCAAATTAAGGCATCTGAGGAAGCTTCAATGGTTGCGGAACACCTCACAAAAAGTTATTAGTAAGTACCACCATACTGCTGCTGGACAGAAGTCACCAATGTGTTTATTGTGTGTTAAACAGAGTGGATGTAAAAACATTAATTTGGAGGTAAAATAACAGAAGCTGTTGGTGGGTAATGCATTCACATGCTGCTGTTATTTCTGGTCAGTACAAAACGTCAGTGTGCGGTGTAAAACTGTTGAAATTCCTGTAATACACAAGTAAGAGTCGTGACATACGAGCACTATATATTAGTGTACTAAGGGAAGTAAGTCATCTGGAATACAGCATCTGTCACGACAAGAACTTTGCTGCACTGTTTCAGGAGTGATGTTTTTGCAGTAACATCGCAGGAATGGGTAACAAATTGCAAGTCGAGGAAAAACGTACTACTACCAAATGAAGAAAGATACACATGCAACCAATTCCTATGATAATAAACATGATGCACATCACATTGGATATTCTGTCAGCTTACGGATATCAGCATTAGTAAGAATTTTAACATTTGATGATGAAAGAGGGAAGGAGTCATCAATAAATCTGCTCCATGAGTTCTCTCTTGCCGCCGAAAGTAATATTTCTACACTGTGCAAATGTTTACTGTACCACCTACATTTGGAATTGCTTGGGAATACACATCTTCACTCTAATCTATAAATTAAATGTTTTCCTATTAAAAACACCTCACAAACTGTACCCCTCTACTCGAGATGCATTACAAGAGATAAGCAGCCTGGATTGCATAAATAGCATCTTGCCAGCCCACCTAAAAGGCTCTATTCTAGTGCATCAAAGTACTTGAAAATAAATTAAATTGCTGGGGAGGGAGGGGTGGTGCCTGACATCTTATCAATAGAAGGGGGGATTTAGCAGAAGCAAAACACTGGCAGACGGCGCTAAGATTCTGCAAATAACAACAATGGAATTGCTGGAGTCCCCAACAGATGGAGAAGAAAACAAACCTGGCTGCTACATTTCCTGGTTCCTAAGCACCACCTGGAGGTAATGAATATGTTGTTGTTCTAACAGGAATATGAGAAAAGAGGTAAACCGTCTACTCAGAAACATGAGAGAGTGCAGACTGTTTGTCCTTGATGTGGGTCATTGTGGCCTGCAGACATGACCATGAATATTTATACAGGTAGACGGACTCAAACACCGATGACCATATCAAGATATTCATAAAATATTAGAACATTAACCAGTAGTAAAATGATTATGTAAGTGGGCGTAAAAAAGAAAAAATCCATAAAGTTTGGATCTGCCAGTTGGTCAAGTGACTCAATGTCATACTTTCATATTGTATCCATAATGAGAGGATGTATTCAGACTGTCTAGAACACTGTAATACTTGGTATTTAATTTATAAATGAATTGCAGATGAAGGTCATTTTCCTGTAGCTGATGTGTGGAAACATTCAGGCAGAGTTTTATAAAAGAATTAGGACTCACCACACATCCGGAGGAGTCCAGCTTTCGGTCGGATATGCAGCGGAAGTTGCGGCTGCAGCCTCCGTTGTCTTTGGTGCAGTCTCTGACGGGTCCAAATGAGTCGAGGAGAACCTCCAAAGAGTCGAAGGATGAACTGATCATCAACTCCTCTCTGAAAAAGGTAGAAATGAGTGCTGACAATGATAATTTGTGTTAAGTGCTGTGTATCTTGCTGTCACTGCTGATTACTAATTTGACTGTGGTGCACACTGCATACCATTTATTGAGGTATGCAGCATAAATAAGAGACGTCTACTGGCCATGGTTTTAAATGGTGATTTAATGTCAGGATTAAAGGTCCAGTTTGCGGGATTTAGGGGTATCTATTAGCATAAATGGAATATCAAAATCATAATTATGTTTTAATTAGTGTATAATCACTTGAAACTAAGACTTATTGTGTTTTCATTCACTTAGAAAGACCCCTTCACATCTACATTGGGAGTTGCCCCCCCTCCCGTTGAGTGCTTAATTTTGTACAGTAGCCCAGAAGGGACAAACCAAACACTGGCTCTGAAGAGGGCCTTTCACATATAACGTTTCACAACCAGCGTAGATTATTTTACATGCTTAAAAAGGGAGGGTGAGGCGAGGCGAGTTCAGCCCCCGCAAAACAATTCCAAGCTGATTTTTCACAGAAACATCAATTGTAGTGCACTTATACAGACTTTCATCACTGATCAGTAGCAAGTTGTCTTAACAGTGCAGACTCTTGAAAAAACAGAGGAGAACACAAAACAAATATGTTTTTATCAACTGTGTTATCGCTCTATCTACTTAGCAAGCCAAGTCGATCACTAACTATTAGTATCAGCTTGGTTATGGATTATAAAGTTAAACATTCGGACAGATGTACAACGCCTTTTATAGTCTTTTTTGTCTTTTTAATTAGCAGAATTCATATAACTGTGACAGATAACGAGGCCACATTGCTGCTCGTTGAGATCTAATACCCCGAATCTGTTGAGAAAAAACTTCAGATAGTGTTAAAGACTGAATGGTCTGGACTTACTGAGTAAAAATAATTAGCTCACTTTCCCTTCACCCAACATCATGTCAGATTGTGTGCATTTAGCGGTGTTCCATGAATCACTGTTGATTCAACCATGTTTCCTCTTCATCAGTTAAATTAGTAATTATCAATATTGTTTTAGAATTATCACCTACAGACAGAAGTAATGATTTCTAAGGAAATTGAGCATTCAAACAGTAACGTCTTGATGTCAGGAATATATAATGTCCTCTCATTAAAACTGATGAGGATATTACATTTATTTAGATCATGTTTCATTGTGTCTTGTGGGAAAATGAGGAAATGTCAAAGCGGTGCTTCGACATTCATTGACACCCTGCTCTCTATTCAATTTAATGAAGAGACAGCGATTTTAATGAATTACAAATACTTGCATGTTTTATTAATGTAAGCTAACCATCATCAAAAAAGCTTTGACTTTTAAAAGGACAACACTTATTCAAAGTAGTCAAGTTATGACATAACAACACAGCAAATTCAGTGCTCTAACTTTTTCTTTGAGCAGTTGCTTTGCTTTGTTGTGAGTTTTTTTTTTTTTCTCCCTGTAAACCTCATACAAGGTCAATAAGCAGATCAGCCAACAGTAAGCCAACAGTATTAGTACTTGAGATTGGTGGAGTTGAAGAACAAAGCAGAGCGGACCTCAGCGTTTCCTCACAGAATCTAAATCAAAGAACTATTTCTGCAGAGAAATAGCTTTGCTGATGACTGTGTAATAGCATTGCCATGAACCTTGCCGTGGTGAAGAAAATGATGACCTCATCGGCACACACAAAAAAATACTTTGTTTGTAAGCCCCCCGCCACCTCTCCCTTACAGTCTCTGTGAAAGAAGACAATGAGTTTATTTCCCTTTCACACGCAACTTGATGTTATCTTACAAACCATTTTTTCAATTATAGTTGCTCATTGCTTTGTTGTCATTTACTCAGAGGGGACCTATTGAACAGAGCCTCAGCAGATGATGAAACTCACAGCAAGTGTGAATGCTAAATTATTTCAGAATTCTAATCAACAGACTACGCGCAACATAATTTACCATTTAAATATCTCCCAAGAAAAAAAGAAAAGGTTAAAGCCCTGCTGGTGACTGTTTGAGGCTAATGCAACATCCATTACATCCCAACATATCAAAGTGCTGAAAAGACTGATCATCACAGTGGCCACTTTGCTGCCCTTAGAGCTTTACCAAAATACTTTGTTTGTCCTGAGGGAGGTTCTAAAGAAAATAAGAAAAAAAAAAAGCATGGGTGAAGAAAAACTGAAACACTTTATTCTCTTGGGAGCAAAAATGTACAAGACATGGTTCATGGTAGTTGTCTAAGCTTAAAAAACAACCCTGTTTCCAAAACAGTTGGGAAGCTGTGTAAAATGTAAATAAAGACAGAAAGTGATGATTTACAAATCATGTAAACCCATATTTAAAAATAGACCTAAGACAACATTTAAAATGTTGAAATGGAGAATTTTTGTATTGTTTCATGAAAAAAGATGTGCTTATTTTGAATTTGATGGCAGCAACATGTCTCAAAAAAAGCCAGAGTCTCTCAGCAGTGAAGATGGGGAGAGGTTGACCACACTATGGAAGACTATGTGGGACAATAGTGCAATAATTTAAAAATAAATTTACTCAAGGGGAAATTGCAAAGAATTTGGGGATGTCATCATATACGGTACATAACATCATTAAAAGATTCAGAGAGTCTGGAGAAATCTGTGTACACAAGGGACAGGGCCAAAAAACATTATTGGATGGCTGTGGTCTTAGGCATCACAGCATTAAACAATTCTGGAGTGGAAATCATACTCTGGGCTAAGAAACACTTTGGAAAACATTGTCTGTGAACACAGTTTATCGCTGCATCCACAGATACCATCAAAGAAGAAACCAGATATAAACATGATCCAGCCGCCTTTATTTACAAGTGGAAAACTGTCCTGTGGTCTGACAAATCAAAATTTTAGATTATTTTTGGAAATCATGGACGCTGCATCCTCCAGTTTAAAGAGGAGCGTTCACAATCGTTTAAAGTGTTGTTAGAGGAAGAGGTAATGCAACACAGTAGTAAACATGCCACTGTCTCAACTTTTTGAGGTGTTGCTGGCATCAAATTCAAAATGAGCAAACCTATTTCATAAAACAATACAATTTCTCCATTTCAACATCATATATGTTGTCTTTGGTATATTTTCAATAAAATACTGGTCTGAAACTCAATCACAGCACAAGCCAGACTAGCTCCAGATGAGATGTGGGCAATATGACAGCATTCTGATTTCACTGTGTTCAATTTAGGATGTATCCTAGAAATTACATTACAATATATTCTACTCTAATTTGCAACAACAAAAATATATTCCTACCATTTTTTTTAATGAACTGAATATTTAATTTATATAATTGGCAAGTCACAAACTGTTGATGATAAACATGTCAGTAAAATAGTCTGTGACATATTTGAATAGTTTTTCTAATCAGAATATATGCTGTTATATGATAAATCAAACTGAGCATGGGACACAGGGTGCCAAATCCCCGTCAACAGCATTAAAGTCTCGAGCTTCATAGGCCCACCATCACCCTCTACAAAACGCAAAACTGTAATTGCACAAAAATATATTGCCTGTAGTAATCCAGGCAGCAATTATGTTTCCCATTACAATGCACTTGAGCATTTTTTAACAGTCGGTGGAAAAATTTTAAATATAGAGGGACAACATTTTCATTTGCATTGTATCTGTATTTTTTTATACACCTGATGTTCCTCCTGTTGAAAAAAATAAAATAAAAATAATTGGCTTATAGTTCGCCAAATCAGAAAATGCTGATTAGAAAATGGTAATTGGCTCGGCCCGAAATCCACGTTTAGCTAATTAAAATGACAGACAAATAAAATGTTTATCTGACTTAACTGGTACAATCAGCACCAGAATACACTATAACTTACTATGTCATTAGAATGAGCTTATCTAACAGTCGAATCAGAAAAGCTGAGTAAACATGTATCCAAAATGGTGAAATGCAATTTATTACTCCGTCTTCATGAAAGACAAGATATCAGTCTGCAAAAGTAATGCGAGAAAAAGAAAAGCTCTGCACCAATGCAACAAACTGATTTGATTTAAAATGGAAAGAAAATAAACAGCACTCATCATTTTCAAACCCTTTATGTACAGGGCATCCTTAAATGAATGGGCATTAAGCACTAACTGCATTGTATTTAACAGTTTGACCGAGACAGCTGTCTGCAGTTAAAACAGAAAATGAATGTAAGCCTCAATTATGGGCACCATAAACATAGGTAGCTGCTGAGTTGGAAGTAAATGTAACCATTCATTTAGTCCATTTACCACTGAAAAGTACCACCAAAGGTTTAAATGTCAAGTTATACCCTGCAGTTAACTTCATTCATTTCAGAGGTGAAAATTACCATGAACAAAGAACAGAGCAGACTATAGAAGATGTAAAATAGTTTGCTTTACTCCTATTTCACAGAACACACAGAAAAAATAATATTTATAACGACCATAATTGACTTTTGAATATCCTCTCAAGGCAATGCCATAATGTAGCACTAATAAAAACACTTAAAAAATTAAAACTGCAAGCAGTGATGTACGGGCCCTCACACTCCCACGCGCCGCCTCCCCGAAGCCGTCTCAGCGACATGCAGCGCGCGAGGGACCGTGTATCCCCGCTTAAAGTTGATATTTTTGTCTCGTTTCCTGTCTCCAGCAGGGGGCGCTGGCGAGCCGTTTGGCCACACCCACTCGCAAAACACATTTCACATGTATCGTATTCACCACGCCGGATGTATGTGACACGTTTCGTGAGGTTTCAAGCATCCTTTGACCTTAAACATCAACTTCCTGTGTCACGGAGAGACATCCAACTTTGCCGCATCATCACAGCGATGCCCATTGACAAAGTCGAACGAATGTCTCAATATATCATCAGCTACATGTTTAGGTTATTGTGACCCGACTTTACGTTCATGTGATCAACCAGCTCGACGTAGAATGTGAAAGTATGAAACGTGTAATTTCCAGTGGCCAACAGGGGGCGCTATGACTATGAGCGAATATTACCACACAGGCGTCTTCAGGGCGGGGCTGTTATCATACCTGTGATGTTTGGAGAAGGTCGGTCCATGTACATAAGATTTAAAGCAACTCCTAGTTTCATGGCGAGATGCTCAAAATGGCCGCCTCTTACGGGCACACACATCGACGACAACAAATTATTTTAAGAAGATTTAATCCCCAACATGTTATCTATCCATAGAACTGAAATTCAAGTCGGGGCGACAAAATCCTAAAAATAAAACCCTCGGCTGAGTCTTCATCCTGTCATTTTAATTGCCATAAATCCAGATAATCAAGGAAAGAAGATCAGGACTCTTCCCTGTTTATCTGTCTGCCAGTGAGCACGACAGTGCGACAAATTATTATAAAACGTGGGGCAATGCAGCTCAAAAGAAGAGCAAATCAGCAGCTTGGAGAAGGTGTTAACAGTGTTTCCTCGTGGCCCCCGAGGGGAAGCTGAAGAGAGAGCGTTCATTAGATCATAGAGCAGAGGGAAATGAGCTATTTACACAGCGTCTTGAAGAAAGATGCCACATGAAAATAAAATGTTGAAAAAGGAGGGCGAATTGAAGTATGTAAACAAAGATTAGGGAGTAGAAAATGGCAAAGCTAAGCTCAAAACTAAATGCATTCATGAGATACAGCCGTATGTAAGTAAATAAACTTAAGTCCTGGTGAAGCTGGTAAAGCTTTATAGGTGTTTACCCTTTTAAAAATGTGACTTGTCAATGTTTATGTTTTTTTTTTTACTTTTTTAAACTTTCACCGTGAATTGTGACATCAAAACTATTTACACAGAAATGAAATTGAAATTTAGGAAAACATTAAAAATGAATGTAGTTAAACTGCACTTTAAAACAAAATTGCTTCCTTTCGTCTTTTCTAATCCTCGTTTATATAGTTGTATCCCAGAATATGAGAAATCTGAATGGCCACTTGATGATTGTAGAAACGAAAAGTTACCTCAAATCACTAAGCTCCTAAAAGTTCCTATAATTAAGCAATTTCAGAAGTAAAAATACCTATTAATGAATCACTTCTAAATCCAAAACAAAAAAGGTTTGTACCTTTTTATTTTCAAACACTATTTAATCTTGCAATAAAATAGTCACTCATAGTAACTCATCATAAGTTGAGACTCCCTCTGGTTATGTTTTGGTAAAGAAGTCCTCAGTGACTTTAATCACAAAAAACAACATGATTATTCCATTAAACCAAATTTCCCTTATCTTCACCAAAGTGCTTTTCTTTCACAAACATAACCACAGACTCTGGATGTGAAGCCCAGTCTCTGATTTAAAAAAAAAAAAAAAAAAAAAAAAACCTGTATCACAGGGGAAGTGGTCAGATGGGTTTTGGGATGAGTTGAGGAATGGATGTTATCGCAGGACATAAATGTGGCACTTATCTCGATAAAAGAAAAGTTGGCAGTGAAAAGAAATTCAGACAGCAATCACTTTGGTCGGGTGTAGATGAAGCTGCGGTGGATGTCAATAATGTGTATACTTCCATCGTGTTACTTTAATAAAGTCAACAACATAATCATGATACTTGTAACGATTGTTGTGGATTCTTTATCTAAAGTGTTACTGTCTGATCTCAGTTACAACACAATCCTACTAAAGGGCTTTTAATTTGAAACAGACACGGGAAGTGTTGGGTTTCTAATACAAAAAAGGCAATTGGTAGCAGATCAAAAGAACTGCAAAATGTACTTTTCCTAGCAGCGCTACACTGCAGCGCTACATCTATGACTGTAATAAGGATGGGTCTTGATTTTTGAATAATCAAGTAGTCATAAAATGTTTTCTTTTTTCTTTTTTTAAATCGATATGTGTATGTGACTCGTCCTTCCTTATTTCCCCCTGTTTTAATGCGCTTCATCGGAAGGTGGCGGTAATGCACCTAAAAGCTGTTCGCCAACTGCCATTCGACAACATAAGAAGATTAAAAACATGTTGCTGCCAGGCTCGGGAGCTTTTCCAGGTGCGACATGTGCAACGTATGATGCGCCGTAAGATGAGACACCACGGTGTGAAAGGGGGAAACTTCCAAAGATGACCACAGGCGTCAAAAAGTTGCGTGCAATTCTTTCAAAACAAATGAAGATGAGGTACAGTGCAAACTCTGCTGGTAGAGCTTGCATATAAGTCTACCGCACCTGAGCACAGTCATTAGAGTGAAGCACCGAGCAGATGGCGATCAATAATCAATGGCCAGACAAAGTTTGATGCTGAAAGTGCAGCGTAAACAACGGCCCTCGTCTCTAACACAAAGCTAAAGACGTGCTCCCATCAGGGCGAGGGTTTTAGAGGCTGGATGGGATTTGTTGAGCCGAGGTTTACAGTGCAAGGGAGTCTCTGTTTCTCTTAATGTGTGGGTGTGTGTGTGTGAATAGACGATTACTAGTCGATTAGTTCCGAGCGATTTTCAAATAGTATTTTTGCTTTAAATTCACATCTCATGACTTTAACAGTCAATAATGTCCTTTCTTTAACTGACTATCATTTTAATACTGTGCAGACGTTTTGCATCAGCATGTTACCCAAAGCTTCTGTCGGTCACAGGCTAATAAATACACGGGCTAAAAATACTAATTTGTCCACTTCCATTCCTGTTGTGAGAGGTCAAGTGTTTTTTAACCAGCTGTGGCCCAGCCAGCAGTTTTAATAAGTCACACAGCTTTAGTATCAGATGCACATTTGTCTCTGCATCTCTTTCATTGGTATTGAAATGGTGACGTATAACCAGCAATAAGCACACGCATATTTTCTTTTAACAATGCAGACATAAATGCTTTATGTTTGGATGTGACTTGTGCATTGAGACAACATTTGATGAATAACCACAAAGATTCTCCAAGACTCCAGTTCAGCATAATGATTTGAGCTTTAACACTATTAAAAATAAAAAAATTTGTCTGAAAATCTTTCAACCTCTGAGTGAGAAATGAATCAAATAAAGTGATGCCCTTTTCCTGGCGATATTCAAGCTCTTCAGTGGGCTGCACTTCATGTTTTGTACTTTGATATCATGGTCATTCTTTCAGTTCATCCCAGTAAAAATATGCATAAACGCTGATGTAAATACAGAAAATATAATGTAATATTCATTAACTCTGACTTTACAATCCATAAACTGTCAATCACAGCTGATGCAGACCTTGATCCCAAGCCCGCTTTCAAACACACACGTTCAAATATCGAGTTATACTCCTGGATATATTCATAGTGGGATGTTTTTTGCTATTGCGCAAAGAGTATCAAATTGTTTACACTCTCCTATAATATACAGCACTGCCTATGTAACTTATCCACATATTACAGTAAAACAACTCCAATATCATCATGTCTTCTAAATGTTTTTTGAGTTATTAAGATGTAAAAATATCTGCATGTTTTCAAAATGCATTTTATTATTGATGTATATTTTGTGTCAGCAGCTGCAACCGTGTAAACTGTCCTGCAATGATCAACTTTATGTTTCTACTTAATGGGATACTAATAACCAGCACCAACAACACATAAATACCCAATTATAATATAAATGTCATTGATCAATAGGTTGTATTTATTAGTACAGTCAATGATTGGGTTTGCACACACAGATGAAATAACTCCAAAATCAGGGACAACCTAATGAACAACTATTTGAAACAAATTGCACCGAATATATGATATTTTTTTTCTACCAGCCATGTGTGACATATTTCTATTTGTTATATCATTTTATTCATGCTAGCGAGACAAATTTGTTCATCCTCATGGTCTGAACTAGTAATTTACATCTGGACACCTTTTGCTGAGACCCACTTAGTGTGTAGATCACTGACATTATATCAGCCTTTCTGCCAACTTAACACCTTCTGGAAGAAATGGAGGTCACTGTAATCTTACTTCAAATGATACTTAATACTTCGAGCGCAGAAGGTCAGTGTTTTCTGGTGAGAGGAATAACAATGGAGTTGCATATTTTAAATGTATTTTCACAAAGGGTACTACAGTCTAAACCTACAGTGTAGGAGTGGTTGAATATTTGACTCAAAATTGTCATTCCTATCTTAGAAATTCAACCTCAGTTATGAATATATTACTGTTTGACACATATGTAGTTATCCATCCACTTAAACATAACTATATGTATCGCAGAAGCTACATATGCATGAGAGGATTATTAGACGGGTTTTATTAGGACTAGGTATTGCCACTGATTTCCCAAATCGATTCAATTCCGATTCACGAGGTCCCGAGTCGACTCATTTTACGATTGGTTTAGATTTGATTCGGTTCGATATCGGTTGTGTTCGAGATATTTCAGTTACGATACCAATTTTGCTTGGATATGAAACAGAAGCTCAGAGAAATTATTCTGTAAATTGCACAGGGAACCCTCTAACATGGTGCATTATTGAAAATATTGATGTTTACATTAAGAATTAAGAATTAAGAATAAAGCATTTACATGAATGCACCTTTTATTCAACAACAAGTATCCACAACAATATATTATTTCATTCTGGTAGAACCTCCCCGCACTTAAACCACATATACTCGTGTTCAGAAGCTAATTGGCTATACAAAGGCCTCAATCATCACCAACGGGACACTGGCTGGATCTGATACCTCCCCTTGATACAGACTCTGGTTGGCTATTGTAGGCTGAGGACAGGATATGGAAGCTCCCATTGGGTGAGTGAGATGTCAATCAAACCGCTAGTGAAATGACGCTATCTGACTTTACTGCTAACTATGTAGAAAATGAAAAAGCCCGCAGATGCAACAGCGCATCGTGTGTATTATGGATGCAATAATGGGTTTTGGACTACATAGTTCACTAAACTGGAGCATTTGCTGTCGGATCGTTGCTGAACTATGAGAGTATGAGTTATGTCGATACTGTAATGGTCTATTTGTTTGGTGGTGGTCCGACAAAGCTGAACTGACGGGTGATTGTATCTTGGAATGGTTCATATCAGTCGAACTCACACATATCGTAACTTTCCACAGACTTCTCACATGAGTATACACATGAATTTTAGCACTGTAGATGAGTAAGTCGATGCCACTAAAACTCAGACGGCACACAAGTGGGGCGTCTGAACATTTACTAAACGATCGATCTCGGGATTAATGAATCGATATGGAATTGTTAAGTGAACATCGATTTGAATCAGAAAATCCCTTTTTTTAAACCCAGACCTAAGTACAATAGCCTACAGGTGAAACTCTTGCTGCATTACTTTGTTGCAGACTGAAATATCCCAAATTTGAATTGCTGCTGGATTTTGTTGTTGTGGCCTTTTGTACAGACGTTATGGTGCCCACAGGAGGAAGGCTACTGAAATGTTTCTCAAGAGCAACTATGAGACATTTTTATGTTTTTTGGTTGATGTTTCATAAACTATGGGCAATCAGATTGGCAACTGCTTTCATGGGTTCTTTATCGATGCAAACCCATTATTTCAGACACCTACATAGCCAGAGGGTTTACCCGTGAACCCTGTCGCCTCAGGTGCGCCACCTTCACATTCCGACGCTACGATTTTATTTTTAGATCTTAATGAACTCTAATTTTCTCCCATAATCAAAAACTTTTTCTTGCAATAACAAATACGCCCAGCAGCCCTTTTACGCAATAACCAAACCTGCTATATGTCTAAATTAATTGTCATTCTTTGTTTTTTTTTATGACTGAATATTAAACTTGACTTTTGCTTTATTGGGAGTTCAGGTATATTTTAGTGGATATAAGCCTCCTCTGGCCCTGCATAATGTGAACACTGAATGTGAACCGTATACACTTAGGTGATGACAGCCTGTTCTATTAATCTTTTCTTGTTGAAAAATGAGTCACATTTCAACAATACACAGGTTCTAAATGAAGCTGAAAAAAATTAAACTATCTGGGAAAAAAACTTGTCCTTGACTGCCTTCGTGCTAATGAGAAGAAATGATGGGGATATCCATTCGAGCGAGACTAATTTTACCTGACATCATTTTCACTGGGCAAATAACCACAGGCACATTAGGACAGGATCCAGCACTGTTGTGCACGCTAACTTGTTGACAGGGCATGTTCCAGCATACACTAAAAGACAAATACATGGACCTTCCACATCTCTGCAAACTAATCCAGTTCTCATACACTTTATCCAACAACATACTACTGTCAAATCATCTGAGGTTACATTAACTCTTGTAACTCATTCATAATGCTGCTGGCCAATGAACAACGTTCAAGGAAGAGTTCTAGTTTCCACTAACTGCCATCTTTACAGACTGTCTGCTGGAATGACATTTACAATGAACCTGATGTGTTAACGCTGAGCTCTGCACTGCAGGGTTTGGGATTTGTAATCCCAAAAATGATTCATGTGTACTTAGATTGTTTTACTTTTATTAAACTGTTGACAAGGGGATCAGGAATGAACTCAAATTAATATATTGAAATTATGGTAATCATTACATTATTACATTACAATATGACAATGCTGCTGTGGCTCAGATGTTAGAGCGGATTGCCCACTAATGGAAAGGTTAGCAGTTTGATCACCTGTCCACATGTCCACATGCCGAAATGTCCTCGAGCAGGACACTGAACCCCAAGTTGCTCCGGATGGTGTACCACTGGTGTGTGAATATTCCTGATGTCAAGCACCTTGCATGGCAGCTCAGTACCATTAGTGTGTGAATGGCTGTGTGAATGGGTGAATGTCTCTAAAATGTGTAGTGTAATAAGTCAGTTTGCAGGAGAATGTTTTATTACCAACTGATAAGGTGAGCACCATGTTGGTAATATAGAAGACAATCAAAAGCAGTCTGATCCTGATATGCAGAGGTCAGCTGCTTTAAATGTTTCTATTTGTGTTCGGTTGTTTTCAAAGCGAGTTAAAGTAAAACAAAAACAACTCAAATCACTTTGTTAGCTTCCCACTTAAATTCCCATCATTTTCAACTTGTCACATGATTGGGTAAATTAGTAACAAAACAAGCAGCACTGAAAATACAGTCATTTCATTGAAATTCCATTATGATGGTGGAAGATGAACTTTGTCTCAGACAGAAGAGACAAAGCATCGCACGGGCAGTGAAGCTCTGTTTGACTTGAATCGACTGGCCACTGGATACATTTTACAACTGAGACAAACAACCGCCACCCCAGTTGTTATCATTCGATGTTCAGTTTGAGTGTTTAATTAAAATTCATGAAATGGGACAGAACTGACGAGGAGTTAAATGTTCATGTTCAGTGTGAGCTGGTCAATCAATCTGTGCAGTGTTAGTGTGTTGTCGCTGCAGTAGGGCTGATTAACGTGTGTGAGACTGAACATGAAATACATGACTATTACAGCAATGCACTTTATCTGCACTGCTTTAGAATAAGTAGAATGGAGAAAAGGCCCAATACAAAGTTACACTACCAGCCTGCATAGGCAGCATACAGTACAATGTGAACATAAATGGACCCAGTAGATCCCTTTGCCTGTTTGATTTATGTCTTTTATAATGTATCTGAGTCAAACTTTTGGTAATTCATAACATGGCTATCTTGTTCTGAAGATGTCTTGTACTGGTCCAAGCAACATCACCACCTTTAAGCTCCGGCCCACTGCTAGCAAAGCAAAATAGCTAAACTGTGCTGTCAGCTCGGTCCAGTTTAATACTGCAGCATTGTTTTGGCTCAGTTACGGCTCTCCCCGCCGCCCAGACACAAACACAGTCACTGCACACAGAGCAAATTGTCTTTGGAGTTATGAACCGTTTAACAATCCAAATGCTCCTCGTGACTTTAAACTGCCACGAAAATTCTCTTTTTTATTTATTTATTTATTTATTTTTTTACTCCGTTTTTTTCTGATTCTTCAAAATTGATTTTGTGTTAGATCCCCAAATTTTATTACCCTCTGAATCATGAACACTAAGACCTCAGGTTCAACCTCACAGGGCTGTTTACAGCTCACTGCATCCAACAATACTGGATAAAAACAAAACAAATGCTGATTAAGTGAGAATACAAAACAGTGAGAGTGAGTCAGCTACATGTACATTTTGAGGGAGGACAGATGATGAGGATGATCTGGATATTTACAAAAGAACAAACATGTGTTTTATTTTTTATTTTCTTATTAATTTTCATCTGAAGTAATAAAACAGAGTGGACAGAAAGTCCTGGTGAGACTGTACTCGGGTGCAGCTATGAAAAGAAACTTCCTCGGGTACTGTTCAGTTTGGTGCAGCGGTCAGCAAAATCCTCCCCTGCTTCACGGACTGATGAAACCTGTTATTTCTTTAGTTGGAGCTTCTATTGTCACATCTCCCAAAGTAAAAGTGAAGAAAAGCGGTGCAGTAAATGTCTCTCACCTTACATCTACTGCATCCTCCATGACTGTCATGTCCGTCTTACATTTGGCTGATGGGTTGATGGCGAGCTCGGCAGGGGGGATGACAAAGCTTTTACTCAGCGGCAGCCACATTCCTTCTCCTAATGTGTACGTGAATCTGTAAGAGCATAAGAAAGGTACATTAGACAAATAAGGTTGCAGGTTTAGATAGAAAAACAAGCACAATCAATCACAACAGATACATGACAGATAAAACATTAACATTGGAATTAGTACATTAGTATAGAATGCCATCTTGATTAGTATTCATTTCGTTAACAAAAACTGGAATCTTAAAATCAAAAATGTGTAGCTGAGTGTTCATTATCTCACCCCTTGGAAATATCACAGATTGCTAGAAACTGATTTTATTTTGTTTATTTTTTATTCCAAAAATGTAGAATCTTTATGTCTTGGGTCACATGTGGGATCTTGAATCCACTGTTTCATCACAGGTAGACAAGTGTGGATGGGGAGCTCTACTCCAACTTGACGTCTGCTTTGCCATGTGAGTGAAAGTCATCGGTCTAATTAGTGTTGACAGGAGGTGACAGTGCAGCATTATAACAGTTAAATGCATTAATGAGCAACTGCTGCAGGACAGACAGTGAGCCACTCAGATAACTGCAGGGTTTTACTGATTGTGTTTTATGGGCCTACGTTGACTTTTTTTTTAATGTGAATGGTTTAATTTGCTTGCATGTTACATCTCAGACTAGCATTTCTTATTGAATGTGTCCATTTCAAGTGTATTTTGTGATGTTTGGTTTTATGCACCAATCCCCTATTGTACACAATAAAACAAACCTTGACACCGCATAAAGGTCAAACACATATTTGGAGCCATGAAATTTCCAGAGATGTTCTTCCAAGTGAAAAAGAAAAAGGATTTTCGATTGCACCATGAATTTCAAGCAGACGTGGAAACAAACCAAACTGAAGTGTAAAATGTTACAAGTCCAGGATTCAGTGCCGTGATGTGTATTTCTAACTAATTAGGACATGTCATCAAAACATATTATTACATATTTTAACGAGAAACATAAAATAGGTTGTTTGGAAATGTTGGGTTTGTTGAGTGCATCTGTGCATTGATATTTGAGTTTTGGACATTTTGGCTGCGTTGAGCACAAAAACTTTTCATTTGGTTTTTCGTTGAGCTGAACTGCTTGAAGCTATCGTTGTATGTTTTCAGCTCTGACCCAAAACAGTACAAATGCAGATTGTAAAACTGAAATATATATATATTTTTTAAAGAAGCTCAGAGTCTCTGCAGAGATGAGGGTGAGAGTTTTTGTTGATTTAATTTTGAAGTTATGTTGAATATATGGGTCTTAAACTCCTCATAGACGTTCCATCCAAGGAATGAGACCCACTCTAAATATACAAAAAGCTGAAGAAAAAAAAACACTAAGCAGGACTTCTGGCAGAATACCCAAGATTAAATTGGCATTCCAGTCATTAAGAACCTGCATCCTGTCAAGTTGGGGGACTTGTGAGAGAAACATGGAAAAAAATAATGTTCAAAACAGTATTAGATGGCCATATGTACAGACCCTTAGGTGTGTTATTCCAGCTCTAAAAGCCTTGGATCCCGAACTTCTCATAATACTACTTGACAGTATCTTCATAAGACCCTCCCTGTCATATTACTGCCTTTCAAACACCACACCCCACTCTTTGCCCATGTTTGAAGTCTCCAAATCAAATCAAGATAACCTTTGTGACATCATCAGGGCTGTTTTTCGCAATCGCCAAAAAGCCCCCAAAAAAGTGTCTCATCTTCCTGGAGTCCAAAAACAACCACCAAGTTGCATCAAAATGTCTACTTTTCTAATATGAATATTTCCGCTGCATCAGTGATTCTAACTAATGGCATCAAGTTGTTTAGAACTTATTATTTTACCTTTCAGCAAACGTATTCATTTTGCATGACTCTTTCTTGAGCAGAAGGACACTGTGTGTTAATGGACACAATGCATACCAAATGAGGAACCCTGAGAAAGAAAGGGCCAATCAGAGCGTCCCCTGAGACAAAACATGGCTATAAATCTGTAAACAATAGTTGTCTGGTACAAGGGACTTAAAACAATTATTCATTTGCGAGTCAATGAATATCATCAATCTTTAAACACTCTGCAGATGAAATGTAATACTTCCAACTTCAAGTCAAACAGTGCATGCTGATTAACATCAAATGCATTGTTAGCACGATGAATAATGCATGCTTCCTTGTAACACAAAAGAGGGGAACTTGTTGATTAAATAGTTAACAACCATTTTTATGCAGACTTAACATATTTCCTCATTTACAATTGTTCAATTTGCATTTAATAAAATGCTAACTTAGCATAAGGAAAGGGCAGTGAATTGTGGGTACTGCATGCATTACCTATCGTTTAAAGAACAGAGTAATTAAACCTCCATGGAAATGAAACACTTAATTATATCCACTCAATTACTCCCTTTGTTTCAAAGTCCAACTTTTGAGTGGATCAAAGTGCTGCTGCTCTTCCATTTACTGTAGAACACCGGGTACTGGCAAGTTATTATAAGGTGGAAGTGCATTAAAATGGTAATATTTCCATATTACTTCTGAGGAAGCTGTTGCCACCTCTCATTTCACCAGCTCTTATGGGACCGTGTTCAGCAAGAGTGCTGAAATTCCCTGTGATGCATTATGACGTATATGGGTGACCACAGGACAAATTAGCAGCCACTTAACGAGCAATGCTTTACAATGGACAACTGGGGACTTGTGTGCTGCTATATGACTTATTTGGTTCACCCTAAGAGAAACTGGAGGTGGAAAACACTAAGAGACCCCATGAGAAAACAGTTGCTGAGTGCAAAACATGTTTGGAGTCTCAGAGGAACTCCTGGCGGTTAAAATGGAGCGAATGACCAATGTTGTGTGTTTGAATGCTGACTCTCAGTATTTATCTCCTGTAATTGCAGAGAATTTTGCATGCATCCTTGAGTTATATAATATATATATATATATATATATATATATATATACATAATATTTTGATCTCAATGGCCTCATTTATGTTTAATGGTAATATCTGCTTACACTAAACAAGATGGTAGCTGCATCGCTCTCATAACACTCACTGAAATGTTAGGTCTTTTTTCCAGTGTCTGGTGTGGACAGGGTTGTTTAGTGAAGTTCAAAGCCTGAGACTGAAATGTTTAAATTAGGATGGATGGCTGGGTGGGAGCAGTCTGAGGACAAAAGCATTTTAAACCATGAGGCTGGAAAGAAGGAAACGGGCCTATTGCAGAAAACATGCGAGCAGGGAAGGCAATGAATCAAAGCAGTTCCTGGAGATACTAATGTGATGCCAGCCTTCTCTGTCTGTTCCCAACATACAGCCAACTCTAAAAGACACAAATGTGGTCCACATGAACCATGTGGGGTTCCTTTGTATTGTAATCAGTAGCACTAACAATATTTTGTTGTCTTTGCTGCTGTTCTGTCATGGAAGGAGTCAGAGACTTGTAATGAAGGCAGCGGCCCCTCCTCCGTTAGATCGTACTCAAGTCAGGCAATTTGGAAGAAGATCAGTTATGAACATTGTTGGGTACCTCGGTGAGAGATAAGTGTCCTGCTATATGTGCTGTTGTTAAAGTGAACAGGGAAAAGCGGTTTCCTGTCAACGGTATACATGTTCTATCTAAGGCATACATTTAAGGGTATATGCCGTATATACCGTCAGAAAACATTGGGCCTGAGGTTACTGGGCATGCTGCACATGTACAACACACTCTGATATTGTGTATTTTATCCATAAAACGGCATGAACTCATTCTGGCTGCTTTGGTGAAGACAAACAAGCTGTGGAAGAGCATTGATCAACTGACTAAAGGCACTCTGCATTTAACTTTTCAAATGAAATTTAAAGTCAACAAAAGAGTTATTTCATTTTTTTTTTTTTTAGCTAAAGTCAGTCCTTCTCATTAGTTTTCTGGTGGTCCATCAAAAAAGAATCCAGTCATTCATTCGAAAAGATGCCTCAGAAAGCTGTGTGTTTGGGAGGGGGGTGTCGATTTGATTGACATGCCTGTGGTGCAGACAGGTTACGGCTAAAGATGGGCGGGACGTAGTGTCGTTGGGTTTTCAATCAGATCAGTCAGATTCACCTCTCGCTTCTCCCTAGCTTGCCCAAATATGGTCACCTCTGGCTCCAAACTGCTACGAACTGGCAACATGGCGCTGGCCAATTTCTAAACTTGCACGTTTAAAACTGTTGGTTGCCACTTGGTCACAACCAGGCATTGGTAAAATGTGTGTGGTGCTGAGAGATTCGATGGGATTCTACAAACAGGAGAGAAAAGTGAAGACAACTGCAGCCGGCAAAAAGTTCACGGGGAGGTGACGACATCTTCAAATAATGTTTGAATAGTTCCCAGTGAATAATGAACAACCAATCTTTGCTTTTGGTTGGAAGGCCTGTGATTTTAGTGAATGTTTCACTCGTACTGGTCTCATCAACCTAGTTTCCAGTGTATACTACTTAGTTAACCACAACCATATGAACATAGTGAAACCTCGAGCAGCTTTACACATACTTCCTTAAAGAGTTGGTGGAGATCAAAGCAGAACAAACAGGGAACTCGGTATGAACTGAAATTCTTCCAGCTACTACACACACAACTTCAAATGAACGACTAGAAAGGCATTCTGAAAACCCAGATGTGCGCCAAGGCCAATAATCCATTTTACTCCTACCGCAACCACTACACATGTCTAAATATATTTTCAAAACTTTAAAAACAAAATCGCTAAATATCTAAAGCCTTACATCTCAGATGTTCCAGTTCTCCCCTATACAATGTATGTCCCTGACTACTCCATAACGGCTGCTTGTTGTAGGTTTGAACGGGTACATGTGTATCTCAGATGAAGTACGACTGGTACGCAGGAATGTGCCCTCACATTTCTAGAATCATCAATGCTTTGTCACTGTTGCACTTTACTAATATCTACTGGAATTTAAAACAGTTAGAAGGCCAAGTGCTTGCAATGTTTACATAAGTGCAAACACAATTTATGGACCCACTCTGTGATTCAGATCCACTCCACAATATAATGGGTTCCTCCTTAGCCTATCACCTTCTACCACGTTTCATTAAAATGGTGACTTTGGTTTCCCCATAGTCTTGCTGACAAACTGCACCAAAAAACATGTTGTGTGTGCTTGACCTGAGCCAGTGTGTGCTAACTCACTTGCCAATAACTCATCTTTATGAGGTGATATGTCAATGTTGTGTTAACATCCCGTTACACTGCCCCAAACCACTCAGGGATAACAGCATAACATTTTCTGGCCACTTTGCGGGGGACATAAATAAGTTAGGATTGAACACATATCTGACGCATCATCCCTTTTTAAGTTAATATCGCAAACGTGTTGGCAGCCAGTTGTCCATTTACACTTCCAGCAGTAACAGATTATAAATGTTATTCATTTCAGAGTGATGTTTCCTCATGTCAAATATATGTCCAATATTCACTCTCCTTTAGCTTCCTTTTTCTCTCTGTAAACTTACATTGTTAATATAAAAATATCATATATAGCTGCTTTAAAAATGTATCATATTTTGGGCTCTTTTTCTTGATAGTAATGTTAACTTTAACAAAATAGAGATGTATTTATTTTATGTGCATCATCCTGCAGAAGACAATGAACCTGCTCATGTGATCACATTTTCACAAAAGTAATTATTTCTATATATTAATTGCTACATACCGTGCCCAACTGATTCCTCTTTCCCAATCAATTCCACTAACACGTAGTGTTCAGATTGCTTTAAAAATGTATTGGCTGCATCAGAACAAACTGATTATGTGACCTGATGGAAAAATGAAACTGCTCTGTTTTTCCCACTTGAAAATCTAACCTCTCACTCCATTATAGAGCACTTTCAAACCTGACATTCTGAGCTACCGGAGCTCACAATCACTTCCCATAATCATAAGGGAGCGAGACAATGAAAGCTCATGCAGCTGCATTCTAACAAGTTATTTGACTGCAGCGTCGTGGAAAATGTAGTCGGATAAAACAAAGTTTTGTGAAGTTCTCCTTACCTGAAAATGCGATCAGAGGGTTGTTCTCCCATCACAAGATCAAAACCGCGCTGGAAGATGGTGTAAGGCCAGGGACTAGCAGGGAAAAAAATAATAGATCAGAGGAACAGACAAAAAAGAGGAGAGAATAAAACTGTGTGTTAAAATCAAAGCAAGAGAAGTGTTCAATTTTTCAGTGTACCCATCCTCCTAATCTAAACCCCCTAAAATCACAAGAGGTGTTTTGATGTCTTAACTTGGAGTCGTTCCAGTCTCACAAAGCCACACAAATCACAGGCAGCATTACGATGTGTGCTGTGTAAACATGCTGATTGAAAAATGTGTTCTCCGGCAGCTGACATGCAATGTGACTTTGGCTTGTATCTATTTACCAGGGGAGGGGGGATAAGAGAGGATGACAGGACGCGACTGAACGGGAGAAGGAGGGAGAGACGGGAGGTGATGGAGGGAGCAGACGCTGAGAAGGAGGGGCAACGAGTGGGAGAGAGAGAGAGAGAGAGAGAGAGAGAGGGACAGAAAGAGAGAGCAACATCGAGCGGAGAAGACAGATGCCAAGAGGCAGAAGTGAGAGAGGGAGAATGATGGAGATTAATGGGGAGTGGCAGCCCGGGGACTAAACAGTCTGCAAAGTGAGAGCGGAAGGAGGGGAAGTGACAGCGGCCCGATGTCATTCTGAGCAAACTCCTACGCTACTGTAAGCAAAAAGAACATCGAGGAAGAGCGGAGCGGCTTCAGTGCCACAGGCTGTGGTCATTAAACATTTAAGTCACCCCAGGATGCCCACTCTGTTACACAGTGACAGGGACACAGGGAGAACACCAGGGAAATGGGATACAGAGGTGCACGGTTGGGTGGGCAGAAAGGGAAATTTCAGACGTCTAATAAAAGGTAGACAAGAAAAAAAACTAAATAAGCCCCACATTTTAAACGTGCACTGAGGCTGGCATGAGATTCAGTCCAAGTAAAGAGAGAACGGTACACTTTGTCTGCTGCAAGCTGGAGGTGATGCAGGTTAAAAAAAAACAAGATTTTAAGTGGTAGTAGAACCCAGTGCCAGTCCGCAACACAAGCATGTCAGAATGGGCTATTAATTTCTTCTTGACATTTGATAAAAGGTATCGTGTGGAGTTTTCAGCCACAAGGTTATGAACAAATGTTTTTACATTTGTGTCACAATACATATCTCTGTGGTTCAGTTGTTTAATAAGAATGTAAATGCACTGAACACTTAAATGGTTTGTTTCTTTAATTCCACATCTACCTGAGCAATGCAAACATCTGTCTAGTTTTTTTTTCAGTTTTTCTAATATATGATACAATGAGTGAATTGTGTTTCCATAAATGTTATAAATAATGTAATCTGAGTTACTTTGTGAAATAATGTATGTTATTTATTTAAATGACCCTAAGTGTGCTACTAAATAGTCCATTTAAATGTAACACACCAATCGATGCACCTCAGAAAGCTATTTTAAACTGATTAATTCAACTTGGATTTGAATGATATATCAATCTTTTCATTTTAAAAGGTAATCGTCTAATACATTAAACAGCTTTTACATTTAACCAATAGGTGCTAGTGGACATCTATATATTTCTGTCAATCATATGACACTCATCAATCAGCTCACTGCATTGATGATTTCATTTTGTGATTTATTTAAAGTAAAGATGACTTCCTTGAATTTAAACAGTGAACAACGGCCTCCTGCACCCACATTCCCTGTTGTATCGAACCAAACAACCAACTCACCTCCCCCTACCAAGGACAATTATCATCTCACTTCCCCAAGACACCACATTGTCATTATTTATCTGACCCCTCAATGTCACATAACTTTAAAACTTGTGGGTGTATTTGTGGGTGGTAATAGCTTCATCCACAAAAGACCTGTGGGGGCGTTTTTTGAAAGACTAACTAATTGAAGTCAGAACAAGAGTTCTGATGAGGCAGCTGGAGTTACTGTTGTTGTCTGCTGGCTCGGGACAATCAGAGCCTATATTATTCATGTGGCACACCACAGGCTCCCCAGAAATGTGTTAATTGAAAATGGGAAATGATAAACAAGCATCATAACATCATACATTTAATTTACACAACTTTTTGAATAAACATGTAGATGAAGTCAATTTTGGAAAAGTCAGTTAAATGTATACTTAAATCAAGAAAATTGAATACATGTATCACAAATCACATATGAATTCAGTATTGCTATACAGCAGTCCTGCTCTTGATTTGTAACATTGAATATGACGACCTAATACATTTAAAGGGATAGATACGAGTATTACATTATCTTCTGACATTTATCAGAGCACTGCATTAATACCAATGCATCAGGTATTTTGGAGTCAGAGAGGAAACTGTTCTGTAAGCTAACGCTGCCTTCTCTGACGTGGGATGGTGGCACCCCTACACATACACCCTGAGTGGTCATCCAGTGTTAGCCAAATGTCAAGGACTTTTTAAAACAAGCAGTGTGAACCCAATTAAGCATTTATACGACTTCCTGGGACGGAGTCTGAAACAGCATTTTTCAAAGCCAAAAGGTACCAAGTCATCACTTGGAATCATTATTGAAGAAGTGACCTTGTGTCCAAAAAGATGAGCTGACGGAAAATCACGACACCCTCCCCACAAATTCACTAATTCACCACTTGCCTAAAAGTGATTTATCGATGGCGCTAAAAGTCATACAAGTGTCTTTATAGTCCTGTTACTGGAAGTATTTTTGGTTTAGGGGCACCCATTGATTTTATAGATAAAGGTCAAATTACTCTTCATGGGAGGTACAGTACTTCTCGGCTTATTAAAACAGGCTGTGGCTCTGAGGGAGCTTTGTCAAGTCTGCAAAAATTTCCCCTGACGGGTAAATTGAGGCATGGTTATTTATTGCAACTAAATCCATACAATTATGCGGTTTCACAGCACTAACAAAGAAGTGCTTGAATTTAGAAGGGCACATCTTATTTCATATTTCTGATTTGGTGTTTGTGACGTTGAGATGCTAAAATTGTGCTTTTGAGTTCCACAGTTGCTAGAGATAAACCTGATGGATGTTTTCCTGAGCTAGTAACTGATAGTTGATACCAGGCAACAGCAGGCAGTAAGTACCGTGTTCTCTGTGTTCACTGTGGGGTAATTGCTGTATTTCTCTCTACAAGACTCTGTGGTGTTGACCTTATTATGTAAAGTTCCTGGAGATGATGTGTGTTATGTTCTGGCACTATAAAAATACAACTGCCACATCCTGAGGAAGAAAATCTGAACAACCTTCCCTGTGTGTATAAACCCAGTTGATCAATGGCATGACATGAGGAGGACCAGAGGAGGACCAGAGGAGGACCAGAGGACTGAATTTTACCAGGCATATGATGGAAATAAACAGTAGGATGGCCCACATGGACAATACTTGGACAGGTTTTTGGATTCCTATCTATTTGTATGTTATTGTAGGTTAGTCACTGTTACCAAGACAATATGTGTGAGAAAATATCACCAACACTGTACAACACTGTGCTCATTTAGGACAGCTTTTGTTTAGGTATGGCACATAACATGATCTCTGTATCCACTGTTTACTAATTAATCTATAAAAGCAATGTACATTTAAATCTGTTACACTTGTGGAAAAGGAAACATAAAATGCAATTCGCACTAGACAGGTGTGGGTTGTGTATTCCTATCTGACACTTGTTCTTCCCCATTTTTAATTAGAAAAAGTATTGCTCAACAATATCTAAAGTGTACTCTAAAATCCAACTTGTAATTCATTGTTTATCATTTTGTGTACTTCAGTTGTTCCTGCAGTTTTTGTGTCTGATTCAAAATACTAATTGGCAATAGCAGTATCTTTTTTTTTTTAAACTTCTGATTTGATGTGTAGGATGAATCCTTTGTTGTTCCACTGTTTCTCTTTGGTCATAATAATAACAATAATGAGCAATCACAAACCGTCAGGATTTAATGATCACAACTCACCCCTGATTGGGCCCCCACTCACTGCGGATGCAGAGGTGCTTGTGGACCGGGTCCTTCATATAACCGTCTAAGCAAAGGCATTCCCCTGCAAAAAAAAAGGCAGTGATTTAATCATGTGTTCATTACAGACGAGCCTTTTTTGAATTCATTGGAAAAATCCCTTTGCTCCTCTCCTTCTGTTTTACTCCATGATAGCTATTTCAGAGATGATCCTCTTGAGGCATTTAGGGTACTCTTAATAATCTCTTAGCTTTAATGATGTAGTCATAATCTTCCTTTTATTTATTTTGATTGGTTTTTTTTAGCTGTTCCAAACATATTTTTGTTCAGATTGTCCCTCCAAAAAAGCTCAAAGTTTTCCAGCAGGGTTCTTTGAGAACAATGCAGCTGCTCTAAAAATGACAACTGATAGCCAATGGCAACTAATGAAAGCGCTGGAGCTCCCCGCTGTCTGTCATGCCAGCGAATGGCTCTCCGACATGTTGATAAGGATGCCGGGTGTGAAACACTGGCTCAATGCAACACTGTTTTCACACTAAGACCTTGCTGTATGACTGTATTCATTTTTGGCTGGACTAACACCGCAGGACGTCAAACGAGGGACGTGATGAGATGAATTGAAAAGGCCGCTGGAGTTTATGCACGGTTTGAGAGGAGGTTGGCTTGGCGATGTAAGTCATGGACTTCCATCCTGTAGGCGTTTTTTTTCGAACCGTAACCATGTGGTTTTTCCCTGACCAGAACTGTATTACATCAATACAGTTGCTAACAATTTCACATGCTTCAGTGCACTCACAATGCACACAAAATATACTGAACAGAAAGTCTGTGGATAGAAACATTTTCATGTTAAGAGTTCAAACCAAACCAACATTTCTGACAGCCAAATTGTGAAAGCTCACTTAATGACCTGCCTCCTTTTCTACCTGTCACTTGGCAAACCCTTGATAAGCACATGCATGTTCAGGCTGAATTAGAATCAAAACAAATAGTAATTAATCAAAAGGTAAAGTTTTCCAACTCAGCCATATTACCAGGCAAGAAGATCCAGCATTTTCAGCTTTTTACTAGCTGTGTTGTTGTTGTTGTTGTTATTTGCTGTTACAAATGTGTAAATCATTTAGTTTAAATACATATTATGAGGTTATATTGTAATGAAGAAAAAATAACGCATTACACAAATCTGTGTTGTAGCATGTGGTTATTTTTGTCACACTGTTACAGTTCCTAAATCAGTTTCTGTTAATATAGTAATTCCTGATGTTTAGCTCCTGGAACTTAGTTGCTCAATGGAGAAGAGCGACAGACATCAAAAGTAAATACTGAAGTTAACTTTGAATCATCACTCTAAATGTCTACACTTAATGGACGCGGTCTCTATTAGTGTTTTTCACACTTATCTGACTGGTCCCAACGATTTAATAACATCCCCAGCCTAAATGAGAAGTGATTAGATCAGTGATTAGTCTAATGAATAGACGCTTGGCGCTGACATTATTTACTGAAGCAAGGCTTGTCTGGGATTGTGATTTCCTCGTGATTTCCTAAATTCCACTTAGTCTGCAGGCCTAAAGCAACATTTTGGGGTAACTGCTAATCACATGCAGCACTGCTCATCTGTACTACAGATAAAGGCACTGTGAGCATTTAAAAGGGTTTTTAAATCCCAGGTTCGGGACCCCATGAAGGACGGTTTGATATGCACACAGTGTCACCCGATATTTAAAGGACTCATCCACTGAGAGTTGTTTAATTAAAAAAATATGAGAATCTGTCGAACACCTCACCAGCAGGACGGGAACACTGTGCATGCTCTACGTCGGCATCGTCCTGATAAGTGAAGCCTGTTAACAAAGAACAGTGAAGCATCAGCTTTTTGTTCTGCTGTCAGCTCCCGGGAGAAATGTTGGCCTTGACTTTGCTCAGTATGATTGATGAGGCCTCACCTTTGGTTTGGAGGGTTACTCAGGGGTAACATGTACAACATGCTCACCTCATGCTCAATAGGAGGCGAGTGAAGAGCAGACACCCCTCAAACACCACTGCTATAGGAAAAGGTCAGCTGTCAGTACCTGCCAGGCCAAAGGAAGTCGTATGTACTGATTTCCCTGCTCATAGTTGTTGAATAAAAAGGAAATGACGCAAACATGTTGGGCTTTTAAGTGTGTCTATATTTGATAGCATACTTCTCTTGGAAAGAGTCTCTATGTGGTCTGAAGTTGAGACATGTCTTAGACCAGGTCCAGGAATGCTCAGGATGTAAACAGTCCACACAATTCTACCCAAGACAAAGAAACATCTCTAATAAATTATCCTGTGCAAAGATTGTACATCCACTTGTAGCAGCTCTGTAAGCATTCAATATCCAACCTGATTCTTGCCCATGCAGTGGTAGCTATGATGCTGCCTTGATTTTTTTTTATATTGAACTGAAGGAAATTTATAGAAAATGATTAACTTTTTCTAATAAAGATGGAGTCACAGTACTAGCTGTGATTTACTCTCTGATCCCAGAGCCAGAAACATTGAGAACCCCTGACCTTAACCAAGGTCCAAGGTTATTATGATTATTGTTATCGTTATTATATGGACGAAAAAACACTGGAGTTGATCTACAAACTCCTTTTTGACTGCACAGGACATACTGTATCTTACAATTATTTCATAATCAAAAGTTTAGGGATTTTCTTATTAAAGAGGCTGGGTTGAAAGAGCTCATTATATCACAGTTGCTTGGCTACATTATGCAAGTACATGTTCTGCTCTTCCAACCTTAAGTAATTATTATTGAATTATTTTTTTTTTTCTCCAGAAACTTCACCTGAATGAAAAAATAAATAAAAGTAATCCTCATAAACTCTTTACTATAGCATGGTTTTGGCAGCACTCGCAGCATGCAGACTTTGCAGCTGTAAACATAATTGCTACTTTGCACAACTAAAGAGCTGAAATGTTTGACACCACAAAGCCAAATTTACATGTTGAATTACAGTCTGACATGTTAAAAAAGGAAAATGAATAAACAATGGTGGAGCAGCGAGCATATACTTTGTGCCGCTGCTGAACAAAGCTCTAATAGCCGTTTCATTGCACTCTCAGGTCACAGCACTCAGCTCCAACTTGTTCTACACTTGCAAGATGTTACATTCCCTAATTGCTTAATACACAGGCACTGAGCCACACTCTAAGCTTCACACTTTCTTTTCACTTTTCACTTTTCCCCCTGCTATTTTTCACCTTTTATAAAACGTAGAATTTTACATTGGTCGACCAGGCAACGAGCAAAATATAGAAATTGTCCTTAGATAGCCTGGAACTCTTGATCTGCCATGTGGGCAGCGACCACTGCAATGGAACGGAGTTCTTCTTCATGCACTGTTGTGTCACTTGCACACAAACTCATACAACTCGTCAAGCAGATATGCACACATTGATCTATTATGCAGCCACGTTAATCAAGCCAGTGTGTTATGATGTTGGAGCATTCGTCTCCAGAGGCACAACCCCGTCCCTTTGTATTTCATGAAAGCCCCCCCCCCCCCACACACACACCCCCCACCCCACACACACACCCCTGCAGCCGACACACGGAGAGAAAGAAGGTGATGAGAGGAGCCCGTAAACATCACCGCCCAGGTTCAGCGCTGTGCAGGAAGGGAAGCACCGCGCGTTAAAGCATTCCGCCGCCTCTTTTAATGTCTTGCAGGAGCAGCACAGATACTGTCGCAGCCCATCTCAGTTTTCATCAGTATCCTATCCAGCAGAAAAGGGGATTGGATTTAAGCTATCTATAGCACCTCTGCAGCAATCTCCCTGCAGCCCACACACACTTTCACTCACACTCATGTGAGCACCGTCCCACTGACAATCCCACACATAATCACACGTATGCACAACGGTTTCATTACGGAGGAATTGTATGAAAAATACAATGGAATTGCCGAAGCCCCGCTGCTGGTGCATATATCATTTTGAGGAGTGGAGGTTCAAGTGTGTGGGTGAGTCTCAGAAAAGATTCTAAGAAGAGCCGTCGTGAGACACACCGGCCCAGGTTTTGATTCATTTAAAGGTTTGAGAACTTAACTTTGTACTGCCCAAGGGAGAGTGAGGCTGCTGAATAATGGATGCCAAACAAGGAAGACACTTCCATCGCTTTTAAACGGGAGATCGCTCCCTGCACTCGTAATCTCATTGATGTACCGGCGGAGGCTTGCCAGTAAACCAGGTAAATTTGAAATGTTCCATTTAGTCATATTTTTTTCCCTCGTCCCCATTAGCAACGGAAACAAATATGAAAACACTTTTTGAGGCATGAACTGTTGAACAAACAGCTTCTGTGTGTGTGTGGTAATGCTGCCCCTCCCACATGTCGCCACTTGATACACACTTCACAGCCGGAGTAGATGTTTGATGTCACATCACGAAAAAACATCCAGGAATCTTTAGGAATCAAAGTCTGAAGATGTGATTAATGACTTCAGATCTTGTTTCAGTTTGACACTTTTTCTTCAGTAACACAAATCCTCCAGGTGACTGTTGACTGCAAAGCACATGGCTTTCCATGTTACAGAATTACTGAAATGTAAATAAATAGGGGACATGCTCAAACTAATAGGTCGATTTATTTAAGTTAAATATTCAAACCTTCAGTGAAGTTCATCCTCAGTAACTTCTCTTTATTTCTCACCAGCTGACTGTTGCTTGAGTCATAATTTAGTCCTCATTTACATGATAACCTCATATAGAAGCTGGAGTTTAGCGCAGTTTGACCAATCAGCAACCAGTTTGTGAAAGGCCGTAAGGAGGCCTCGAGTTTCGGATATTGGCCGGCGCCATCTTGCTAGTTCGGAGCGTTTTGGAGCTGGTTAGTGACCATATTTGGACGACCTGGGGAGGAGCGAGCGGTGGATTTGATCTGATCGGAAACCCGATGATACTACATCCCACCCACCGATAGCCGTAACCTGACTGCACCACATGACTGTCAATCAAACAGACCCCCAAAACACAGCATTTTGAAGCTTATTTTCAAATTAATGCCAGGATTATTTTTTAGAAGGACCGCCAGAAAACTAATACGAAGGAGTGACTTTAGCTAACAACACTGAGATAACTCATGGAGAATTTTTTTTTTGACTTGGGAGTCTATTGAGCCGGATCCTTTTTGGAGGTATTGCAGCTGAAGGCACTTCAGCATCAGCCTCATTTTTCAGACCCCGAAGCTACGAACACTTTCATACACAGTTTATAAGTTTGACTGTAGACAGCTCAGAAAATATTTCCTTTTTTTGAAGAATAGTGTCAAATACAAATTGTATTTTAGTATTTAATTTATTTAAGTAAATGGTTAGAACAGTGGCTATTTTGTTTATTTAACATAAATGTACGCAGGAGTATAATGAGCAGCAGAAAACATCAACACACCAATGATGCAGCTAACTTCCTGTATGAGTCCAGATCCAGATCTTTTTCTGTGATTGAAGCTTTCCATTACACCCCAAGTCTCCATGCCAGTGTTACATTATCTGTTGAGACGAAACTAACAAGAGACACGTTGTGTGTGCTGCGTTAAAGCCGAGACTGATTATCATTTGAATTGCTCTGACTTACTTTAAAAAGTCGTATCTACTGTAAGTTTGTTGTTGCGTGGCCTTTGTTATGTACATTTTCAGTTTTAGTTTTTATCTCTAATGCAGCGCTATTTTTGTACGTGAGAAGATCGTTTTTATGCCAAGGCAGAAGTCTATTGTCAACACATTCACGGGGACAGAGGACGCGTCATATTTAGCACCTTGCTTTGAAAATGATAAAAAAAAATAATGTTAAGAACTCACCATCATTTAAATGATCTTGTTATCTTCTGAATACATAGGAAAAGTAGAGTTATCACTAACAAAATAATAAAATATTTGTTTTGAATAATCCCACCGCAGTGGCTCCTATTAATAATATATGTTTACAAGTATTCAGGGCATCTATGCAGTGAGATTTACTTGAAGAAATAAGGACTTTTTGTTTTTAGACTAAATTGTTTCTAACTTGTTAGAACAACAAGACAAGTTATATCATTCTGTTTTACAGGCTCCCACTTTCTTCTGAGGGAATTTGGGGGCTGGAAAGATCAAAATGTATATACAGGCAGAGAGAGTGATAAAGAGCTTGTTAAACAACAGAATGTTCTACTATTCTGTTTTATCAGCACAATGTTCTCATCATTTGGAATTTGAATGTGGTCTGAAGCTTGAATAAAACATTGTGTACATCGGCACATCGGTCTCATTGCAAGACTGAGGGACGAAATAGCGAAGGACGTCCACCATTAGACTGTACTTGAATTAAAACTATGGTCATATTCATCTGGCTTTATTAGTGGCATAAATGAAAGATAGCTTGTTAAACATCTGTATATGCCATGCATATATAGATAGAGGTCAGGTGACATGAAACAGGGTTAAGCTGGTGTTTATATCTCACTATTCATCTCCAGTTTTCAGAGTTTTGTCACAAAGATTCTTTTGATGTCCCATCAATCAGAACGTATTGACCTGCTTCTCTTCCTCTGCAGGGCTCTAGTTAGTAGTCTACGTTGTTTCAGGCTTACGTGGATCACCCAAACCTCTTACTCACTTACACATGTGTAGTGTATTTGTTACAGTGGGCTAGAGAGTGAAATGCAAAGCTCTGGAGAAAAAGCTTTAAAGGACACAAACAAATAAATAAAACATGTCCACTACAAATAGTTCAGACTACAGTGGGATGTTTCTAGGGGGCACTAAACAGTGATGGACATGGCTAGCTTGTGCTACATGAAGCTTCTTCAGGCGTTGTTTTCTGTATTTGGAGTTCATCTTTTTTCTTTTTCTTTTAAATACTGCATACACTTGTTGTAATTTATTTCTTCTTCTTTTTTGTTGTTGTTGCATGTTTGCCTTTAATCCGAGAGCAGTGTACACTGACAGGAGATATGGGAGAATGGCGTACGTAAAGGTCCAAGCAGCTGGTAATCGAAGTGCAGACTCACTGCTGACATAAATTGTGCCATGTGGTATGCCATATATTATTTTGTTCCTAATTAGCTTGTCTTTTGACCATTAGCATGTTCTTTGATAATTTGCAGTTGAGTTAAACTCAACTGCAAATAACACCTGATAATTGGTAGCATGCATATAACACCCCAGCACCAGACATAATCAACTATATACAGTGGAAAAGACGAGTGAAATACATTTTAGCACAGAAGAGAAAATGTAAAGTTACACCCCAAAAAACTCAAATGATGAAGTTGCACAAAACTGTTATTTAATTGAAATTGCAATGTACAACCTTAAGTAACTTAAGATGTATTAAATAATGATGATATATTACTATAAGTATTATTATTATTATTATTAAAGTAGTAGTGGTATTATAGCATTACTTGTTTCTGGACTGTATTCTAACATCCTGAAGACAAACTTGTCACACAGTGTACAGAGTAGATTTAAATCACATCCCACGCAGTGCCACACTGTCACAATTAATTAATTAGACAAAAAGGCAACAAGGAGTGGCTCGAACCGATTTACCATCACATTCATCATGTCTAGTCGGCCGTCCCCTCAGCAGAACGAGCCTCCTCATCACAGCTGATTAACAGCTTGTCCAGGAGGAGCTGCCCGCGGTGAGCGTGGACGAATGTAGAAAATACAGTTAAGGGAGCGGAGCGTAGGTTATTTTAAGATTTATCATATTATAGTTCTAAAAGTTAAATGCATGTCGAGAAATGTTCTAGTGAATCACAGCAGAATAAAATTAATAATAAACAATGATAGGGCACCAAGGAACAACTCTGATGCTGATTCCTCATATAATACTACTACCTTAACTGTGGTTGTGCTGTAATTACCCCGTTAAGTTATTGAATTTATATTTAGCCCCAGCAGCTGTGTACAGCACTAGTGTAGTGACCTGCCAGACCAGATGTCCTCCTTATATTTTACATAATATACATATCAATCTAACATGCAAATATTTCCTGATAGCATATAATGGTCGCTACATATTATCTAAGGCTGCTTGATAGTTAGTTGGACATACATTTTTTTTTTTTTCTGTGATTGGTAATTTATTTTTGATATTTATTTTTTAACTAAAAGTTAAAGCTGTTTCTTAGACCACATTATTGTTTTTTGCTGTGAAATCTGCTGCACTTCACAGACCCTGAGTTGTGGAGTAAACAATGTGACGGTTGGGTTTCAAATCTGACTGAATCTATTCAGGCAAAACAATTCCACCAGGTGGCTAAATGATAGAGCTCAGACAAGCAGCTTCCCATTTTGTCAGATTACGTCAAAACGTTTGCAAAATCTTTGCCCTGGAATATTTTCAGCCTCCACTAGCTTGAAACTAATCTTAATGAGAAGCAGTGTGTGAGATGTATCTGAGTTTATACACAATATTGTTTGTATTATACATATTTGTATTGCAAATTTCACTCTATGCACTTGCTACAAATTGTCATGTGCAGACTTCCTGCTGTTACCCGAGCACAGATGAAGTTGACAACAGAGTCATGCAAACTAATTGATCATCTCTGCAGCTCCCCTGAAGAAAATCAGCTTGAACGCTCTGGACACTCTATTTTCCATTTCAGGCTCTGCAGCCTCATTGAGTACAGTCATGGTCAGACCTCTACACAATTACAATTACTGCTGGCAAACTATTGTGACTGCAGGTCAGTCAAACACAAGGAGCCCACAGTGACTGATGAACACTGCAAGTTCAGTCTTTTTCAGTAAAATCTGATTGTTCATAGATGGGCCAGTTTAAACACAGATTAAATAATATGTCTGCTATTATGTAAAAGCAGATACTGAATATTGTATAATTACTGTAAAGATATAACATTAAAGTCCTATAATACTGTAACATCACGGTATTCTCAGTGGAAGTCATGACAGAAACGAGTCAAACCAGTGAGCTGAGACTTGTTTTTCAGTGATAAATAACAAGGTTTCCATGGTAACGCTCTTGGTGAAGTAGAAAATGAATACGCATGTCGTGTTCTCGGCCCACCTGTCTCAGGGTCACACTGGTGCTCGCAGGGGTCCAGGAGGCGTCGTCCACACAGCTCGCTGACCCACGGCCCGCTGGCATTCTGCTGGTAGTACAACAAGATCTGGGCCGGGTTGAGCCAGTCTGAGGCGTCCAACTGGCTCCCCTGAAGCAAAATGAACCTTGACCCTGAGGGGGACAGAGGGAGGGAAAGACAGGGTAGGAGGAAAGAGGAGAGAAGTGAGGGATGGATAGAGGGTTGAAGAGACATGGAGGGGAAATAAAAAAAAAGATGGCAGAGATGGTGGAGAGAGGGGGGCAAGCAGGAAAAAAGAAAGCTTGCATTAAAAATATGTGAAACCAAATGACTGCAGCACACAATCTTATTCTGGAAATTGCTTTTACCATTTATTTTATTTTTATTTTGTACCATTATCAAAAGAAACAAGAACACAATACATGTTGCAACTCAAATATGTTCAGCCAAATTCAAGCAAGCGGGCAACAAATTGAGCTGCTCTAAATTGAAATGGGCAGTAAGAAAAGAAAAAGGTAAAATAAAAATAGGTTGATTAAAAAAAAAAAAAATGATGCCCCTTCAGGGTGTACTCAACTTCAAGATTAAATTGACCCTTAAAAGAAGCTAAAATTTGAAATAAAAAAACAAACCTTGAGCAACCTCCACATTCACTACTGTTATTTGTAATAGAATAATTACTATAATGTAGTACCATTAGAGTAGAAACAGCCAAAATGATAAATCAAAACTAAAAATGAAAGAGTGCAAATTGTAACAAATAAGTAAATAAAGAAATACTACAACTAACATTTATGTTGGTTGTTATTATTATCAGTGACGACAGGGATCCAGCTGAGACAGCCGCTTTGTTGCCCTGCAGCCAAACAGATGCACCATGAGTGAAAGAAAAAACCAAAACACTGAGGTGTTTGGATAAATATGTGTCAGAATAGAAGGGTAAAGATTCAGACAATGTCATATTGTCAGCTAGAATTGTTTTGTTCTCTATTCTAGAATGTTTCTAGATAACGTTATTCCACCTTCAAGTTCATTATTCCGGGAACAACAACAACAAAAAAAATCACTTCTTGGCAAAACCATTCAGAGAACATTGAATCATTTTAAGATTATTTGTCAGTGCAGTTTGGACTGATGAGTTTGGTTGCAGGTTCACCGAGTAACCGTATCCTCTCTGTCCCTCCCGGGGTGCAGTGAGAGATACTGTTTCATGTTCCGTATAGCTTGCTTAATAACTTCACATACAGCCCGCATTTAATTCAGTTATTAGGATGGCGGTGCACACACAGCAAACTGGATTAACGTGTAACTGTACCAGCACATTAACTTGGTTAAAGAGCTGTCTGTTGATTCCCTGCACTAACACTAAAAGTGTTTACTACACTGCAACATTGTCACTACATACTTTTGCACAATTATGAATCGTGCAAATATCAAATAACAATAAATCCTTCCATGTTTCCAGCTCTTTCCTCCTAAACTCTGCTGAAATATGCTCAAACACTGAACTCCTACACCTTCATCTCCTCGTGTCTTATTAGTGGTGCTTGTACCATAAATAAAGCAACAGGAATGGATCTGTATTGAAATTCAACATAAGATCAACACTTTGTGAGTGCCAATGAATCTGTTTTAAAGTTGGAGCATCTGAGCAGTAGAAGGAAACTGTTGATCACCAGGGTAACATTCTGCAGCTGTAATGGAGGATAATGAGGCAGGGACTGCATGTGTTAGGGTTTCGGTGAAATTTCAAAGCTCTCTACTTATGCTGTAATTGCCTTTTTTGTCAAAAGGTGCAGCACAAAACTTTCCTTTTAAAAGGTGAAATCAATTAGTTACATTAAATACACTTAAGTCCTGAGGTCTCGCAGGGTTTTACAGCTCAAATGTTGTTAACTAAAGTGGAAGCAGTCGAAACCAAGTTGATCTGAGAAATGTTTCCCACAAAGTTTGGGACTGCCAGGAAAATGTAAGTTAGAACAATATAACGGCCAGAGAAAGAAAGGAAAACATCAGAGGTATCAGTCAGTCATCAGGCGGTCGGGGCATCTGGACACCTGACACAGCAGGTTCCACTAAAACACCCGATACAGCAGGTGCCACCATAACACCTGATACAAATAGTTATCTGCCGTGTGATCTCTGTAAATTAGCAGCAACACTCATTGACCAAAGCCCTGTCCATTTGCAAACATGGGATGCGGTGGGCATTTGCTAACCCAAGCATATTTAATGAGTTGTTGGCAGGCTCTGTGTGCCCTAGTTAGTCCCATCCCCATTGATGATTCCTTTAGAACTACAGAGCACACTGCAAATGGCTGGATACATATTGTTTGCTTAATTGCGGAGACTCATAAAATTGCATGAAAAAACGTCCACACTAAGGACACCTGCGACGTTTCAAAATTTGATCATACCTATGTTGTATCCGATGTGTCTGGTAACCATGCGGGTGCAATGTTTGTCTTTTTTACATTATGCATTATCTACTGGAATAAAGTTTTAAGCATAAATGCTTTATATAAAGTATAGTATACAATAAGGAATGCACTCTGACTTCTCATTGAATAAAACATTTTTCTCAAAGTAGGAAAGTGGAGCCAGCTTGAGTCAGATACTCATCATCACCTCAAGTGTGACTCTCATAGGGCATGTATGCCTGAATGGACTTCCAGAGCATAAGCAGTGGAGTGGGCACCAGGCTTAATAGCCCGCTTAAGCACCACTGTGCAGCACTTCAGCCGGTGTCTGAATAGAGCCTTTATGCACAAATCTAGCAACGTCACATTAAAAATGGATAAGTATAAAATGTTTCATAACAGAAACATGCAGTATAGCTAAACCAAGGGAAGATGAGGAACTGAGACAAGAGAAATAAAAACTTCTTCAGGAATAAATCTTTAGAATTTACTGTCATACTGCCAGCCTTGGATAGCCATAATTCACCACTTTGGGCTGTATTCTGAAAATACAAACTTATCAGATGGTAGGAAGTCTTCTTACTTACTTGAATAATAGTCGTACCAACAACTATGATTTAGTCTGACCGAAGCCAACGAACAACATTGCCCTCAGCTTTGTGTTTTCTGTCACTTAGCCACTGTAGCATAAATTAAAAATGATAAACTCGGCAGACCTGCTAAACATCAGCATGGGTGGAACGCTGACCATGTTACCCTGCTAATTTTGCATTTTGCTCATCTGTGCCAAAGCACAACCTCACCAAGCAAGTAGCACGGCTTTCGACTTCAGGCCAGGGGTCGACAACCTATTTCCCTCTGAGAGCTACTTTACCAAAATGAAAGCGGACACATTTATTCACATAGCTGAGCTCCACCAAACCAGTCAAATATTTTTTTTTATTTTTGATGTGAACAATAACAAATCGATACCCAGCACGCACACATTTACCCGGTAGCTTGTGAGCTTTGGTTGGAGACCCCTCCTTTAGGCTTGTTTGTACTTTGCACAAGCTTTTGGATTTTTATCTCCTCATCGTTCACAAGGAAAATTGTCAACAATACAGTGAGTTTCCTTCTAATTTTTAGAGCCTGAATGAACTGTCCAGGATTTGGATGATGACTATCCATGACTGTATTATAATGGTCCTGGACCAGGACTTGGAGCAGGACAATGGATACAACATAGATCCCCAGCTGCTATCGCTATGAGCATGTTATGTTTCACTAGGCCACGCTGACACTCCTATAGAGGTAGTTATAGATGTAATTTGGACGGTTCTCAGACAAGACACAGATGGTAGAAGGAAACCTATTTACACCAAATTAAATACAAGATAATAAACCATCTCTACTTCAGACTGTCTCTAAGTTTGTCAGAAAAGTTTGCCGTTTCCCTTATTATGTATCTTCAATAGCGGTACATATTGTTATCCTGTGTGAGGACACGGACATCTCCAGATGATGACTTTCCCTGATGTGAAATCCAAGGA
The DNA here is from genome assembly GCF_022577435.1 of Embiotoca jacksoni. NCBI lineage: Eukaryota > Metazoa > Chordata > Actinopteri > Embiotocidae > Embiotoca > Embiotoca jacksoni. The sequence continues at coordinate 983,736 of NW_027185383.1, read as the reverse complement.
TAAAGGTGTGACTACATTTCTATGCTTCGCTTCACTGTATTTGAAGGCGGACACGTGCACAGCTGTTGGCATTAATCGCTTCTTTCCCCAGTGGTTGAATCCATATTTTCATCTGATTCACCATGACATCAAATCAAGTCTGATGAGATTGTGGAGACATTTATGGAAACATTCTAAATCGATCCCAGTTTTGTAATTCAACAGGCGAATTCGCCATCTTTCATCTCTCCTTTGAAACTTTCCTCCCTGGACGGCTCCCTGGAATTTTAATATCTCCCTGGCAGGCCGGTGTATACCACCGGAAAGCAGCAGCACTCCGAATCAAATCAGACCTCCAGATGATAGATGAGTGAGCCTAGTCACAGTCTATAATGTATCTAGACTGCCGGCTCACTCCTGTGACAGCTGAAAAATGCCAATGAGCCAGCGGGAGCCAGCGCTTGGCCCCCGCGGTGCCTTTTTTTTTTTTTTCTCAGGTGCTACATTGAATTTCATTAGTGAGGTGGTTCAACATATCAGAAGGTACAAGGGGAAGAGTGATGGAGAGTTTGCTGCGGGTGGTCACTGCGACCTCACCTCAGTGTGCTCTGATGCTTTGAGGGCACATCTGTTTTGCGGTGACATGAGAAAGCCAGGAATGGGGTGGTCGACCTGGCATTTACCTTTGTCTTTGAGAGAGCAAAGCAAATCAGCAGCTCGACCGCAAAGCGCAGACACTCGGTTTGAGAGATATAGCGAGCTGAACCCCCCCGGAGAGCGGTAGAAAAATGCCAGCTCAGCCCCCCGAGGCTTTCCCTGCCCACAGGGGTGTGTTTGGCTGAGTGCACAATCTGACTTACCGTCAGCAATGAGGTGCTCCGGCACATGTAAGATTACCCGGACAGAGAGGGTGCAGGAGAGGTGAGAGGAGTAAACTAGGCCGATCACGCAGCTGATGACACTGATCAGAGTCAGGGTGGTCTTATTGATGGGGCTCCGTGGGGAACCTGCTGCTGGGAACAAACGCAGGGAGGGAGAGGGGGAGGTGGAAACAAGAAATGGAAGAGATATGTGAAGCAGTGGCAGCGCTTCATTCCCCAACACCTCCCCATACCATAAACATACATGCACACAGTCACACAAATGTATACACACACTACCTACACAGGAAGTCATTTTACAAACAAGCCAAAAAATTGGGCTCAGCGCCCATGAAAAGGACCTTCGGATCAAAAACCTCAAGCCTTTGGGAGGTTTAGACGAGGCATGGCTCGGTGGCTCAGAAATAAGGTTTACCTTTGAAGGGTATTAACACCCACGCTGGGATGTGTGGGGAGAAAAAAGAGACACGGGCCTCAATAAAAAACAGTTCAGAGGTTGTTTTGCAACCTTCCTTCTTTCTTCGCTCTCCTTCTCGGCCAGACTGAGAAAGCTCGCCTTATCTCTTTTACTCCAGAGTGCAACAGAGAAAGTGTTAAACGTGACCTCATACCCACAGTGGCATGCATACATGCACACGCACACGCACGCACGCGCACACACACACACACACACACACACACACACACACACACACACACACACACACACACACGCGAGTAAGAATCACACAGTGACCTTGAGTATAGCCACTCACGCTTTGTTTCAAGTGGCTATTTTTTTCACCAGCAGAATAACTAGATTATATTGTCACTTTTAAATTACTCCAGCAGAACTTTCTCATTCAAAAGCTGCCCAAGGCGATCCTTTAAACAAAAGCCAAAGTAGAAAGCTGACCTACCGTATTATGTATGAAGCCATTTTATTTAATCAAGTAACTTACCCAGAAACTGGATTTGGGGCATGATGTCACCTTTTTGACTTCCCTTCTCAAAGTTTATATTTCATATTTTTTATAAATATTGCAAAAGTTATATTCATCAGACATGTAACTATTACATAAAAAAGAGGAATATTTAATTATTCTCATCCTTCTCTCAACATGTCATGCCTCATGAATCATCCTTTCCTCTGGATCTGAACAACATTGTTAGGGCAGTGTTGCAACCACTTTATTCTATTCTTAAACTTCGCTCTAATTAAAGGTGTTGGCTGCACTTCTGGAGGCTCTGCCGTGTTTGTGACACCTGTGCACATGACGGGGAGATAATTGGCTTGGAGGCTTCATAAAGGCTTGTAACGCCTTCTGACAGCAGCTATTATTTTGAGGGCATTGTCTCTTTATTTCTTTTTTTCCTCTGTCTCTCTTCCACACCCCATTACTGTACATCAAAGCTGCAAGAACATGACATGCTTACAGATAGAGCGTGCTGCACCACTTCACTTTGACAGCATTTGCATGGGATCCTGTTCAGAAATAATATTTGTGTGAAATATTATTTCAAAATAAGGTGTTCTTTTTGGTTGTATGATGCAACATGTCAAAATATTCTGCACTGAAAACCTCTGATCTCATTATATTTTTTGGATTTCATTCAACGAGACATATGCAGATGCACTGAGATCAGTCTTACATGCTCACAACCACTACACACACCTACGTGTATGAACAGCATATACACAAATTCAATGTTTCCTTTCGGAGTGTAAACCATGAGCATACACAACACTGGAGCCATCTGTTATATGCACTGAAAAGGTTACGAGTCATGCGTCGTGGCGATGGGAATACCATCAGACGGCGGGATAAGCTGTCTGTAGGTGTATGAGTCCTCCTTACCCCCTGAGCCCCACGCGCTGTTGGCATTACCATTTCTCATACCTCGACTCCGGCGGCGACTGCGGTTTGGGTCGGTGTAAAAGGCCAGCTGAGGCTCGCTGTCTGCCTCCGTCCCAGAGTCACCGTCTGGGTTCAAGAAAGTTGAACCCGCTGTTGGATTCACACAAAAATATACCTCCAATGAAGAAAAAAAAAAAAAAGAGTTCTGGACAAATGGTGGGGAGTTTTCCCACAAGTCAGCCTCACAGAGATGGCAGGGAAAGAGCAGCCAGAACTGACGATGAACCCACCGCTGGACTCGGTATGGAAACAGATCAGATCAGCAAAGTTTCTTCATTCAGCACTTGAAACGGAGGCTAATGGGGATGAAAGCTGAGCTGAAACTTCACTTATCATATATTAAAGCTTAAATGAAACATTCTGCTTCAGATTCAGAAATTCCTCTATGTGGAGAGAGTGAACTGCCAGAACCTCCTCAGGAAGTACACCCACACAAAACCTGCAGATACAGCTGCAAAAAAAAAAAAAAGAATGCAGTCTCAGCCTGCCCTCTGGTTTCTACCTGCAGGTCCAAGGAATGCAGTAGAAGAGAATCATACCCCCCACACCCCACCACCACCAAGCTGTTATACAAAACCCTGTAAAGTTTGCCTTGTAGAGTCAAACCTTCCCTGTGGAGACTCGAAATACACGTTATCACTTTAGCTCGTCATAGCAGGAAACGCAGAGGAGTAATTAAACATGAATATGTTTAGTTTAAGTGAGTTTAGCTCCTTGTACTGTGTCGTCAGCTGTGAAAATTTTGATTGAAAAGAGCTGATATGACAGTGCAGAATGTGTGCACGAGCACATTTTAGATTTTCGATCAACAGACACACACCAAAAGAATAAGCAAGTATTACGCACTGTACGGTAAATACAGCGGACTAATCAGAGCTGCATTTTAAATTACAGAACATGTTTGTCCCTTGCTGAATGAATGGTTTAAATGTAAACGATTGCACTAAATTCTATTTGTCTAATTGCTGTAAGACGGTGCTGCAGTGGAGCTGTTGCAGCTCTGGATATGTCTGATGGTAGACTATGGGTGAGAATCCAGTCACATCATCATTTAGAGCAGAACATTTGTGAAACCGAAATATCTACTTTTGAGTAAAATTGCTGAAATCAGTAAAGCACATTTGTACTGCTTCCATACAGAGCTAAACTTTGATTAACTTTAAAATGCAAATTGAGGCCAGTGATCAGCCGGAATCAGTCTTGGCAGTGCACTCCCTGGAACGGAAACAACTAAAAAAAGCTTGAGTCTTGTTAGTTATTTTTGCAAGGATATGCAAATGAATCTGACTGTTGAGACCGAGTGCTTTCTCAGTGTGCTGGATCTAAGGTCTGCCATTTAAGGGTATTATTCCTTCCTGAGTTTTTATTTTCAATTGTCTGTTTCACTACGTTTTAATGTTTCAGCATGATGTGGAATGTTTAATGCCACCTGTTTTAAACACAGCCCTGCATCAAAACAATAAAAAGTTACAGAAATAGAAAGATAAACAGGAAAATGGAAAAACAAACAGGATGTTCTGTTCAACACAAGGTTCACCTTCTTACAATAACTTTCCTTTCTTGTGGTTCAGCTGTGTATAAATGCACTTGTTGCTTGTTCTGGTCATTTGTTTTTTATAAACAACAATAACAAAAAACAGCCTACCATTAAAACAGCACAAGCTGAATCAGTGTGTTACTGATTCAGCTTGTGCTGTTTTAATGGTAGGCTGTTTTTTGTCATTATAATGTTGGTAAGAAATGCTGTATCTAAACAATGAGTAAAATGAATGCCTAAACTTAATGTATGGTAAAGAGCTGTTGGTAACAAAAATCTATATTTAATCAGTCTACTTTTCCTGAAGAGGTTAATTTCATTAGTTTTAATATAAATAAAAAGTACAGGATCAACTTTAAATAGGACTTCTGTTGTCAGTGTCTTCAGACTGATTTGACCTCTTGTTCTAACCCTTTCAAACTTCCAACTTCTGTGACTCATGATATTGTCATTATGTTACCGATTCATCATGTAGTCTATAAAATGTTAGATAACGTTAAAGACCTCACCTTGGACTCTTAAAAATAATGGTTAGCAGCTGTCAGATTATTTGTTTGTCTGATAAAAGCATAAAAGCCCAAAATATGAAATGTTTGGTGACATAAAAGAGAAAAAAAAATGTAAAAAACATCATATTTGAAAGACCAGAACATCTAATAATCAGCGCTTTTGCTGGATAACTGGCCTTTTAGTAATCTTAGGAAAAAAATTATTTTTTATGTTATTATAAATAATAGTATATTGCTATCAGTTCTATCTGTGACAACCTGACAGTTTTTTGTTAAAAACCGGTTGCACAAATTTGTATTTTATATTTTGCAGCTTGGTAATATTTGGGGGTCCAATGGGTAAGTGAAATGTGTCAAAGTTAATTCATTTGAAAAGCATAGATGGATGGTCCTCTATCTATGTTTTTTTTTTTTTTTAAATCAACTAATGTTAAATTGAGGATGACACAGTATGTGAAATGGAGAAGATAAAAACTAAACGAACAGATAAACACACAAACACACCGCACATTTTGATGTAAGCTTGTGCTGGAAAGTACCACCATGACTCCTGTGTTTATGAGCTACTTTGTCTCTTTTTGTCCTGTCAATAGAAAATGCCAATACATAGGCTTTGCCATTCTACAGAAAAAGAAGGGTGCAGGATAAATGTACAAATTTGGGAGAATGCACAGCTTTGTTTGGGAGGATAATCCCATGCGTACCATTTAGTAATAAAAATCAGCAAAGAATGCAGCCTGACTGGTCTGTCATTTAAAGCTACTGTATGATCTCAAGGATGAGGGCTGATGGTCCACATTAGGTAGAAACACACTCATAAACTAACTGATTTTACAATACAATTTGCTCATAATGCATTTCAGCTGTTTTAGCTGAGGCATTAGCTATATTTAGAGGGCATGTATTGAAGCTTGTCTTACAAGTGTTAGCGGATTGCGAATCACAAAGTGAGGGGGAAAATCCATCAAAGCAGCCAAGATTTGCTGCCTCAGCGGGATATATGAGAATCGAAATAAAATTCATGCTAACGTTGCTCAGTGACAAGAGCTTTAAAAATCCCGAACCAAGAGGCAGTGTTTGATTAAACTGGAGACGATCCCTCGGAAACAATGGGCGAATGAAAACACAGTTGGCAGCAATGTCAATGTGACAAACAGAGAAGGACTTTTTCATGACAGCAGCTTCATCAGTTTTCATATTGTTGGTTTTGGAACAATATGCACTGAAAATATGAATGTGTAGTTTAAATATTATTGGCAGCCATGACTATCTGACAACACAGATGTTGGCCTTGCTTTACTTCACAAGTGGGAAGGATTTTTTGATGACACCATTGTTTCAGCAGCTTTTCACGCGACTTATTTAATAATAAAGCAATATTCATTCCACACTTTCCCCACAGACATGTTGGCTGGCAGGGAACAAAGTCCTCTGGAACATTACTCAGTGTGCCATTAAAGCTCTGTAGCGAAGACAAATAAAATGTCTAGGCACTAAACCGAGGAAGAAAATGCTCCCCTATGACTACAAAACAGAAACAAATAAGTGGACTATAGCCCCAAAAAAACAACAACAACATGCAGACATACTTAAATTATAATTGAAACAAAAACATAAATTTCTAACAAAAAGACGATTAACTACACTACATTGCAAATTTGAGAAATGTAAAACGGCAAAACACATTTACTTCCTCTAAAATTATTTTGATTTGTTTTTGTCTTGTTGGATTTTCGGCTAATTATGTTGCTGCTTCGATCTCTCAGCCCAGCATGTGTTCTGCTGTTAATGATCCTCTACTACCAGTAGTAGCAATAATGTTTGAAATAAAAGTGGGTGAGGTACAATTAACTATGTAACAGAAAGCAAACAAGTCCCAAATTAAATATATAATTATTTTCCCCTTACACAATAGCTGTATTTATCATTGTGTTACATGGTCATTGCAAACATGCAGATAAGCACTAAAGTAATCACATAGACTGTCCAAAAGTCTGTGTTTTATCACAAATGGAACGACATATCAGGGCCGTGAGCTACTGAATGTGCACTGAAGGAACTGTAATTGGTCAGCTTGGCAGATGGCTAGAAAAATGAAAAAATGAACAGTCAAAGAGTCAAAGCCAAATCCACAGCAGACCTTCCACTCGTTGCAGCTCTAATCATGAGTGGATGGAAGTAAACATGGTGACTGAACGTCTGAGCATGGATCATGGATGTCTGTACAAAATGGAATCTGCAATCCATCCCATAGTTGTAGAGATTTTTCCGTCTGGATCAAAGAGCCGGAGCAAACGCCTGACTTCGCTATCAATAGAGGAAAAGTCATTTGCATGGTTGAGAAAAAAATGTGTTATCTTATGAGCTCGCTTATAGACCTACAGTAAGTTTTTAGCAGGAATTTATCAGATAACTCTGCACACTTTTAATATTCACTACTAATAACTGGTAATAGTCACTTGATTATTGAGTGTATCTTCAGGTATATTGTGTTTGGATATTGTTAGTAGAAGCCACTTGAAAGAGGGCGGCCCTGATTTTGGACACAGCAAAGGTAAGAGCAAGTTCCTTAGACTGATTGGGTCCAATGAGAGTAAGAGACAACAGACTAAGTTAAATAATTTTACTGAGCTGAAGAACACTGAGGGAAAATGTCAGAGGAACAAGCATGGATATTAAATAGCTCCCACTATTGAGAAACCGTCATATCCAGGCAGGATTGATAACAAATGCTCAGAGACACCATTTATAGAAATGGGACAGTTTTGTGTAATTTAGGTTTGAGCATTTAGAAAAACCTTCAATCAAAACAGTCACTTAAAAAAGAAAGATGTAGACAGTTTCAGTTTAAGTTAATTAATTAATATCTTAATAATGAATTAATATAACAAAAATATTCTATTGTTCGTCAAGAAAATGTCAAATGATGGAAAAATAAGTTCAGACAACGACTGGTGACAACTTTAGATTGCCTTTTTGTCCAACCAATAATAAAAAATAAATGTATTCAAATTATGAAAGATAAAAAAACAAAAAAACAACAACAAACAAACAGATGAGTTCCAGAAGAAACTGGAGTAAGAAAATGCTTGTATGAATTCAGCAATGCTAGTGTCATGGCTGTGGATGGCATGGTTGTTCTGGGAGTTTGTTAGTCACCACTTGGTTCTAGACTATTAGAAATATTGCCATGCAATTGTATTACCTGAGAATTAATCCTACTGACTTTGGTTATCTAATTTGAGGTTAACATTTGTGTTACAGCTGCTGAAAAGATTACCATGAAATTTGACAAAGACATTCATCCATTTGTGACTTCTGACTTTTCCTCTCAAGCCACAAGCAGTTCAGTTTTCTTCACTCACCCAGTGAAGTATTCACACGTCTTAGTGAAGAATTGACAGACAGACATTTAAGGATCACAAATGATTATTTTTGGGATCCTATAACGTTTCTGTTAATGGCATCATCCCATCAGCATTTGAGTTGATCACATTCTTGTTTAGAAGTAAGTGAAATTAGCAAGCAATAGCATACTACCACACTTAATGTGGTTAAATACCTTACAAGTATGTAACATACCTGCTAAGCATCAACATGTTGACATTGTCCCTGTGTATATTAGCAAGATAGCATTAGCATTGAGCTCAAAGCACCACTGTAGCTGATCATTCTCACTAATGAAGGCTGTAGCTCAAACAGTAGAGTGGGTTGCACACGAATCAGAAGGTTGGTGGTTCAATCCCAGCTCCTCCTGTCCACATGCCCAAGTGTCCTTGAGCAAGACACTGAATCCTAAGTTGCTCCCGATGTTGTACCATCGGTGTGTTGTAAGTCGCTTTGGATAAAAGCATCAGCTAAATTAAAAGAAATGTAATGAACTCATTTGCCTCACACAATAAGCAAACTGTACATTTGCTGTGAGTTAGCAACAAACATATTCACCATGTCCATGAGAGTGTGTGTTTATGACCAGCTCAGCTTCACAACTCAGCACATTCTCTGCTTCTTTCTATTTTATCCATCCAGTTGAATTTGTTGCTGCATCTATCTGCCACTTTATATGGAATCCTGCCAATTCTCAAACCGTCTCTTTGCCCCCCTAATCAACCTGATTTCACAGAAATACCTGAAATGACCACAATCTTTTAACACAACATTACACGGTGGTAGCACATCATGTGTTAAACTGCTTAATGGCACGGCAGAAACAAAGCAAATGGAAAGCCAGTTAGGATCCTTTGTTGTGGTAGCCACACAATTATGAGGTAGAGAAGTGATGCACTTCAGATAACATCTGTATCATGTGATTTATTTTTTTCTTATTAGGAGGAGGCTGTTGGGTGGAAAAGACAAAAGGACCTCAACCTCGTACCACTAATTCATTTATAGCAAATTAATCAATGACAAGTTACTTAAAGAATCCCAAAACGAAGCTGCTTTTGCTCAACATTTGTTGCAGAAAACAACAGCATTGCACTGATCGGTGTCATTTTCAGAAAGTTAATTTGTCCCCAGGTCAGAGAAAATGTTTGAATTCAACACATAAAAGCTCTAAGTTATTGTTTGTAAGCTTTAAGTTATTGTTTACATTTAGTTCTAATAAACTGAGCAAAAACCTGGACCATCAATCCTGATGATGAAATCGACCCAAGCAGACCTGCAGTCACAGAATTCCAGAGATATTCTATTGGATTTTTCAGGCTCACGACTACATGGAACAAAGCTTTCAAGTGTCTCTCTCAACACCTGAGTAGAGCAGAGCTGCCAAGGACAGCTTTGAGCTTCAGAGAGAAGAGAAACATAAAAGAAGAGTTGGCTACAATGTAATAGTTCTACACTAGAATAACTTGATGTAGTTCAAAGTGCAACAGCATGTCTGTCTAATGTACAAAAATAATATTTGTACTTTTGGAGGCAGTTAAGAGAAAATGTACCTAAAGCTTTTGCTGTGATTGCGTACTGACCTATCAGAGATACGGAGCTGGAACTTACCGAAATAACACCTACAGCGCATAATCAAAGTTTCTAGAAAAGTGCACAAGACATACAACTGCTTTTCCGCTACTTCATATCATGAATTGAATCCTAGATAACGACCCAAATCAAGTATACTTGTATTCATTTTTATGCATTTTATCTGTTTATCGTGCTTTTTATCGGTTTCTTATGCATTTTATGTTTTTTCTCATTTCTTTTATATATTTTTAAATGTTCCTTTATATCTGTTTTTATGTGAAACACCATGTAATTATCTTGCTGTGAAGCACTTTGAGCTGCATTTCTTGTATGAAAGGTGCTATACAAATAAAGTGTATTATTATTATTATTATTATTATTATTATTATTATTATTATTATTATTATTATCAAAGTCAAGAGGAGATCAAAAAATAATAATTCCGTGGCAATAACAGGGCTCCTGGGTTCAGCTGGTGCTCACATGTAGTTGAGTTTCATCACTGTCCCCCATTTCCTTCCACGTCTCTCACCGGGGTGACACTTGGAATGTAATGCGTTTCTCCCCGACTTACATGGGAGAATAAAAGTGTCTCCTGAGGAATTAAGACTCAGCCTCACACGGCGGGTATTTGTCAGTCTTCGCTAAGTGAAGCTAAAGCTGCTGTGTTCAATGTTGCCGACAACACAGGTCAGAGCCTTCAAAATGTTCACTGCAGCATGTTCAGCCTAGCATGCACAGCACACATGAGTACCTCTTATAGCCCGAGAAAGTTATTATGCTGAGTGCTCCCAGACTATAAATGTAGAAGGGGATATAGAAGTAGAGGGGAGAGAGTACAGTGGCAGCAGAATGACAATGTACTCTGACAGAGGGAGTGGATACAAACAAACAGTCGAGATGATGACGGTGTCAAAGCAACAGAGGCAACAAGGGCACTGACTACTGAGCAAGAATAACTGTGATGGAAATGGAAACAACAATAACCATTACCATCAATATCAATGAACAGAATGAGATGAATTTTATAGAATAAATAAACAAGCTCAGTCACAAACATGAAAGGCAGATTTTGTTCTTCTTTTTTTTTTTATAATACAAAAAAAAAGTTTGACTAATTTGTATCCAATTTGAATACCCACAGGATTCAAAAAGCTGTTTCAGACACTGACCAGCTCATTTAATAAAAACAGCATTTTCTTGTAATGACAACAATTTAGGACCGGCAATAGAGTGAAGAGAAAACGATGATGCAAATGATAATGACATCCTAATTATCCCTCAGAGTCATAAACCAGAAGAAAACCAGAAGGCATGCTGAGAATAATACAAATGCCAAATTGAAATGTGACTTTGTCCAACAGATATTTACACATTATTTCAATACTACCCATTATTAAAACTCAAAAGTAAATCCTGAAATATCAAAGCACTGGCTTGTGTAAAACAAATTAACTGAATGGGTTAGCTGCTACAAAGCTGTTTTCTCTTAATGTACAAAGCACGTATAACTACCAAGCCCAGTGGGTGTCAAAAATCATATTTTATTTTGCTCATTAAGCAAATTAATAAAATGTATCCACAAATGACAGAGTCATACATCGCGCCTATTGATTTCTGTGAACAAATGAACAATAGTTTCCAAATGTAGAGGCAATGACAATGAATGCACTTTGGTTTGACAAGAAAATGTGGAAGATCCAAAGTCCACCCCGCCTGAGATAAAAAGCATTTAGCATTAAACCCAACAGGCTGTACTGTTGCTTTGCAGAAACAATGTCTAACGCCCAGTAGCATCCTGAGGAAACAAAGGTATCGCAGGGAAGACAAATGCACTGGATGTGAAAACATATGATATTAATATGAAGGAATGAATTCAGCACTTGAAGGCGCAGCAATACCAGGAGACAGCTGCTGGCCTGCGGCTAAGACGCTTCACTTTTTGTTGTAGACACAGTAAGCTACAACTTTAGTCTCTGCTGCTACAGAAACTTGGCAGGGAGTGTCAACATCAACCGAAAAAAGTGCACAATAAACAGGCCTTTGGCAATAAGCGAAAAGTGTTCACAATCTCAAAAAAGCTCAACCGAATGCTGAGCCAAACTGCATTCAGATTAAGTTGTTCAATCAAGCAGAGCACACAAATTAATCATTTGCGCAGAAAAATGACTGTTCTGTGTTCCAGGATTATTTATTTGTGAGCTGACTTTTATTTTTTCCCTCCAAATTACTTGGCATGTGCATAAATCATCGAAAGAGAAAAAAATGTGTTCTGGTAATTTACAGTGTCGAAGTGCAAATGTTGTTATGTGTCAGCAATCTGCTGGTTATCTTTTTCACGCTAATAAAGCTGTCGTTGCAGTTTCTTCCTTGCATTGTCAGACAACATCCACAGCTGTAATGACTGACATTATTATGGGCTCGTCCAGTTTGCTAATGCTGCCTCATCGATATGGTTTGATGACAGATCCGACATTTATGTTATTACCCTCATCTGTGCGTTAACTGTCGAATGAAAAATGGGCTATACAAAGTCAGACGATTCATTTTCCATGACAACAAACCCTAAGAATATACTTGTGTCTATTTTGTATACCCGTTTTTTATAATTTTAATGACTGACAATGAATGGTAACCTTGGTTACAGCATGTATGCACAAGTGCAATAACATTATCTTAAATATATTGTATGGTCCAAAACTAATTAGGAGTATCTTATGAACCCACCCACAGTAATAATAATCATGGAATACTGATTTGGGCCCAGAGGCCTGGTCCTGCTCTCCTAACTCACTCTGACATTGCTTTGTCTCATTTGGCAACTTAAGTACTTTTAGTTGCTTTAGAAGTAACTCTGGAGTCCATTAAATGTGCTGACATGGAGTGAAGAAAGGCACCAGGGCGTCTTCAGCAAAAAGTGAGAGTCATTACCTTACCTGCCTGGGCCTCACACATGCACCGAAGTTGTCCACTGAGGACAACAATAGCCTTGTCTGTGCATATTTTATGACAAAGATGAAAACAGTTGACTGAAAACACCAACAACAGCAACTCAAAACTGCATGAAGTAGATCTAATTGCCTGCTTAGACAGCCTCATTCCTATGCAGCTGGCTTCGGAGAACACTAATCTGTACCTGACGCACTGAAATTCCAATAGTGGTGTGTGTGTGTGTGTGTGTGCGTGTGTGTGTGCGTGTGTGTGTGTGTGTGTGTGTGTGTGTGTGTGCGTGCGTGTGCGTGCGTGTGTGCGTGCGTGCGTGTGTGTGTGTGTGTTAAGTGCATTAGGAAGCAAATCCTTCTATTTTCATAAACCAAGCTCATACGAGTGCTACAACAATTTGAATGCATGCACAGGGTTTTCTTTTTTTCTTGTGTAACATTCTGCCTGCATATTGTGTTTTCTCGCAGTCCAAATAAACAAAATGTGAGTACACTAATTAAGATGACACTTCTCATAGAACCTCTAGAACACTCTGTGAACACTGTAAAAATAATGAATCATTCGTGTTGTTTGGTGGAAGAGATGCGTATGAATCCTACAAAAATCTTAGAACACCAAGTGGTAATGCAAAATCTTACCTTGTTTATTGGAATTTATTAATTTCATTCAATTTAGGCTGATATTCCAAACTTGTTTTAGCAATCATGTTTCAATACAACTAAATAAGTTTCCTAATTATGTTTAAATGCAACATAATAACTGGCTGGATGATGTTCAGAACAATAGGTTTTTTTTTTTTTTTTGTTTTGTTTTTTTTTTTTCAATGAATGATGTGCTGTATTTATAAAACAGGGGTAGTCTCATCAAGAGAGAGGGGTTAGTATTCAAACTCCCATCTGTAGTTTGGTTTCCGCTGGGTTCAGACTCCACAACACAAGCACAAAAAGAGCTCGGTCTAGAAGATCCAGGACTTCAGGACCAAAAATGAGCTTTGTGCATGAAAATGGATAGTTTTATCCCGTCAAACGCATCATAGATGACAAACACCAGATGCCACGTCTGTAACAAGACAGACAAATAACCAGACTCGTAGAAGACCCCGGGGTAAACTCCAAACACACTGGAGGGATTTTATATCTCATCTGGTCCGGGAACGCTGGGATGTCTGGGCTAACTGGCTTGACCTGCTGCCGCTGCGACACTGGAATTCAGTTTATGTTTAGCACAGTAATCTTGTTAGGATTGCATCTTTTAGAACTGTCAATGAACAAAACTAACAAGTGGCTTCACACTTAGCTACGTTCACATAGGAGGGAATACCAAACAGAGGTATCGTATTGAACCAAATGTTTCCAATTTAATACACATGTACGTGTATGTATGTACAACATGCTAACTACTTGCAGGGCTGGTTGGCAGACTACTGTGATACTGCTGGCAAACTGAGTGCTAAAGCAAAAGCTGATCAGGAACATGCTGGTTATGCTAGCTGGCTGACTAAGGTCTACATAGTCCACACAGTGTGGTGATGAAAAACCCTACACTTGCACGTAGAACTCTTCAAAAATAAACCCAACGTTAAAAAGTAATTTCGCCCCTGCGGACATATCCAGTGATTGCATCAATTCCGGAGGAATGATGGACGTTGATATTGCTGGACGTTTCACGATACTATTTAATACAGGTGGGATCCTGCCCAGTCGCATTAATACTTCCACATATTTCAAGGCTTTGCAGCTGCCAATAACATCAAAGATGTAAAAAGCAACAAGTACACCAACATAAACAATGGTCTAACAATACAGCCCCCTAAAATAACCAATCTAAGAAAACAAATAAGTACATTTTCTGGTAAAAAAAAAACTGTCTCCTTCAAAACTATGAGGCTGTATTGAAAGTTATCATGGCAGGGTAAATAGCAGAATTATCACATTCAAATTTCAAGATAATCACTAAGAACGTGTGCTCGCATATACTTGACTCATTCTAACCCACAATCCTTTTGTGTCAGGACGCCCACCATGCAGCACTAATGTCAGCCTGAACACGGCCGTGGGCCTTTCATCAGCTTGATATAACGCCTCCCAGGCTAGATGGGAATGTACATATCACTCTGTTGTTTGACGTTCACTGCAACTATGTTACAGATTTCTGGGCACTGCGGTTCTTAATATTCAAACACCTCCATTTGGAGATGCCACCGGTGCCTTGTGCCACTTTCTGTTGGGTGTTTGGGGGCGTTCTCTCTTTGTTCTAACCCTTTATTATTAATAAAATGGGGGTTGCTTCAATGTTGTTTTCCTCAACTCTCTGTCTCTGATTGGAGCTCTAGTCGCTGTTCGGTAAAGCCATGATGGTTGTAGGGAGAGCTGAAAACCGTCAAGGTCAAACAAAGACAGACGGGATAAAAAAGCCAAGAGACATGTTGGGTTTCCAACGATCATGAATGAAACATAAGAATGACTGACTGGTAGGACAAATACAATGGAGCTGGCTGTAGTAACATGCACAGATAAATACTTTGGTTGTGTTCTAGTGTTGCAGCTTTATAATTACAATCCCTCCTTACAGTTTGGAGAAGACCTCTGAATTACTGTGCACCATTTATTTCTGGAGTTTCTTTGCAGCGACTAACGCGGCCAAATTGTTTTTAATTGGGCTGAGAATAAAGCATCTGTGCAGCAAAGTGTGGAGGAAAGTGAATTATGGTCTGAGGTCAACTCAGAATTTCCAAAATGACATTTTGAAAATGTCGCTGCCTTCTTTTTCTCTTGTTTATCATAATGGGATAATGCCTCTCCAGTACATCACATGTAACCTGCCTGCTCTCTTTATCTTCATTTTATGTGATCCTTAATCGTCTCTCATTCAGTAGAACTCCTACACTATCGCAGCTGGAGCAGGCAGAGGTGAACATGGGAAGTTTGTGATGATGTCAGCATGAGTGCAGATGAATCAAGTACAAAACATAAGTAGATTGACATTGATGGGAAACTCTTACATTTGTGATAAAAACCACAATGAACAAAGAGCTGTATGCGTTCATTATTTCACATTCATATCACCTCAGGTATTGTGATTTAACGTTTGCATTGCCTCGTATTCTTCGCGATACCTTTTGTCCAACTTGAAAATGTCTCAGTGTCCTTGGGAGTTTTTTCAAAGGGAATTCATAATATTGTCAATGATTAAACCTGTGGAAGCTTTCAGCGACTCCCTGCGACTTCTGGTCGGCCGTGTGAGAGATAAACATTTTCAGATAAAAGATGCGCGCAGCTGGGCATTGATCACACTGCCGAGGGGAGTTGGACAAATAATAACTGCGCTTTGAGCCTCATTTTTTCATGGCAGTAGCCAGTTTCTTTTTTTATGGTAGTAGCCATATGCGCTAAATAGTTTAGGCCTGGAACACATTGCCCACCTGGCGTGTGCGTTACCTTTGCCGCGCGTCTCGGCTGATACTTGCTCGCGTGTGTTTTCACACCTGCTGCGTTTCAGCAGCAGTGCTGCAGCTGCTTGTCCTACTACTGAATCAATGAGTTTCTCTTTGATAATGTCCATCAGTATCGTATTTTTGAGGTCCGACAAGAGACGTGCTGTATCCAAAAAGCAGGCACTTGGTTTTCGTTTACCCTCGTACAGACACACACAGCCATTCACACCGAGACAGATGAGCGATACAGAGACAGCAGCAAAGAAAGCCCCGCCCTTTACCTGGTAAAGTTGCGTCGTGAAGCAATTAGAGCCTTCACTGTGTTTCTGCTATGATTTGACAGTACAAATGTGATCACAGATCGTTTCCCTGTTGATTTTAGCAGGGAAAAATAGGCATCTGTTCTATTTTATGAATCAAGAGGCACGTCTCGCAGGCGGTGTGGCTGCTGTAATCCTTTGAAATGATGCCACGCGGCAACAGGTAACGCAATCACCACGCAGGCAGTCTGTTCCAGGCATTAAACTGAAAAAAAAAAATCATGTTTTAAAAGCAACGTCTTTAATCTGAGACTCCTTACATTACTGTCGGTCATGCTTCGTATCGAGGAGCATCACACTGAGGAAAAAGGGCTATTTGTGGCTGTGTGAGTTTTTAAAGTCTGACCACAACCTGACCCATTAAAAAATATGTACGTAATGCTGGCTAAGTCCCGTCCTTTTTAATACATTACCATACGAGTTGGTAACGCATCTCTCAACAATATCAGCTTTCAGTTTCCTGTCGACGGATGCCATTTAAAACACCCACTCAGAGGCTTTAGACATTTTATTTTTACCAACATGTCCACATGCATATTCTTTTAAAAATTATAAAAAAAAATATACATCAGCTCATTGCAGTTTGTATTGCCTTACATACATATACAGTGAGAAGAAGAAAAATGTCAATTTTAATTAGACATTTTTGAGATATATTATAGGTCACTGCTTTCATGAGAAAACATTTTTAAATGGTATTTAAAAATCTTCCATAAGATAAAAAGGTAAAAAAAAAAAAAAAAAGGAGCAACGAATCCCTGACTTTGGGATCATGAACAGTACAGTCACCAGGCTCTCACCTGACAATAACACTGTCCACATGTAAAGATAGAACAAAGAGTGGACATGGAGCAGTGGTGTTATATGTGATCTCCCCTCTCCATGGGAGAGAGTGACTCACCTCGGGTGTTGCTGGAGAGACGTTTGCGCTGGCTAGTGGAGGTGTTGTGTGGCAGCAGGGTGTTCTGCTGGTGGTTGCTGTCGATGGGACTCGTGGCGATGATGTTGTCCTTGTATTTGTTCATCAGGGCCAACTTGGTGTTGTCGCTCACTGCGAACGAGTGGGCTATAATTAGAAACGAGGGGAAATGGAAGACAGCAGACGAACAAACTGAAAGCTTTCCTTCTAAAATGAGAAAAGCACCCACTTGGAAAAAGTAAGTGTTGTTTTTGGCTGAATGTAGGAGGCTTTAAAACCACAATGCCGCAAGTATAATGCTAAGAAAACACATCAAGCATGTTGTTTACTAGGGGAGAAGTCAAACAGACAAAATTAAAAAGAGAAAAGCTGGCATGAAATTAAAACTCATTAAGTGAATAGAGGAAGCACATTTCAGTCTCAGAGGATGAAATGATCTACTTCTGTAAATATTAAGATATGACGTTCCAGGGATACCATAAAACTGATATTATTATAGGACAAGATTTTTGTAATCGACTCCCTTAAGGAGTAATTCACCTTAAAAAATAGGATGTCTGCATCAGTTAGTCACACAACAAACATTTGTATCAATAATAGCAGCATTGTTCGAATGATGGCGACATCAGTCTTTCGCTCAGTCCTCCTGAAACATTCAGACAACAGTTGTGATGAAATGGAGAATGAATCTTACTGACTTTGAAGAGTAGTAAAGTGTGCTCACTAAGTGAACTACAATGGTGAAGATGGTAAACACCCCATCGTCTCAGCACCAGTATTTTAGCCATGCCATTGTGAGCATTGTTCAGCTTAGCATTCGCTCAAAACAGCAGAATGCTTAACTACACTCTTCTACTCTTTTTTTCTTGTTTGATTCGTGGAACAGTGTGTACGCACAGGTTTATTAGAGAATGTGGATTCGGAAAGTGGGTATGATAAAATCTGTGAAATTGAGGATAAAACTAACAAAACCTTTTAAATAGCTGAATCAGTATTCATCAAATATTGTAGTTGTAGTAATTAGATATTGTAGTACATTTGTGTAGGTTTGTGCCATTTAAACTGATAGAAAGGAGGAAAATGAAATAAAACCAATAATATATATATATATATTTTTTTTTTTTTTTACATGAAATCAACTATATAAACAATACTGTCAATAAACATTATTGGACAACAGTCTAAATCTATCTTTTGTATCATTTAAATGAGATATGTAACAACAGAGAAGCCACCTATAGAACCAGGTATACTGCATACTAATAATATTGAAGCACATTTTATAAGTGACGAAAGACATGAGATCATCTTGGCATACTTATGATTGTTTTCACTTGTTTATGTATGCATAACTCCTCCATTATTCTAAGAAGAAAGGGCAGAGGACCCAAATATATTTACTGAAATCGGTGTTGTTTTACTTCTAATTCTAATTCCATTTTCTGAGTGACCTCTCCAGTGTTTAAGTTGCTCAATATTCCACGCATGGCCTGCTGCCTGCATTTTATATTTCTCTACTTCATCGCATTACCCATTTTAAATGCATAATGCACAGGCTTACTCCGCTTGCATTAGCTCCGGGGTGGGGATGTTTGGATTTTATAGGAACACTGTGAGAGCAGCGTCGCCATAACCGATCGCTTGATGAATCCAGGTGGCGGATATGTTGTTAATTGAAATTCAGAGGGTATAGAGTACCTGCATCAAAACTGTTCCACTCCATACAATAATTATCATGGGAGTGGTGCCCCACTCCAACATCCACTAATTATAAAGAATAACTGATCTGAATCAAATTATTGGCAGGCACACAACCCTTTTCAGTATTTCAAGTGTGAACAAAGAATACCTGCAGTATTTGATATTTATACAAAATGCACCGCCTCCATCAGTCACTCAACTGATGCTCTTCCACTGATTTAAAAACAAGTGAACAGGTGGCTCATTTATATTTCCTGTCTTTTATTTTCTGTTTAACACTGGTAAAACATGTCCAGCCTCCATGTTTGTAAAAATCTCATGTCTGTCCTTTATCACTCACTCTACCCTCATTTAGACGATTATCTCTCAAATCCGGGAGAAAATAAAACTTAAGTTATTTAATTAACAAATCCAATTCATTTTATTTAGTTTCACTCCGCAATTGCTGCAACTGAATTATACTGCTCGAGCCATTAGCAAATCTGACATTTTTGACATACTGTCTTATTAATGAATTATTATAATCGTATGGCCATGGAGGGGAAACATTATTGTATTAATGACATCGGTAGGAACATCCCCCGCATAATGTGGCTTGTTTATAATTTTGAATAATCAGAAAAGTTTCAAAGACACAAGAAACACAAAGCTGGTATCTGAACCTAGTAACACATATACAACTCTCCAAGCACATATAATGAATGTTCTGTGTCAACCTAATTCATTTAAATGGGAAGGAAGAAAATACGAGGGATACTGCTTAGTGCAGTTCAACAGCAACACACCTCTCTCAGTCACACTGAATATTCTGATCCTCATGAAGACAGCCCGTCTTGCTGGGCTGTTGTATTATAGTTTATGCTTCACCTGTCAGTGGTCGAAGGCCGGAGATATACTTGCTTTAAACTACGCAACGCGTACGCAAGATGCAATGTATACAAAGAACCGGTAAGGGCGGTGTAGGAGCCGAATGGAGAAATAGCGGGATCACAGACCTGTAAAATTAAATGGAAAGTCCCATACCGTTTTGTCTATGGACAGCGGGAAATGCTGAAAATACGGAGTATGGATGGAGCCGACGGCGTGTTTTGTCACCCTAGGAATCAGCAAAGTAGTGATCTCCTCGATTGTCGCAATGTGTATCTCATGGTATCATTGTTTCTCTGGTGCTCCCTCTGGTGGAGTGCTCCAGCAACACGTGGTGTAAAGAGGCAAGTATGTGAGCGATAACATTCGCGACACAAACGGTTGTAAACGCCCACGAATGGTTCAGCAGCAAGTATATCTCCCGCCTTATAGGTATATACACCGATCAGCCATAACGTTGAGTTCAAGTAGTGCTGACTGATTTTTTTTTTTGGGCCACTTGAGGGCAGCAGAATAATCCCTCAGAGATCTTTTTTTTTTGTGGTGAATATGTAAGCAACTAGTTTTCAAGCTATATGACCAGAAAACTAATTTAGAGTCACGTTTCTGGCCAATCAACATATCATGTCAAGAACACATTTCCTTAGCTGAAAACGGTGGGCTGTTCTAACGAGACATAGGTTAAATAGAGAAGTCTGACGAGGAAATTGTGAAATAGCATCCATCCATCATCCAAGCCCACTTCATCCTGAACAAGGCCATCGGGTGTTGGAGCCCATCTCAGCTGACTGTGGTTACACCCTGGACTGATCACCAGTCCATCACAGGGACAACACTTTCACACCTGCAGCTGATTTAGAACCAGCATTTAACCTGACACAGGGAGAAAATGCAAACTCCACACAGAAAAGCATCAACTGAGCAGCAGGTTGGAACCTTTAACTGTGAGGTGACAGCGCTAACCACTGCACCGTGTTTCCTCCTCTAACGTAGCAAGAATAAAACAACACAAGGAACAAACAGAAGCGAAAGCACTTGAACTGATGTGATCCGCGGCTAACAAAAATATTGATATGGGGAGCTTCAAAGACTTAAGTAAGTTAACGTAAAACATATACTATCAATGTGCTAATAATTCAGTATCATGTTAATCAGCACATCTACTATACAAACAACACATGCATGTGTTAAGACCACAAAAACATGTCAACACACGTATCCACCATTACGCCAATGTGCACCAGGTGCTACTCTGCAGAAACAACCTCAATGTTAGCCCGAGCTTTAGCATTAAAGCTGCATTAAGTAGTTATTTTTGGCGGCAGAAAAACTGCTGAACAAGCTGACAGGCATCCTGGTAGTTCCTTAGAAAGTTGTCACTAACAGCACAGCATCCAGACACAGAGCAGCTTGTTGCTAATTCTGTCTGCTAATTGGCAGGGCTTGTACAAGTGAATTTCTCTGCTGGTAAGTGTGAGAATGAAGCACACGCTAAATATTCTCTCTGACTAAATGCTTAAAGAGGCAAAAAAGTTGAAAAAGTTCAAAGACATGAAGCTTAAACGGTATGGTCATGACTACAATTAACATGAATCACTTGCATCTAGTCTGTTTGAATCATTGTTAATAGGAGAGATATTATTTTGTTCAGTTTTTAGCCCCACACACACACACACACACACACACACACACACACACACACACACACACACACCGCCTTAATTATCTCCGCTGTCTTTTTTGACCTGGCTGTTTGTGCATCAGTCAACTTACCAGGTGTGAGGTCCATATTATTCTTGTCATTACAGCCCTGGAGGGAGTCCAGGGTACGGGTGACTTGGCTGGCAAATTCCTCCCCACCATTCATGCACTCGCGCTGCAGATGGTGACGCAGGTCGGTAATGTCGTACTCGTACCTGGGGATGATGTGGAAATCAATTAGCATTGCATTATCTTGACTTATCTAAATTAGAATAAATATCACGAGCGGCTAATGTGCTTGATGGGGCGGCCGAGATTTCCAAGTGTGACAGAATGTACCGATAAGGCTTAAAACTCATTACAGATTACTACAATTACTGCGTGCAGGTTGCATTTTATCAGCAGCTTTCCACAGTTCAAACAATCTGAAGCTCTGGTTGTGTAAAATGTGGACAAACAAACCCCACACCGTGATTATTCATCTCAGTAATATAATGTGCTGCATGTGATTATGTTCACTGTTTCAGTTTACTCCCCCACCCTCCCGTCTCCCCCCTCCCATCCCAAACCCGGCTTGTACCCATCCAAAATCGGTGTCTCCCGGATGCTGAGGGTACCGCTGGAGTTTGGCCCCTGACCACGGGAGTTCCTTAAGCTCTCCCGGGCCTGGCCACCCATCAGCACCGACGGGATGTAGTGGATCTCATTAGCCGCCTCAGCGCTGGCGCTTTTCTGGGGCTGAGGGATGCGGCGGCGTTTGCACCAGCGGCGGCGAGTGTAGAGGATCAGGACCAGGCACAGGATGGACAGCAGCAGGGCGATCATCCCGCCCTGAGGGGGAGGAGGTTGGCATTTGGAGCGGAGACAGAAAAAAGAAAAGGGAGGAAGGAGAAAGAAGCGGGGAGAGAGCGAGAGAGAGAGCAGAGGGAGTCAAAGGCGAGAACAGAGTCAGAGAATCTTGCCAAGTAGAATACGGATCAAAGTCAAAGTCATGATGCCCACAGCACAATTTGAAAAAGGCTGCAGCTACAATTTAGCGAGTGACGCCTGCAGTGGTTTTAAATGACAGTAGATTTCATGCGACTGTGCAACCATTTCACCTTGAAACAAAGTAATGGGAAAGTTCTGAACATGGCTGTGAACTGATTCCTCCTGATGTAAGGCCATGTGGGATGTGTCAGCAATTCTACATAGTATTGCCACTTAAAGCACTGAGGTCAGTGCCCAGACCATTAAGAGGCAGTTCTACAACTTTTCTCAAAAGCAGACATCCGACGATTTAGGAGATACACTTCTTCTTTGATGGTTAATGCCAGCAGTCGGTTAGCTTAGCTCGACACATCGAGAGGAAATGAGGGGAAACACACACACACACACACACACACACACACACACACACACACACACACACACACACACAGAGAGATAAACAGTCTAAAAATACGAAACTCTTCTTTTGAAGGGGGATATGTGCCAAAACGTTCCTGGCAGCCTCACACTGGAACGATCTGAGTACATCTTCCACTACTGGATGCTGTTTTTCCCCATCTGACTTCTTTCCAGCAACACTGACACATTTCAGGAAACAGAAAGGAACCTGGTGAGATCAGCGTTATAATAATTACTGGTCATGTGATGACCATTTGTTTTTTTTCTGTGGTTAAAGGGACAAATTCTTCTTAGTTTTTTTATGGCTTTGGTGATTATTTAGGCAACTTTCTTGTTAACCGAGTTTCATTCACAAAATACCCCCTTAAACACACACGCACAAATGACTTACCTACCTCATAATTACAAGGGAAGATCGAATGCAATATCTAAACCATCTAAATCATAAGAAAAGGTGGTTATCAACCCTGATTATTTGAGAAGGTATTCTAATGTGACCCGATTTATTTTTCTGACCTAAATTATGAATATAAAGTAAAAGCATTTTGGAAACTGTAAATGTTGCATTATAAAAGCTTCCCCATGTCTAAATAAACAAGACATTTAATGTTTCCATGGATGTAGGTGAGTATTGTGGACACAAGCCCCTATTTGCCTACATACACCAAGTTAGCTTTAAAGAGTTGTATTTTGCTTTGCACCATTGTATGTACCGATATATTTACATTCAGAAAAACAAAATCCGCCTGTGAATGCCTTGCATAATTTTGATATCACACTTGGATTTATTTATTTTTTCCTGCACTATACACATGAATGGTTGTGGGGCTGAGCAGCTGGCAAGTACTCCACTTTGATAAACTTCCATACACATGTCAACCAATGAAGCTTGTGCATCTAGCTCACAGGATGAGTGGTGGTTAAACGCAGCAGCCAAAAGCATTCCTAAACATCTTTCCACCATTGTTTGGTAAAGTTCAGCTCAGCTGAACTCCAGAGGATCCAGCTGTGTTTCACACAGGCCCCATCTGCTGGATCATGTGGCTATGTAGCTTTGCATTGTCAGTCAATCAAGTTAATCTCTCTTTCCATGCTCTGTTAACCATCCAAACATGAGTCATTTCTGAGTACCTCCAGCCTCAGGTAATACAATAGAGAAACAAAATGTGTACACATCATCAAAAATCTACAAGCAAAATGTGTACACATCATCAAAAATCTACGAGCACTGCTTTATCAATATTTGTAAATTATCCTTCCCTTACTAATGAAACTCTAGCTGCAATAGATTTTAATTAGTGTTGATAAATTGTGCCCAGTGTTATCCTCTTCAGACTACAGACTGCAGTGTGATCAACATGGATCCATGTGGCATCACATCCCTGAAATGTGACTAAAGTCAATGGGAGATCACCTGTGCTCAGCCTGTGGGAAGACAGACGATAGAAGTCAATGGTGACTTTAAATATCAGCTCGTATATGTATTCCAGGAAGTGCTGATACCAGATGACTGGATCAGGTCACATGACCGCTTTCATTTTGCTCTTTTTCTCTCTGATTTTAATGACTTATGAGACGGTCGATGGGGCAAAGGGATCTACACCCGCAGAGGAGCAGGAGAAGGCACAAGATGGACAGATGAAGGGCAGTGAGCCTACCCCACGGACAGGTGAGCAGGGGGGACGGAGACACAATCAGACAGATACTGGAGAGAAAGGGTGCCAGTGAGTGTGTGTGTGTGTGTGTGTGTGTGTGTGTGTGTGTGTGTGTGTGTGTGTGTGTGTGTGTGTGTGTGTGTGTGTGTGTGTGGGGTGTCAAACACAGAGCAGAAAAGCAAGAGCCAAGAAGCAGGGATTGGATCAAAGTCAAGACAAGTCAAACGTACAGAGCCTGTGGAAACTCAGGAGAGTGAGAGGGATTGTCAGTTTGAATATCAACCAATATCTCCTCTGTGAATGAAGCCAGTGAGAGTTTCTGGGCAGTTTTACTTCACTCATTTTTTTCTCGGGCCATTTTTTAAGTTGCTAAAAAGATGATTTAGAGAGAGGCACAGGAAAGATAACAGGCTGTAATGTTGACTTGAAACACATGACTTTATATGTACAGTGTGTGCCATTTACAACCTCCTGGTGTCTAATCTGATGCTGGCAGCTGAGCGCAATCAAACAAATCCAAATCAGATACAGTGTGCAATTCGGAAAATGTCAAAAAGAGTTATGAAAATGTCGAGGTGACAGCACGGAGAGAGACTGACAGCAGCAGCCTGTCACTGGAGATGGATTTTTATAAAAGACTGAAATCTTAAAAAATTGGAACAAAATGGATGTGTCTCTCAGCAAGGTGGGCAAAGATATTTACTGCACTTTGCATGACATAAAGTTAAAAATAAAATGTGTATTTCCTTTTCAATAATGCCAGTTTACATGATTCAAATAGATAAACCAGTACTTAGGTGATTACATGCTACAACTGGCCTACAACTGATGAAAGAATGAAAGAAAAAAAAGAAAAATCAATTAGAAATAAACTGTCAGCTCAGTCAAACAAGCAGAGTTATGGAAAGATAAGCAGAAATGATTAAATGAAAAAGGGATTTTAATCAGAAATTTACATAAAACATCCCTTTTCAAACATATTAGAGATTCTGGGTCTGAATAAAAATGGGGCTTAGTTGCCCATATTAATTTAAATTGGCAAAAGTAGAGGCTTATTTGCATAAGTTGTTTGCTTAATCGGCACAGTCAAGGACATTAACAAATGACACCATGATATGGGCCACTTATGCAGTAAATCTGCATGCATAGTGGTCAGAGAGGAGACCTGGTTTGTGATGATTACATTTCCAGCACTTTGAAAGTCACTGATGAAGCCCAATATCCACGCTCACACACAGTAAAACAATGACGATAGTCTTAAAAATAAATGTTTGTGCCAACCAAAAAGGACACAGAGAAACTGCTTTTATTTTTGCCCAGAAAAGATAGATAAAAGACTAGATTTTAGTAGAAGCATACATGAAACAATATTTTACACTGGAAACTGGTCATGGGGTCATTCTTATAGACAAAAACAGAACAAAAATCACCAAACTATCCAGTTATCCCCCTTTTACAGAGCATTGTAGTGTTTTTTTTTTAGCTTAATGTCTTGATTTAATGTTCCATAAGTATGCCTCTGCAGTCGCATGGTCCCAAACTACAGAGTTTCCAAATACAAGCTGTTTTCAGCAAAAAAATGTAATTACAAGAAAAATAAATAAATAAAAGCCCAGCTGTAAATGACCTGTTTCGCACCAAACAGCAGACCGACAATGTTAATGACAAGTGCTGAACATTTCGGAGCATTTACATACATGTTTCTCAGGTTTCATACTGGTCTTTAAAGGATCCCTCTCTAAAGTGATTTCAATGCATGTGATTATTGTATGTGAATCTGTTATGAGGCTTCAGCACTCTGCATCGAACATATCATAGGGATTCCTTCCAGTTTGTTTTTATTATAAAGTCCCACTGTGTTTCCTTGGACCTTGACTTCATGTCGAGCTGCAGTGGAGGAATAGGGGCAAAACGAGGTGATACATACTAACTAAGGCTGGATATCATCCTAAAAGTTTTCATACCGGTACCAATACCAGTTCCTGAATGATAAATTGTTTTATAACAACTTTATAAAACTCATTTAATTACAACAAATTTACATTACACGGGATGGTACAAATCGTTGGTATCCATGCAGTTCAGAGGGGCAGAGTGTAAAGCAGGTTGCATCTGAAGCTACAATTCAGAGATGTCCCCTACAGACCGTACATACAAGCTATGTCTCGATGCTACAATGTACCGATACTCCCTTAGTGCATATGTAGCTTAGACATTTAAAAAAGGTACTTTTTGATAGCATCAAAACAATTTGGTCGGTGCCATAAAAGTTATCGAAGTTCAGCACACGGCCCTCGTGCTATTAAGTCTGTAACTTCAGAAGATGCCCACTTGACTTGTCCAGCTCTGACTACTGTCCAAATTACTTATTAAAAACTTTGCAGCTGATCCAAAATGCTGCAGCAAGAGTACTGACGGGATTTAGCAAGAGAGATCATATTTCTCCAGTTTTAGCTTCTCTTCACTGGCTTCCTGTTAAATCAATAATATAATTTAAAATTCTCTTGATGATTTACAAAGCCCTACATGACCAGGCTCCATCATATCTTAGAGATCTTATAGAACCATATAATCCTAGCAGAGTACTTCTCTCTCAGTACGCTGGTCTACTTGTGGTTCCTAGAGTTTACAGAAGTAGAACGGGAGGCGGAGCTTCAGTTTTCAGGCTCCTCCCCTGTGGAACCAGCTCCCAGTTTGTGTTCGAGGGGCAGAAACCGTCTCTAGCTGTAAGGTTAGACTCAAAACGTTCCTTTTTGATAAAGCCTATAGTTAGGGCTGGCTCAGGTAGACCTGAACCAACCCTTAGTTATGCTGTTATAAGCTGAGGCTGCTGGGGGACCTCGTTACATGCTGAGCTTCTTTTCTTTCCTCCTACTCTTTAACTGACTCGTACCTCACCATCCTTTTCTCTCCCATAGTTTCTTCTTATTGTCTGTTGTCTCCATTCAGTTCCCTCGCTCGCATAGTTTCTGTTCTTTCTTTTTCATATGTCCCGTCATGGAGCTGCATGTCTCTGCCCTGCGCTTGTCGTCTCCACCAACAGTTCTTCTCTTCTATCTCTATGCTGTCCTTTTCTCTCTCTGCTCTCCTCTCACCCCAACCAGTCGAGGCAGATGGCCGCCCACCCCTGAGCCTGGTTCTGTCGGAGGTTTCTTCCTGTTAAGAGGGAGTTTTTCTTCCCTCTGTTGGAGGTTTTTCTCCCTTAAAGGGAGTTTTTTCCCTCCCAGCTTATGTGGGAATTGTTGAATTGTTGGGTTTCTCTGTATAATATTGTAAAGTCTTGCTGTAAGGACTTTAATGTGTTAAGTGCCATGAAATAACCTGTGTTGTGATTTGTCGCTATATAAATAAAGTTGAATTGAAAATTGAATAATGTTGGAAAAGATGTGACATTTGATTTATTCTTGTTACTAATCTGGTAAAAATAAACAGTTGACTTTTGGAATTTTCAAGTTTGATAATGAGAATTTAAATATATAAGTATTGATGCTCAGGTTTAATGTTAAGTGCCACCATTGTTTCATTCCTCCCTGAGAGAACTGCAATACAATGTCAAATGTCAAGTACTTTAAATGGTTCTAAATCAAATAAGGCTCTGTGACAAATGTAATTCAAACCCATCAACCTGCATTAGCGTCCATGCGTAGAGGGGGCTAACACAGGCAAGAAGGAAAATGTATTTTTACTTGGAATCAGAGTTGGGACTAAGTGGACTCTGTTCTCTTATAGAGCCAATAAAACCAAAGCACACATCAAAGCATGCCAGCGCTCCAGCCTCATAATCCACTTACTAACGGATGAGGATGATGTTATAATAGCACCAGTGCTCCTTATGACTTGCACTCCTGTCATGTAGGTCCTGAATGGAGGAAAGAGGACATGGCCTTTCACAGGCTGACAGAGCAGACATGGTATTAGAACTGAGCTATCAATCTGTCACTTAGTCTCTGGATGCGAGGCATTAAGATGCAGGAAGGCAGAGATATCTGGACTATCTGACAGCTACACGACAGCAAAAGGAAGTTTTCTGCCTGGAATATAAGAAAGTTTAACATAGCCAAAGGGCCACTGATTGAATTTAATATCAAGTTCCAACAATAATAGGGGAAACTGACAGTTTTCAAACTCTGAATCCTTTTCTTTTTTTTTATAACGTAAACTCACAAATCCTGCGTCAATGTTGTCAAAGTATAATATTTAACACCGACAATAAATGAAATGAAACTTGAATTGTGGGGATTCTTACCAAAAGGCTTTATGATCCAGTGCTGATTTTGACATTGAACAAATGGGAAAGTCACAACCCCATTTCACACATGCCACATGAGGGTTTCTCCACTGGAAATGAGTATTAATGACAGAACTGGCTGATATCATTTGATTCAATTTGGCTTATTTCATAAAAGCTAATATAGCATGAAGCCATGATGGTGTGGCCCTGTGTGGTGATGGGATATTAATGTGAATTATATTATGGCTGTAAATTGTAGTTGTAATTGTAAGAGTTTTAAATGGTTGAAAGATGCTAGCTGAAAAGACTTCAGTTATGTTGCAGTGCCTTTAAATTCTTATGAGATTAGAAGGTAGAATTTTTCATATATTATTCTGATGGCATACAGTTATTTATCCTTGAAAAATGAACCATTCCAGTAAAAACTGGTTGTGCAAAGGAGTCATCTTCAGACAATTTCTCTCAAATCTGTAACACAATTCTACTTTGGCAAACACAATGTTTGAGTTTCATTCTGAGACATCAACGCATCTGTTCATATGGCAACGAGGGATAGAAATGTATGTCTGTCACTCAGTCCAACACTTAGCTCCTGATTAAACAACAATTGGTTGAAAAGTTGGTAGTTCATGGTTCTCAGATGATGTAATCTAATGGATTACGGTAATTCCTGGATTCCAGCGGGGCCAGCCGCTAAAATAAAACTGCAGTCTATTTTTGACTGAAGCCGAATCAACATGCACGGGGCAAATCAGCCATGCAGGAACAGCATGGAGAATCTGGTCCATTTTCAAGCTCCTGATTGAATATCACGGCACTACATTAACATCTACCTCCTGGTCTTTCAGGGAGGAAAAAGAATGTGTTCTTTATTTATTTAATTTTTTTTAATAACTAAAACAGACAACTGTATGAACTTTGTATGTAGGCTACAGCACAACAAAACAGGAAATAACACCCCCCAAAAAAGGGAAAAAAAGAACTAAGTTAAATTAACGCATAGTCTATTTTTCAACAAAAACAAAAATCAAGGCAAAATGACAAAATCTGGAAGTCCACAACAGTGGGCAGACCAAATGCTTCACCTCTGAAACACTAGTGGAGTATGATGGAGTGCAGATGACGGAACAAAAAAGGCATCGCAGGCGTGCTGTCATAGACCCGTGCATAGTCAAATTCAGGCATAAGCTATACCCTGACCTTTCTTCTACTGCCATCATTAGGTGGACATCTACGATTTCACACGAAAAGAGTCAAAAGTTATGGGATGATATTTGATCAAGAAATTCAGCATTCATTTTTGGAAGATTTCTAATTAATTTGGTGACCTTTCATCGAGTATCATCATCAGGTAAAATTTGAATTTGTCCAAGAGTGTGGCTTATAACCAAACATCTGGAAAAACAATAACGCCACTCAATAACTTCCTCTGCATTTTACATTAGGTGCTATGAGAAACTGTTAGCATGCTAAGATGCTAAGCTATGATGGTAAACCCTGTCACACATCAGCATATCATAACTGAGCATGCTGATCGCAATAATTGACTTAAAGCTCAAAGTATCACCGAGTCTAGATTCAACATGTTTAGTGTTGTCAGTGTGTATGTAGGAATATCCCATAATTTCAATGTTTATGCTACTTCAAAACAATTACAGTAAAGCAGCTGTGCTGTAAAACCCAATTCCACTTGAGCAGTTCCATTATAAAACACAGTAAACCTGTTTTACAATAAGGAATTATAATGGCAAATCTACTGTAAACTTCCCTATAAAAATACAATAAAATGACTAACAGTGTAGTTTGGATTTCAAGAATAACATTAACCAGACTCGGGAAATAAAAGTGCGGTGAATCATGATATTAGACTTTGTAATATCACACAGCAAAGGCGACCGGTTATCAGTCATGTTCTCATGTTCAGCTCAACACATTAGTGATAAAAACATGTTTTAACTTACTTCTCAGTAATCAATCAGAGCAGTACAACACTGTTGGGGAAAAAAAAAAAAAAAAAAAAAATCCAAAATATATTTTCTGTATCTGTGTCCTCTGGCTGAAACTGTGATCGATGGAAAGGGAGGAATTGGTGTGTTTTACCATCATGTTTTACTGATACGATCTCTGCAGCACAGACAGAATTATTTAGCAAAAATCTTCCATTTAAATAGTCCAGTTTTAACCAAACTTTATTTAATAAATACTGCACGACTGTGGTGGCACATAAAGACATGCCGTTATTTATCCATGTGCTTTAACGGGCAACCACATGGCTTCCACTTGCTGTCCTGCTAGTTCAAAAGGCGGTATGAGGCAATAACATTGACAAAATTTACATGCACAGAGCGACCCGGCTATTGCCCACACTGCCATGCAGGTCTTATTGGGGTTAACCTCCTGATGTGCCCCCCTGACACAATAAGATTGAGTATCCCTGCTGTAATGAATAAACCAGTTACAGAATACTCCTGTTAACCTGCGGTATTGTGTTCGCAGAGAGAAGTGCTCGGCAGCAAAACTGGGATGAAAAGGTTCATCCCCGAGCTACTTTTTTTCTTTTTTTCCCCAAGCAAGAGAAGGTTACTTCTGCCAGGGAAAGAAATAATGATCCTCGTTGTGATAGTGGGACTTGTGCTTCCTGCAATGATTTTGCTGACATCAAAATCTGCCCCAGTCTCAGTCCTCTGTGGTACCTGCTTCTCAAGACTCCCAGTTGTAGAATTAACATATAGCGAGCACGCATATAGGCTGTAATACATTCAAATGTTTACTCTGTTATGATGTTTGCGTGTGTAAAAATATAAGGAAGAAAAATGTATGGACAAGTGCATTAAGTACTGAATACTGTTATCTCATTAGAGAGCCCAGCTAAACTTCCATAGCAACATGGTACAAGATGAATGTGACCACCAACTGTGTTCATATACAGTATAGCCCTATTTTTTTACAGTCACCATTAAAACAACATATATCCAACAGAAAACAGGAAGTCTTTCCAGTGTCAGAGCTTAGTTCAGCTGTTTGAGGGAATTTCCGTAGAATTTGAATTGAAATCACTGGAGCATAGCTGATGTTGGAGGTAGAAAGCACAACCATTGACGTCTAGGTGGGATATATACTGTACATGTTGTTGAAAAAAGTTGTTTTTTGCTGCAGCATTACATGCTACTTCTTTGTGACTTACTGAAACCTGGCCCACCTGGATCACAACAGTAGGTGTGAAAGGTGCCTGGTCTGACGTCAGAAGTCATCAAACTGAACCATAGATCGGTTATTTAGAGTGTGAAAAATGTTCTGGATGGTTCGGACTCAGATTTATTACAGGAAATTGAGGCAGCATATCATTAATCATTAAACAATAGAAGAAGACTTTTTTTTTTTTTTTAAAGAACCAGAAATGAGCTGCAGTAGAACATGGAGAGAATAATTAAGGGTTTAACTGTAATTTGGTCCGACAAAGAAATCAAAACTGAGATTGAAAAAAACAAACTTAGAAATGACGAAACGTAAACGTAACTTATTTTCTGAGAGGGAAATAAGTGCAAGTTGTTATACCAGAACAGTAATATTAATATTGTTGCAATGAAATTAATCTGTTTATTTATTTTTCTCCATTCAAACAGAAATGGCTACCAGCTGAATTATCAACACACCGACTACAGACCAATCGATGTCAAGTATAGGAACGTAGGTATGGCACGCAAAGTTCTTTAGTACAGTCATACAATTGCAAAGTGAAACCAATATAAACCAGATCAGGTGTGAAAACACCCTGAGTCACTTGAAAGCAGCACAAAGTTCCCAGATGCTCCCTGTGATATTTCTCTATAGTGTTCAATAGTCTGTATCGATCTGTTGTGGCAGGAGGCTTTGGATGGGATTAAGACAGCTTCTCCAGCGTGAACAAAATGCGCAAGTTAATATGCCTTTTCAACCAACAGCAGCATCTACAAAATGCAGCATTATCACAGCTGTGGTTACCGTGGTGACCAAAGACCCCATTCAGACTGACACAATGACCAGTTAAAACCGTCATGCTGTCAATCAACATCAGCCGACCCTCCTTTAAAACCCTCCTCCTGACCAGGGTTGGACCTGATTGGTTGTACTGGGACGCACATGTTTACCACAATGACACATAGTTGTACATCTCATATATCATTAATTAGTAGTGAGTGTTTTGAGGAAAACAACAACAACGGGAAACTGGCAAGAATCGTTTGAAGTTCGGGAGCTTCTTCTGAAATTCAGGCACAAAGTAACCGAGCGTACCAACGTGTGGGGGTACCAACGTGTAAGCTTAGCAACGTGTAAGTGTGTAAACAGAATACACAGCCAATGTTTAGCTCGTACATCATTAAACTGTATTGCCAATATGCAATTCTGAATATTGTCAGAGACGTTTTTTGCTGATGTGCGTCAATAAATTTGTCAAATATATAATCAAACAATCCTGTTGTGCAATCCAGAAGGAGTGTCCTCAACCCGACCATAAAACTATTTGTTTAGTATTCAAACTGCAAGCAAATTGTAATACTTCCTCACAATTAATGTAAATATAAGAAATATGAAATGCTTTGATGCACTATAACTATGAATATTTTCTTTATACCTCTTCTGACATAAACCCTCCCTTTCCCTTTGATCAAAATTCTGTATCTCTTTATAGTGTACTTGACTCATATTGAGCATGTTTCTGCATATGAATCTGTATCTGTTCATATTCTGAATCAGTCCAGGCACTCCTGTTTAACTGGTTTCAGCGACTATCACTCCCAAACGTTCATCCGCACAAATCCAAAACCCATTTTTACACTTGTTCATGCGTGACTCATTCATGTGGTGGCAGTGAATGAGACTGAGCATTTCACAGTGTTTCGACAAATACTCTGAACATTAGAAGTGTACGGAAGACTGCGAGAAAAATAAAAGTGCAGGTGTTGTACATAAAATCGTATGATATTGAATTACTATGAGTTTCGGGAACTGTGATGATTAGTGAGTTTGGATAAGAGGAACAGAATGTCATCCAAATGCAGCAGATTATCACACTTTAACGTACTTTCTTACTAACTTGAAAATAACTTGTATTACATTTAGACACTTGAATCAGCTCTACTTTGTTTAAACCACACCATCTTTTCCAATAATCAAATCTCAGTCTTTAAAAAAACAAACATTTTATAGGCCCTCTATACAGCATTTGGACATGCTTATTCTGCTATTTAAAATTAAACTGCAGGATAAAATATGAGTGAGGCTGATCCTTTTACCCCTTAAATTAGAACTGAATGTTTACAAACTATGCTACTGGTACATGTGTATCAAGGTCTGGTACAAACATGTGTTTGTGTTATTTTAAGGGTCACTGAATGTCTCATTTTACCTGATTAACATGTATGGATTAACTAAAGGTGGCGGTTGAGAGAAGGTTCCTTTGTCCTTCAGTGGTATGAGTGGCCGTGGAGCTACATATTAGCAGGCAGGCATGCAGGCAGCAACTTGAAAATTGAAAAAAATTAAAAAGCAGCATTGGCACTGACACAACTAACTCTGCATGTCATGTTTTCTCCTGCCCTTTCTTTCAGTCAAGCTTGTCTGTATAGGAAATTAAATTGAGGCCAAAAGTCCACGGTTCATTTTCTCTCAGTAAAAAGCCTGTGTGCTGTCCTCTACATTTGCAAAGGGACAATAAGCCAGCCAAGCAGCATGTAACGTTTCAGCTCCTATGCAAGTCTGATTTATTAAAAGCATGCTGTCTGCTTTATAAGACACTGGCCCTGGCTGAAATCCCAACAGAGAGCGGAAATTATTTGATGCTGACGCCACATCGAGTCTGACTGACTTTTCCTGTGTGCTCACTGAGACACAGCTGGAGGACATAGAAGGGCAGAACGAAGAAACACACGTTAGAAATATTACACTTTACATCACAGACTTAATGGTTTGATAGTTTGATCCCATCTAATCTGTCCTCCATTACTGTAAATAGCATTTAAATGAAAGATAAAAGTGCTGTGAGAATAGTGAGCTCAGCTAACACAAATCTTTCAATACCTGATCCAATGAAATATATAAATATGTTTATATATATATATATATATATATATATATATATATATATATAAATATAGTAGCTCTTTTTGGGTATTCACCTACTCCAAAGAAAATTATATTTTCCACTGCTAAATTCTCTACTATATTCACCTGCTAGTTGCCAGATTTGTTTTTCTGCTGCTTGGTGCTTTACAGATAGCAAACAGTGTTTTTTTGTTTTGCTGGAAACAGCCTCCTCAAAAACAAGGATGAAGAGAATAACATTTTCTGACAAGCAGCAAAACAGCTAAAAGAGGCTAATATAACCCATAGAGGAGAGGGGACGATTCAGGATCCAGTGTTAGGATGTGTGAAGGTTAGTCGCTCCAGGTTAGTTTGGTTTCAGACCTCTGAATTGGTACGATTAAGAATGGATCTTAACATATTTCACCATTGATATCAAGCTTCCTAGTGACATATACAGTATACTGTAAATGGAGAAATGAACAAGCTTGACAGTTTTTTTTTTTTGTAAGACCAAAAATAACGTGAACTTGCTAAATGCTTTTATAGACCTCTAATGGAGCTTTGATCAAGTGACTAGTTATGAGGGACTTTCACTGATCAGATATTTTTCTGATTCATTGTTATTTCAACAAATATATCAACTACTGCAGCTTCAATGGAAAAAAGCATGTATTTTTTTTAATCGAAAGAGTGATTTGTATTTTGTTGTGAACCCAACCTGTGGCGTTGTGCTGTCGGCATCAGATATTCAGCAGCGCTACAGACAAGCCAGGGTTTGGGCTGTATGCCCTCATCACAGCCCACAGGGAAGCTATGGATTGGTTTGTCTCGCTCGGCAGGCTTTTCAAAAACATGCCATGCTGTGATGCTCAGAAAGCAGCCCTGGAGGCCGGGATTCAGATGAGGCTACTGCTTTACAAGTGGTCAGGGCCGCATTGATTTAAGGTTTATACGATCAATGTTATCAATGTGGGTTTTAGGAGGGTCACCACATGAATGTCAATATCCCACAAGTTGAGCTGTCACAATTACCGTAAACTGTTGGGTGTTATTGGTGTCTGTGTGTGAGAATCCTTGTAACCGCCTGTAATATTAACCATTAAAGGCTGAGCATAAAAAAAAAAAAAAAAAATGTTTTTTTTTTTTTTAATTAAATGAAATGATGGTACTGTGAAATGAATATATAAAAGTGCTGCCACTGTTATGGCTGCTCAGACAAATGGAAGATCTCACACTGAAATCATTTTAATGACTTTGAAATAACTTTCACAATTTTTCTAGAACTAACCGAGTAGTCTGCAGTGATACGTGACATTCAATAGAGACATAATGAAGCATAATGGTGATCCTGATAAACTCAAGTCAATGTAATTTGCAATCTAAAATAAGACTCAGATTACACAGTAGGCTGATCATTTTGGATTCAATAAAACACGTGGCTTTTTGCGTGGATAGATGAAGGGAAACTTATTTTATTTTTACATAATGGACAAGTATTTTTTTTCCACTATTAGAATATTTTCTTCCCTGGCAAAGTAGACTGTGAAACAGCATATTAGGGGATACAAATTGAAGAAAGTATTACGGTAATTAAGTATAAAAAGAAAAAAAAGGAAAACGTATTTGGTGAATCGTCAACATTTTTGTGAGGGGGTTTTCGTTACGCTGGGGGACTCATGACCTGAGAATTTCTAAAAGCCTTACTGCACCCATGGATACTGGTTGTGGTTGTATACACTCATAAGAGAACATTATTTTAAGAAGCTAAAGTAACAGCAAGCACATCTCACTGTCTTTCGAGGAAAATAAAAGTAATTATTATACGCTTCTTATTTTAATTTTTCCACTAAATATATGCCATATAATTAAAAAAAAAAAAAAAAAAAAAAAAGTTTCATAATAAGCACACTTTCAGGGAGACAGGGTTGATGCTGGGGACACTAAGTTTGGGTCTGCTGGAGTTCTTATTTCTGCCAGCACAAAGCAGACAAAAACAAAAGGCGCAGCTTGGCAGGATCTGTTGCCATTAACATCAGACACCATACGGCTCGGACAGACTCGACTGCTCCTCACCTTTTGGGTTGAGTGGGCACAGTGAGGGGTTTTTTCACACTACTGATCCACAACAAACTTGTACCTTGAGGGCTTCCACACAGCTGAGGTGAACTAAATCTGCCCATATTGTTCAATTGGGCAATATCAGTCACTACGCAGGCCTGAACTGAAGTTTCCGTTAGGGTTTTTTGTTTACAACAAAAGGATTTAATTTGTCTTCATCTCTTGTTTATTAACTTTTTTTAATCAGAGTATTTCTACTTTTTGGATTGTTTTTCACTATATTGCTTGTGCAAATGAAACAGTTGTTTTATGGCCTCTCAGGAAACACAATAGTGCTAAAGGAGATCTACAAGGGGATAAACATCAAATCAAACCCCTGCGTCTGAAAATATTAAGTTTTTATTAACATAATTGACTCAGTTTGGTTTGGATGCCTCCATACTGTAGGTGATGATTGGATTGATCCATTGGGGACCAGCGGTAAAATAGCAGCTGATTAAAATTTGGAAATTGAACAAAGAAATGTGTATAGCAATGATACACTTGAGATTAAGAGTCTCACAAGATAAACCAATTGTGCCACGTTGAACCTATGATGCTGTGTTCAAAATATAGTGTTTTTATTTGTTCTCATCCACCCAGAGTTGTGGGATTTACTTTGTAGCCGTCTGTGTCTGTGGGGTTCAGACTGAAGTTGAGGATGTGTGTTTGGACTGCCAGCGTGTCACCTAGTGTGGGTACAGAACTACACAAGGTTAGTCATCTATTATGGATGACCAGGTGCAGCCAGCGGAGGACACCGTGGTCACCTTGTTGGATGTGAATGCACAGGGAGAAGCTTTGAACCCTGTGCAAGGAAGCCTCCAACGTCAGAACACAGCAGTTCAAAAATACACAGACTGAAACACTGAAAATTAGACTTCATTTATGTCTTTTTGTGTTTTGAAAAAACGAACAGCCTGGTGACAAAAAAAAACTTTTTTGGCTTTGGATCTCAACTTCAAAGCAGTCCATTGAACCCGATTCCCCTTCAGCATCAGCCCCATAATAAGTCTGGCTCGTCTTCAAGCCTAAAAATGCTGGAGTCCCAACTCATCCGTAAGGTATAAACAGCCTCGTGGTGGGCACAGTGGCCAGGCAATGAACTGTGGCAGATTAGATGCTCCTGGCTGAGCTGACCTGGCTGGGTTGCGCAGACGAGTTCAAGCCCGTATCATGTGGTTGATAAAAAAGAAAACACATGGCTGCAGCGCTGTGAAGCGCAACCCTGAAGACAGATGTCAGGAAGGATTTTCTTTAGACACTAGAAAAACTGCCATTAATAAAACTGTGTGTAGAGATTAAAACTGTCAGTAATTGTTTAATATTTGGCAAACTGAATCTATTTGGGTTTTGGATGATTGGTTGAGAGAAACGAGACATTTGAACATGAACATCTGTACATATTATGAATTGGAGTTCTGCTTTATGGTATTCATTGTCATCACTGGTTCAGGCATTTTCATGCAACAAGCATGAAACTTTGAACACCTACCAGGTTCCAATTATTTTTTGTCTGTGAGGTGTGTGCGGTGTGTTTGCTAATAGCTACAAAACACCCAGTGGGACAAGAAAAAAAAAAAAAGAGTGTCGACAATGTGACTACCACTGAATGGCAGACTATCAGTCATTAATCGATTAAAGTAAACAAAAATATAGCTGCAGGTCTTGTGTCAGGTTTGGGTGACAAATTTGGCAACACCACGTAAGTTCAGCTGGACTTTACAGAAGCAGAAAGGGGCCCCGGTTTGGGTCATGGGACCCTGCAGTACGGTTGGTGGACGATTGGATGATCCAATATGATGCAGGCGCTAAACTCTATGCTGCTGTGATTGGTTGTTTCTCTGTCAGGCACTAACCTCAATCCTAACAACCACACAACATAACAACCAATCACAGGCAGAGCATCCCTCCTGCTGATCCAATCTAGCACCAGCCCTGCAGAGGAGGCTACACTACGGTCAGACGCAGAACGTCCTGGTTCCAGTTGGACTCGCTGTGTTTCTGTGCAGAGATGGATGATAATGGACACTTTGGAAACAAATAGATAATGTGATGAAAAGTGTTGTCATCAAGCCAAAGCAGTTGTCACAGCTCATACAGAGACGTGTCGAAGGGACAGACAACGGACCATTTCAGCAGACCAGTGTGACTGTGACTATGACCTGCATTTGCAAACCAACCAATCAAAATACAACATGAAAGGAAGTAGAATACAAAGGCCAGTGTAACATTGCTTAAGCACCATTTTCAATTGTGGTGATGACGTAAACACACATGCACACACACACACACACACACACACACACACACACACACACAATCTCAGAATGATGCTATCTGATGAAGTGCTTTCATGTAGATT
The DNA here is from genome assembly GCF_022577435.1 of Embiotoca jacksoni. Taxonomy (NCBI): domain Eukaryota; kingdom Metazoa; phylum Chordata; class Actinopteri; family Embiotocidae; genus Embiotoca; species Embiotoca jacksoni. The sequence goes on along the minus strand of NW_027185383.1, from coordinate 944,289 downwards.
TTTCTATTTACATCATTGAGCAAAAATTAATTGCACATTAATCCTACATCTGACATGCCTGAAATGTATATTGTAAAGTGTGGCACAGATTTGTGACAAACATTTCATTACAATCATCTCACAAATGAGACATGCAACAAACGTACACAATCACCCTCAACCCGTAGGACTGTTGCATCGATGTCACCAGATTTTAGATAATGCTTTGGGAAGAAAAATGTTGATGTTGCTGACAAATGATGGGCAAGCCTTTAAATTATTGTTGTTTGATAATATTTCCTCCCTGCCTCTTGTTGCATCACCATAAACCAAAAGGGCTTCCTAAGATTTTTCTGATAACTAACACAATGGAGACATTCACAGCTGCTGTATCTCACTGCTTTTGTCCACAGCCTGCTGCCTGTGCTGACTACTACTGTCTTACACTCTCCTGTGACTTACAATGCAAAGAGGTCCAGGTGTGCTCGAGCTAAAAAGCCCATAAAGCAGCCTTCCCAGGACCTTTTCTGTATCCACAAGGAGCTGAACAAGTGACACGGATGTGGATTTATAGGTCGGGGCCTCCAACCGGGTGGCAAGCTGCAGCGGGGCCCGGGCAGCGCAGTGGCAACACCGCTTCCATCTGTTGTCACGGTCTGCTCATATCTGCATGCTAATCCTTCTCTACCCACACCTTCGTGAAAACACCCTGCCGCTGCGGCTCTTTCAGGATGAGGACTTAGCAGAGCAGGGAGCACAAAGACACAGACCTGAGGTTGATCGGATGTGAAATGCAGATAGAGCAGGGAGTAGAAATGCGAGATTAGAGGACAATCAAAGGGGTAAGAAGCAGAACCCGAGCACTCGCAATCTCATTTCCACATAAAAATGTTGTCACCACTCAAAGCTCGTGCACCTGTTAAATGGACTTGATGTTTGCAAATATATGCAAAACATGCAGCGGATAGTCAAGGTCAGTTATTTGCCATTTTATCAAGGTCTGAAGGTCATTGACATTCAGCGGGTGTTGAAGTGCGGCTCCCTGCCTCCGCTCAGCAGATGTAGCTGCTGGCAAAAGTCTTCAAGCTGACTAATCATTTGTGTATGCAGCTATAATATGCTTTCAATGTCTGAAATACATATCATCCATCAAAGCATGATTGTAATGTCTTTGGGCTGGAAAAGGGCACTGGGAGTAGGTGTGGCATATCTAAGATCTAATAAATATACATTTCCTCAGGCAAGAGGAGGAAGCTGTGAGATCTAAGGATTAATTTCCTACTCTGCCGACATAGCAGATAAGGCTTGATACAGTGCAGGCATGCAAAAACCTAGTCTGCAACTGAAATGTAGAACTTCATAAATGTATGTTCTGCCGTGATCTGATTTAAACCTTTGAACTTGAGAACCAGCCAGTAGTTTGAAAGGCATTTTTTCTAATAATAATAATAATAATAATAATAATGATAATACACTATTTATCACAATTAGAAGCTGTAAAAACATAAGTATTATTGTTGGGTTTTCAAATTTTCATAAATCCTTGAACTACTACCACTGAACCCCAAATCTAAGCCTAAAATAGTGACTTTAACGTTACCAAAAGTGAAGTATTTACATGATTAAAAAAAAAAAAAAAAAAAAAAAAAAAAAAAAAAAAAAAAATGAAAATGCTGCGCTCCCCAGCACAACCAAGAGCCTTGAATAATTCAGCCAAGACCAACAGTAAAAAAAAAAAGATTTTTTTTTTTTGACAGAAAAGCCGGCTGGAGCGCTGGTTTGGAGAGGTTCTAAAAAATATAATAGTTCAACATGTATAGTATGTGGAGCCTCCTTTTTTTCAATATTGGTACATCTTTTGGGTATTTAGAAAAATGTTGGCTATAAATACTTTATGTATGGATTCAAAACTTTTTTTTCAATTTTTTTGTAAAATAAATCATCAAAGAAATCCAACAGACATTTTTCAGTCTTTTATAATTTATGACGTTATTACTGCACAAAAGAGACTTTTGAGTTCTCCCTACTTCTAGCCATGATTGTGCAGTTTCCACTGAGGGGCAGGACCTGCGTCGTGCAGTGAAAAATGAGCCGTAGAGACTCAAAATGTGACGGCAGCAGAAAAGGCTCAGACATTGCTTAGAGTTCAGAGGGTTAAAAAGGATAAAACATGCATCTGTTTTTACATTTTAATCATTAGAAACCCACTCTGACTCCCTCCCTGTCTTATAGTTGTAACACACCCATACTCTGTGTCCGACATGTCCACTCTCTATGGAAGGCAGCAGAGCAGCAGACTGGAGTGCATGCCGTGCGCTCAATATGTGTTCAATATAAATAAATCTGGCAGCCGAGTGACAGTGGCAGAGATTTTCTAAAAGTCGAGACTGAGATACATGTATACCGAGACAAAGAAGAGTTGTTATGCCACACAGTAAACTGTGAGACACAGAGATGTTTTGTAAATGAAACATTTCTTGCTTCTGAAAAAAGCTATTGTACCATGACAGACATCTGCAGGATTTATCTGCTCTGTAAAAACTTTAGTCAGAAAAAAGAATCTGTGCAGTCAGCTGTTTCCTTTGGAATAAACAGGGAAATACAAAAAGGAGGAACATGTTATCTTATCTCAACGATGTTATCTCTGAGGATGTTTTAGCTTCAGGGAAAATGACTAAACCGCACTAAAATAACTTTATGTATTTGAATCCGTATCTGTCTATGAAATTTAAGAAGAAAAATAAATCGTCCTTTTACTTTTTTTCATTTTGCAAATGAAAGATTTTGGTCGATTAAAAAGTTCTTTTGAGTGTGTCTCAACAGAAAGGAAAGTGTAATGTTAGACATCATAGCAGTTTCTAGTTTTAGATCCTTTGTGGACACCCAGCCCCACAACAGAAGGTTTTACCATAACAGAGATGTGCAGGATGCGCAGCTCCTCCTTCGTGGAATCGTTGGCTGGGTCCTCGGTCGGTTCTGGGAGGTTCAAGCTGCCGTCCTGGTGGTGGATGTGAAAGAGCAGAGTGCCGTTCTCCAGCCACTGCTGCCGCCAGCGCACGAGAGGGATGTCCTCCGAGTTCCCAGAGATCTCTGCCAAACACAAAAGAAAAACAAAGGGCACAAAATGTGAAGTTTCCTGCTGAATTCTTATAGCAAACCATGCCAATATCTTGGAGGAGATCCACTTAAATTGAAGCAATTACCATAACAATTTACCAGAAAAGAGGCACTTCATGTTGTGAGTAACTAAATAGGAGTTTTAATGACACTGTTTCAGGCAAACAGACTAGGGATGAGCAAGCACAGCTTTAAGTTTTAAACATTCATTTTATTTTACCCCTAATAATGGCAAAAGTACAATTGAACTTCTGGTAAATAACTTGGCCCTTAAAAGAGGTCAACAAAAGAGAACTGAGAAACAATGACGACAAAACAAGCTGTTGCCTCAACAAAGTGTTTTTCTTTGGTCAGGTAGAATAACAAACTGGCTGATCAGACTATTACAAACACAGAGGGGAAAACGAGATAAATAATAACTCAAACTCAGTATAACGTAACACTGCCCCCCCTCCCCTCTCCTTCCCTCCCCCTACTGTCACAGCTCATGGTCTGGTCCTTTTCTCGGGCCTCTCCATTTAAACCAAGCTCCACCCTCATCCACACCTTTTGGCCAAAAGCAAGAAGCAGAAAACTCAAGCAGGAGACACAGTGAGTCAAACAAGACAAAAGAGAAATGCAGAAGTGTCATTTATGGAACCAAACAAACTGTGACTGTGTTTTAACTTAAACCTGAAGTGAATAACTTTCTGTGAGGTATATTTGAAATGACTTCTTTCACTGTCTGAATTTGAGCCATTCAGTTTGATAACATTTGGAAAGTCTAGGAGAGCAGTGTGATTGAATTGGAACAGATACCAGTTTTAAAAACTCCAGAGTGTTAAATGCATAGACGTCTGTGGTAGTAATAGGTTTATTCAACATTGTGTGAACTTGTTTGGCAAGCACTTGAATGTGACAGACATTCATTTGTATGTAAACCTCCCACACTACAGTTTCTGCAAAGAGAAATACCTAAACATGCTTTAAGGATGTGAGCGAGTGTGTGAAAGCAGAACCTGCATTTTACATTTGTATCTTGAGTGTGATGAGACGGTATGAATAGTACCACTTTGCTCTTCCACTTGTGTAGCTGAGGAAGGTTACCAGCTTGGGCCTGTTCAAGACAGGACAGGTGAAATTTAACCGTTTTTTGGGGGGTTTTTTTGGACGAATGTGATAAGGTGCAATTTTATACAGACATTGTTAGTCCCCTAGTGATCAATCCTAGCCTAGACCCAAGTTCACTGAGTAAATGTATGGCTCTGGATACACTGGGGATTGTTGATAGTCGTTGCATGCCACTGGGCATAGACCTGGAGGGCATTTTGAAACTATTGGAGCAGCCTTTCACAATTTGTATTGACCACTTAATGCACTAAAACACTACAATTTAAACATCCCACGAGGCTACCCCCACTCGTGGCTGATTGGTCGCCCTTCAGAGTGACTGAGCAAACCTTAATGCGGGAAGGGTTTCCAGACTATAATCACAGATTGGAATGGAGGTATGGGCACTAGTTGGGCAGAGTCAGCCCAGATCAATCTTCCTGACTTTTGTGAAGTGACTTTTCCTCATGTTCTGCCATCAGATTGTGCTTTTCAGGGAATTAAACGGATTGGCATGAAATTTTGCAGACATTCATTTTCCACAGAAGATAAATCTTACTGATATTGGTGATATATTGATGTTCCATCCAGAGATCCAGATCCCTTTTGCTGACGTTACAGTTAGCATTTAGCTCAAAGCACCATTGTCAGTAAGGAGAGACGCCATCACAGCTGTAATTTCTTGTTTCCAGACTGTACTGGCATTGTCCACGATGACAGGTGCAATGTGACCACCGCTTTAATTTTCAACCCGGGCACCCATTAGCTCAGAGATGGACAGTTGTCTCACTCTTCTGCACTGTTTCAGAGTTTTCATGATCCCTGCCTGAAACTGAATCGACTCTCTCAGCTGCTAAAATGTATATTCAAGATGGGAAGAGCAAAAAAAAAAACAGAGAAGTGATTAAACCCAAGAGATGAAGATGAGTAAAGAGTGATTCTATGGATGCAGCGGAGCATGAGCAACATTGTGCTTTGTGTCATACCTCAGTTCCCCAGACAATACGTTCCACTCGAAGCTGTTTGAAAAATTAGTGATGTACTCCAAAACACACACACACACACACACACACACACACACACACACACACACACACACACACACACACACACACACAGAGACTATGGAATGGAAAACACTGTAAATGCATGACAGAGCATTATGGGTGATTTTCTGTAAGTATGAAGAGCAGCAAAGATGCACCGAGCTCGCAAGTCATGAGAGGTACAGGAAGAATAAATGGAAATAGAGATCAGTGAGTGCAGCCTGAATCCTACTTCTATCCCCAAAACAAATCCAGTGGCTCCTGGAGCTGAACACGCTGTGCGTTCCTGACAAGATATTGGAGTTTTACCTGAATTAACACCAAGTATAGCAATGATCTGGATATTTGCAGGTCAGAAAACATTTAAACTAAAACTGGGTTATGTGGGTGAAGTATTTTATTTAAAGGTTATGTTGAAATGTTGTTCAACACTTGAGTTACTGTTATTATTAGTTATTTCAAGGCAAAATGTTTATGAACTACACATTGAAATATTGTAATCAAAATGTTGTGATATTGACATTTTCTAACCAAATTCAACCTTGTTTTAACCTAAAAATATAATGATTTTCACCTGCAAAATACCAAATTATTGCTCCTTCGGTAGTGAACCTACTCGTACTGCCAACTGTTTGGTCTCAACCTATACGGTCTCCAGATTAGCGGTCGTAACTTTCATCATATAGATGCAGAGCCCTCAACTTCAAAGGGCTCTTCCTCCATCGCCATGAACCCCCTCTCCCCCCTCTCTGTGACTACTGGCCAGGTTAGGAGACAGCTGGAGAGACTCCACCAGCGCAAGGCTGCAGGAACCTGACGGCATCAGCCCCGTGGTCCTGAAGACCTGACGCCATCCAGCTGGCTGAGGTCCTACAACACCTCTTCAACCTGAGCCTGAAGCAGGAGGAGGTCCCGGTGCTGTGGAAGACGTCGTGCCTGGTTCCTGTACCGAAGAAGACGACTCCATCTGGCATCTACGACTACCGACCGGTTGCCTCCACATCTCATGTGATGAAGGTGCTGGAGAGGCTGGTCTTGGCCCACCTCAGACCGCTGGTGAAATCTTCACTGGACCCTCTGCAATTTGCGTACCAGCCTCGTGTGGGAGTGGACGACGCCATCATCTACCTGCTGCAACGAGCTCAGTCTCACCTGGATGGAACCGGTGACTCTGATAGAATCACTTTATTTGATTTCTCCAGTGCATTTAACATCATCCAACCACTGCTGCTGAGTGAGAAGCTGCAGGTGGTGGGGGTGGACACGTCCACCGTCTCCTGGATCACTGACTACCTGACAGGCAGACCAAAGTTTGTCCTTCTGGGCAGTGTGTTGTCTGATACGGTGGTCAGTGGTATTGGAGCTCCTCAGGGAACTGTTCTGTCTGTTTGTATTGCTTTCCTGTATGCTGCTGTAGCAAAAAAAAAGTCCCCTTGGGGATTAATAAAGTAACTACCTAACCTAACCTAACCTAACCTAAATAAAAGACCACTTTTTTTTTTCCATTTATCTAACTGACCAAACAGGAAAGGTTTTCAACATGAGCTGCTTTTAGTTCATCAAGACGTGTATATTTTGCTCTATTTTCATTAATTCCTTCATTCTGTATCCGCTTATGCGACATAAAAAAAGGATCTATTGCTTTACACAAAATGGGCTGTGGGAACCTATTTAAACATTGTGTTCCTTGAAAAAAAAAAAAAAAAAAGCCTTTTTAACCAATACCAGTTATTTACTTTCATTAGGATTCTTGACCTTGTTTTCATGAGTCCCCTTTTTTAGGTAAAAGCGTTAGCAGCTCTAAACTGATTTTTTTCAGAATAAGAGTTTAATGATGAGATGAGTTATGCGAGTTTCCCTATTTGCAAAAGAATGTTTTGCTTTGTGATGTTTATTTGCACATGAAAATCTACTCCGAGTATTACTTTTTTCTTAAGAAAATCTAAGTTTTATCCAAAAGCAACTGGACTTCTTTAGTTTCTTGAAGAACTCAGAACTGAAGAAGCCTTTCAGTGAGAGGCAAAAGATATTCAAGACACACAAAAAAAATCCAGTTGCTTTTGGCTAAAACTCAGATTAACTCTGACCTAGATAACCGAGAGCTTTCACAGATATACTCTTTCCAAGAAGTTAAAGTGACATATTTGTACATCTAAATAACCCACACAGACTTCCCCACTAGCTGTCCTCTCTGACAATATATATCTGAATATATCACAGATATTCTCTTGCCACAAAAATCTACTGTATCAGGAGGTATCGTATTTTTTTAAATAACTATTTTGTCCTCGTACAAATGGAGAGTGGTCAGCTATACATTTTCTCTCTGATGTAATCCAGTAATGTAAGTCTCAGCCACTGTGGCTCATTCTGAAGCAGTAACCTTCAAAGAGATGGTCAGCTGGTAACATAATCTTCAGGGTCAATTTTTCTGCAGATCAATTTAAAATGCAGGTAACAAAAGCTAGTCCAAAAGTCAGGCAGATTATAAATCAGAGGGGAAAAGGAATACTAAAGAAAGCAATTCTAAAGTCAATAAAGCTCAAGAAATCCATTGGATTACCTGAATAGTGTGTAGTGTTATAGTAAAGCATGAAAAGATATGTGAAGAAACAAGGAAAACAATGACATAAAATGTCCCAGTTCTTTGTATTCTGTAAACACTGGTTAGTTTCAATTATAGCTGGCAGGTGACGTTATTCTCATTTGAAATTCCAGTGAGAAATTTGCACATCAAGTTACCATGAATTCCATCATTTAAAGTATGTGGTGCACAGTTTGCATCCTTGTCCTACTTATGGAGTACTATGGAAACCACTGCCACTGGAAAAGGCTATTACACTAATTGATATTATGACCCAGAGCAGTACACAAATCTATTATCCAAATATATTACGTTAGGCCTTCTAGTATAAAAGCCATCAAATAATTTAAAGCTCATTTTACCCAAAAATGTCACAATGAACCAAACGGAGCAACAAGCACAATGCAGATCAGAGGAATGGTGGGGGTGCACTGGAGAGATGGAGTCCATTAGAGAATAGTCCATAATTGATCAAAGTCCATACCACAGGCTGGTTTTTTCGTGCGGCAGAGTAGCGCTGGTTGCGGGGAGAAACCGCGGTCTGTAAATAATAATGAGGATTAGGCCTCATCAAAAGAAAAAGCCCAGAACTGAGTGACTAAAACAGCAAGTTAAGGCACTTGCATTAGCACGGGAGATGAGAAGTAGAACGAGAACTACAAGGACGGCGAAGCCAGACGAAGGCTGCAGAGTGAATGTTAACGCACGGAACACCACAAAACCTACTTGTCGCTGTAAAGCACAGATCTATATATAAACACGGCTAACACTGTGCCACAATAGACCATTACACTGATTACTGCCTAAGATGTAGCTGCAAACAAGATTTTCCTGCTGATCACGGGCTTTTTACACAGTGTACAAAACTTGTGGTGCATGTGTCAAGTTCCACAACCTTTGCCAAGCACATTGTGGGTCTCAATTGATTTGGGTCATTAAATTGTTTCATCTGTTTTGTCTGCTTCATCTGTACATTATTATTTCCATGTTTGAACATAATGACACAATCATTAAGGATTAAAGGTCAAATCGGTGTTTACTCCTGATGCATACTTTGTTAAAGGGGAAGAATCCAATATAAACATTAGTCATTTGTCTTTGGGAGCGCTAGCAGCCGCAGAAAAAAAAGAAAAAAAGAAGAAAAAAAAACGAAACAGTAGAATGCTGTTTGGGGCTTTGGGTGGAGAGCAATTTTGTCGAGTCTGAAAAAAATGACCCTGCTGATGCCATGAGGGTGATCTCAGCTGGTCCTTGAAGATAACGTAATTAACGTTAACAATAAGCCCGTTTTGAGATGAACTGTTCCTCGCCTAGAAAGTGGATGAGAGCACAGAGACAAAAAGATGCAATCCAGTCAGACAATTATCTGCAGCCTTCAGTCTGAACAGGAAGTCACAAAGACACACAGTGCTGATTCCAAGAAAATGTCATCAGACCCAGATATACGTTTCCAGTTGTTTACATTTTTACAGGGGAGCCTCTAAAAATGTGTGTTGTATCATAATCCAAAGGTTGAGTGTGTTTCAGTGTTGGTGGATGGCTGGCTGGGTCCACCATCATTTATCAAACCTCTGCAGCTATAAGACGGACTCCTGGCTAGATTTGTAGCTCCCAGAAATGAATGCTCTTCACTTTTGGTGCTCCTTACTTTTACTGTAGGAAAACTGCATTTTTAAGTAACATGCCCCCGCAAGAATGTAATGGATTTTAAAGAAACTTAGTACATAAAAGTGGCGATGGAAAAAGTTCAGAGACTGCTCCTGTTGCGCACGAACGGATGATGATGTGTACGGAGCAGGAGGATGCTCTCACTTCGAGTAAATATTCCAAGTTCTGTTGCTTGATCAACATCAGCACCTGTGTTGCACACATTTTTGAGACCACCGGTACTTGCACATATTTTTTCAGCATGGACCTGAAACTTGAGCATACTCAGCAAATTTGTATAAATTTTTTTAGGAACAAATCCAGCGAGTATGTGATGGGGAGCGATCATTGTGTTGCCCTCCACCAAACAAAGATATTGAACAAGATATGAACAAGATATGACTTTTAAAAAGTCAGCATGTTAACATTGTCATCACGAACATATTAGCATGCTAATATTAGTATGAATTTCAAAGCTGTTGTGACTTAAGTGCCACAGAGCTTTTAGTGTAGCTGTACATTTTTAATATTGTTATCCTGATAAAGAGCATTTATTTTTATTTTTTTTAAATCTTTCATGCCAACTCAAAGTAGAAAGCCAACTGAAATGTTTTAAATGTAAACGTACGACTCGCTCTCTGTGCACTATCTTTGTAAGCACTTACCTGGCTTAAACTATTCATGGTAAGAGCAGACACCATTAATATTTCGTGCACACGCTGAACATGCATAAGATTACAATAAAGCACTTCACCTTGCGCTGTGTGAGGGGGTACACCTTCTTTGTCAGACAGCCCATTACACTGATTACTGGCAAAGGAAGCACTTGCATGCAGGATAATAGCCATAACCCTTTTATAGTTTGTAACCTGTTTACAAACCAAAAGACTTTATGTTTTTACTGTGACACAGCTGTGTGTGTGTGTGTGTGTGTGTGTGTGTGCGTGCGTACGTGCGTGCGTGCGTGCGTGTGTATATATATATAGTTATGTGTGTGTGTGGTGTGTGTGTGTGTGTGCGTGCGTGCGTGCGTGCATGCGTATATATATATATATATATATATATATATATGTGTGTGTGTGTGTGTGTGTGTGTGTGTGTGTGTGTGTGTGTGTATATATATATAAAATTGTGAGAGTATAACAAGGTTTGGCCTGACAATAACTCATGCCCTCGTGCCGCAGTGAAGAGGGAGTTCCCTCTGCCCATAAATAAGATTTAAGAGTCCCGACTGGTTTTAGCCTAAATGCAAATCATGTGCCAGAGTGTGACAGGGCACTTTTTAAAAAAAAGTGTGCTCTCTCCCCCCCGGGACTAGTTTGCCACGAGAGCTGGATTAATGAGACTGCCGCCGTCCTGCACGGGACCATACAGCGCCACCCAGCAGAGAGGCAGCAGGACAACAAAAGAAAAAATAACTGAAAATAGAAAGGTACAGGAAAGGAAGCGGGGAGGAGGTTTAATTAACAAGGAAATGAGGAGAGTGGAGCGGGAGAGAACGCAAAGAGGAAGTGGCCACCTACCAGTACAAAAATGAATCAAAGTAATCTGATCACTGCATTATTAGGTTACCTCTTCTGAATACAGATTCGCTGAACCGTTTCATTTAAAGGAGTTTTAGTGCCTTTACAATTCAATTAAAGTAGCATCTATCTTATTTTGAAAGCCAAACCTTTAATCCAAGCACAAACAAACGGACAGTACCACCACGGAGGATCGCGACACACAGCATTTAACAACCCCTAAGTAATTTACAGAGCACCTGGACTGTCAGGGTGTGATTACCAAGAATTCACAGGGTGATTTATGGCTCTCGCAGCTTTTCTTACATGTGTATTATTAGCAGGTAGATTGTATTGCATTATATTCAGTAAAATCTCCAAGTCACAAGTCTCAAAGACCTCTGCTTATTCAGGCACACATTATATAATTAGAACATTTTCTATTTAATAATTAAAACATGAATTTGCTTCTTACTGTGGCAAGATTAATTCAACCCGATGGACGCAAACAGATTACAGTGAAGCAGAGTGTCTGTGCAGTTAAAGGGGCATGCAGGGGGACATTTTTGGAGAATTCAGCAATATAATGCTGTCAGCTTTTAGCACCCAGCGGGGAGGTTTTGTTCTGTTCCAGGCAATAACATCACAGTGAAGTGTCAGTGGCGGAATAAAATCATTCATCTTATTGGGGAATGCTTCTGGATAAGACGAGGGACTCGGTGTTAAACTGGAGCTGCAACCGATTCATGCAGGCCCTCTGGGAGCTTTCAAGCCAGAGCTGCTGTAACAATATCACTTCAGCGACAATAATGCATTACCTGGTCAGTTCATCCATATTACAGAAATATTTGATTCGGTTCACTTCAAGCAGTGTCTAACGGTGAATATCGTATTCATCCAGGTTCATACAGTTTCAGTCTCTGAGCTCTCAGCCCAAGACAATAAGAGTGAAGTCCTGATATCAGCAATGTTCCGTTCAACCACCCCCCGACTCATCCCGAACACGGACTCTTTGTACCTTACATGACCTCCATCACATGACCTGCTTCTTTTAAAAGCATAAGGCATTTTTGGACCGCAGGCACTATTTCACATTTCTAAGAATGGTGGGAAGGAGTTCCCCCCTCTTTGTGTCCGCACCGTAGGAACGTCGAACCTTTTAAGTTCCTAGAACTCTGTTTTATGTAAAGCTGTTTGAAGCACCGGAGGTTGTTTCTGCTAATGTTTCACAATAAAAGCCTTTGTATGCTGGGTTTCTTTCTTATATAACATGTCTAGGGCTTATACTTTGAAATACAACAGGAAGTGTTGAGTTTGTATTAATGCGGAATGCAGCATCTGACAGCACAAATGATAGCCGATCGTAACAAGGCTTCAAGTTGATTTTGTGAATCAATGAATACATCTTAAATGTTTATTACATTTAAGATGTAATTTCAAGAGGGCCAATATGCTTTGATCTTCAAACAGGTAAAATATGTACATGAATTTTAACCGGATCAAGAAAAGAGAGTTCCTCATTTGAAGAAATAAGTGGTGCAGCAGTCTACATCATTTCACAGTGCGAATGCAAACAGCAAAAGGCATTAGACTCTATTTAGTTCTGTGGGAAACTCTCGATGGGGCAGCTCCTTTCAAGAAAGCCCTGCAGATTTTGATGCAGGGTGTTTTTGGGGCTTGTTTCCACTTGAACAGCACAGAAATTGAAGTTGCGTGTTACGAGAAGTAAAAAAAATCAGTAAAATGTTCTTTTCAGATTGACTTTTTCAGATCAACTTTACTGTCATCAATTTTCCTCTGGACTTTTTCTAGATTACGGTGATGATCTCAACCAAATACAGAATGAAGTCATAGCTCAACACCTATAAAATAGAAATGCATGTCTTAAAACACATGCACATTATTATGTAAAAACCTCACATCTCATGCAGCTTGAGTCTGAGTTGACTCTCCCAGAGGTCACAATGCCACAAATGTGTTCTCTCTCTCTAAACGGTGTTCCACTGAGACCGTGATAGCAATCGTCACATAGCGCGGTCACCAGAGGGCATGGCGATAAGCAGAAATTACTTTGGAGCTGTTGATTCTGAATTCCCTGAACTTAGCAGTAATAAACGACTATTAAAGGGAAACACGACATTCTCGAGCCGAGAGCCCGGCGGCACAGAAAGGAAGAGTATGGGTGAGGAGAGCCAGGGTGCTAATTTCCAGATCATTATTCCAATGTGACCACATGGAGGTCGTCCTTTAAGCCTGTCCTCTAACTACAGCAGAGCCGGGCTGATTTCTGTGAAGTATCCACTTTACAGAGTAAACGCAGCTTTTTAGTTCCAACAGAGGGCGAGGAGACGACACGCATAATAAGGCCTTTAAGTTTCATATTTTTAGAGGATATAACGTTATCTGAACATGTTTTGTGACCTTTAGACAATGTGTTTGTATGTATTACATCATATGCAATTCATACTATATTTCCTTAAGGCTGTTCGAGTAAACCCAGTTGGCAGGGGGCTCCACAGGAGCTGGGAGACGGCCAGGCTGCACTTTTACGAGACGCTGCCTACATGGATCTTCTATCCCTCTCCTGCATCTGTCTGCTTCCATGCGTGGCGTGGGGGGAATGAGCATGGAAACCATGGAAACCAAGCTTAAATGGATCATGAAAACCATCACTCAAAAAGGTAGGCCGTAATATGAGCAGATACTGTAATATCAGCACATCTCACCTTATATATTTGAGATTCTTTGAAACAGGATATGAGATTATTCACATTATGATAATGTAGTAACTCAGTGAAATATTGAAGATTTTGAGTTTTAAAGAGCGTGGTTGAGCAGGTAAACTGAAGCTGTGCAGCTTTTCATACCGCAAACAAACGGTATATGTTATTTAGTGATATACTTAAAACAAAACAAAGTTTGTTAAAGTATGGGTTTTTTTTGTAAACGAAAGGATATGGTGCTTTTTTTTTTTTCACTTGTTAATATTGGGAATCAACTTCCAATGGAACTGAAGGTATGGGCAACTAAATGTTTACATATGGATGAAACTTTTTCAAAGATAGTTATGTAGTTATTGACAAAAGATATTTTTCATTGTTGGATTTATTTCTGCTAAACTTCAACTTTATTGTCTCTGCCTAGATGAGTTCATGGACTTCATGGAACACATCATGTATGAGCAAGTTAAATATGCCCTTATTAAAATCCTGGTTAGTGTTATAAGAATGCTTAAAATAAAATAAATCTCCACCATGTTTTGAATGGATATATATTTTATCATCAAAGGCTTTGAGAAGCACACTTGCACAACTTTGGTTATGATGTTATTTTTTTTTTATAAAACCAGAAGAAAGTACAAACGCAGCTGTCACCATGACCGAGACTTATATTCCTTCTGCCATAATGATACATAATGTATTAGCAAACTGGTTATATTTGTGTTACAATGCAGGTACAACATGTACAAAAGCAGCAGATGCCAACCAACACAGAGCAACACTTTCCCATTTCCCATGTAGACAGGAAGTTCAACGATACCATATCGCATTGTGTGTCCTGAGTAACATAAGAAGATCAATATCACTCTCATAACTGTGACATTGATATAGCTAAGTGCAGAGCTGGAGTCATGGCCTGGTTAGGCTAGCTTAGCATAAAGACAGGAAGCAGGGGGAAGCAGACAGCTTGGCTCTGTCCAAAGTTCAGGAAGACCGACACCTCTAAATTATCAGAGTGTGTCTCTTTATTTCTGTCTGTCCATCCTATATCAAGACATGCTCTGTATTATAGGTTAACTAGAGGTCTCTGTACAGACATGATGGTATCAAACCTGCCAACGTCCCGCTTTATCCTGAACAGGCTCACGGGGGGACTGGAGCCTATCCCAGCTGGGACAGGCAGGGTAGACCCTGGACAGGTTGCCAGTCCATCACAGGGCCAACACATAGAGACAGACAGAAACAAAGACCGTTCATGCTCTCATTCACACCTAAGGGCAATTTGTAGAATCACCAATCAACCTGAGACGCATGTTTTTGGATGGTGGGAGGAAGCCGGAGTACCCGGAGAAAACCCACGCCGGCACAGGGAGAACATGCAAACTCTGCACAGGAGTTACCCAGGCCCGGATTCGAACCCGGACCTTTTTGCTGTGAGGTGACAATGCTAACCACTGCACACAGTTAATGTACCAAAATGAGATTAGGCGAGAACAATTTAACTGAAAAATGTTCGGTCATTGTTTGTGTATCTTTGCGGTAACTCGCTCTCTGAATGAATCTAATAAATAAAGTATTCCTTTAATTCTGCGACGTGATCAAAACCTGGTAGACCTAGAGTGTAAGACGGAATCCGAACACAGAACATGGGAAATATGAAGTTGTCTAAAGACGGCAGGAATTGTTTGTGAACAGTTTGATTATACCTTACAACATATTTCAGCACGTGTTCATTCTCCGTGAACACTGAGGGCAGATGCCCGCAGTGATTTATATGGCTCAAGGCGTTTTATCTTACGAGTCATTATTCAACCCGCCACAAAACCCAGTTTTCCCCAGTCTGACAGCGTGCTGGTCGGGCTGTGATGTACTGTGCTGCGAATTTTAATTTGGCTCCATCTGTAATCAGCATGCAGTCTGCTCAGCTGCTTTCAGAAAGATAAATAAATAAAAACAAATAAACAACTTATTTTAAGGCTTTTAAAAGGAAAAACATGATGATATTGATTTCAACAGCAAACTTCACAATGCAGAACTATACATAGAAATAAAGCTCAGAGCAGCTGAGGAGGACAGACTGAAGGCCAAATGTTGGCCCCCACTTCTTTTTTTATTCATGTCAAGCTCTCTTTTTATGACAGATATTGCTTAAAATGTCAATGTGTGTATGCACTGCAAACTTTCTTTCACAACACGCCTAAATTCCATCCACGTCTGTCATCTCGATTCAGTTTGGGACACCTGGTATTCTTCATTTGTTCAAAGTACAGCTGACGCCTCTTCCTTTGTACACAAAGAAACAGCTTTGCTGACACTTTTAAAGGAAATATGAGCAAAATTTCTTCAAAAATCACAGTAAACTCTTGTTTTGTCTTTGACAAACTGGGTTTCCTATTTCTACGAGTTATATATAGCACCATGATATGTAGACATACTGCATGTTCTTTGCTTGCCGTGTGCTTGTGCCCTCATTATATAGTTGAAGGAACTTCAATAACATACGCTGTTGGTTATTTAAATACATTCAGGAGTTTTGCACCTGCAGTCTTTCTTGGCCTTGTATAGCGCGGTAAAACATCAAAGTGTCCAAAACACCTGTCAGTCCACCACAAGATACTACAGCGTCATGTTTTGTCTCCTAGGCTTGAAAACTAAGGTGCCATACACTTAGGCACCAAAAACAACGTGGTTAGGGTAAGAAAAAGATCATGTTAATAGTTCGCGATCGTATCCAAGTAATATGACATATGTCACATAAGTCACATACATTATGCAAATTAAATACATCACGTTATGTAAGTAACTTACTTACGTCACTTAAAAGAAATCCACATTGACTTTTGCTTTGTCACAAACATGAACACTGCTGTCCTGGGTGAAATAGTAGCTAATCTTAACCAATGTTAGAGACAACATGGCACCGGGAAATGAAAGTTTACTGCCTTTATGACTTTTCTATATGCGTGCTACTGTAATGCTATGTTTTAGCATTCATCATTATGCTGTCCTTCACAATTGGCCTCAGCTGAGCAAATTTGACCTCGTGTCACTTTGAAGCTGCACCGCTTCCAATATTTGCAGTAGAATATTTTCAGCAGCCACATATTTATCCATCTGTCAGTACTTTCCTGCCTATGGCACTCAGCCCAAAGAAATATGCAAATATTTAAAAAGGATTCAAAAACAAGGTTTTACAATGTGTGTACATTGATATCTTAGTTACCATATACACATTAATAAATTAGTATTAACACATTAGATAACGCTTAATTACCAGTTAGTAAATACATATTACAGCCTCAAGTAATGAACTAATCTTCCTTTACTGTAAAGTGTCACCTTGAGGTTTCATGTTTTATAAATAGCTTGGTAATTTTCCTAAAACAGCTGGGCCTTCTGGTTTTAAGTTAATATTTCTCAAATAGCAGTGAGTAGCGCATTTGTTGGAGACTATTTTCAGCCACAGATTAACAAAAATGTTTTGCTCTGGGGACGTTTCACAGCAGCAGGGTGGTGTGTATGTAGTAACAGCTTAAAAAAAAACTGGAGCATGTTCATAGCAACATGTTGCTCTGTGCTTGTTTGGCTCACTGATGTATTTTAAAGGTTTTTCGGAATCAGTGAAGCTCTACGGCACAGCATACTTTCGACACAATAATTGTTAATAACAGGTCACAATTTTTTCATTATGAACTGATCATAAATATTTGAACCGACCGTTTGCTTGGCATAATCAAAAGAAGTGTTTCCATTCATATATAAAACCACCCGAACTAAAGTGCTGGAAATGTCACATTTCTACTGCCCTGTTTGAGGGTTGACTAAGACACTTTGAATGATGCCATCTCAATACGCCCTCTTATTCTACTATAGTTTAATGGCACAATTCGGACCAACTATTTATCTCTAGGCGTTAACTTCTAATGTTTTACCAACTGAATTTAAAGAGCATCAAATTATGTAAAATTCCTGTATTTATGTGCAAAGAGAGGTAAAAGGCCTGATTATGTTGAGACCAACTCTTTGGGATTCTCACTCATTGCTGCTTTTGCTCTTCTGTTTCAATTTGTAATTTCCGATTAGTTGATAAATACCCAGCAGCATATAGGTTGAATAAATGAAGCAGCTGAGTTAGAGCTAATGAATGCTTTAAATTTCCATATGAAATGTTATTTTCTGTTTTAGACACGTAAACAGGATATGATGCCAGCAGACACAAGAGGAGAAGACTACTAGTTCCATGTCTAACTTAAATAGTTGCTTGGCCGAGCAGCTGACACTTTAATGTGACGATATCGACAGAGGCATTCCCAACTAATGAGACAGACGAAAAGATCTGGTTAAGGGAGATTAGAAGCTAAACAAGGGTCTGAGAGGGATGCTGTTTCTGAGGCCTGTTTACCCAGTGGGAGATTGGGGGGGGGGGGGGGGGGGGGGGTTTGGACAGTACCATATGGTCACGGAGCTGTGTGCTTGCACTGGGATTTAACAGCACCAGAGTGAGGCGCGTGTGTGTGTGTGTGTGTGTGTGTGTGTGTGTGTGTGTGTGTGTGTGTGTGTTGTGTGTTGTGTGTATGTATGTGTGTGTGTGTGGGGGGGGGGGGGGTAAAAGGTGGTGTTGGCTGAAGCTATTCTGCTCACATCCTCATGCGGTGTCAGGGGAAGATGCCCCTACTCTTACTTCTACTCTCACAGTCGTAGCAGGGGAGGGAAGGGACGCTAGTAAAACGGGATGCGAGGCATAAAAATCGAAGCTGGTGTAATGGGAAGAGCAGAGCGGGAGCGGTGAATCCAGGTCGGACGGGGTGAAGAGGCAGCGAGACAGAAAAACATGAGAAAGATAAAGAGTTGGGTTTTTGATAGGAGGTCTAATCAAAATTCAAACTTCAGGGTACGAACCCAACCACCGCTGCTCCAGCACCTCCAGCCGCTCCGCACACACACACACACACACACACACACACACACACACACACACCAACACACAAGTTCCCAAACTGTGAGCTGCCCAGGCATGAATAAGAATCCACCCTAATGTGTCTCCTTATAAAAGACATCCTTACTACCTTCAGAACCACCACGCACAGCGGAGTAAGAACGCAACGCACGAGTGCAGAACTTCTTCAGCAGTTTCATCAGCGTGATGACTCTGGAAAGTAAACAGCCGGCTTAGAGAGAAACATTGATGTTGGCAAAATAATAGTGGGGTTCATAAATAAAACACTTTAGTAGGTGACAGAAAAAAAGCCTGAGGAAAGATTTTAAAAGAGGAAACAGGTGCTTCTCATCACATTTGTCTTGTACCGACTCGGCTGGATCGTTCATCTTTTGTTTTAACAGCTCAGAACCAGCGGCACTGAGTCAAAGTAAAGTTAAACACAAAAGGTATGAGGAGAACAAAAGCCATACAAGTCATACACAGAGAGACATAAACCCTCCCATGTCCCCAGGGAACGCTTCCGGCCTCGTTTTAAGGTGTTCGTTGTTCGGCCTTGCCAATTTTCTACATGAATGGGAATAGGAAACAGAGCAATCAATCAAAGTCGCTCCATTTCCTAACAAGGTACCCAACAGAGGACTCCACATATTAACCAAGACAGCCGGCAAATGGTAATTTGTGGTAGCTTGAGAAGTTCTTCTTTTAAAATTTCATGTCGGATGATTATGTATGGGACACGGAGCGTAGAGGACAGGGGGAATGGTCCACTTCAAGGTGAGCCGAGATCACAGGAGGTTCTGCCAGCAGCTCCTGTAAAATACATGGAGCGCTCGGTTTGATGAGATTCAACAAGACTGACCCCGCTTGGCTGTGATTAGAAATTTCACTCGTGGAAAGTCACACACCCTGCAGAGTTTCCACGAATGTGATCACACAGATGAATCCCATTAAAAGTGAGGCGGAGCAGATGGATCGTATTGCTGCCAAGATTGGAGGCTTCAAAAACAGTTTTGACAGGTTGCTAAGCTGTTTAAATTAAAGGCATTGAGCTGTAATGCATCACTATGTGCAGGCAAACAAAATCCAGCTGGGACTGCTAACTTTGCAGCTACAGCTTTGCTTGGTTTGTTTGAGTTGAACCTACAGAGCGGAATAAGTGACTACTTACCACTGATGTGTACAGGTAGAGCTATAGATGCTGGCTTTGAGGAGACTCGCTGATACAACCCATCTGCTGTCAGTTCTCAGTTCGTTTTTTGGTTAGGACACCAGTAAGAATGATACGTCTCCATATTGTTTTGTTGCAACACGCAATAAGCCTTTTATCACAGCAGACATGTTGTTTTTTCGAGATAGTACAAGTGTAACTAAGATCATTAGTCTTAGTAACACTTCCCTGTTCTTATAAATATAAAGGAAAGTGCAGCAGTGAGGCAACAAGAACAAACCCAGGACCCTGAAGTCCTGAAATGTGTCCAGTAAAATGTGATCTGGAATCATGAACCTCAGCCATCATATCAAACTGCACTTCAACATTAGCAAATGGGTAGCTAGCAGGCCATAGCCCCAATTGTAGAAAGTGTACATTTGGATATCACCTGAAAAAAAGAATGGGGATCAATGTGGTCCAGTTTCTTCATTTACCTCCAAGATTCTGGGTCTCTGTACTAAATAAGCCACACCCCCTTGGAATGTCATTTCATCTAAATTCCTCCGGCAGCTGAACCAAGTTATAATTTGGGTTTAATGCAGTAATATGTCTCGATACTGAAGACAAAGATGAACCAACTTGTGTTTCATTCACCTCTTTTCCACCAGGACAGTGATGGTAATTGTAGCAGTGCCTTTTAAGAACTGATCAGCATCACAACAAGTACTGGAACCAAACATTACTAACTATAAATAGTGGAGACCTCAAAACTGTTAGCTTAAAACATTTTCATAATAATGATTAAGGTGTAGTAACTGTTGTCTCCAACGAACCGATTTCCATTAAATGCTGTAAAGAGACTAGAAATATGACATGACATATCTGTCCTTATAGCTCCTCCAGCTTCACAAAGACAGAAACGGTTTGATGTCAGTTAAGTATGAGATTGTTGCATCATGTGAATCTCCTCAAACACACACACACACACACACACACACACACACACACACACACACACACACACACACACACACACACACAAACACACACACACACACACACAAACACACAGCACAACCGAATGTACTCCAAAATGTTAACACTGCATGGCAACGCTAACAGCGTATTTTTGGAAAAAATTGTCCGTTTCTCAGGGTTTTAAACTACCTTTGTACATCACAATAAGACACCATATATATATAATATGGATTGTGAGGGTATCGTATAATATGCTGATTTAAAATAACACATTTAGTGCCTATTTTAAGCTTTAAGTATTTAACAATGGAATTTCTTAGTGGCCCTAAACACCTCATTCAGATTCAACCACAATCCCAAACAACTGTGTATGCTGCTCTCGGTTGCTGTTGAATTTTAGGAATGTCCTTTTTTAAAATCCTTTAAAAACCACAAACGAAATTGCATTTGTCCCCATTGTGTTGGATTGAAGGCACACATCTCTAAAATATATGTATATTTATGGACATATATGTTGATATATATATATATATATGTATATATATATATATATAGATGTTCATAAAATGGGTGAACCGACCCTTTCAGTCACCAACACAAAATGAACACGTTCTTACATGCACACACTCTCAGCAGGAAAAAAACTGCAACATTGTTTAGCCAGAAACGAAGACTCTCCATGCCATGAATGTAAAATATGTCCTCTTATTTTACAAACAAAGATCCTATGTGTCAACCTGTAGCGCACATTCAATCATTGCCTCCATGTAGAATGAGATTAACGAAGCAGCCGTTCACACAGGACTGCCGCTCTCCTTTAATGCAGCCATCTCATCTCCATGTTGACTTCATTCAATATGCACGTCAGCCCTCGCAAAGAAGGCACGCGCTGTGCAATGAACCAAACAAACACCGAAGCCATTTGCTATCCTGAGACGAATAGCAATTACGACTTCAGTTATGTCTCATTGGTTAGACCATTTGTTTTTCTGCAGAGCCACGGATATGGAAAACAGCTTAATCTCCATGTGGAGGAGATGAAGAAATATATGTTGATGGTGGAAAAGATCTTAATCCCCGATTCAGTTGCATCCTGGCACGATCCGCTTTCATATGTTGCTCGTATTGTTTTAGCACACGTGAAATTCTTTCTTATCCTGGTAACCAGGTGGCACGGATACACTTCCACGTGAAATCACGTCCGTTTTAGGATTCAAAAAGAGTCCGATTTTTTTTGCCTGAATTCCGAACCCTTTCACTTGTTAAAGGACAGAATATTTTCCACTCTGCCAATTTACCTGTCCATTTCTCATCAGATCTATCTACAAGTGCCCTAAAGTCCCACTTAATAAGAAAAAAAAAGCTTAATGGCTGAGAGAAAACACTTGAAGTGACCCTGCTACTCAAGTCACCTTGAATTCTTAAACACGTTGTTCAGTGGGGATTGCTTGGCTCTCCCAAAAGGCTATTTAGCATGCCTGCCAGGTACCTAAAGTACTGCCTGAATAACTAGGTGTTCTTTCTTCATGTGGCAAGCCTATACAGTTTCAGAAAGAAGCTTGTGATTCAATGAAGTGGGCAGTTTTGCCAATAAACGTCTGAACAAAAAGGTGGGTGTGATATAAGGAACAAACACACATTTGGCTTTGAATCATGGTGTATACATAAAGGCTGAAAACATCCCTGCTTTAAATCAGAGTAAAGGGCTGTGTTGGTGGTTGCCTGTGGCTTTAAGATACCGGTGAGACAGAATGGGAGTCCAAGCATCCATTACACTGTTCATTATAATGTGTCAGTGTTACGTTTGTATGGAGTATGAAAAACAAGACTCTTTGTTTAAGGGAGAAAAAAACAACACTTGTTTCGGGGTTAAGAAAAGATGATGGTTTGGTTTGGTTTTGGCACCAAAACTAGTTGTTTAGGGTTAGGAAAAGATCACATTTTGGGTTTAAATAAGTAATTTTACAAAGTAACGTTTCATACCTCACGCATTTTTTTTTTAATCTGTTAAAATACATTATGTTACGTACATAACTTACCTACGAATTTGAAAGTCATACATGTTGACTTGCTTTCTCACTCAAACACCAGTCATCTGAGTGAAAGCTGTACTTTGTCACATGACCGACAGGTGCAAAGGGTGAAGGTATGAAATTAATGAAGTGAATGCGGTATTTCTCTCGCCATTTAAAAACATATTCAAGTGTTCTGAGAAAGGCGTGTAACACTGTAAGGAAAACAGTGAAATGAAAATACAGAACCAATTAAAAAGTTGTGTTGGTGGTGGCCGGTGGTTCATGAGCTTTAACTCCAGTTAAAATGTATTCTGCTTACTTACAAAACAGTTATATATTTCACAATTTGTATTGTTTATCCATCGAGGAAGATGTTGCAAAGAGCAGAAAAAGTAGAAGTTTGGCTTTGTGCTGTCTTTAAAATAATTCACGGTAGTCTACATGATCGTCTGATTTGGCTCACTGTTATAAAACACGGCCATGACCTTGTTTTTCTGTTATTTTGTCTTTTAGTTAATTTGTCTTTTGTCTTTTGTTTCTCTTGTCTCTTGTCTCTTGCCCTTTCTGCCCTGCCACTCTTTCTCCTTTCTCCTGTCTACCACACACACATCACCTGCTCCCGGTTCCCCAGTCTGCTCACCTGCAGCCACTCTGCCAATCAGGCCTGTCAGTAAACACAGTCCCAGGCTCCCCATCTTCTCCTGCTCTGTTTTCCCGGTGAATCTTTCCTTCCGTTGATCCTGTTTTTACTTTGAACTCGTCCTCGACCCGCTCGTCCTGTTTCGTTTGCCTGTCACCAGGATTTGGGCTTCAGGAAGACCTTTGAGTTTTGTGTGCCAGATTTTTGTAACTGAAATTTTGGCTTTTTCGTCTCTACAACCATCCTCCTGTGTATTCTGGTCCTCCTCTTTGTGTAATTATGCCACATTGTATTCTGCCTGGTGGCTGACTGGCAGTGCTGCTCACTCAGCCTTTGCAGTTTCTTTCTTTGTAAAGTAAAAAAAATAAAAAATAAAAAAAAAACGTTTTTCTGTTCGTCTTTCATTGGCTGCGTTACCCTGATTAATTACACGAAGTGAACAAACAGTATGATTGACCGCTCACTTACAGAATTAAATAGATTGTAATGTATCTCAACCCATAATTATGTCAACTGGTAATGGCCATACTTAGAGGAGTTACTAAAGGAGTACTGCAGAAAGTTAATGCATTTCCCTGCATTAAAAAAAAACTAAAGAAAAAAACATAGATACAAAAAATTACAAAAAATATTGAAATACTTTCAAAATTGAATCTGGATGCAATCTGAACATGAAAAAAAAATGGATTTGGAATGTCAGTCTGACAAAGGTCCTCCAGAACCACAGAACAAATTATACGACTGTTGACAGGCTAAGTAGTACTTCCATTGACAAGTAAATTACTCTTGATGTGTAACAATTGCTGAATTTCCCTTTTAAATCTCTCTCTTATGGAGTGATACAGGTTGCTGTTAGCAAAGGTTTTTCGGTTTTCAGAAGAGACTGAGCTACACTTTTTGTAGATTGTCTACTTTGTAAACAAAAAAGGCTAACTGGCCACCATTTTGTTTGCCCAACAGGTCTTAAACAATTACAACCAAATACTCCTTGGCAATACCTTGCTTTAACTTTGATTTACCAAACAACAACTACTGTAAGTGTTTAATTAAGATCAACAATCCACAATCTGGACAACAAAACCAGTCAGTAAATGTTATCGTAACAAAGATGATAAAAATGAGACCCAAGCAAGACAGGAGTCTGATGCTGTGTTCAGACTGAAGGCTAATCAGATTTCTTTCTCAAATCAGATATTTAGGACTGACTGTACGTTCTGCTATTTGTAAGTAAACAGGTCGGATTTGGGGTGTCAAGACATGCCCAATTTATCTGCAATGGTTGCTATGGTATCGACGTACACGCAGCTATGCTTCCTAACAGGGAAGCTGCAGGCACGGAGGTGGCAGCGGACCGTTTATTTCTGCTTCTGTCCGTGAACTGTTGTTGTCGCCAAAATCGACCCTTTCTGATAGCACTCTGCTGGCGGGTAGCGTAGATTCTGCTCACTCTGTCGCTCTGAAAATGACGTTGAGACCGCGTGTTGTGTTGCGAATGATGCCAGGAATCCGATCTGAGCCAGCGGAGCGTCCGGACTGAGAGGCATTGGCAGAAACCCGATTGGAATCGCATTTCAAACCACCTCCAAATGCGGTTTGGATCCAGATTGGAAAAATCGCATTTCATGTGTTTTTTTTGCTGTTCAGACTTTCAAAAATAAATTCAGATACAATCTGGACATGACAAAAATGGGATTTTGGCTGGCAGTCTGAACAGCCTGAGAGACATACATGGGCTATCATGAAACCACAGCAACTGGAGGAACTGTTTTACTGATATTCAACAGAGCAGAAAGACACTCCTCAGTAATATCCACTGCACCTGCTGGGGTTACAACGTGCGGTACAGTTCTGATGGTTTTGCTAAACTTGGAAAGGAATTTCACTTTTCCACCAGAGCTTTGCAGTAATGATACTTCAATCAGTTGAAAAAACATAAATCAGATTTTGTCCAAATTACATAAGAATAAAACTGATGGTCAGTACAATTCATTGTTTTAAAATCTTTGATTTGGACAACTGAGTTTGGTGATTTGGTTAAACAAATTGACCACTCTTCATCCATCCCCTCTTCCTTTATACCTTACAAGGGTTGGATGTTTCCCAAATATGCAGAGCATTGATATAGGACTTAAATACATACGATGTACTCCATTACCTATCTGTGTGCAGTGACAGATGATTGTCTGACCCTGAAGAAGGCAACGCTGTGCCCTACCTATGGAGAGAACAGAATCTCTTACCCTCGTACTGATTCATCGTTCTATCCATTGAGCTGCACTCTCTCCACTCTGTGTTATTCCACTTCAGTAAAAAGCCAAGATATATGCGAAAAACACTGTGATTTGTATAATCCATGACTCCGGAGTCAGTCGAGCCCCCTCACTGCAGTTAGGCATGGTCATCCACTGGAAGGCTGGCTTCAGACAAAACATCAATGCTGTATGGATTGAATAACAATGTAAGCTGCTGAGGGCAGAATAAAGGCCAGACATTCCTGATACCAACAAAAAAAGAAATGCAGGCTTCAACATGTGTTGATTGCATTATAGAAAAGAAACTTGTCCTTTTTTACAGAAGGTGCAAACCTATTTCTGTTTTAATCATTCACTTAGGTATAGTTGACTTTGCCCTGTGCTCCTTTCTGCTGATCAACTGTTCCAATACATACATTAACTATCTCTTCTTTTGTTTGAGAAAAAGTTCAGTGATAAAGCAGCACTCCCTGAAATTTGGAGAGATGTATTAACGAAAGGATGCTGAAAATCAATAGAAAAGAGGCTGAGCGATCCTGACTTACAGACCCCAGATACACCTCAATTACATGCAAAGTGTATGTAAACGCATGTTAATTTAAGGTGTAAATGCATATGGACACACAGAGATCCCAGTGTTATCAAATTTACCAGACTGCCTATAGAGGATGTCTGTTTTACATTGTGATCAGATGTCGGGGCAGCTGTGGATTGGCGGGTAGAGCAGGTCGTTCAATGATGGTCAGGTCGGTGGTTCAAATGGGTGATATTGGAAATGTTTCAAAATGGTTGTTTCCATCCATATTTACTACTTTACATGTTTCTCAAAATATTAGACATCAGTGGAATAACATGAAAACACTAACAGGAGTTCAAATATGCATTATAATCAGCAACTATTTTGATTTGTGGCACAGAGTATGAGAAAAAAATAATTTTGATAAAATGACCTTTAAAGATGTAAAATTAAACTCTCAAATTGTATTCTTATCTATATTCTGGTGGTGGTTTGTTCATATATCATATGGTAAGTAGAGAAATCTACAGATGCAAATAGGCTACAAAAAGACCAGTAAAATTAACACTAAATATGGGTTTTGGAAGTTTTCTTTCCACTAGTTTGACAGAAGATATGTTTTAGAAGCAAAAGAGCCCAAAATCTCACAATTGAACGGTGCATGAAAAAACAATGTCTCGCCTCAAGAGGAGCAGGATTTCGCTCCCCTGCACTGATTTTCCATCCACTCCAGGATTCTAAATGCCACTTTACTGGTTATACAGAGTTGTTTTTGGGGTGTGCAACCACAAGTTGTGTGACTTTCATATTGGTGTATAGTGTGCTGTCAACCTCTTTTGAGATTCCAAGTGCCGTGTGTTAAATGCGGCAAACTTGTTTGCCTGTGTAATCGGGCTGGTAAATTAGCACTAAACACACTGAGAGGTGGGAATGACAATCTGTCAGAACGCTGCGGTCTGACCAGCCGTAACCGGCTTACACTGGGGGCTGCCGCTGCCGCTGTTGTGGCTTCTGCGGCGAACTCCCGACGTGCCGGGGCTTATCTGGGGCACGCAGGAGGCACAACAATGAACTTATCACCATCCAGCCACTTGGCGGGATGTAGCTGCAACCCCACCGCGCCACTCCGACCGCGAGCCCGCTCCGGTTCACTGATCATACACACCAGCAGAACCTAATCTAGGGACAGTGAGCCTTTCAAACCACAGCCGCAGAGGCTGTGGACAGAGAAAGGGCAGAAAAAAAAAAGGGAAAGAAGTTTTGCCAGGTAATATACAAAGCTGCTGGTGGAAAAAAAAAAAAAACAAGAGAAAGAAGTTCAATAACTTTGCAGGGACCTCCACACCCTGCATGTCAACTAGCTTCCAGGATTTTGATTGAAGCTCTGCACAAGCCCACAGCAGGGCTTTTCTATTCCTTCTTCTTTTTTTTTTTTTGTTGCTGAATCGGTTTCAGTGCCACAAGAATACATAAAAGTTTTAGTAGGAGGGCTCTATTGAGGGTCAGGAAAAAAAAAAAAAAAAAAAAAAAAAATCCCTTTTCGGGACAAAACCTGAATACAAACAGAGATGATTCTCAGTCTATTTGCTGGCTGTGAACCTTTTGAAAGCAGCAACAACGATGAGGTGTCAGAGTGAAAATGAAGAAGCACCGTCCCATACAGGCAATTTCTAAAGCATGGGATGTGATTTCACGTGCAGAATAACAAAACGGGAGGGTTACTTTAATACCCAGACAGACGCATTACGCTCTGACACAGTTACTGTCACTGATATTAGATATTGCACGGCCACTGCAGAGAGTGCAGAGAAATCATTCAGGCTCTATATGAGAAACCTCAGAGCCTTTTAAACTAGATGTGAAATAAGTTTTGGGTACAATCTTGTCTCTGTCTTTTCTGTTTGTATTTCTACAATCAATTAAGCTACGGGAGTGACGCTAGTCTGATGTATGGCATGTGTACTTGGATGCATACATCAAGTCACGTTCTATTTTCAAAGATGGCCCGATTATCTAAACTTTTTGTACTTTCTCTCTGACTGATTCTGATTCCACCACGCCTGAATCCCTCGGTCCTGTCTCGAGGAAGGATCGGAGTTATCGTTACATCAAACGGAAAACGGTGACTTGCCCCTTGCAATCTCAATATCTGGAGCAAATTGAAGGTGATTTTCAATAACGCTGGCAATAGGCGGATCAGAGTCATTCTCTCCGTCTGACAGGCTCTAATAAAAAAGATGATCTGACGTTCTTTGGGTTTCAAGTGGATCGCAGCTTGGTTTACGCTGCCTGCTTGAAGTGCATTTTTACCTGCTGGGACAGGATGGATATGGTGGTACGTGTGTGACGTTTCCTGATGCTGATACCACTCCTGTGTGCATTAAAGGCAGACTGTGGTACAAAGGCACAGATTACTGATCAATCATGAAAGATTCCACATCGTTTTTGATTAATAATCAAAGACTGTGTATAAAAAAAATGGACATATCCACCATGATGTCAACCCTTAGTTTTCTGGAAGCTCAGTTCTGGGTGTCTCTGGCGGTCACCATCTTGGCAGTGCCTGACTCAACGTTACTCCTAATCCAAAAATGGGCAAAGAAGTGGTGCGTGGGTGGAACTGAGGTGGGCAGAATATAGCCTGGTCACTGAAACCTGCAGCCACTCGACTCACCAACTGTGACAGCATCCACCTGTCACTCAAAGCAGCCACATCCTCAGTTGTGCATAGCTAAACCTTAATACAATGCAAATGGGTGAGTTCTATTTCAATTCTTTGTCAACCTTCAAAGATGAGTTATAGATCATGTTTTTTTTTCTACGAGTTAGAAAAGGCACAAATAGGAAAAATGATCGCATGAGCCGGCAGACTGAATGAAGCCTTTGGGATACTGAGAACTGTATTTTTCTCTGGAAAATATTGTTTCACGTCCCCCTGCTGACCAAATCACAAACACAAAACTGCCTCACAGCGAGCAGTGTTGAGACTCACCCATAAATCTTCCAAAATGACACCTGGGCTGAACAATCCTGGCTCTGAAACAATCCCAACGTGATCTGAACTCTGGGATGGGGAAACATTTCCACTCAAACATCATCATCATCAAGATCTGATTTCCTTACTCTGTGTTCTGCTACCTCTAAAAGCCATAATGTTGTCTAATCTAAATCAAACATATCACTAATTGACTCAGAACTAATCACCGGTCTCATAATAATCTGCACGGTGGCTCGTATTCAGTATGGACGCACCGTGTCTAAACACATTCAGCAAACAAACTAAATCACATGTAAAGCTCCGGTCCCAAAATGCCAACAAGCTTGTATTTGGTGTTTGCCTTCTGCTTTGTTCAAATGATGTTGGCCACAAGCATGGCGTTAAACAAAGGCTGCATGGTGGGATACCGCTACAGTAAAATCTTCCACACAGATGCCGCCCACTGTGTCAAAGTCACACGCTCACCACGCTTAACCGTGATTAGAATGCAAAGAACAAGCATGTTATGTTCTCAAAGACCTGCAAAATGCCACCTTTATTGAAAAAAATTAATTAGATTACATGAATAGTTGTTTACTTGCTTGCGTAGGTATTCGTCAAAATACCTCAATGCAAAAACAAGTCTTTTTCTTTTATAGTTCAACTGTGACAAGTGTGACATTTTGGAGACTAATGGTGCTCCTTTTAAAAGGGAACTCCAGTGATTTTACACATCCAGATCAATTTAATTGTCATTTTCTAAATACAATATGTCATCAGAAGCTTTTCTAATGTTGGTGTTACCCTGATTGGGTCTAAGACTACAACAGAGAGCCTTACAAACTGGTAGCATGGAATGTATTAACAGGGTTTTCCATATAGTTTATTGGAGGGCTGAGGGGCTCAGAGGTCACCAAGAGGGGATTAGTAAAAAACAATGCATTTTCAAATAACGGGTCTATTATTGTAGCAATATTCATTTAAAAAAAAACATTGTGTGGCATGAAAAAATAAAAACCTTGGTAAAACAAGGTTTATAGTAAATACATTGGAGCTGTGATTTTCTCATCTTCCCATCATGAGTGTGTATCCATTAGCCAGCTTATCTTTCTCATCACTAAATATATATTTTCAAATATCATTAAAGAGGATTTAGAGCAGGATAAGAAAAGATGTGTTTTGTAAATTTGACAAAATAGTGTTTTAACATCAGCAACGTTTACAACAGCAGAGTCACTATACTGGAAAGAAATCTGAAAATGACAATAAAATAAGTAATAATCCTGACATAGTTTGGCACAGGTGCTGTGATTAACACCTGTGTGTGTGTTACAATGGAGGGGAAAACCCAGATTTGTATGTGATCTGTATGTAGATACATTATCTGGATGACTGCATTTGATCACAGGGCAGTGCATTCACATTTGTCATTACAAACTGTTGATATGTACAATATATTATACCCATTTTGAAATCATATATTAATATGCCAATTACATGCCTGTCAACATTCATGACTTCTAACAATAAGTTAAGTTTAGGTTACTCTCAATGGACTGCTATGAGATGCAGGGCGATGGTCACATGACAGCCAATTATTAGGCTGCTTGTTGGTAGCCTTCTTGCAAGCTTGGCTATAGATATTAAAGAAAAGTAATTCAAACCATGATTTTAACTGACTGTTTACCTGTCCCGTGGTCACCATTTTTTTTTTTTTTTAACTTTAAACGTCACTGGCTGTCAGACCATCATATCACAAGTATCGTTGTAAACATTGTAGTAGCCTTATAACTAGAATACTGGTGCCACTGTTGAGTCATGCTTTACTAGTACTGCGGCAACTACCTCCATCAATCTGAAGTCTCCTTTATGAAATACCAATACTAAACTGTAGGAGCATTACATCATCCAAATACAAATCCTGTTAACACGATGTGAATTCTTCCTGAGGTAGAATGTATACATGTAGTTAATATGCAAGAGAAAGATATCAGCATTCTATATGCAGATTTTGCTCTTGGCCATGGTTTAACAAAGTTAGTTTTCTTATGCAAATGCTCTCCTTTCACCATGTACAGGAAGACAGATTTACTTGTAACCAACGATTACCTTAATCCAGCCTCAAAACAAGCAGCTGATAAATTATGCAAATACTACATCTGTTTCCACACAAATGAATCTCAGAGGCAAATGGCCCCGTCACCACAATGGAAGATCTTCAGATGACAGCGACGGTCAGATGCTGATGGAACAAAATCTGTGACAACTTCAATGAGGTTTGTAGGGGCGAAGATGGTGGACGGTCAAAACTGATTTCGAGCCCCTCTGTACCAAAATATACTGTTTTTAATATAAGCATGAACTGTTGTTCGAAATGATATCATAAATGTATTTAAACTATTTCAGTGATGCAGGTAGATTTCATTGAAACAATGATTGAATACATAAACCCCAATATTTTAATATCTAAACAGATTTTCACAGATAAGAGAGCATTGGGTAGGTTCATAAAAAGGATTTACTGTCAAAATGATTGGTAATGGAAACAGACTTCCTCCCTAAAACACAGTCATTTATGTAATCTTTTCAAGCAACTTAATGCTCCCATATTTGCATTATTTTAGTAATAATGTGGGTGTTAATTAGACATGTATTTCAGTTTTGATCAGTGTTAAAGTATGGGTTTATTTCATATTTGTTTGAGATAATCACTATCATCAAGAAAAAGTCCAGATGAAAAGTGACGACAAAAAAGTGTATTGATTATCAAAACCCTTCTGTTACTGAAACAAATTTCTAACTTGGATTAATCTGGAATGCTGATATGTCAAATATGTGGCATTGTTTCCCCTCTTGAATAAAGTTTTAATGAACCTACATGTTCTCTGAGATCTACAAGACAGCACTTCAACTGCTTGGAGTCCTGCATTCTTTATTGAGTAAAGTCTGTATCTCTGATGAAGTTGCTTTTCCATCTCTGAACAAAACAAAACTTCCTCATTATTTCCAGACTTAAGTGAAAATATAACACATTTTGATGTTGCCTCAGACCTTTCAGATCCCACAGTGAATTTAACACATCGCTAGTTCAAACCTAGCTCAGGAAATTACCCATATACACTATTAATGAGCAACTATATTTCAATATAAATTAAATAAGCATTTCTAATGAGATGCCAGCAAAAAAAAAAAAAAAAAAAAAAAAAAAGGACTGTTGGCAGCATGTTTCCCCTTCAATGTCTGTTTGTAGCAACAAAAGCATAATTTGTTTTTCTGGTTACGTTTAGGCCGCAGTAAAGGGAAAATGGTTAAATATTTAAAAAGTCTACACTGACTAGATGGTCCAGACAGGACGTGTAGTTTTTCAATGGGAGGCACAAACTTTCTCCAAAGCTAAACTAAACCTTGCTATGTGCCTCACACTGTCAACGTTGTGATTCTTGAATGCTGAACTTCCAAATTTACCTCCTCCTTAGTTCTGTAGTTAAAACTTCAACGTGAATATGATGTTTTTTTTCATAAGTTCCTCCTAAAGTTGTAAATACCCCAAATTGTCAGAAATCAGTTGATGTCCTGGCTGTCAGCTCGGGCCCCTTTGGTTCTGGTTTCTCCTCTGAGCAATGAGCCTGCCTCTGCTTTCAGAAATTCTGCTATATTAATCTGCTCATATTTGGCAAATTTGTTTTGACATATTTTGCATTAATTTGTTTTGATCTATTTTAAATTAATGTCACCATATATAATAGTTTTTAGGCATGGCATACAGCTGCCATGCTTAAAGTTGTTTCTTGGGCACTTTTCAAAGTGTCAAATATTCAGCACTGTAGCAGCGCAGGTTGTTATTTCCATACCTTCTCTGCTTCCCAAAATATCCGTGCATGATCACAGAGCGGCACATCTTTCAAAAAGCAGCCTACAGAAAAAAAAAAAAAAAAAAAAAAAAAAAAAGGTTTCATCTCAGCTCCTTTAGGGAATCTAATTTGTCACCTTTTCATCCTCAGTCAGTTTTCAGATCAACTACACACTGACATATTTTTGCTGTAACGGCCCTCTGCTTCATACATCCCTAACGTTAATATTCCTTTGAACTAAATGTCAGGTTCATCTGGGAGGAGCCTGACCCGCACCACGGGGCCAAGGTGAATGTTAATTATGATGGGAGCAAACCGACTCTCACGTTCAGAGGTTGTATTAATTAAGGAAAAGCAAGTTGACGTTGCATAAATGTAAACTGCCCTAAGCACCAGGATGTGGCCCTTGGGATTATCTCACACTCGAGAGCACGACCCACAACTGTGACCGCTGCACGCCTGGTACATGTGTGCCGAAAGAAATGAAAGTAAAATCCACCTCAGATTCTTCATCTGAGGGGGACATTATGTTTTAAACAGATATTAAAAGTCTTGGATAATAAATGAGTGTTCATGTTAACTGAAAGTTCCCACATTCATAACTTTGGTCAAGACTTAAATATCTCATACCTACTGGATGGTAAAAATGTTGTCTAATACTTTGGTTTGTGATCAAATAGCTTTGGAACTACAGGTATTTCCATCTGCCTTAGCTGTGTTTACTGGGAATTCCAAAATGAATGCATGAACGGTAATATTGAGAACACGGTAAACAAAATAACTTCCAAACACCAGCAGGATATTCTTGTGCTAGCATTAGCATTTAGCTCAGAAGCATCACTGTGCCCAAGTTCAGCCTCACATAAGCAACCCTTGGACTTTTATTTTTTTAAGGTGCAAATCCTTTCTCTCCCTGCTGCCCCGCCCACTGTCTGCTTTTCATATCTACTATTTTCAACCACACGTTTAACAAACTTTGAATTTCCTTTCTCTGTCACATTATTGTATTCTAGTGTTTGATTTAAAGGTGCAAGTCCCATATTGTAATACCACCTTGTATATTGAGAAGTGACAGTGAGTCGCAGTCCAATCTACCCGATAGTTTCAGCAGGTTTGTTGAATTTTAAGTATTCTTTCCCTCACATTACTTAATTGTTGGTTCAACATCAAATGTCATACCCTTACTCTAACCAGCAAAAACTCGGAATTGAACTCTTGTTTTGTTTCTATTTCGCCAAATCTTCAGTTGACATTGTGTTTACTGCAAACGACAACCAGCAGTGACGTCGCCCATTGGTTTGTGTACGGCCATTATGAAGCCTCGAGTTCAGAATTTGGCCACCTTGCTAGTCCCGAGCGGTTTGGAGCCAAAAGTGAACATATTTGGGCGAGATGGAGGGGAGCAAGCGGTGGATCTGACTCGATCTGATTGGAAACCTGGCGATACTATGTCCCGCCCACCGATAGCCGTAAACTGACTGCACCACAGGTCTGTCAATCAAACAGACACGGCCCCTAAAACACGGCTTTTTGAAGCTTATTTTTGAATTAATGACAGGATTATTTTCAGATGGACAGCCAGAACTCTAATAAGACGGAGAAACTTCAGCTAACAAAACAAAGACAACTCATGGAAACATTTTATTGACTCAGACTATTATGAGACTAGTTTAATGGGAGTCTATGGAGCCAGATGATTTTTGGAGCCAACCTCTAGCGGCACCCGGTGGTATTGCAGCTAAAGGCACTTCCGAATTGGCCTCATTTTTCAAACCCGGAAGCTACAGCCACTTTTATATACAGTCTAGGATTTACTGTTATTCAAATAAGACATTAGAATCCACTACTACTTCTTTGCATGGTGGGAGATGAGAGGCTACAATGACTCACTATTGCCTTTTGAGGTGGGTGGTCGTATTATGAAATGGAACGGGAGGGGGCTGGTTAGCATGCTAACTTCAGTAGAAATCATGCATTGAATCATTGAATTACATGAACGCTGCTATTTCTTAACATTCTGTGGATAATTTTACAGATTGTTTTGTATGTTTTCAAACAAAAATCGGACATGTAGCAACATTAAGAGTTCCATTGTTACTATGAGCAATTATTTTAAAGAATGACGATGATATTTATCTAAATTCTATATTCAAGCTTTTGTAAGTTACACAAAAAAATGGAAACTTCTGTATACTAAATATGAAGCCACTGCCAGCAGCAACAAAACTTAACTTGACACAAAGAATGGAAACGGGAGAAAGCAGCAAGCCTGAGTGTTAAAAGGTAATCAATCACCAGTTGATCTTCTTATCTAACTCTTAGCAAGACATGTGATGAGCAAATCATGATATTGTTTCTTTAAAAAAAATATTCTTACTATTGCAAAAGAGATTTCTTTGGTTGACAAACTATTACATATATCTTGTATATATTATATATTGTAAATTGTAAAGTGCAACTTATTTCCTAGTTGAACATAAGAACCTGTTTTCCTGCCTCAATTGTAGATTTTCTTCAAATCTACTTTCTCTGTGACTGTTTTTACCTATTTGCAAATAAAAGATAAGTACATCTTAACCAAAGTAGCAATATCCTCACGCCTAGATATTTGGTGACTTTTTGCTCCCAGACTTGGTTGCTGATGTTGTAAGCCTGGTTTGAAGATGCTACAAGCAGCTGAGCGAATGGATCCCTGCAATCAGCATCATGACAGTAAATCCTCCCAGCTCTTAAAACCTGTTCCCCATCGGCACAATAACACTCTGCTGTAGGAGAGGCATCAAAGAGAAGCCGGTAATAAAAGTGAAACATCGGAACACCTTGCTGCAACAGTAGTGCAATGATCAGAGGCTGACTTCTCACAGGGGCCACCCAAACTAAAACGATGCCCTCAGAACATGACAATTGTCCAAATCAATTTGAGAAAAATGACAGCTGACTGCAATATCCATCGATTCACTCCCCCACCACTTTGACTAGAATTTACAATGATGACTAAAACCATTACTATCATCCATCCATTTGTTTGCTTGATGTGCCACCAAAACAAATCTGACCTACCGAGTCATAGACTCTACAAGACTTTTGAAGGTGTCTTGTGGTATCTGGCACCGAGTCAATAGCAGCAGATCCTGTGGATTGTGGGCTGAAGCCGCCACAAGTCAGAGCACATCATCCAAAACCATGTCACTGGTTCATGGTTTGTCCCTCGTCAGACCAGTGTTGCCAGGTATTCTCTGCTGCTGACTGGGACCATCCTACAAACCTCGTTGTTTCAGAGATGCCCCAACAAAGTATTCTGGTCCCTGTCAAATAACTCAGGTTTTCAGAGCTTCTGATTTATCCTAAATTGAACACCTTGGGTTTAATCTTACACACACTCCAAGCGCAACACAAGGGCGTGTTGGTCTTTAAATGAAGTGAGGTCAAACACAGTTATCTTGAGGTGGAAGAAAGCAATCAACAAAAACCTGGTCTTAAGTCAGTGGTGCAGTATTTTGCTGTTTTTAAGGACATATTATTAAGATAGTAATGCATGCTTCCATGGGCTGGTGCATGCTACACTTACTGTCTGCTTGTTACACACACATACATACACACACACACACACACACACACACACAGGCATGAGGCAAAATTGAAAAACATTGAAAATATAAAAGATCAAAATGCTGAACATCAATCAGAGCACGAGCAGCTTTGTTTCCTCTGCAATTCATTTTTAGTTCCTACTACTTGACAAATCTGCTGCAAGCGCAGCTGGTTTTTACAGGGAATAGATCACACTTATTGGTTTATTTCATGTTTGACCCAAAATTCACCTATGATTAATTAAGAAATTAAGTACGACCCCTTTGAACCATGATCCTCATTTTGCACTGAGCCCATCTGCCATTAAACCGGAAAAAGTGGATTTGGACACTGCGATTCAATCTTTCAATACAGCCCACTCCTCGACATGTGCTGTTGTTCCGAGACACTCAACGTAATATACGTCATCTCTAAGCGGTCATCATGTTTTGACTCGTCTTTGTGAAGATTTTATGTTTCATAGTATCACACATTCGATAATTAATTTCACTCTGAAAACTCTGTTCGTCCAAGAAATATGACAGCTATTAAAGCTCTACTCTGCTCTGCACTTACCACAGAGGATTAGCAATGCACCATGCTGCCTTCTTGACATTTAGGCAGATAACGTGTTTTTAAGGCCCAGAAATATCTCACCAATGCATTGTGGTTTGCTTCAGATTTTGTTGAAATAATGATTTCAAGGTCTTTACGTTTAGGCCACCATGTCCATGTTATTTCCTATTTACCTCTTCAGAATGAAGAGCTCAGACATTTTCTCCATTCACTCAAAACAACCTTGACTTGCTTGTAATCTATTCCAGGACAAAACACACAAGATCAAACCACATAATATAACACTGCTATTTGCGAGCAGCCTGAGCACCTTATCTGAGCAGACAACCTTGTGGTCAGTTGAAAACTACTAAAAAGTAAAAGAGTTGAATTTCAAACTACCACAAGAAACCCGTTCATGGATCCAACGTATCACTCTGTTTTGCTATTCAAACTAGTATCATTATCCAGTAAAGGAGCTATGAACTATGAAAGAAGCAAACTGCAGGATGACTTCAGTTATAATTTGGAAGCTGTAGACGAGTTGTGTTAAGTTCTCCTGTGTGTTTATGTATTGTTACCATAGCATGAGTGAAGAGGAGAGAGAACATACCTGCTGTTAGCTGAAGCTTTAATTCTCTCATCCTCCAAACACAATGCGTCGTGCTCTGAGTGTTGGAAGCAGAAGGTATCTCAAAGGTATTTTCACGCCTGCACACATTCAATTATGCTACATCTGCAAATGGTAATTGCAGATTGGTTAACAGTGCTAATCAGCAAAGTCATTATGATAAACAAAACAGAAGATGAGTGAGATACTAATGAGGGGGGGGGTTTCTGACTGAAAGAAAACATGAAAATCTGGTTTATTTCATCACCAAAGGCTATTTATGCTACATTCAGTGAGAGAGTTTTTAACTTTATTCATAATTATTTGTTTAGCACGACCACATAATTCAGTTTTATTGAATTGTGGTTCTGAGTTACAGGCTACTTCAGAAGTGCTGGATGTAATGCGATTTGATACAGTGAGGTATTAGTGTTGTAAAGTGGTGGAGGTGATGCAGAGCTATATAAAGCATGCTGTAAGGGTTTTCACTGATGATTACCTACGTTTCCATAAGCGCAAAGTATTCTCATTACAGCGCCTTCTGTAAACTGCATTGTTGCATAACAACAATATTATTGACCAAAATGGCCCAAAACAGTAATTCATACCCTTTTTTGTCAGGCTTCATTCCAAAAAAGCTATTTCTCCTTGAAGCCCGTATTCTTGCTGCCGGTGTATTTCTGGGACTGGTGACTGGTGACACCAACCAGAGATTCTCCCTTTTTAAACTGTTTGAAATTAGTTTAGAGGCCTTGCGAGAAAAAGTTATTCAGTAATTTGGTAAGTCAAAGTAAAGTCAGAAAAATTGTGTATGCATGCGAACGCCTCAGGTGGTCTTTCCACCCTGGAGCTCTCTGTATCAGGACCAGACTTTATCTGGCGTTGAAACTCAACCCGCCGCCAGTGTTAGAAGGTAGCTGAGTAACACAAACAGTGAAGAGGCTGACTAAAATGTTGCATTGTTGTGCTGCATTTCTGGTCAAATTTGGTAAAGTTGAAGTTGAGAAAGCAGTCATTTGAGTGAAGGTATCTTAACGAGGTAGGAGCGACCCGATTGAGGAAACAACCGGTAGAAGCGGTGAGTCACGAGCTGCAACTCCCGACTCCCCCGGTAA
This sequence comes from Embiotoca jacksoni, assembly GCF_022577435.1. Lineage (NCBI taxonomy): Eukaryota > Metazoa > Chordata > Actinopteri > Embiotocidae > Embiotoca > Embiotoca jacksoni. The sequence goes on along the minus strand of NW_027185383.1, from coordinate 905,436 downwards.
GAACAAAGTTTCTTCGAGTAACTCGGTTGAAAATATTTTGTACAAAACTAATTAAAACAGGCCGATGCCAGAAATTAACCAGAAAAGTTGCGAGTTGTTGTTAATTCCTGTGGACACTGCAACAGTCTGTCAAAAAGGGGCGGGGCTCAGTGTGTAGCCTTGATGTGTGGACACAGAAAGTGTCAGTTGGCAGCCTTCATCAACAAGAATATTGACACAATTATTGGGATGATACTCGTGCTCGTCAAAAGTACATAATCCGTACCGGGTACTCGTTTCAGCCGAGTACTCGTCTCATCCCTAGTATTGACTTTCAAATTTCCGCCAAGTGTCTTTGATCCATAGAGTCAGTTTGAGACGAATTTTCAGGAGGACATTTGAAAAAAATAGCTTAAAGCTTAGAGTTATGACATTCGGTCGGACATCTGAGACAAGACACCAGTCAAAAGTGCAATTGTGCAGTAGAATAAGCATGCAAACAGGTGTGGTAGTTACCAGGACAGAAGGGCTACAGTATTCTAGTTGTTAGGTCTATAGATATGAAATAAAAAATGTCATATCAAGTTGTGAGAAAATTTTTGTCTGTGGATAAAAGAGCAAGACTCTAATATCCTGAAGGTAAAGGCTTGACGTGAGCATTCTTCACCCTCAAAGAAACCTCATGATTTGAAAATAAATCAAGGCCAGCAGAGGTTTAAATATTCCCAACATGGTAGACGACATTAGACGACTTGGACAGTTTTTCAACATCAGAGCACTCTTGCTCATCTAAAATTGTGCGAAATTTCCCTTTGTGAAAGAGTCACACGTGGACAAGACTGATTCCCCTTATATCAAAGCCCATAGCCCTAATTTACTTTTCTGTTTTGGACTACGGAAAAAAGGCGAAATAATAGCCCTCCGGGTGATGAACTGTCAAGACCAATTATGCTTATGACAAAGCAGCCATGCGTCATCTACTTGAATGAAATTATCTTTCAGTATGTCAAGCCATGTGTGAGGGACCCATTTATTATTTTACCTGTTTTTCTTCACCGAAACAGTGTCATTATCTGATTTCTATTAATAGCCCTCATTTGTAAAAACACAGTAAAACTGAACCAGTGGATTTTCTTTTATATTTTCTTGGATATATTGGCTTCATGTATAACTATGTTACCTACAATGTCAGTATTCCTTTGTCCTTCCCAGTAAACTGACATTTAGCATACTGTTTGCTGAATGACAGGTTTAAGCAGGATGCAGCAGTTATTAACAGTTATGGGGATTTATTTTTGAAAAAAAAAGTCTGTCAGTAGGTGGAGGTAGATAATTAAGAGCCAATTTAAAAAACCCTCCTAAAAACACATGTTATTTTTTTTCTCTGAGTCACCCTGGCAATCTGTCTGCTGGGAATCTATTTATATATCTGCAATGTTTTTGTTTTGGCACTGCCTTTTTTTAATGGTCTGTAAAGAGTTTTCCGTCTTCATGTAATGTAAAAAATAAGTTCTTATAAAAACAAGTTGAATTTGTGAGTACAGAAGGTCAAATTCCCCCAACACAAAGCCAATCACTTCTCTGGAATGTTAGACTGACAAGCAAAACTAGCAAAGTACTTTTAAATGCTGTGTTGACTATAACTCTGGTAGAGATATGAAAAACCCTGTCTTACTAGGTAATAAAATATAATTAAGACAAATTCCCTTCAAAAAGAAAGTAAAAAACGGAGACTGTAGATACAAAAAACACATCCAAGAGACATTATTGAGGATATGTTTCTTCTCATTTGTAGCTACAGCTCAGTAAGAAATATATCATAGAAAATAAAGAATAAAATAAAAGCCTGTAAGAAGATAAAAGCTGTGTAAAAAGAAAAAAAAAGCACAGAGGACATGAGATTTATCTGTAGTGTTCACAGACTAAACTTTAGCAAAATGTGCTTTTCCACAGCACCATTTTCTGTTTTTACATAAATAATGTTTCAAGTCGCAGATGAATTCCAGTCTGTCCACGTTGCCATTCCTTCTCAATCAATGTTAAGCTACTGACAATAAAACTGACTTCCTGCAGGTTCTTCACATCAAAAGCAAACAAAATAGACCCGGTCCTTAAACAGCTTACTCCAGAATAAAAATCAAAGGTCAAGTTTTACCCAAAAAACACCTCAATATGACCCGTCTCATCTATTCTTAATGCAGCGTCCATGTCTGAGGGTCGATCAAAAAGTTCAGAAACCGTAATGTTTACGGAGTTGAGGAAAGCTTTAGCTTTTGTGAGTAAGTATTCCAATTTACAAATCACTGTGTTGCATGCATATTTATGACCACTGGACATTTGCGGTTTAACCGTGGACATTAGCAGAAGCACACTTAGAATTTAGTGTAAAACTTAAAATGCTTCAAAAAGTCTACTGTAATGAAGCAATGAGCCGGTCGAGGTGTTTTCAGTGGAATTTGCTTTTCAAGAGGGACAGAACTTCACTTTCTAAGAGTGTAGGAAGTACTTCTGGTCAGAGGCGCAACCACGTGGGCTTTCTTTGACATTTGTGGGGTTGTGCATCGTGAATTCATCTCCCAGGGTCGGACTGTCAACACCGAGTTCTGCTCCAACGTTCTGAGGGAAAAACTCTGGCTCAAACAATCTCCAACATTACAAACGCACATGTTCACTGCACACGGAAAACCCAATCGTCACTCCCCCGACACCTCAACTCTCCTGATATGGCTCCCTGTGACTTCTTTTTTTGACACAAGTTAATGTACACTCTTTGTTCAAGGTTTACTTCCCTGTTAAAAACACTCATGGGCATGTACCAGTGGTCACAAAAACACAGGTACCACATGCGCTGATGGTGATCAAGCGATGTCACTTGGAATACCTGCAAAACGTATTGCTTCCCCTTGCTCTTTGCGTTTCCTTCATGAACTATTTGATTGCTCATCGTAGTTATGTCCTACTTTTGTGCTATTTTCACCCAAATGGACACAAAAGTAAAATAGGGATGGGCAAAAATGTAATTTCCATAACCTGCTGACATGTCTAATACATTTCTGCAAAGCACCTCAGGGTTCCATAACTCTCCATTTACTCATAATTAGGTGGCCATTAGGGGGGATACTGATGTACAAGACTGAAAAATGGCATGTCATATTTAATGAAGGCATATTACAAAACAGCATTGAGAGCTTCATGCTTCCTCAATGTATGTCCTCAAATTTTTTTCTCCAGTTGCCTCACCAGTTCACGTCTCTTCGCCTGTGCTGAGTGACAGGAAGCCAAGCTCGATTCCTCTCAGCAACATAACCCAGTCTCCCCGCGTCTTGTTGAATTAAAGGAAAGCTAATCTTAATTGATGCTAATGGAAGTCAATGACGACCAAGAGGAACAAGTGCTAATGTGCTTGAGCAATTAACCTAATATTTACTGGCTGTAACTCTCAGGAGGTACTCGATTATGTCTTTCGGCTTGCTCCCTCCGTTCTGACATGATGTGGATTGCTCTGTCAGAGAGTTAAAAAAAGGAGACTGTTAGTGAACAATTAGTATTAACGTGTTAAAAATGAACCAAGTAGAAAGGTGATGTAAGAAAGAGGCATTAATTCTTGTCAGCCAAAGTGACACCTGTAGTAGATTTGCAAAATTATTTCGAAAAAGTGAGTGGGAAATTTTAATATTTAACTATCTGAAATCCTTCAAACCTTCCTTTGAGATTCTTCGCCGTTTTGACATGATTCATCTCATCATCTCTGCAGATTTGTCAGCTGCACATTCACGCTGCCAATCTCCCGTTCTACCACGTTCCCAACGTGTAGGTTTCCTACAGGATTCAGATGTGGTGACTGAGGAGGTCCATTGCAGTCTGAGGCACATTTGCTTTGTGACCTGGTGCATTATTCTGCTGGAAAGAGCCATTAGAAGATGGTAAACTGCAGCCATAAAGGGACGCACATGGTCAGAAATAATATTCAGGCAGAATTTGGCATTCAAACTATCACTGATTGGTTTGAAGAGGCCTGAAGTATCCAGAGAACATTCACCACACCATTACACCAGCAGCAGCAGCATGGACTGTTGACACGAGGCAGGTTGGGTCCATGGACTTATGACAAATGCTGATTCCACCATCTGTAGCCTCCGAAAAAATTAAGATTCATCAGACCAGAATATGTTTTTCCAGACTTAAATTTTTCAGTTTCGGTGTCCCTGTCCCTTCTGCATTTTTACTTTTCTGATATCATATTAGAAATATATGCAACTTTGGTTTTCATGTCTGACAAGATTTTATGGCTCAGAGATGATGAGAAACAATGACATACTTGAAGCCCAAAGTCAATAGCTGCAGTACTATAGTTATAAAATAATAAAGCAGCAAGAGCAAGAAAGTTGCAAGCCACTTTAATCTCAGTTATGAGCATTTGTGATAAGACAGATGTTGGAGCAAACAATGCCAACATGGATTCAACAACCTCAACTTGCTCCCAACTCTGTAATGAAAAATAAAAACTTACAATATGACACAACACAGCAGCATACAAAAACCCAGATAAGAAACATGAAAAATGAAACAAAGTCAAACAAAGATTGAGCTAAAAAAATAAGTTCAGTAAAACAAACCATTAAAATCTGCATTAAAAATTCATTTTCCATCCTTGCAAAATATCTTTACTCGATGCAGAAGTGGTGGTTAATGTAACTCTTCTGCAAGTTTTGGAATCCAGGACTGAGAATATTAAGCCACTGGAACAATTCTAGTATTCTAACTGTAAAAAAAAGTTGCATTATTTAATAGAAAAGTACAGATATGTTATAATTCGAATTGCAGAATGTGTCAGAATTTACAACAGCCGTGCTATCAATCAATTTTGCTGTGTTTCTCAAAGCAAACAGGAAGTTACTGCAGACAGAAGGCTTTCATTGAAAGAGACCGTTGCCGGTTGTTTTTTTTTACTTTATTTTATCTCCATATTTCTGATCATTTTAATTTGCTCTTGATGCTGTTTGCTGCTCATGCAGAACTCCAACATTTTCTCCACTTCAAGTTTTCTTGATGTCTTGATAAACGAACAATAATAAACATTTCCACAAAACTGATTCATCGAAGATAAGTCATGTCACACTAGCAGAGCAGAAAAGCTGGATTCCCATTAATTCCTCTTCAACTTTGCTGTGTTTTTGATCCGTGTAATTAAACTCTTGTGAAGATGCAGAAGTTTAGTGGCTCAAAAGGCATCGTATTTCAGTTTGTTGTAATGCTTTAAGCGTGAAAGGTTAAAACAAGTTATGTTTAATTGATGCATGTGCCAGCTTAAAGAATTTCTATTATCTTAAATAATGGACTTACATACAGTACAGTGTTTCCCCTAGGCAGACAGGCTTGGCAGGATGGGATGGGGGCGGGGGAGGAGGGAGGCAGCTCTGGGGGGCTGGACTTCTAACAATTAGCATGCTTCCTTCTTTCAACAGATACAGTTAGAAAAACAGTAGAAACTGATACAATTGAATACCTGACCCTGACTAGAACAGGAGGACCTGACTCCAAACATTCCACTCAGCTTTAGAAAACTTGAGGAAAATGTTTTGCTCCAAATTAATTGCATCAGGTCTGAGGTTCAATATTACAAAGTTTGTCAACAGATAACTTCACTACTAGAAATTATGGAACTAAATCCAAACAACAACACCAGCAGTGACTGAACATTTCATTACATGGATGAGTGGATTACGGTACTGTTCGTTCAAAATCCTCAAATAAATTGCTCGGTGGAAAAACGAACGGCATCAATACTTAAATATCAACCGTAATATACAGAGATTTTACAGTAAGGAGCATCACCGATGTGCTGCAGGTCAAAAACATGCTCAAGAACTACTGGCTGCCTTTTCATTGTTACATTATAAAGCACTGAACCTAATTTCCAGTCATCTTAAACACCAAACAGTGAGATTAGAATTCAAGTCCATGACCACACTGACACGTTTTTCCCACCTCCTCCTTTTGCAGGTTTGTGTTCCTCATCAAGCCTTTGGGCTTTAGCTGCTTTATAACAACACAGAGACATGGTTATCTGAAATTGACAGAAACAACTCAGTAAACAGTTACTGTGATTTTTTTTGTATCACAAACGTCAAATGCCTATTTGGAAGACATTTTCTTTTGTGCTTCTGTCCAGTATTTGGGGAACATGCTTTTCCTTATTAAGGGTTTACTTAGAGGCTGCAGTGGGCATAGTTTTCAGCACCAGAAACACTGACCTCATCTGCATCAGTCAAATACAATCTATGCATTTAGAACATTTCAATCTCCCTATTTAGTGTACACACTAATAACTTGAGCTAATTTACACACACTGACATGGACCTCCCCATTCAATTTGATTCACTGAGCTTTTTGTTTGATATTCAAATTGAATTCTGACACACATCAAATCAGTATTGGTTATGCACACTGGGCCTTCTACAATAATATGCATTGGTGAAATTTAAATGTAGACGGTTTACTCATTTAAATATTGTAACGTATTAACCCTTGTGTAGGGCCAGTGAAACTAAAGTTCATCTTTGTGGAGTTGAAAATTAAAACCTTGGATCTCTATGCTGCTATTTTCTATCTACTCTCTCCCCTCACTCCAACCAGTCGTGGCAAATGACCACCCCCCTCTGAGTCTGGTTCTGTCTGAGGGTTTGCTTCGCCTTGAAGAAACGTACATATAAATAAATCAAATTGAATTGAACCACGTCCTACAGTTAAAGAACTGTGACACTTGGATCATCACTTCTGACCAACATCAAAGATCTTTGAAATGAGAATCAACTCATAGCTCTCCATATTAGAATTCTACCATTTGACCAAAATCCAAAGCATCCTCATGAAGTATCACGGTGTCTAACGTCATATTATTTTTCCGCCTGTAAGTCACAGTTTGACGGGCAGCCAAAAAATTCAAACAAGGCTTTTTCCATATTTTTGGGGGGAATAATTGATACAAACTTGAGAGAAGTGTTTCCCACAGGTGGATAATTTACTTGTGCAGCATGTGATCAATGTTCATGCAGACTTTCTCCCCCTAAAGGTACAATTTACTGATGTCCCCTAAATGCCTCACATATTGACTACTGGTAGGCAGTACGATTTACTAATGTTTCCTAAAGGCCACTCTGCAGCTAGGTGGTTGTGCAAAGAGAATGGTCAGCAGTGTAGCGCTCCTCGGACAGCTGTGTGGCCAAAAATGAGTCTGGCAAGTCTGAAATAAGGTGTTCTGATGTGACGTTTATCTGTACTTCAGTAAAAGGTCTTCGAGCACTGTAGATGACAGTAAAGAAATAACTTGAGATCAGTTGTCGGTCTGACTCTCTCTCTGGTTACATTTGTTTCTCCTGTATGCACTTGCATTGATTTCCACTCCAATTTTCAGGAAAAAATCAGTATGACTAATAGGTTGGTAAGTAATTTGAATTCAGACAGGCTGCCGGCATCTTTGCTCATTTGGAAGGAATGACTCAGACATCCGACATCAATTGCTTTGGTCTTATGAAGATGTTTGACTTTAAACGAAATCGCTCCTAATTTATTAATTTTGGTTTCGTTAAAGTGAACTCATACCCCTCAAAATGGTGACATTTTCAATCCAGATATCTCAACTGCACACACGTTAATGTTTATGACTAAAAGAAATGGACACTTAATAGAAGTTGTAAACTAAATATGAAACTAATAAAGCTACAGATTACAAATGTTTTAGTAATCCTGAGTAATGCATGCTGAGCGTTTTTACACTGCAGCAGCAGGTTTAGATAAATTTCTATAGTACAGCAGCGCTAGTGTAAAAGCTAATTTCTTTCTTCAGAAATCATTGCTGCCATAGTGACTAACCATTAGTCAGTGTTACAAATTTCACTAATGTTGAACTTCTTTAAAAAATTCTACAGAACACAGCAGTTCCACTGAAAAAAATGGAATTTTGCTCCGCTTTTTTAATTGCTAATGTGACAAAGCCTACACGTTTTAGATAGATCTTTACTTTATTGTCTATTTAATTATACATTTTCCCAACAGCCTGTTTCAACAAGACTGATATTACTGTAAGATTTTAAAGATTCCATTTCATTGCGTCTTAAAGTAAACTGTTGCCAGCAGGACGGAGAGGGGATGTTAACATCTTACGTCGGGCCTCAGCCTCATTTACAGCAGAAATTATAGCCTGCTAGCATAAACAACACTAAATACTTTCCCATCCTACAGGCAAATTAAATGAACTCGGTCAAAGAATAAATAAATCTATTTTATTCTAGGAAATAAAATCCATTTTAGAAACAAATGCAGCTGGTTGCTACTTAGTGCGACTTGCTGTAAGCCATGGTGATCACCTTAACAGCAAAACCTACATCAAATTAATCCATAACCCTTTTAAATGTGTGACGTTCAGTCCTTTAATTGAGCTGTTTTATTCCGGACATGTCTGTTAGGTGCTGTGGAAAATGGGAACAATTCAGAATAACTTACTTTGTGGGTGCAACAATGGCTGAGCCTCAGCAGTCATTACAGAGCCATACATTCACATGTAATGACTCAGTGAGTTTTTGGCAGTGCTGAGAGACAAGACTGGCAGACTGCCTTCAGCAATCAGCCTCATTGTCATTATTTGTATTTTTTTTTTTTTTAATTTCTAACAAACTACATGTACTGCCAGTATAGACTTTATACCAAGAAAAATATTTATCTGCATTTTTCAAATTTCTTTTTATTTGCATGATGGTGGACGAGGTTAAGACCGCCCTCATTGCTCAGCCTTTGTAGAAATACTATCCTCTGGGCCAAAGCGCAACTTACATCCAAAATGACGATTACCATGCTACACACCTTCTTTCCACTGTGTGCGAGAGCTTGCTGTGCGGTGACAGCCCGAGCTAAACTCACCTACATCTTAATTATGTCTGCTAGTTGTCATATTGCACGTATAAATTCTCATTTGCCGAAGCCCTGGCCAGTGTTCAGACCTGATCAACACATACACAGCAGCAGCGGCGCCATTTTCAACAGACCACGAACGGCGAATCATCGCAGGGGATTTTTTTGTTGTTGTTGCTCGGTTGTGGTAACGAAAAAAATAAATAAAAAGGAACAGAAAAAAGGGGTGAAACTTTTGGAGAAGTAACTGTAATCAGTTTGTAACTGTGCTTTATATCATGATTTATAAGGTTACCATGCATTATCAGAGAAAATGTGGCTCAAGATGTAGTTGTTATATCTAAAAAGAAATATGAATGTCAATTTCTATTTGAAAAATCAGACAAATAAAAACAAAACAAAAAAATGTTTCATGTCTGTTCAGTGCATCTTGGCAAGCTTTAATCAAATGTCACTTCCTGAGCACTTGGCCTTGTTGTTCCCTCACTTTTTGTCTCACTGATTTCTAATTTTACTCCGGTCCTGCAGGATTACCTTCATCTACTTAATGGCTTCCTGATTGCGTGTCGAGTTCTTCTGTTAGCTTTATTAAAATTTCATTTCTGCAGTAATTAAGCAAAGCGGCAGTTCTTTTCTTGAGGGCTGCTTGGGCTGGTGAATTGTAGGCACATTAATTAAACGTGATGGTCGTGTAAATAAAGCAAGCTGTGGTTTAATTGCAATGTTGGCAATGTGTCCTGAAAGAATGCTGGGAGATTGTGGTATATTAATACAGCTCTGTAGGGACTTAGAAAAGTGCTTTCTTCTGTTTGTTGATAATTTGATCCATAAAAATAATTCTGCCATAGCTGCCTGGAGCAATATTCAAGCTGACAATGTGTGGCGAGCTCGCTTTTCAGAAATGAAGGCATATCTCCTCAGTAAAAGCTAACAGTCAGCTTACCTTAAAAACTTTAAATGCTTCTTCCTTCCCTAAAAACAAGCCTGCTGACAATGAGGCAGAGTAAGCTATTGTTATGGTGCAGGCAGCTGGAGTGAGACGTGTGCGGCGCAGAATGCAAATGTGAGAGCTGCTCCACCACCGAAAAAGAAGAAAAAAAAAAACAATTTCTCAGCTTCAGTTGTGAAGACAGGTCGTCTGTCTTCCTCCTCTGGGCTAAGACGATAACATCTGTTAGCACATATGGCACATCAGAGAGAAGTTGGTTTGTAAATCTAACACAAACAATGACAACAAGGATGGTGAACGGAGGACGAAAATCATTTGCTGATTAGAAACAGGTCTATACATCTTGTGTTCTGTCATTGTGCATGTGTGTTTGTATGTAGAAGCATCTTTGAAGATGCGTTCATGTCTACCTGACTGCCGCTCTGCGCTCCTTTGAACGTGTGTTTGTAACGTCTTCTCTGGAAGCTCTCCGTTAGATATCAGATAATAAGACGTATTGAATTAAAGATGTCTTCCCTCCTGTTCAGGGAGACATGAGGAATTGATGCACGTGAATCTATGAATTGAAGTGAGATTGGAATCACAAGGTAGATACTCTAAAACCAATCTATGTGGAAAAACACCGATGCTTTGTCTGTCTCAAAGTTGATTCAATTGGGTCCGTTCCTTCTGGCTCTTTTTTATTAATTCTGTGGACAGGATATGTTAAGAGGTCCTGTTAGATAAATAGTAATGGCCTCCACCTGCCACCCTGCACGGGTATATACAGCCTAATGGCCATATGCTTTGAGACCAGCAGATGCTCACTTAACCTTCTAACGATGAGCCACAGATGCAGAGCGAAGTCCATCACAGCCGAATACCTCATGTTCAGGGACCCTTAGACCCACCATGCAATTTAGACATATCTCATAGAATGGCAAAGATACAACAAGGCAAATATTTAATACATTTATTATGAGTCTGTTAATGCCATGTCACCCGGAGCAGTGGTTCTCAACTGGTCCTCAGGACCCACATTTTCCCTCAGTCATTTTGGGACCCAAATTTGGAAATGTTTGTCATCAAAAAAATTGTGTGGTCATAAACGACGGCACAATGTCTTGTTTAGAAAATTAAATGAACTAAAAAAGAACTGAACAAAAGTGTAATACGGCCTAAAAATACAATAAAATAGACAAGGCCGACTTATCTTGAATTACGGGCAAAAGTGCTCTTTAAGTTTAAACTGGCGACGCACATCAATCATCAGAAATCTAAAATGAACTGAAGTCTGACTTACTAAATATAACTAAATATAAAGGCATGACTTATTTAATTGTACCTGTTTTATGAATGCTTGAATGACTGCACACACACTAGCTCGTGGTAAACACCTTTCAAGACTAACTTGCAGCATCAGAAATCCTGTAGACTGGTATTTTTTTCATTTAACTTTTTTTTTTTTTCCATGGACACACCTGCGACCCATGTCAGGGGCTCGACCCACCAACCCTGCATCTACTAACTGAACCACTTCCACAGAAAATTCACAGCTATCTCTGAATTAAGCACAAGTGCACAAGGATGCTTTTGTCCCTTAAATGACAGCATACTTTGTTCCCATTGTGCCCAACACATTACTAAACGTTTTGCTCATCTTACAGCTTCACTTTGTCTCAAACAGTTGTCAGAGGCATACTGCAATAATGACTATAAATTATCCCTTCAAATAAACCGTTGATTGTAATTGAACTTATGTCCAGGCTCTAAGAAAATGTAAAGTAGACTGAAAATGAATGTGCAAGCTCATTGTGCTTCTGCAGGGAACATTGTGCACCAGCACAGACCATTGTGTATCCCTAGAACACGCTGTGCATCCCCAGACCATTGTGTGTCCCCCGAGATTAATATACAGCCCCATCCTACATTTTTTTTTTTTTTCATTATTGTGGTTTTGTAATATGATTTTAGGAAATAATAAACTGGTATAAATATCAAAAATCTCTATAATCCTGACCATTGGTACGGACCAACAACCATTGTGCATCCCCAGACTGCTGATCATGTTGCATTACTAAAAATGACTTTGTAACCCAACAGACATGTTCCTCTCGAAGACCCTGGAATATTGTGAATCCCCAGAAACCACAATTATCCCCACACTCTAAATCATTGTGCATTCTCTCTCATTCCCCTATTAACATGCATCCCTGTGTTTTTCCAATGTTGTATTAGGAAACAGTGTATGAAAGGTATGAACTCAGGAGCCTCCATTGTCTATTGTATTGCAGATTTGCTGGACATTTAGCTCCCCATTGTTTCAAAATGACAGCTGTCCATTGTAAGAAATGTAAAATAGTGGTTTTCTAATGGTATGTTCAGAACCAGCATAACAAAGGTCAATTAAAACGACTGTATACACGAGTCAGTGCTGCAGTTAACTCCACTATTTGCAACGCTCATTGAAAAACAATGGGAGCAATCCGGCAGTGCAGACAGTCAGAGCTCCAAATTGTGGCAAATACTGTGTATTCGTGGGTTTCGGATTGCATGAACAGTAATGATGACAGGAAAATAAATAGCAGTAGTATTATCCTTTAGCCTCAGTTTGGATTACAGGAAGTTCAGCCTGCTTTACCCCTGATTCACCCCACAACTTAAAATCAAAGGAGACACTGTGAGGGGGTGTGAATGTGCACGTGTGACAAAATAAGAGAAAAGAAGACAGAAAAAACAAGTGTAGCTCTTCTGGCAAGATAATGTGGATGCATTGTTATTTTCTTATATTTTCTTGTATGGGTTTTATTGCAGAGCAGATCATTTCTGGCATTTCTGCTCGTGCATGATACGGTTGAGAATTTTCAAACTCCAGTAATCTAAGACTGGCCTTATTTTCTTACAGACTGATAGTAACCAAGAAAATCAGTTTTTTTTCCCTCTCCCCTGTGTACCATCATTTGATTTGACAAAAATGTTCTCGCCTCATCATTTAAATGTATACACAAAAAATGTTGTATCGTACCAATGACTGAACAAGAAGAAATATGTTTTGAAGCTACTGTTTGAGACAGACATAATTTAGACAAATGGATTCATTCTAGATTCCTTGGGTATCATTTTATACTTTAGCCCCAAAACAAATCCCTGCACATTTGATATATTTAGAAATGCTGGAAAATCTTTAAAAGTTTTGGCTGTCGATCATGAATTTGTATTCAAATGGAGTTGAAGTCGTTACAGTATAAGTGGAGGTACCTTCCCGGGGTTTTCCCTCGGTTTCGTTTAGGTGCTAAAGTCGCAGAGGGGGTGGGGGAGGCGGGGGATTAGAAAGCAGCATTAGAATAGATTTGTGTTTTAAATGTGACGAAGAATTGTTTCTACAGCAGCAACAGTAATGTTTTCAAACCAAAGTCACTGGAAACTCAGTAATATCTCAGTAAAAAAAGAATGTCAGTAAAATCAATAATATTCCTGACATCAAAGTATTTAGAGAAGCTCAAAGAGGAGCAAGAATGCAGACATCATTCCTCCTCTGTCCTCTGTCTACCTGCAGCAGCTAACTTGAAAAGATTTTGACTCATTTTGAGAAACGTTTAAAACTAAGCTGAACTTAGCAGCCAAAAAAAGTTCTCCATTCTGTTTAGGAGTGGTTGAGACTGTCATCTACCTCGATGCTCAGTCCGCCATAAGTGAGCCTGCTCCGGTTAGGTTAACGGGATGTTGCTAACTTCGAGGCTAATCCCGTTCACTTTAATCAGCCGGTGGTTAGCGAGACGCCGCAACGTGGCTCAGTTCTTAAGGAGTTGTAGCATTTACTCACTGACAAATGCCTTAAACTGTACACACACTACACCGCTATGTTCACACAACTACATTACTAACTTCATACTCTGCTCCGGTGTCCGGTCACGATCCTCAGCATCACGAACACGCGCTCTCTTGCACTCGACGGTGGGTTTTGTGTTCATTCGGCTTGGGTGCTGTGAGAAGCACTTGGGTGCTGTGAGAAGCACTTGGGTGCTGCCTAAGTGTAATGATGGTGGGGAAAACCTTGCTTTTATAAATGATATGCAGCCTAATATTGTTTAAAAAAATTCAATTCAGTATATCCATTATATCAAATATCCCATTGTTTATTTGGTGAGTATGAATCAATGGCTATAATGGCATATTTAACTTGGAGGGTGGCCTCCATATGCAAATATGTGCAGATTAAAAATAGTCTATGGTTGCATAGTGAAACACTGCACTGTCAGCTCATTTGATACGGTGGAGCTGGAGCCGAAACACATCACAAAGCTCAATCAGTCATAAGACAAGTGTGTGAAGGTGACATGCACTAGGTCGGCTGCAGTGAATTTCACTTCACTGCTGCTGAAGCGTGCATTGTGAAATAAAAAAAAAAATTAAAAACTGACACAGCTGAGCATCCTCGGGTTGGGCTGAAACAAATCATCCGTATTTGGTTAAAAGGATCAGTTCACCCACATTTCACCAACAGTCGTATCTAGTGGGACAGTTTGGGTTTTACTTTGAGACATCTGTCTTTGAGGTTTCTGCTTCCAGCTGAATACTCTAAAAGAATTAAACAGTCACTGCTCTTTTTTTGTTCATACACCCCTCCCGTCTATCTTTGCAGTGATATTTCTGCGGATAAAGCCATAAGAGAGGATTAAGATTCTACTGTTGTTTAGATGTTGAGAGAATAAAATAAAATTCAGCTCCTTCAAACATGTACCAGCCACTGACTGGTGCAAGTTTGAAATGTCAAAGGACAGGATGCATAGTCTTGGTCAGCCATACAACAGCCAGGGAGAGCAAATCAAAAGACAAAGACACTGGGAGGTGAACAGAAACCATTAGAGGAGAAGGCTGCTTTGCTAAGAAGGAAACAGAACTGTAGACAGATCCACCAGAAGGTTCTGAAGTCCTCCGAGCCTTTGAAAGCTACAGAACGTTATCATGCCTTCAGGTTTTTACTAACCAAGTTCCTAGTGGCAGCTTTCTGAGCCCGGTAAGGCCAGCTCTTCTAATACAGCATAATCAAATGCTTCTATTGGGGGTTTTTTTAGGATGCAGTGATTCACTATTTTAGTTAAGGTCAGCACAATCTTGTGTTAAAAAATAGTGGACGCTGTGCAGCATAGAAGCTTAGACGTTGGTGGAATGTTTCAGTCAAATGATCGATTACAAAGTGCAGAAGTGCAGAGGCCTCCATGTGTACATGTCACCACAAGATGCAGCTGCTCAACGCTTCGGTTCGGTGTTTCTGTTCAGCCGTAAAATAGAAATGTTTCAGCATTTTAATATGGAGAATGACTGCATCCTAAAGCTAATTACCTCACCACAGACCAAACAAAGCCAAGCCTCATCAGCAGCAGCTCCTGGCCTCAGACTTACTGACAATTACTTTCGCTTATCGAATAGATGGACTGGCTCATCTCTCTGGCTCTGTTTGTCTTCCACTCTCCTCCCAACACACGTCATTCCTCTTTCACTATCTTTCCATTCTGACGTCACTTCACTTTCACTTTTTTTTCCTTGTCCTCTTTCTCCTTCTCTGTCGCCTTTACTCCTTCCTCTCTTGTCAGCTGTCTTTCACTTCCTCTCGACGTTGTCTCCTGCTTCCCTCACATGTCACCTGTGATGGGTTTAATCATCAGCTTAATGTCACACCCTATTTAAGGAATTCCTGAAAACTTACACTCCAACACCCACGGCACTTCCCCTCTGGTTGCGATCTCACATTTCCCTGCCACTTCGTCTCTTTTTTTTTTTTGCAAGTCGTAAGCAACTTGAAAGGAAAGCTCGACAAGATGGAGCCCTCCCGCATGCTGAGCTCAGTTTGCATACATTAGGTCGCGATAGTTATGCGCTTATTATAGTGTGTGATAAATATATCTTTGAGTACGCAGCCACTTAGGTTAGGATGAGTGACACACGAATGCAAAGCTGATGCTTAACTTGTGTTTTCACAAAGCAGGTCGGCAGCTCGAGGACTGGTTAGCAGAAGCACAGACAGAGAGAAGGGATGGAGATAACACCGGAGCTCAGACAGGGAAAAGGTGCTGTCATACAATCATGTCTCAGAGGTAGAGCTGCCTTGGGGGATAGAAAGACGTTGACAGAGCTTAGAGGAAGAAACACAGAGCACAAATGAGCTACATGTTGGTCAAAAGTAGATCAAATATTAACAGATAAATCCAATCATTTCTTCATGGCCAGGGTAAGATCGGTTGACTCCGGAAGCTAATCCACTTTACACTGTCACTTCATTGTTCAGCAATGATTTGAGTTTAGCTCTTGCTGTTATCCTGACAGTTATACAACAAACTGGACAACGAATTTGCACAATGTAGGACAACCAAGGTGAAGCCACTTCACTGAACAGAGGTGAAGTGGGCCAGGACTGGGTGTCACTGGACAGCGACCCCACACTGGCCTACGAGCGGACGCTGACCTGAAGGGAGCCTGGAGTTTGTCTCATAGGTGGAGGAGGTGGGCGACAGAGAGTCATCCTGTCTGGAGCGAGTTCCAGTTTAGGGGATATCTTTGACTGTGCCAGTCGACAGGAGGTCCAGTCGGCGGGAGACTTGCAAAGAAGCCACAGGGAGACCCACACCTCTGCTGTGCTGCCGAAGTGGAGAGGAGGGATTCTAATTGCCAGACCAAACAGTTGATTCTTTGTATCGAAAACACAAATATGATTTAACCAGCAAAATGTTGAGATGGGTAACACCCTATAATTAGAACTGCTGCTGTGGTGGTATCACATACTGTATGACAGGTCCTTTGTAGATTTTTGACTGTTAGTAGCACTATGGAGTTTTTACAAGTGGGTCTTTGTTTCACACTATTCCACAGATTGACAGCTGTTGGCTGTAACAGACAAAAAAAAAAAAAGTACCCACAAAGGCAAGAAAATTTAAAACTACTAGCAGGAAAATATGAATGTGAAAAAGTAAAATATGAAAAAAATCTGCTTTGCACATGTTTTATGAGGAAAGACAAGCATTCAGCACATTTAAACCTCAAAGATAGACACAAAGTGCTGAACATAAACTCCACCGGGCACCTTTAATTATATATTACTACTGACTTGTGTTCTCAGCAAAGATAGGATATCTGTGTATAGGAGAAATGTTAATATTTGATCTTAGATAAAAGATAGTGGCACAAATCTACAGTATGTGCACCAGCATTACTCCTTCCTGTCCTGCTGAGCAGTTTCACAATCTAATAGGATAAGTATTCAAAATTGTAAAAGTTTAGGACATGATATTTTTTTTGGCACACCTCTACAGAAAAGCTATAATATGTGTTCATATAAAATAGTGCAGAAATGCACCGTAAAGATGGTAAAAATGTTGCAGGACCTGCTCAACAAGGTCTTATTAAACTTTTGGCCCTCTTTTGAGTCTCTGTCCATGTTCTAATAAAAAATACCTGCATGGTTTATAGGTGATAAGCTCCCCAAGGGACAAATCCCTGACAAATTGAAAATTCATGACCATGTAAATATTTCACCAACATTGCAAAGCTGGCGCACACGTCACATTCACAGCCATCTGGCACAACCCGAGTACCAGCCTCTGGCCATTCTTGACATTGTGTTAAAAAAAAAATGAATTTCCCATTAATCCACTTAGTTTAAACCTCCAACCTACTATATCCGCCTTTGACACGGTCAGCCAGATGACTTTATGAGACATCCCACCGGAAATGTAGCGGCGCTGTGCTCAGGAAAAGGGGGGGAAAAAAATGGTGAGGAAGAAATATGAGACTTTCCACTTCTACACACTTCTTTTGTTTTCTCCTCGCTATAGCTTAAGTGGATAGAAAGAGGGAGCGAGGCTTCCTGTAAAGAGTAATACAGTATTGCCTGTCATATCTAGTGCAGTATCAAAGAGGGAGGAAGGTTGGGAGCAGAAATGGAGTCACCTCTTTGATTTTGCCTGACTCATATTAAGGCTGAGCCTTCTAAGAACATTTCAGAACTTTTTCATTCTCTGTTGCCAACTTTTCCATCACATTTTAGGAGGCAATACAATTATTCTTTAACTTTAAGGGCTTAATTAGGCTGATCATTTCCTAACTGCACGCCAGTTTAAAAAGACAAAGTTATATGAAGCCACTGTAGCAATAAAGTCTCCTAATATTTTTACAAATAGCTTGTCAGGAACTTAAACGTATTAAACTTTTCAACTAATCAGCTGCGGGCTTTGATCATCGGCAGCAAGTTTTTAATCTTGTTATCAGGGTGCAGAAGGGAGACCGCTCTTTATCAGAACATATCTCATGCATGGCTGATAATGTGGTAATTTGTTAACACTGAATGTGTGATGCTTGTCATAATCTATGTCATTTATTTGACGATTAAGCTTCAGTCCCAATCAATGCTGTATAACTGGGATGATAATATATAAAGAGTAACAGTCCTCAAGCCATTTTGTAAAATGAGCTGGTGGCAGTGGGAGGATGTGGGGAAGCCTCCCCACAAAGCTTAATCAGGAACTGAAATGGGTCACATATTTCCACATCCATTCACATGACATGTTGACCGTAAGGTGTCATTACTCAGTGAGAACGCTTTTCACTTTTTCTTTAACAGAATCAAGCTGCTATGTGAGCAGCTCCAACTGCAGGTGTAAAGTTGGCCTCCTGAACAGGTAAATAAACAAACAAACCAGACAACTCGGCTCGACTCTGTTCAACCTTCTCTTGAGTTCAAACACCATGTCTCGGTTGACATGTGAAGGCCACGGTGGAAAGGAACAGATGAAAATTCCTCTCTTTCACCCTTGACCCAGGCTCCCACGAACATATTTATACTTTTAGATAACTGTGTTGGGAGCTAAGAGGAGAAAGTCTGCGTCCTATTTTGGGTTCTTGACTGATTGATCTTAAGCAACCATATTTCCCTCGGTTCAGGCTGAGAGACTGACATAACAAGGTCAGGAAATGCCAAAGGGAGACTGAGATGCGCCAGGAAGAAGCTACAAATATCAAGCAACTAAAATTACATGCAAGAAAAACTCAAAAATATCGGACTACTTGCTGAGCCTGTAACATACTGCTAAGATAAATGAGCTGATGTCTATATTGTGGACTATGAACTGTGTAGCTGTGATTGTTATACTGTAAGTGTGACTATATGGGTAAAATATATGCATAATATGTATAAAGTATTTCCATTCTGGTCCTTGATAAAGACAAGAGATATGTATTTGTAGCTGAAGATAATCTATGACACCTTCCTTTGAGTAGCATTAGTAAATCAACCTTTTCAATATTAGCTTGATGGCAGAATTGATTTAGCTACTGTCAGAACAGTATGTACTATGGAAGTTTAACATTAGTAACATTGGTTTTATGATTAAAGTTAGCTTCAGCTTGGAAACCCCTGTTATATTTGAAAGTTGATGAATACTTTTGTCTAAGCTTCACAAATTCTGTGAAATTACTCTATTCATCAGAATAATCATCATTCCATTCAGTGAAATTTGGAACATCTCAAAGAGCTACATAATTAAACTATTGAATCCCAAATATGTGTGTTGGGATGGATTTTTGATGGATGCTGACCCGGCTTGACTGGAAAACAATGCTAAAACATAAACGTGGCGTATGCCCGCGGAAACATGGCGGACGTTTTTCAGCATTTGCTCCAACTTTAAAACGAATTAAGTGGCTGTCATCTTTGAAGATGTATCCAGTACAGTTGGGCATTTCAAGCAAAACTACTATTTGATAATTGCTCTGAGCTAATAAACTACTAATGCCCCCCCCACACACACACACACACACTTAATGCCATTTAACATCCAACTCACTTTGTCTGGCTGCTGATTATTGATCAGTGAGTGAACTGTTGCTTGGTGCTTCCCTCTAATGAGGGTGCATAGCTGTGGTAGACTGATGATCTGCTAGCTTTATTTTTTGAAGGAGTTCCATCCAGAACTTCCTGATGGCAGCAGTCATCGTTGCATGTTTATCTTGTTCGCACAGCACCACCAATGCTCCAGATCCCAGTAGTAACGTGTTCTTTTCCAATGTTGTCTAATGGCTGTTGGCAGACAGCTTCTAGGTGCATTACCACCACCTTCTGACGGGAGTAACGCATTACAGCCAAGCGCCCATGAAAACAGGGAAAATAGCGAACAGTAGTTGCATAATTACCAATCAATTGGTAACCAGCAGTAACCTCACCATGTGGTTTGTGATCTGCCGTTATGAGGCCTTTTTTGGGGGGGATGTCGCCACCTTTAAATGGTAATGGTCTGTACTTGTATAGCTCTTTATCACCTTTCGGTCTCAAAGCGCTTTGACATGGTTTTTCCCATTCACACACTAATGAGACAGATCACCATGCAAGGTGCTGCCATCAGGAGAACATTCATACACCGATGGTACTCCATTGGGAGCAACTTAGGGTTCAGTGTCTTGCTCAAGGACATTTAGGCATGTGGACAGGAGGAGCTGGGGATTGAACCATCAACCTTCTGATTAGTGTTCAACCCACTCTACCGTCTGAGCCACAGCCTCCCTAATAAATATATGGCCAAGCTGGGGAGGAGCGAGCAGTGAATCTTATTCGTTCTGATAAGAAACCCGCGGACACTATGCCCACTCACCGATAGATGAAACCTGTCTACACCACACTCCAGTCACTCCCGTCCTGTCGCATCACACAGACACGCCCCCAAATAGACCTAGTATCTAATTAATGATGGTATTTTTTTCTGATGGAACGCCAGAAATGAATAAGTAGTAGTGACTTTAGCGAATGGCGAAATTATATGACCCGTGAAAAAAATGTATTGACTTTGTATTTCATGCGAGAATTTCAATGATAGTCTATGGAATCAGAGTCTTTTTGGAGCTAACCCCTAGCAGTGCTCAGTGGTGTTGCAGTTAAAGGCACTTTTGCATTGTCCTTGTTTTTCACACCCGGAAACTTGTCCACTTGTATATACAGTCTATGGTAAGAAATGCTTATCAATGTATTTGTAACATCAAAGCGTAGTTTGACCAAACAATATGAACCGTTAGACCAATAACACTCTAATACATCAGGAGAGTCCAAAGTGGCACTGCAGAGCTCAATCAAACCTAAAACTAACCAGCCCTCTAAGAGGAATGACTGCTCGAATGTCATATTGCCTTTGAACCAATGTCCTTCTTGTGTGAAACACCTCTCCCCGAGGTTGAGAAACTGACAGATCGAGGCCAGCCTGTGATGACAGTAGCAAATTAAGATGTATTGCTTTTACCAGGGTGATGAAATCAGGACATCGGAGGAGGAAACCAAGAAACAGTATGCTGCACTCAACACCAGAACATCTCCACATGCTCCATTTAACAGAGGCTAATCTTAAAACCTCCAGGGTTTTTTATACTGTGAAAATGCATATAAACTTGTGTGTGCACAAAATAGCAAGATTCCTTAACCTTTCCATGTATTTGCTTTAAGAATTCTTGAAGGCAGCGTGTTCATGCGGTGCCATAAATTACTCCACCCTAATCTTAAAACAAGGATGAAACATCTTTCTGGCCAGTGTCTGACTGTTTGTCCAGCTCCTAACCCTTTCCCACTGGCCTGTGTGAGCCTGCATACAGATTACAGTTTCTTTCTCCCTTGATCTCTCCTAGCCTGACAGCCTAATAAAACACATGTGGGCAGCAGCCCCATTTTTGAAAACTATATCAACAAGCTGCCAGCAAGCTGGCAAAATGGCTCTGTATTTGAGTGTGTTTTTTGTTGCTGTTGCTGTTTGCTAATTTATTTGTTTATCTCTGTTTTGGACTTTCTTGGGAATGAGATTGATAATGAAAGTTTTTCCTGGTTTTATCATCACAGCAGTACAAAGATCTAAAAGAATATATAGCACTCATCTGTTACTCAGGTAGCCAAAAAATAACTTGTTTTTCTTGAGGTTGTTCCGACCTGGCATAACGTCATAGGTGACCTGATCACAAGAGGTCACCTCAAAGTACAGGTTGTTGTTGTTGTTGTTTTTTTTTTTTTTTTGGGGGGGGGGGGGGGGGGGTTGGATATAAAGTGCCCAGTTGTCATGCCTTTGTCACAAATGTGAACAAACTAAACCAAGGTTGAACAGAAACTATTTTGATGATCAGATGCATCCTCTCTGTCTCCTCCGCCTCTTCACTTCTGAGGCACAGCTGGCTCCCCACTTTACAGAAACAGCTGAACAGGAAGGAAGGTGGAAAGCAGTAACTGGGTGTAAGTTGCCCCTAAGCTGAACAATATTTGTTGATTTTGTGTTTATTGATTAATATTCTTTTAAGCCATTATTCAGACGGCAGCAGAGTGTGAAGTTAAAGGTGCCACCTCAAACAGCTCTCCTTCCTTCCTTCCTTCCTTCCTGTCTTCTCTTGCTGTGGCGATACAAATGCTACCTTTCTTTAGAACTCCTGTCTAAGCGCCTGATCATGTTGCCATGGCAACCATTCACTAGCAGCTGTATGCCTTACAGTCTCTCTCTCGCTCTTTATCTCCTTGCTCTCTCCTCCTGCCTAATTCCTCCTTGTGCTCTCCTCCACACTTCTCAGTCCTTGCCTTGCAAAAACATCAAAACAATCTTTGATCTCTGCTTGGAGTTAATCACAGATTTATCCTTGACAAAGGCAACACGGGGGAATTAACAGAAGTGGGGATTCTGCTGTGGTGAATCCTGGCACTTATCTAGATTTGCCATAAGCATATTGGCCATGACCGGCAGATTTTTGGTAAGATACAGACAAGATGAACCACAAAGGAGGCTCAGTTCAGGAAGGAAAGGAAGGAAGGAAGATGGGAGAAATAAACAGAATTAGGGGCTTGTATAAATTGTGACCAATCATATTAGCTGAGGGATGTAATCTTGAATTGGTTGTATTGATAAGAGTTTTAAGCAGCCACAGACATACCTGCATTACTGAAGCTATATGCAGACACAAATTAGTCTTTAGAAAAAACATAAATAATAAGCTGACCCACAGCTGAATACTTGAAGTCCTGAGGCTCAGAGAAGGCTAAACTCTACAGCACAGCACTCGCGTGCAAGAAATGTATATCTGCATTTTAGCTAGGCTGCAAATCAACAATTTCCATTTATCAGATGTTACATTTTTATATTCCAAATTTGAACTGTAAAGTTCAGCAAAGCAAGATATGATCAACTCACATGAACTAACAATGGCTGGTAAAAACTGTGTGCTACAACTTTATTCAGTAAAAATTCTTTGTAAACTTTCAGGAATGAACCGGCAAAGATTCAGACCGTCCGTAATCCCGCTGGCATTTCAGGATGAGAATACAGAGTGGGTATTGGGGATGTGCAGTCTTCAGGGAGTTTAGCGATATAGACTAGGAAGAAAAACTCTGAATGTTGTGAATGTTGCAGAGACTGTGTATTCCACCTCACCAATGTATCCAGAGGAAGTTACCACAGTGCATTCGTATGTGAGGATTTACTCTACTGGCTGTGTGTTGTATAAACTTGGTAACTGTGTGGCGTAACTTACTAAAGTTCAGCCAAGAAGTTCAACTCTACTTATTTTGCAAGATCACACCTCTACATGTATAGTACATCCTCTAACATGTGATATGCCCACAGTTAAAATGACAAACAAATAGAGAAAGATGAAGAGAGAAAAACTTTTTGGGACTTTAGTATTGATGAACGCTGCTGTCTGACAATGCAGCAGAGGACAACAGAAATAAAAGCTATCTCGAGCTAGAAAAAAGTTAGAAAATTTGGATCGAGGTTCGTTTGACACAGATCAGAAAAAAAAAACAAATATAAATGCTTGGAAAACCATTTTTAACAATAATAATAATAATAAAAAAATGTAAACAGAGTTATTTGTTGTACATTATTATTTATATTCTAACCACAGGCTGTACATAAGAATGGATACCATTTTGGTCTGAAAGGTGGAGCTAATGCAGGTGTCTTAAAGTAAGTGCAATACCACTGAGAGCCACTAGTGGGTGGCTCTAAAATGCCTGTGCATGCAAAAGATTGTATTCAAACATGTAAAAACATGCTTGTAGCCACATCTCTCATGGAATAAAACGTTTTTTGTTTTTTTTCATCAAATCATTCGAGTTTAATTTGCAAAATTATTCCCTCCTTCTGGTCAGTGTACCGGCGGTCACACAGCTCATTTCACAAGATGACACAGACTGGTAAGAACCTCCACAAAGTCCAATAAATGTGTCTCTTACTAAAAAACTCTATTCAAAATGAAAATTGTGGTTGTAGCTGTGCTACAAACACCCACAACACCAAGCAGACTGGCACTGCTGCTGTTTAACTGCTGCTTCACAAAGTCCTTCAGTCTCATCTTGCATGGTAATTTCAAATTACCTGTAAACACTGTTAAAACGAGTTAAACGCACCTTCAAACGAATGAAGGCTGTTTACTGTAGTGCCGTTACACAGAGTGGGATATGGAAATGTCTGAAGCAGCAGTTTATTCATAAACTAGCTAATTAGCAGTTTTAATGACCAGACTAAAAGTCTTTGGCTTTCAACAAACACTTGTTAAAAATCTTCAGCATGCACTCCTTAATGATAACACATTACAGAACATGAAAACTTGTAAATGACATCTCAAGCTTGCTTCTTCTACTGCTGTGTTTGAAGCAGGAAAGTTCTGAAAAAGTTCAATTAACAGATTGTTTTTTTATGTGAAAGAACAGTGAAACTTCAGTCTCAACTTCCTTGTTCGTACTAAGTCCTCGGTATTATACTTGGAGTTTGGATTGGATTAGGTTTTTGCAATAATTCCAAAAAAGTGGATACATTTAAAATTGAAAAACTAAAGACACATCAAAACATCTAACTAAATCCTTTTTCTTTCTCCATGGTTAAGGTAGACGGTAATAAAGATTGAAAAAGTATTGTAAGCCTTTACATTATACAAACCTAGACATATATTACTACATAAGACTTTGTAGGAAGCCTAAAGGTGTTAAGGAGTGTATTGCCTTAATGTGTATCATTTGTGGTTATGATAACATTGTTGTCTTTTCACTACCTGTGTAATCAATCTTTTTTTCTTTTTCTTTTTTTTTTATTAAAAAATTGTCCCAATTTACTCAATCTCAGCAAGACATTTTTTTGAAGTAAACTGGACCACTAATCAAAAAGGATGACTGGCAAAAATAACACAATGGTTTATAATCCAAAACGTTCCTTAAAGCGACAAGCAGTCTTGGTTCTACAGTTGGACGTCGGTTGGACGGAATTAAATAACTCACCTACGCTTAGAAAAACTGCACTCAGCGCGAAAATCCAATTAATAAATGAGTTGTGTCCTCACTACGCTCAGCAAAGTGTCTCTGACACCCTGCATGTACAGTAATTAGATGTCTCTGTAACATATTCATGGTGACGGCAGTGTATGAAGGCAGCTTTAATTGCTCTGGGAGACGCAGCTCTGGCCTGTTGTTTCACACCAGGATATCATATCATGCTGGAATTTCTCGTCAGTGATGGAAATTACTGTTCTTTAGCAAAGTTGTGCAGCTCCTCCCACCAACTTCCCCGGGAGCAGCAGTCCTGCAGCAGAAAGTCTGTCCTGATTATTTCTGAAAATCACTGAACATTGTTATTTTTAAAATTAAAATTAAAATTGGTCGATTGGAAGCGGGATTTTTTTTTTTTAGAAGCCATTCAACACTATCAGTGTCACTAAATCATGATCTACTCCCTATCTTGATTTAACAGAAGTAAAAACATCAATTGGTCTGGTGAAGAGGATATAGAAACTTACTGTACTTCCAAAAAAAAAGCCTCTTATCCTCAGAGTCAAGGTCGTTCATTGTGGACTTACAGTTGTGGAGCTTACTGACTGAACTCGGGATGTGTTTTCAGGTGGAAACTAGAAAAAAATGGCCTTCGGCTTAAGGAGTTAAGGCAAGTGTGACAAATAAGCCTGGTTTGGATTACAGCTACTGAACTAGTGTTATATGTAAGAAAGGCTTGAATTCACTTCTTGGTATTTCAAGGTGATACACACAACTGGACAGGGATTAAAGAGTAATATGAAAACGGAGGTCCACACGGCATTTTTGATCCAAATTTTTTTTCTTTGATGGCCAGAGGCCAGAGAGCGGCTGGTATCCATTTAAACACACAGGGCTCAGGGGATGACTCATTCCTCTGATGTGGCTACAAGCATGATTTCATATGCACCGACATAAAAGCTGGAACATAATGCTTTTAAGCTCATGTTTGGTTTCTGTAGGCATCCGTAAGTCGTATACTGTAGGCTGTATGTAAAAACTGCAAAGCGTGAAGAACAGTACAACAGATACACAATCAACAATCACCCAATATAATTTTCCAACATGAACTTCTATGGGCAAAAAAACGTAATCTTCTACTAGTTTCTGGCATGTTATAGACTAAATGATTAGTTGATTGAGAATATAACCTCAGATGAATCACGGTGTACAGAGGAGAGTATGTCAGTGTCTCGGTTTTACCTGCCTTGCTTATTTTTCGAAAACGAAAACTCTGGTTAGGGTTTGTCACCAAAACTAATTGGCTAGGGTTAGAAAAAATATTTTATCAAAGAAGTCCACTTTGCTTTCTTGGGGAATTCAACCCTTGTCTCCTCGGCGAGAGTCCCCACCTTTATCCATCCGACCACCGCCAACACACCTGTATGAGGCCTGCATCTACTTTTCACCCTGAGGTGGTTGTATCACATGCTTTGTTGTGATATAGGGCTGTTTTATTCACATTATGGTATGGATCAATGGGTTTTTTACTACACATCAGCAATATCCATCCATCCATTATCTATCTATACCCGCTTTATCCTGAACAGGGTCATGGGGGGGCTTGATCCTATCCCAGGTCACGAAGGCAGGGTAGACCCTGGACAGGTCGCCAGTCTATCACAGGGCCAACATGTATAGACAGATGGAAACAAAGACCATGCACGCTCTCATAAGGGCAATTTTTTTTCATGGTAGAATGGACAATTAACCTGAAATGCCTTTTTTTTTAGATGGTGGGAGGAAGCCGGAGTATCCGGAGAGAACCCACGCAGGCACAAGGAGGACATGCAAATCCTCACACATAAAGGCCCAGGCCCGGAACAATCTAACCACTGCACCACGGTGCCACCCATCAGCAATAACAAGATGAAACGACTAGCAGGTCTCTTGTCTTGTAAGCTTTGCTATTGCTTGAAGATGTGACCAAAAAAAAAATCCATTATAGGAAGAGCGCATTGCACTCAGGACTCAAAGGTGACATGGCACATACAAGCATCACTGAGGTTTATAACCCGTTTCAGTGGCACCAATATAAAACTTTGTATGACATGGACCTGAATTGTAGCAGCCAAATTATTGTTCCGGAGAGCTGATTTGAATGGGAGGCAGTTAAGGGCTGACTTTCCTCCAAGCATTCCAGCCCAGATGTGCAAATCACCGCCAGAGCAAATACAGCTCGAGTCTCTCCCGGAGGGCGACTTTATTACCTTACCTCCCGCACAATTTATGACACAACACCAAAAGGGTAAATTTCTAATAACGTAGCCAGGCTTCTCTGACACTAACGAGTGGCTGCAGTCCTGCAGCTAGAATTTACTGTCAGTCACAGAATCCCCTCTTTTCAAATTGCTTCTTAGATGGTTCACAGAGAAGCAATTTGACAAGAAAAATGTGAGCCTCTGTAAAAGGTGGAAAAAATGTGGAATTTAAATTGCACCCAACACTACCACCACCATCACACGCACATACACACACAAGCATGCATTTAAAACCAGATACACTTTTTAAATGATGTTACTTGAAAGATGTTGATGGGCTACTGAAAATAAATGAATTGCAGCATGCCTCAAAACAATATTCCTTTTTTCTCCTCTCAAAATGAGACACTACTTTAAAGATTCACATTTACCTCAAACATTGAAACAATCCCTAAACAATTGTGTGATCTCTGCGTCTCTGAGGTCTTCAAAAACTCAAATAATTACGGGGGATTCGCTGAGTGTGGGGTGTCCTGAGGAGACATGGATGAGGATAGGGACTGCAGTTGCCAGCAGGACTCAATGCTGCTGCTGAGAGGGCAACTGTGTTGATAAGCTACAGAACTGTAGAAACTGATTGAAGTGGTGGTCAGCTGACTTAATTGAAAACCCACATGTGTCTTGCATTTAAAGTGATGCTCTGTCTTTTTATTATCAAACACTTGACTTGAAAGGGGATTTAAATTATGTCAACATTTTCATAGCAAATTGAATCGAAAACATGATCTACTTTACTACTTCCCAAACATATACTTGTACTTTATATAGATGGCTGTGGCTCTGCTGGTAGATAGAGGGGCCCACTCATTTTAGGGTTGGTGGTTCAATCCCTAGTTCCTGAATGTCCATGGATAGAGCTATGTGAACCACTTTATTTATATAAAGGTAAAGATCATCTACCATACAGTACAATTCAAACACTACAACATGGCTGAATACATCAATGGAATGCAGTATATTTATGTCATATACTGTGAATGTCTTGTTTCGCTAGCCAACAGTTCACGACCAAAAGATCTTCAGTTTCCTTTGTCGGGCAGGAAAATTCAGCAGATAATATTTAAACTGAGAATGTCTGCCCTTTCATCAAGAAAAATAACCTTCCAATTTAATAAATTATCCATTGTGTCAATTAATTTACCCTCAACAAATAAAAAATCATTAAACTGCTGCTGGCTACCAGTGCAGCAGTTTTCATGTTGATGTAAATTTCATGTACCACTCAATACCGATGTGTTATGGCAGACCAAAAACCACATATAATTTACTAAAGAACCATAATGATCTAAAACAAGGTGATTGAAGCGATATTTCAGCATCTAGTAACTTTAGGTTTATATTTGATTTCACCTAACCGGGTTTAGCAAGCAATTAACATCAGTCACACGAGCAAAGAATTTCACCATTTCATAATTACATTTTGACTTGATGGTGGCATAAACAGTGACACATTAGCTGAAATGCTAGAATCATGGAACTGTACAGTGACTGAGGGGCATCCACAATGACTTGAGCCCAGCAGTTCACGATCAATACATGTACCAATGCACCTGAGCTAATGAGGCCAAGTATTTCATGCAAAACTGTTTCATTTTGGCTGGAGTAAAAGTTCAATTCAACATCACATGCGTTGACATTGACTCGGCAACAGCATTGCCAAAACCTAAGCCTATATTCACAAAGTTCCCAAAAGCCGCTGCTCCAAAATCAGATCATCTGTTTGACTCAAAAGAAACTTTTGGTTCTGAATATTTGTTTCTATATTTTGTGTTATTGTTGTTTGAGCAAAGGCTGCAGTATATGTTTACCCACTGACAGACTCACAGATGCCAGCACCTGGCATAATGTCTCACACACCATGTATACTGGTGAAGGTACATCAAAATATGCTGAGAGCAACCATGTACCACATTAATCATAATGAGGCAATGGCACACTCAACAATATAAAGAGGGCTGGTGTGAGACGACAACAACTGCATCCCAGAAAGAGTGTAACGCATCGACTCATATAGCATTCAGAAGACATATCTTATCAAACTGCTTTAATTGTAATTTCTGCCTGTTATCAATACACCCACACCACGTAAGCTCGATTTGCTGTTGTTCCCTGAGAAGACATACAGTGGGTACGGAAAGTATTCAGACCCCTTTACATTTTTCACTCTTTGTTTCATTGCAGCCATTTGCTAAAATCAAAAAAGTTCATTTTATGTCTCATTAATGTACACTCAGCACCCCATGTTGACAGAAAAAAACAGAAATGTAGAAATTTGTGCAAATGTATTAAAAAAAGAAAAACTGAAATATCACATGGTCATAAGTATTCAGACCCTTTGCTGTGACACTCATATTTAACTCACATGCTGTCCATTTATTCTGATCCTCCTTGAGATGGTTCTACTCCTTCATTGGAGTCCAGCTGTGTTTAATTAAACTGATTGGACTTGATTAGGAAAGGCACACACCTGTCTATAGAAGACCTTACAGCTCACAGTGCATGTCAGAGCAAATGAGAATCATGAGGTCGAAGGAACTGTCCAAGGAGCTCAGAGACAGAATTGTGGCAAGGCACAGATCTGGCCAAGGTTACAAAATAATGTCTGCAGCACTCAAGGTTCCTAAGAGCACAGTGGCCTCCATAATCCTTAAATGGAAGAAGTTTGGGACGACCAGAACTCTTCCTAGACCTGGCCGTCCGGCCAAACTGAGCAATCGTGGGAGAAGAGCCTTGGTGAGAGAGGTAAAGAAGAACCCAAAGATCACTGTGGCTGAGCTCCAGAGATGCAGTAGGGAGATGGGAGAAAGTTCCACAAAGTCAACTATCACTGCAGCCCTCCACCAGTCGGAGCTTTATGGCAGAGTGGTCCGACGGAAGCCTCTCCTCAGTGCAAGACATATGAAAGCCCGCATAGAGTTTGCCAAAAAACACATGAAGGACTCCCAGACTATGAGAAATAAGATTCTCTGGTCTGATGAGACCAAGATTGAACTTTTTGGCGTTAATTCTAAGCGATATGTGTGGAGAAAACCAGGCACTGCTCATCACCTGCCCAATACAATCCCAACAGTGAAACATGGTGGTGGCAGCATCATGCTATGGGGGTGTTTTTCAGCTGCAGGGACAGGACGACTGGTTGCAATTGAAGGAAAGATGAATGCGGCCAAGTACAGAGATATCCTGGAAGAAAACCTCTTCCAGAGTGCTCTGGACCTCAGACTGGGCCAAAGGTTCACCGTCCAACAATACAATGACCCTAAGCACACAGCTAAAATAACAAAGGAGTGGCTTCAGAACAACTCTGTGACCATTCTTGACTGGCCCAGACAGAGCCCTGACCTAAACCCAATTGAGCATCTCTGGAGAGACCTGAAAATGGCTGTCCACCAACGTTCACCATCCAACCTGACGGAACTGGAGAGGATCTGCAAGGAAGAATGGCAGAGGATCCCCAAATCCAGGTGTGAAAAGCTTGTTGCATCATTCCCGAGAAGACTCATGGCTGTACTAGCTCAAAAGGGTGCTTCTACTCAATACTGAGCAAAGGGTCTGAATACTTACGACCATGTGATACTTCAGTTTTTCTTTTTTTAATAAATTTGCACAAATTTCTACATTTCTGTTTTTTTCTGTCAAGATGGGGTGCTGAGTGTACATTAATGAGAAATAAAATGAACTTTTTTGAATTTAGCAAATGGCTGCAATGAAACAAAGAGTGAAAAATGTAAAGGGGTCTGAATACTTTCCGTACCCACTGTATATACCGTGAGTAAAAGCTCTTGCTTGTAATTCAAAGCGGACGGCCCTTATTTCACATAGATGTTGTCAAACAGCAAAGGAAATCAAGCAACAAACCAAAAGAAAAAACTAACAAATAAATAAAAGGCTGCAGCTGCTCCAGTGTTTATATTTGGGTAGCAGGGATGCAAGTTGCACCACAAATGTGGAATTGTGTTGGTCTCCCCGGAGTGAGTTTTCATTAAAAGTTCTCCAACCCGGAGCTAAACAAAACGTAAAGAAATGTCAGACAGAAATTCAGACTCATTAATATGCAGCAACAGTCTGGAGAGATCTGTTGTGTTGTGCATTTGTCTTACCTTATTTCCCTCCATCCCATAATTAATTAACTGTTGTCTAAATTACGCCTTTAAACAAACTATTGAAAGAGCCGCCACGGTCTCGTGGTGTAAACACTCAATAAAACTGCAAACATCGTTTGGTATATTCATAGGACTATTCCCTACATCCATATGTCTGTTAATTAAAACAGACACAGGAATTATATTGTATATACTGCAGCGCTTTCTGCAGTGCTGATAAACACAACTGAGACAATCCATAGTGACAGTGGTTTTCTAAAGGCACTTCATAAGTTATTCTGGGTGACAGTGGAAAATGAATCCTTATATATACTGTATGTAATAAGTCATACCCCCTGACCCCAGCCTAATGAAGTAGGGACACTGACATCAAACTCTGCTAGGATACTTCTAAGTTTTAGACAGTTTCTCCTGTCTAAAGCTGGGTTTGGAAACTCCATACTTTTGGCGCTTCTCACACACACCTACTTTATATATTTTATTATTATATATTATTATTTTATTATGTCGTAGAAAAAAACAGAAGACATCAAAACTTTGGAACAACAAATGCAAATTATTAATCATGTACAAAGTCTTAACCAAACCAAAATATGTTTCATATTTTTGATTCCCCAAAGCAGTCACTGATTGCCTTAATGACAGCTTTGCACACTTGGCAATATCCTAACCTGTATTCATTATACAGTCATAATCCATATTATGGCCAAAACTGTTCATTAAAGTAAAGAGAAAAAGAGTCCATTGTTACTTTAGGACATGAAGGTCGGTCTATTTCAACATCTTTAAAAGACTGCAGCGGTGAAGTTCATTAGAGTTACCAGCAACACGAATTGGCATTTAACCGCAAAGACCCCACATCAACGCTTCCCGGAGTTGAAAAAGAAGACACATCTAACATCAACTGTTTGGGGGTGACTGAAGAAGAAACCACAAAAAAACAAAGGATGGACAGTCTAAATATGGACTTTGGCCTGATGAGTCCATCTGTAAGATTTCTGTCTCCAGTCTCTGTGTCTCTGTGAGATGCAGAGATTGTGGGGGTCAGCAAAGTGGCCCTCTGCAGGTGAGAGAACTGAGATGTATTCCCAATTCAAGGCAACAGTTAACCCGCATAGTTCCCACAACATTCTGCAGTGACACTCCGTCCCATCTGGTCTGAGCTCAGTGTTATTTGTTCTCCAGCGGGAACACGAGCCAAAACACACATTCAGGCTTTGTACGGTCTTTTTGACCACGAAGAAGAGTGATGGAGCATCAGATGACAATAATCGAACCAAAACCCAACTGAGATTGTTTGAGATGAGTTGTAATGCAGAGTGAGGGTAAAGCAGCAGGGATCGACCGATTATCGGCGCCGATATTTTGCATTTTTATGATTGTCGGTATTTTTTTTTTTTTCAATCGCCGATAAAAATTTAATTAATTAACAGTGCGTTGCTTTGGCTCTGATGCAGTGTGTCTCTCAGTCTGTAGTCACCACTTTGTGGTGTTGAGCAATTTCCCACCCACAGCTTTATCTGATTGGTTACATCTCATGAGTAATAGCCAATCAACGCAAAAAACTTCTCTGCCACTGACGTGAAGTGAGCTTCTGTGGCAGAGAAGTTTTTAGCGTTGATTGGCTAGAAGTTCTCAGCAGCTCAGAGAACTGTTTCAAAGGTGAGACAGTAGACACGGCAGAAGGTAAAAAAAAAAAAACACAGTCCTCTACCCTTCAGTTGCAAAAAACAGCACAATCATGTCATATTCACTTGTTCTTTTTAAGAGTTTAACGAAACACGTTGTAAAAGTTGGTCTCACACCGTAGCGACTCGTTACCCCGTGTTTCCCCCACCACTGTCTGGGGGGAGCAGCCCGGCCAACGGGACCTCCTGCCCCGCCAGAGCCAAACAAGTTATTTACTTAATCCCTGTGCTCCCGCTTCATTTCAGGTCAGTCTGAGAGTCGCTCATGCATTTTTCTGTCACTGAAAGTTGCGCTAATTTCTATGCTGCTGTGCTTCTGTTCGCTCTCTGTGTATTATGAAGGGCGGAGCCCAAACTCATTTTAAAATCATGTATCAAACATTCTGCTGGCGCTTCAATAAAGGATTTCTTTTTTTTTTACATTAAATACGCCACATTTCAGTATACCTTCATAATAAGATTACATAGCGGCAGTATTTCTTTGTTCAAAGTCCATTTGAAATAGGTTTTGTGTTAGAATTTGTTATTCCAAATTTTGACACGGTGATTTTTTATTTTTACTACAACTTTATATCAGTTCCAAATATCGTTGTTTTTTTTCCGTCTCCTTCATTAACAATAATCGGTATTGGCCCTGAAAAAGCAATATCGGTCGATCCCTAAGCAGCTAGTAAGCACGAGTATGTGGGGACTCGTACAAGTTTGACTGTTACCAAGCAACTAAATATAGTCACACTTCTCTCCCAAATATATTTCCTATTAGATGTCTATCAAACCTGCAACCTTGATGACGATCAGTAGGTCGTTATCAACGATATATTGGACAACTGCACAGTACCAACAACGGGTGTATAGTTTGGTTCGGTTTATGAAACAATCACGGTTGCGGTTAAAATATGTACATTACAAATGTTAGTTACTTTACGTAAGTTATGTCGGTATGTCACGTGAGTTACCTTAGGTATAATTTAAAAAAGTCACGAGTTGACTTTTGTTTTTACATGAAACACCAACAGAGGTCTCCTGAGTGACAGTCCCTAGTTGGACTGATGTAACCTCCCAATGTGGTCCAAGTCTGAATATCGGACCAATGAAATGAATGGCTAATAACAGCCTCCTGAATCTAACAGTAGGTTAAGTAGGCCTGTACGAGTCTATATACTTGGAACAAATGTGTGATGACAACCGCCGATGCAATAGTCTGATAACAATCTAACTGAGTCTCAAGACGGTTGGAAAAGCGTCAAGTGACAACCTATTGAAGCCGGTTGAGGGAATGAACTGTCATCAAAGCACGAGGTGAATACTTTAAAGACTCATCAAAATATCAAACACGATACACACAAAAATTATATACGTGGAATCCTGATGTCTTTGGGTTGTATACTGTAGAAAATAGCAGAAAACAGCAATAAGGAAAATCCTTTGGTGTGTCCAAACTTTGGACGGGTACTTTTTGGACAGTCAATTAATAGTTTAAATTACATGTAGAAAGGCAAAATGAGTCGATTGAATTAATAGTTAATGCACAGAAGAAAAGAAATTCTCCAACAAGCAATTAATTGAGTAACTTGTCAAGTAAATATGTTTAATATATTATAGTAAGTGATATATTTTATGTGAAAGTAAACTTGATATTTGTTAAAGCTCTGGAGTGTTGATCAAGTAAAAACTGCCATTTGAAGACAACTTTAAGTTTTCAGGAATGGTGATGTGCATTGTTAACCTTTTTCTAAAAAAAAAAGAACAATTGATAACTTTATTTTTTTTTTTACAAACTCACATCATAGTGGTACAGACATTGCAAATGTTTAAATAATGCCCAATTTTACTGAGATGTCACAAGGGTTACGAAACTCTTTTAGATTTAAATTTAAGAATAAAATAAATCAGTATTGCTTTGCTTCAAAATGGCTTGCTTTGGATTAGCTAAGCTTTGTAACATTTGATCAGATTTCTATACATGTTGTTCTCCATGAGCTTGACAACTGTCAGCTACAGCTATTCTGACAAATCATAATCAGTTCCCCTTGCTCCTTGTATGATGCCATAAACAAAAAGGGGTAGGAGAACAAATAATCAGCTCTCTCAGGATTCTGTTTGTTTACAATTCTGACATCAATATGTTAATGTCTGAATCGATAGTCAATTCATGTTTTACTTGTATAATAAAAGCTAACAGCTAACAGTTAGCCCGAGAACTAACCAGTTAGCCCGTTAGCATCCACACAAGAACCAAACTGAACCCGAGAGCTGTTTATTCAACCGCCAAAATTTGTGGGTTTCTCACTCAAAGTGAATTAATCTTCCCGTTTAAAAGCAGCACTGAACAGAAACAGCTTACCTCTCCGCTGAACGCTAACTGTTGTTTTCCAAACGTTTGTTGAACAGAAGCTGCAATAACTTCAATCCTTTCAGCCTGAAAGGAGCCGGTCATTTCAGAATAAAAGCACGAGTGATTATGCTTTGATTCATTTTATAACAGTACTTTTTTTTTTTTTTTTAACTCTGTTATTGCAGTACTTTATTTTTCCAACAGAGGAATTGGTCAGTAGGAGACTTGGGCCAATGGCAACCTCACCTCCTGTGTGCTATTCCAAATGACATTTACAATAATCTTACAGCAATGATGCTGCTGAAATGAAATTGCATGAAATGCATTGTTTCTGGAAATATGACTCAATAAATACATAGTCTCAACAAGATTTTACTTTTTGCCAAAGTCCAGTTTTGAAAAAAGGGAACAAAAAGTATCATAATATTGAATAGCAATACTTGTGTAATAGCCAGGTATCATCTATTGTTTTAAAACTGGTGAGACTTGATAAAATCCTGCATGCTGTTGTTTTCTACGTTAAGCAAACTACACATGAACACTTCCAAATTCTTAGTCTATTCATGACAAAGTCTACGGAGCATCTGTGCCATCTAAATTAGCAAAAGACTACCCTGTTATGAAGCTGACAATTACTTTTATCTTAAAGTTTATTCAAAGTCTATATGTATGGCTTTGCATGCTGCATTTGTTTGAATTTAAGATAACAATTCATGACACATTTTCAAACTAATGCCCCAATTAGTTGCAGTCACTTAGTGCACACTGCATATATTACACTATAAAGAAAGGACTGCCAAGCTGCAACAAGCCTGTAAAATGTATTTGTGAAAAGCAATTGAAATAGGCAACTGCTTGAAAAACAAACAACAAACAGACATGAAACAGTGCCTTACATCTACCTAACGGCCAAAACACAAAGTCATATATCTGATGTGCTTTAGCACTTCTTACCTATAGATTGCTGACTTTGATCAATACAACACAGAGCCCACCTGTAACAGCGCTAGAAACCCACACAGGAACACATCCAAAGACATGAAGCGGACCAAGCTGTCTGCAAACGTGACACTGAGGATCACACGGCCCCTAAAGGCGCCTGGTGCTCCCAGTAGGGGAAGGAGCTCCTGGGTCCTGTCAGCTGCAGCAGCAGCAGCTGGAACTGGAGCAGAGGAGATTCAGCACCATGGACAGCAGCCAGCCAACTTCCACACTGCAAACATTGCAGCTCTGCCGAACTCCCTGACACCCAAACATCGCTCATGAGGACTTGGCCAGGTCTAAACTTGGAAGATGCTCGTTTAGTAAAGCCTGACAACTATCAGGAGAGCGTGAACTGTTTCCTTTGTGTCCAGTTCCACAACATATAAGACATCAAAGTAACCACATAACAACACATTTCTACTTGAAGCGCAGAAGCTGAACTTCGGTGAAATCAGTTTGTCTGCAGGCTTGCCAGCGTGTTAACGAGCAAGTAGTTCCCTGCACATGCAGCTAACAGACCCACGTGTGTAAGTTGGGGGAAATACTCATGAGTGCACGTACAGGGCGAGAAAGTGACGCTTCTTATACAAATGTACTTCCTGCTGGCTCTAATTCAATAGAAATGAAATTACATTTTCTCAGCATAAGCATGATACGAGGCCTATTACATAGGAATTGAACAATAGGAAGTGCTAAGATGGTTTAGCATAGCCAAGTGTTATCAATAACGTGCCTTAACATCCACTGAGGACTGACTATGACATCTGAACGCAGCTGCCGGCGTTAGCTTTTCACTCTGGTTGTTGCATTGCTTGTGTCGTTCCCTAAAACAGTGAAAACATGGTATGTAGCCAGGCCTATGCTAATAGACAGATGCTCCGGTTTAATAATAAAGAGTGAGCGGGCTACAATCCGTTTAATTAGTGGCTACTGAACCGAGCCGACCGTCGTGTTTCAAAAACTCACCTAAGACGAAGAAGGGGAGCTCGGTGTTTTCCAGGTCGTCCACCACCACGACGTCTCCGGGAAAATCGTTCCTAACGGAGAACAGCAGCTTGGGCTCGGAGGCCGACGGACTGTGCATGATGCTCAGGTCGTTTTCCCTCAAAAACGGCAGCGCCGACACGGTGACGCTCTTCATCTTGCAGTCGGAGTCCTGGCTCTGGTCCTCGTCGCCGTTTAGACATCGGACATCAGCGGTCTGGAAGGCCAGAAGGAGCCACACGAGCTCCAGCAGCAGCAGCAGCAGCGGTTTCGGCCCCATGTTGATGCTCGCCATCTCCGTCGCTCCGTTTCCTCTCCCCTCCTCGCCGTTTCTCTTTCAGGCTGCTCAAGTCTCTGAACCCCGGCGGATGATGAGAGAGCGGCAGAGCGAGTGAGGAAGGGGGGGAGGACTTCATACACCGGCTCTCAATGTGAGAAACAAACGCTTCTTGTTTCTCACAAATGATGAATCACCGCTTTTTACGCTGACCGTTGACTGTTGATGTGTTTGAATGCCATTGACCCTTTTACTGTAACTGATCGACAAACTGTCCAAATGGCTTTGTAATGGCTAAGCATAGATTACCAACAGGATATGCACCCAGGGTGCCCTGAGGGTCCCATCACCAAAAGCCCTGTCATTTCTAATTTAATTGTACATTTGCATATCATCTATAAGCATATTTGGTAGCCTGCCTGACCTCTTCGATTTGGTGGACATTCCACTGGGTGCATGCATAATTGCCTAATTGATAGTGTAGATGCACAAGAGCCTGTTTGCTCACTATCAGGGTGTGTAATGCTCCAGATATGAAGGACAGAAGATGCTGTGTTGTTGGCACTAGGATGCTTTAAGAAGGATATTGAAGAAAAATTGTAGGCAAGAGATGAGAATCCTCCGTTAGTGGTGACACTCATCATACCTATGCGAGCATGCATGCATGCAGCTACTTGACACAATGCCGTTTATTATATCATGTATATGGCAAAAAGTCCTCACACTGTGTATTAAGTACTAACTAAAGAACAAAGACAGACAAGAAATGTTGAAGAAAATAGGTCCAATCAGGCAACACTTTTACCACTTTTGTAGGTCTAACATGGGTCTCTAAGGCTGGGCCTTTTAAAGAGTTATGGACATGAGGTCTGCTGTATGAAAGTGCAAATATTTTAGCTTAAGAGTTGTGCCCTGATCCTAAATTCTGCTCTGCTTCTTATTCATATATTTTAGTTTCTGCATGTTGAGTGTCTAACATCACTGTCCTGTCACTTTAATGCATGAGAAGAACAATATGTGTGCGTCTCAAGCGAGCACCCTACTAACATAATTGTGAAACTCACCAATTCGCCATAACATTAAAGCCACTGACAGTTGAAGCGTAACTTGTGGTGCTATTGAACTCTACTGGTTTATACTGAGAGGTGAACTTTAGCATCCCAATTCCTTTAAATGGGAAGGAAGAATATTCGGAACAGCTACCAGTATGATCCAGTACAGATCAACGGCTTCACAAATTACAGTGTCCAAAGTTAGCATTTAAAGAAATCAACACCTCTCTTTTTCAGATTGAATAACAACTGAACATTATAAAGAAAGTATTTATTGCTGGGCTGCTGCATTATAAAAATCCTTAAAACTTCATCTGTCAATAGTTTTAATCTTAAGGCTGATTAGTGTATAATTTAACACAATCAGTACAAACTTAGGTCCACATTAAACTCTGCATTCAGAACGTTTTATAACAGTTAAAGTCAAACTAAAGATCGCAAATATTCAACAGCATGAATGAAAGCACAGCATGGCAACAGCAGCTATTTTCATGATATTTCTTCTCATTTTCAGAATCAAATTATGTAATTGAATAGAGACAGAACAGTAAAATAAACTGAAATGCTCTGAACTGCACTGCACACTGCCAATGTGAATGAACAACTGTAGTTTTCTCTCCAGTAGTTATATTCATGCACAACAGATGAGTAAAACTGGGCATCACTACCAATCGCACCATCCATCAACACTAGCAGTTTGTTTTGTTTTTTTTCATTTGCGTCATCTAAACTGGAATAAAAAAAAGAACTGGATGGTGCTGCTGTGGGTTAAATAAAGTCATGTAGACAGTTATAAAGCTCAGTTTCATAAAATGTTTCACCACTCAGCCTATGGCTCCCTGTATCCCTGTCAGGACTCATGTTCTGATTGGTTGGAGCATTTAATGCCCGGCAGTAACACTGACAGCTGAAACTGTGATGTCTCACATGGAAAAATGGTAAATTCATTCTTCCAACTTCCCATTCCCCTCAGCTTTCAAGTTGTAACTGTTAATCAAGACCTAGGAGCATTGCATCACACAGCTATTTCTCGTGTGTGATGTCACCAACAGGAAAGTAGTCTGCAGTAGTTTGCCTCCATGACGATAAATCCTAGTCACATAAAAAAAAAAAAGAGGCATGTTTTCATATATATGTCATGTAAAATGAGAAATGTCTCATTTGCGTTTGATATTCAGTATTTTGCAGGGCCAACTTTGTTTGACATAAATAGGCCAGACAACCAAAACAATTAGCTTAAAAAAAGCTCAATTGCTCATTGGCACAATGGACAATGGCACAGTTGGGTGTCAATTCTCTGTGAGCTTTTAACTAAGAGGGACTCTTAGTAAAATACATACTAATATTTGTATTGTTAGAATTACAATTGAATCAGAGCAGCTTTACGGATTTAAGTTAAATAGTACTTTCAGTTAACAATGACATGAGAGTTATGCTTACATGTTTTATTATTTTACAGTGTGTTTTCACCAAAAAGGAATTTGACAACAATAAAACTGATGATAAACAGATACAAAGAGGAACTCCCTTTAAGTTGCACTGAGAAAAAAATGTGCAGAGGGATTTCAGACTCTTAATCCCTTGACTGTTTTGTTGACGACACAATTGCCATTTGAATTTGCATGCAAAGCCGTAAGAAAAGAAGATTGTGTTTTTTTGTGTCATCGCTGTCCATCTGTTTAACCCTTTCCTGCCTGAAGTCACTCTGCTGGGGTCAGGCTGTATCTATTCTAGAAAGGCATTTTTTTAACGGTCCATTCACTGAGTATGCTGCCAAGTAATACGATGACTAAAATGAATGTTGTGCTACATTTCTGTTGCATGAGATTTGCTGGAGTTGCAGTTGTCAATGCCAGAAGACTGTTTTTACTTTTTTTTTATTTTTTTTTACAGATAAGGCAGAAATAAAAATTACGATTTGTGCTGGGGTTTTTCAAATATTACTCTGGCCTGGTGATAAGGTTAGGAAGACTCATAATATTTCAAAATTCCCCCAAGTGCCTCTTATCCATAAAGCCCAAGGTTGTTCATTTCGGCTTTGCAGTTTTGCAGCTCTTACTTACTCAATTTGGGGAGGGTTTTTTTTTTGGTGAAAATTCTTTAAGTAATAATATAAATAATCACCTAAGGCTTCAGGGGTTCATGTTTAAGCAGCTCTGTGGTCTTCTAATAACAGTCATTTCTCTCTGTCTCTTTGTCCCCATCAAAAACAGTGTAAAAGTCCAAAACAGGGCTAAGCTTTGGAATGAAGCTGAAAATTAAAAGAAATGACCTCGATTGGTCTCAGCTATTCACAGTGAAATATTAGAAAGTTAGAAGTGATAAAAAAATAAAAATAAGTGGACCAAATCATGTATTTCCGCATTCATTATTGATGGTGGACTGATGGTTCCTCAAGACACCGTGTGAAACAAAGTTCGTCAGTACTCAAATAACATAAAGCATTGAGGTTTTGCTTTTGGATATGTTGGCCTTTTTTTAGTTTCAGACCTCTGTGCTGTTGGACAGTCAACACAAAATATATGACAGCAAATATGAGGGCAGAGTGAAACCTTTCTGGTACATTGCCTGGCGGTCCAAGTGGAAGATCGTTTGAGAGATTTTCGCACTGTATGTGAGCATCAATTGATATGTTATATTTCTGAAGAGTAAATGGCTGGCAATATTCTGCATTTTTTGTTATGTCCATAAATCCCAAGGAGTCTGTTGTTTGTCCAAAAAACATTAAAAAAAAAAAAAAAACACATCAGTGAGCCACACTGTTTTACTGTGTGACAGTTTCCTTTATTACCATGAGCACACACACTGTAGTTTGATTTTTGTTGACCCCACATCATGCTGCTGAAAATACTCACTAGTCTTCAGCAAGCAGATTATTTAGTCCTGTTGCTTAATACCACAGTTTTCAGATATTTTGGGGAATTATTGAACCTTTGTAAAAGTAAAATTGGTATCTAAGTGTAGACAAAAAAAAAAAAAAAAAAAAAAAGTTGGGTTTAACCCTTTCCGTCCTGGTGGGACCAGACCACGTCAAAGAAGAACCTTTTTACATTTGAGAATTTTCAGAACAGGTTCACTGACTCATTATTAAAGGTATTTACTTACAGTGCTTGTAAGTCAGGCATAAAAAAGCTTTTCCCTGGAAGTTTTCAGTGGTCACTCTGGCCTGGAACAAGGACACTTATTTGTGTTAAGTGTCTTTGAGCCAAAGAAGGTGTAATTTTGGTCTCAAAATTGTGGGGCTGTTACTGACTCAATTTGGGGATGTTATTTTTCAGGTGAAAATTTAAAGTGTAAAAAAAAGCAGGCCTTAAGCGGCTAAGCCTTTGAAAATGACTCTGCTGTCATCATTTTAATGTGAAGTTCACTACGCCAAGACCCTTTGCCAATATGAGCTAAGCTACGTCCACAGCCTAATGGCACAGCCGTCATCCAGAAAGCAGAAGAGTGCAATGATCACACTGGAGCGTGGGGTTTGATCATGGCTTGGAGGTAAATGCCCTGTTGGCCAGCAGTGGGAAAACATGGAGAGGCTCAACATTGGAGGACTTAAGCTGCAGGCTATTTTTGAGACTAAAGATGAAAACAGCTGGATGACGTAGCTTTTTTAGCAGCCCAGTATCCCTTGCAATTATGCCTGGATAATTCTGCAATACACATTTTGTGTCAAATGCATTTACTTTGCATGCCTATGCAGGAAGTGGAGCTGCGTGGCCTTGATGTAGCACGGTGTAAATTTGGCAGCAGTGAATGGGCATGCAGCACATCTGCCTTTAATGCAGGAAACTGAAGGCCAAACTCGCTAAAGTAGACTTTGAATATGGATCAGATTTAGCTAATGGTCCAATTTTAGATAGAGTTTCAAATTAATCTGTTGCACAACCGAACCATGATGAAGAGCTTTTGACTAAGAACTTTACAAGGAAATTCAAACGTCTTTCAAATTAAAAATCAAGACCCGCCTGAGTCAGCTTGTTCATGCCAACACAAAATGTTTGTCTTCAGTAAGACATTTCAACACACTGCAGACTAGTTGTAGACATTGTGCTTTCTTAACCCTCGTGTTGTCCTCAGGTCAAAATGACCCGCAGCTGTGTTCAACCAAGTTCTATTTAATTTCTGTATTTTTATATTTTTGGGGATTTTTTG
Organism: Embiotoca jacksoni; assembly: GCF_022577435.1. Classification (NCBI taxonomy): domain Eukaryota; kingdom Metazoa; phylum Chordata; class Actinopteri; family Embiotocidae; genus Embiotoca; species Embiotoca jacksoni. Next base: position 862,491 of record NW_027185383.1, on the reverse strand, counting down.
GGTTTAAAGAAACCCTCACAGCATCCTTGTCACCAATGATCCCAAAAAAATATGAAAATATAGAAATAAAATAGAACTTGGTTGAACACAGCTGCGGGTCATTTTGACCCGAGGACAACACGAGGGCTAATATTACAAAGCTAACCTCGCCTGTCAGACTGAAGGTACTTACCTAAGGCAAATTAAAACACATGTTACTGTTCCAACAGGTTACTACATTTTCTAAAAGTTTTTCCCTTCTCACTATTTGATACACAACATTGCTAATTGTTGTAGGAAAGCACTGAAAAAAATTTAGGATTTGGGTTTAGTCTGTCCATAGGATTTGTTGACAATCACAAACATAACTAATACAATTATGTATATCTGGTTTTAAGGTGGCTTTGTTTTTGGACAAACCTGCCCTTCAACTAGAGGAGTCAGGTTCACGCTGCAGAGTCACCAAGCATCTACCTTTCTGCACTGTCCTTGATTGTTAAGCTGCACTGTTCTACAACTTCCAGGGACCTCTGATCTCTCTGTTAGAGTGCAAGCTGCAGAACATTTCCTGTCAGAATCCATAATATACCAATCTCTTTTCCTCAAATTACTTGGAGGCATTTTGCACTCATTTAGTTTGGAGACTGCTTTCAGCAAATCACCTGAAACTTCCTTAATTCAATGAGAAAGATTGTGATGTCCACTCTGACTGTGGAATTGGAAAAGTGTCTCCTTCATTTATCATACAATGATAAACGGAAACCATGAGAAAGTGGCTTGGGTTTAGTCTGGATTACACACATTTCCAGTGTTTGTGATTAGTACACAGGGAAAGAATGACAAAATAAGCTTTTTCAAAAGTGTGTGTGTGCGGAGAGAGAGCGAGGGGTACTCCAGAGAAGGAACGTATGTACGGAGAGATTGTGAGACTGTGCACAAGTGAAAGTGATTGCAAGTGAGGCAGAGATGAAATTCTGATAGATTTGCTTGCATGAGTTCTGGGTCGCTGCTGATAATCAAAAGCAGTGGAAAGGGTGGAGGGAGGGAAGAAGAGGGAAGGAGGAGGAGGGTGGGGGGGGGGGACAGAAGAAAGACAGTCAGTGAAAGTTGAGAGGCAGAAAGAGAGAGAGTAAGGGAGGGAAGTGAAGAAAAGAGCACATACATCAGGGGCTGTGACTAGCAGGTGCAGGGATGGCGAGGAGGGCAGACCGAGGGTCTGATCAAGAGAAAGATCTCACTGTTTAATCTTGAGACTCTTCCCGTAGCCAAACTTGCAAGGCTTTGGCCCACTGTATGACTTGTTCTGTGATCAGGAGCAAACAGATTCATCTTTTCAGCTTGCTCACCCCTCAGCCTCTGCGTGGGCTGCAAAGTTGATTACAGCCTAGAAGAGGCCTTTGTCATCAGGATGTTCTCCAACAACTGGTTCAAATCATCCTGCAGTGGTTACAGTTACAGCCTCTTCAAATCTATGATATAAACGTGCCTCTTCAGACAAAATGGGCTGGATTAGGCAGAGCCTTTTTACCCACTGCTAGAGGATTGTAAAGGCCTGAAATAGTTGGTCACATGATTCTGTGCATGCACGTGTATGTGCATTCCCATGTTTGTATGTTGCTCAGTCTCCCCTGATCCTCTGCAGTCATCTGTGCTTATGTACAATGAGGATCATATTTGGACTGCGTAAGCACAACAACAAATGCAAAGCTGTCCGCGGTGGGGGTCTTCAAGCACAATGTTTGTTTGGCTCATGTCGTGGCAGCACTGCAATGATCAAAAGAGGTGGCTGAAGTTTAATACGTTGTGGTGGTTAATACATTTACTCATAGCCAGTCACGTCATCACTCTGAAAAGGCTGTACCAGTCACAAAACAATTTCATACCTGTAGTTTGTTCCAACGCAGCTGTTTGGCTCCTACACACTTCAAAAAGACAAGAGCACATCAGCTCTGTTCTGGCCACCAGTCACTGGTTACCAGTTAGTTTTGGAAGTTATTCAAAGATTTCACCGCTTGATTCTTGAGCTGCTGCAGCCTTATGTGCCTCAGATCCTCAGGCAGGGCTCTTCTGGCTCTTCCTAAGAACTGGATGTAAGCTAAAGGGGACCAGACTTTTTTTTCAGTCCGTCTCCTGCTGATCTGAAACTTCCCAAAACTTTTTAAAAGCATTTTTATTAATTTCATAATTTTGTTTACTTTGGTCCCCAATCTGTTCTATATCATACAGTTTAATATGGGTAGTGAGTACTTTTAAAGGAATCCATGTGTTTACAAACCTGATTGTAAAGGTTTATGCTTTCACACATCTTCAACTCAACAAATAAAAAATATATTTTCTGAAGGTGTGAAGTTGTTTTTTTAACTCTGGCACTCACTGACAAAAACTACCAGCCACCCCGAACACTTTAACTGTGACCAAGACAAGCCTCCTCCTACACTTAGAGAACAAAATTAACCGCAATTGACTGAATAGTTTCATGACTACAATGGCATATTGACAGTACAAACTCGTGCTACTCTCCACTCTGCCATCAGTTGGGTGTCCTGTTGCCAGTAGCAACCCCAACTGGTAACTGAGTCCACGGTAGGTGCATTTAACAATCTTAAAATCAGACTTATTACAATAATAACAGGTGCTTTTTAATGTTTTAATGCTCCCTGGTATCAGCAGCAGCAAAGTCCAGAGGTCTACTGCAGCTGTATGCTTTCAGTCACCCCAGTCAGTCACCACCTGTATCTCACACCAACTCTGTCATACTGTTAATGTGTAATACTGTTCAAGGGTCTAATTCTTCAGTTCCAATGGCGGGAAGTTAGTTTGATAATTTTCAAAACCTCTCAGATAGGACATAGAGAGAGCTTTTTGTCAAATTCAAAATATAAGGCTATGGCTACTTTCTGGAAACTGTAACTTTTCACCTACTCATCTGGTTTAGTTAGCCAGCCATGCAAAGACACAAAGTGTGACACTGCATCATTTACACACAAAAGATTCGGGGCAATTTACACATGGTTGCTTAGGCCATTTAATTATTGATTGGAAAGTAAATTAGGCACACTGATGGAGTTTATTTATTAACACCAAAACATCAGTCACATTTGGAGCACATTGCTTTGCATCAGTGTTTTTTAAAAAAAATTAATTGCATTGGGAGTTTGAAGTGTGTTAGACACAAGTTTTTATTTGGGCCTTCGTCCTATATCATTGAACCACTTCCCGCACTGGGCAGCAGTTCTCATGATACCAGGGTAGGAGGCATTTATAATATTAGTCACCTCTTCCCATGCTGATTTCACATCATCAGTCCGTAGAGGCCGACTTAAAGTTTCATAAATTCGGGGATTACAAGCCTTAACCTTCAGAAAAGTATGTAGCTTTTCTCCTGCTTAAAGTTTGGATGGCGGTGCTGGTCGGCTCCTTCTTCAGCTATTAGAAACTGATAGTACGCTGCACCACAGCAGTTTTAAAGGGGGTGAGAGGAGCTGATTTGATTTGCCATAATTAAAGACAAATGTGACACACCTTCGAATTAGCGATTCCTCTTACTTTACCAGTGTGACACAATGCGCCACAGATGGGCCTGTGTTTGTGTTCACCAAAATACCAAACAAGTTGGCCACACCTACTTGCACTGCCCACGTACCTGCGCTTTGCCTAGCAGTACAAAAATATGGGCCACGGTCACACAGTGGAGGATGGTGAACCAGAAATAGCCGATATTGTTCTTCAGTGGAGGAATTTTAAAAAAAATGTGTGATTATAAAATTGATGTGAACACAAATAATGTGGAGTAACCCTGAGCAATGATCTCTGTGGGAGCACATGTTCTCATAAGTGTTTTACTGCTTATTAAGCTTTATTCATAAAACAAGTTTTGTTCTCAAATCTAAGCATTGAAATAATAGATAACTTTGTTGAAAATATTTTTTGTTATTTTAGTTTTGTTGGCCAGAAGTGTTGATATTTCACAACAGCAATGCCCAGCCTTGGCACAAGGCATTGAAGTGATCAAATAATCCAGTGAAAAATCACTGCAGCTTTTTGGAACTGGTTTGGGTGCAGCTTCTTCAACTGCAGACTGTTGTTTTTAAGTTGATAATAACCCCCAGCCAACATATGTTAGGACTTCAGTACCCAACCGATCACAAAACATGGTCACAATTTCCCGTTTAGTTCTTGAGTTATGGCATCACTTTCACAAGAGTAGGACAGTAACAGTGGCCTTGACCTTTGTCCAACAAAGTCTGAACTGTTACTGAGATGACATTCATGAGAATCGGACGAAGGGATGGGGCCGATGTGAGGTCACAGTCATTTGGACCTTTGTCCTTTAACCTCCAAATTTGAATCAGTTCATCCTGAAGTCCAAGTTAACATTTGCAACAAATTTCAAGAAATTTACTCAAAGCATATCTGTGGTGGCGGGGTGTGCTTTAGCTCAGCTGCAGAGGGGATAGAGTGGGGGAGTGGTTCAGGGAACGGTGCCGGGAAATGTGTAATGAGCCCAGCTGAGCCGGATTTTGACGAATTATCTCTCTCCTATAAAGTGAGCAGGGAGACACCGGAGAGGGAGAGAAGGAGGCTCCTCAAGAGTGGAGACAGAGGGACGTGACCAGCGCTCGGGGGCACGGCAGCAGAGCGCAGGCACGGTGACGGTGCATTATAAGGTGTAAATAAACCCTGTTGAACTGAGATCAGTGGCTGGAGTGAGTTTGTGTCGGAGGAACCCACAATCAGTAACACGGACTTGTTACAATATCGCATTCTTAATCCCGGTATGGACGAATGGACATACTGTACATACTTAGATATGGACGGACTGTTAACCCAAAAACATAATGCCTCCCGCCATGGCTATCACCAGGTTGGAGCCTAATAAAAAATTAACCCATTCGGATCTCCAAATCAATCTGAAGTATTTCCGTTTTATTTCAATTGTATCTCAACATTAATGGTCGCATCATACTTTAGAATATGAGTGCAAAGTCGAAGACACAACTTGCATTGTCTCATTTGAACCAACCTCCCATCTATGCACAGTGAGCTTCTGCTTGTGGCCTTGTAAGTGCACATATTAAGGTTGGGAAATCACAGAACTGCTGCCAGCATGAAAATAGAGCCCAGTATGTTACACGTGTACAAAACATGTAGGAATTGCTATTCAAAATGCTGGCTGTTTATAGACTGTGAAATGTTCTGCTTTATGTTGAGCTAGACTGCAAAATCTTTCAATCTTCTGAAGCTGCAAAACACAGTTCTGGGGAATTTCTTATTTCTTTTCAGTGTAAATTTGTGCGATCACCCTTTGATAATAGCGCACCTACAGCTCCAGGAAACTGGCATCACATATATGACACTAAATTAAATGGATAATGATGCTGGGTTTTGTTTTCATTATCAGAAAGATGTAGCAGTTCTCTAAGGCTACACATATATCCCTTTCCTTTTTATTTGAGCTCTCAGGAAAGCATGTTAAAACTGTATGTGATTGGCTGCCAAGCCCACAGGGGACAAGTGTGGAAAATTTTGAAACACAAGTCTTGAACCTTAAAAAGCACCTTAAATCTTTATCTCAATCTGGCTTTTAACTTAGTGACATTCTTGAATGATGAGTTAGAAAACCTCTGATCCTAGACCTCATTGGAGAGGTGTACTTTAACCCTCGTGTTGTCCTCGGGTCAAAATGACCCGCAGCTGTGTTCAACCAAGTTCTATTTTATTTATATATTTTTATATTATTTGGGATCATTGGTCATCATTCTTTAAAGAAACCCTCACAGCCTCCTTGTCACCAATGATCCCAAAAAATATGAAAATAAAATAGAACTTGGTTGAACACAGCTGCGGGTCATTTTGACCCAAGGACAACACGAGGGTTAAAAACCCAAGGCTTCAATTTGCATCCATAATTTTGAAACCAGACCTATGCCCTTTAAAACTAGAAGGCCAAACATGTTACATATTTTCCAATGTGCCCAAGGACAACACAAGGGTTAAACACTGCAGACAGGGATGCCAGCAATAAAGTTTGCCATTTTGAATCCAATTTGATGAAGTTAGGATATGTGACTGGGATGCTCCTTGACTTGGTATGTATTGGTAAACAGAATGCAATACAGACCCTTTTCCTAAATTACATAAATAATGATTGCAGTACCTTTAGGTTAGCCAGGTGGAGCGCTGTTGTTTTCTGCAGGCTCATTCATTGACATGATTTACGAGGATACTTTGTGGAACGAAGCCATTGTTTTTAGACCCTTATTCATGGACCTAAAGATTTGAGTCTTTGTAGAGCTGAACATATTTAAGGAGAACACATATTTCTAAAGTGGCGCCAAGATATTAAAGAAAAAGGTAAAACCTGCAACGTCTGGAACAAGCTGCAACCAAGTGTGACGTCAGCCACTGTTTTTTCAGCTGCTGTTTTGAAACCTCTGGTTCTGCGTTTTGGCATTTGGCATTTTGTTATTTTGGAGCCAGTAGTGACCATATTTGCAGGAGCTTGGGAAGAGCAAGCATTGAGTCTGACTTAGTCTGATTGGAAACCTCAGAACACTGCGCCTACCCACCTATAGCGGAAACCTGACTGCACCACGGGCCTGTCAATCAAAAAGACATACATACATGACCAAACATATGGCTTTTTGAGACCTATATTGAATTAATGATGATATTATTTTCAGATTTATTGCCAGAATACTAATAAGAAGGAATAACTTTAAAGACACTATAAAGACTTTTGGAAAAAAAAACAATTGACTATATATCATGAGAGATGTTGAATGGGAGTCTAAGGAGCCAAGAACATATTTGGAACCAACCTCTAGTGGCCTCCAGTGGTACCACTTTATAGCACTTCCACATTGGCCTCACTTTTAAAACCCGGAAGCTGCGTCCACTTTTATACGTCCATGGTTTGAGGCGGGCGGCACAGTGGTGCAGTGGTTAGCACTGTCGCCTCATAGGATTCTGGATTCAAACCTCGGCCTGGAGTCTTTTTATGTGGAGTTTGCATGTTCTCCCTGTGCCTGCGTGGGTTCTCTCCGGGTACTCCGGCTTCCTCCCACCATCCAAAGACATGCATGTCAGGTAAATTGGTGATTCTAGATAAAATTGCCCTTCGGTGTGAATTATTTTTGTTCCTTTCTGTGTTGGCCCTGTGATGGACTGGCGACCTGTCTAAGGTGTACCCTGCCTTCGCCCAAAGGAAGCTGGCATAGGTTCTAGCCCCCCCTCCCCCCGTGACCCTGTTCAGGATACAGCGGGTATAGATAATGGATATGGATGGTTTGAGGCACAGCAGCAGCTACTCCACCACTGCCCCAGTTGCCCCTTCCTAGTGACATTCACATCACTACCCACTGCTACATAACTGTTCTTCCTTTTTTTTACTCATTCCTTTTAGATAAAAGCAGAGTTAGCTATTTTGTCAAAAAACAAGAAAAAAAAAGAAAATCCTGCACACTAAGAAAATGAGACCAAAATAAAACTGCCAGCTCTTTTCTCTTGACAGCGAACCAGAGCTTTTGGAATCAGCCTGTAGTCAGCAGATCTTTCAAAATTAGGTTGAAATGTGACACTATAGAAGTTATTGCTGCGCTTTGCAGTTTAAAAAAAACACTGAATCAGTGGAGCTCGTTTTACACGAGACACAGGCCTGGATCTGCTAAACAGTGGCTGTTTGTGTTTGACTAAATGGACATCTCTGACCAGCAGTACAAACAAGGACAGGCGGGCATTGTGTGTACCAAGAAACCACATACACACATTAGCTTCATGTTTTTTTCTGCCAATTGGTACAAAAGAAGTGTTCATTTGTAAATTTACCTCCAGTTGGAGTTTACCATCTCAAATAAAACGTCTGTTTTGAGGTGTTTCTTTGTTACATTACCTTTTTCAATATATCTTCCTCTTTGTACACATGGACTATAAGTCATCAACAGCTGACCGATCTTATATCAACTTCTCTAACCAACCAAATGCATGTAGAGTGAGTGATTACCATGGTAACTGGTAACGGGGACTGGTTGACTCCAGAAATTTACTGTGTAAACCCCGGGCTGGGGAAATATTTGGAGAGCGTTTCTTCAACGATGAGACACTTAAAGTATTCATGCTGAAAAGCACCAGCAGCTTCCGCACCACTGCTGCAGTTGATCCTCTTCCTGTGTCACAGTGAAGGCTTCTCCACCACGATTTCTTTATTACAACAGCGTCACTCCGCATCGAATGAGTGTGGTGAAAATGAGCTTGAAAGGTAAACCCCTGGTACGAGGCAGCAACGCTGTATCACTCCCAAGTCACGTTTTATAAGCAGAGCATTGTTAAGCAATATGGTTCTTTTCCCTGTTTCAGTCCTTTGTTTACTGGTTTTGCAAACATTCCTGTGTTTTTCAAGGGCAGATGTTTAATTGATAGGGTGAGAAATATTATTGTGGCATACAGTATCTCTGCTTGTATTAAGAAACTTTTGCCAAATCAAAATCCAGTACATATGCATTTAATGTAAATCTATTGACCGAGTGGTTACATGGTGGTTATATACAGAGAAAGCAACGCCCCTATGTTTGATTCTGCAAGGAGACCTTTGTTGCACTTCAGGCTTTCTATTTCCCTGTTTCCTTTCACTTAGAGGCAAAAAAGGTCACAAATAACCACATTTAGTTGTAATAGTTGGACTAAAGATGGATGACCAAACTTGACCATAGAAATATTAAAACAAATCCAGTGACTGTTTTTTTTAACTGAGCTGCATCCTGAATCAAAAGCAGAATTTGGGAAAGATCATCATTTGGGTTAAAATAGTCACTTGAACCGTGGTTTATGTTGCTATTTACTTAAAGTTACGCAACCTTTGTCGTCATGGGACCAGTAAACAAGGTTTTGGACACTGTCCAGACTAGTGGTTGAAAGCGTACATGCCTTCTTCACTCATCCATCCATTATCTATACCCGATTTATCCTGAACATTGCCATGGGGGCCTGGATATCCCAGTTTACTTTGGGCAAAGGCAGGGTAGACCCTGGACAGATTGCCAGTCTATCACAGGGCCAACACATAGAGACAGATGGAAACAAAGACCATTCACGCTCTCATTCACACCTAAGGGCAATTTGTAAAATCACCAATTAACCTGCGATGCATGTTTTTGGATCGTGAGAGGAAGCCGTAGCACCCAGAAAGAACCCACGCAGGCACAGGGAGAACATGCAGACTCCACACAGAAAGGCCTCCAGGCCGGGATTCGATACCAGAACCATCTTGCTGTGAGACGACAGTGCTAACCACTGCATCACTTTGCCACCCTCTATTTCACTCAATTCTGCTTTTTATTGAGCCATTCACACAAACAAGGAATCAAACTATAGAAAAGCTCACATCGTACAGATTTCCTCTGAACTATTTCACTTCTCCAGGACACAAGATTTACATTATACGACCCATTAAAGTCACTTAACTTAAACGGTATCTGTGGCTTGTAATAATACACTTGCACGAAAGAGCAATGGGGTCATGTTTTGGACAACAGACCAAAGCAAAAACTTTCATCTCAAACATACAGCTCCTTAACACCCCTCCTCCACCCCCCAAACATCACTGACAGCACTCAATCAGTGAAATTATAGCAGTATGGTGACCAGATGTTTGCATGATGATGTGTGTGCCACAGTTCAGTATCACTGCTAATGCTCTCACTTACACCAGAAAAGAACAAGAACAATTTATTCACAAGAGCTTTAGAACCAGAAAATGTCATTTGGTCTTTGCAGAAAACATCTGTCTGAAACAACAAAAGGTCACTTGGAAAAAGTTTGAAAGGAGGATGCTGTACATGCAGAGATTCTGTCATTAAGGAGGCAAAGCTGTGAGAAATGCCTAAAGCGTGGTAAACAAAGCTGTTGGAAAGATTAATGGACATGACATGAGCTAACAACCAAAATGGAAGACCCAGAGCACTGTGGAATCTGAAAAGATGGAGGAGGTTCCTCTTTATCAGAAGTGCCATAGTGCAGCGGGGAACAGAGAAGTCATTTCATGCTGTGACCAAACTCTGAATTCAGAATCTGAGACATACATACATACATACATACATACAGTACATACTATCCAAGGTATCTGCCAAGGCCTGTAAACTTGTCACATGTTCAGGTTCCCTTTTATAGCTAAAATTAGACCCTTGGCTCATCTGTCAAGCAGCGTGGATCTCCTCCAGGGGACTCCTGTCATCCTAACTTATGCATCCATGTTGTGGGCAGCTCCAGTGATGCCACCAGCTTGGAGGCTGGCGTTTATCCCAGCGGAACCAGACTTTGAAGAAGACATGAGCAGGGAGGAGCATTTTTAGTAACATTCTATACCTGCAGAAGAAAATTTAAATGTCCTTTTGTTTTGTGGTAAGAGACAAAATACCTGCTCAGAATGGAATTTAACAAAATGTATAGTGAAGCAGTAATAGCAATTTATTGTGTCTTAATTTATTCTGCACACAATTTTGCAATCAAACTCAGGGGGACCAAACATGTCTCTTATTTCTAATACTGATTGATATGAAGGAAGTTGACGACTTAACGCAAAATAAAAAAAACAACATTTGTATATGACATATTATCTAAGAGGTTCTTCTCCTCCTTTACTAAGAGCCCAGAGTGTGTGGCTCAGAGGGTTTACATGATATAAATTTCATCATCTACCCACATCTACAACCATCCTAAAAGGTCTGTCTACACAGATGATACACACTACAAGCATGCAGACTGCGTGCGCTTTTTCTGATTGTTCAGACAATTACAACACTTCCTCTTCCCCTCAAGAGATTGCTTTTTCTCTGTTGTGCATGTATTGAATGTGTCTGTATATATCGTATCCCCATTGTACATTGAAGTAAGTATAGAAGCATGTGAATGTGGAAGTCCACAGCTGCCAGTGCCTGCAATATGGTGGGTGTGTAACTAAATGGACGTAGCCTCCCATAGGTTTCCTGAAGAGTAGTTTTGAAGCTCAGTTCCAGGTGTCTCTGTTCATCGCCATCTTGGCAGAGTCTGATTCAGCCTCACTACCAGCTTATTAAAAAATATGCAAAGACGTGGTCTTCCCTTAATTATGCATCACTTTTAGCCTTAATAAATTTGAAACAGGTGCGGTATTTAAAACTTCACCCCAATGTGGAACTGTCATGAGTGGGGAAATAAGCTATAGAGTCCAGTCTAAACATGTTTATGTCTGCTGTAAATTTTAGGATTTTAACATGAAGGTTTCCAGGGATCAACTTGCTTTAGGAGCCAGACTCAAGGGCCATTTAAGAAACTGGCTTCATTTTTCAGCCCTGGAGGTTTCTCTGTATTTGAGTTTCAAATGTACATAAATTACAGTCAGTTTAGTGCAGCACAGACACTGAAACAGAAACAGAGGTCCACACCAGAAAGTTGCACAGCCAAGTTAATCTGTAAAGTACGTGGTTAGGTTAGGTTAGGTTAGGTTAGGTTAGGTTAGGTTAGGTAGTTACTTTATTAATCCCCGAGGGGAATTTTTTTTTTTCCGCTACAGCAGCATACAGGAAGCAATAAGATAACAATAGAATAATAGAAAAGCAATAAATAAATTGGTTCTGCAGTCTTGGTGATGTACTGACAACTCGTAGAGCTAATTGGTGAACTACTGCAGATCGCAAACAGCTAACATGCGTTCCAGCAAGCTGGTGTTACTCAGTCAAAGCAGATCCCCCAACTTTTATTATTTTCCCTCTACTTCAAATCTGTTTGGCATTTTGTTGTCAGGATTAAACATAATTGTATTCAATGAGGAGTTTATAATTATCAGTTAGTGAGCTTATTAATCATAGGTTTACACAGCCTTTTGCATTAACAGTAACCAGTTGGGTTGGTTGCTGCATTGGATTTGGGAAAAGGTCCTAAATCAGTCATAGAACACACTAAGGATGCTCAAACCCCTCGAGAGGCGCTAGATGAATTGGGTTGAGGGAGTGAGACATTAGGGGTATATATTTTGCATAAACCTCTAATAAAAAAGACTGACAGATTGATTAAGATTGAATAATGTCAACAAACACAATGTTAACAAAGAAATCAATATTAGGTGTCCTAGTCTGCACTTTAGGTAGCCATCATACAAAGCTTCTAAAGGGTTTAGACCAGATTACATTGCTGACTCTTTGTTTAACGCCGTGCCTTCGAGAACAACCTCCCTGTAGATATCAGGGCAGCTAGCTCAGAAACTATTTAAAAGAAAGCTAAAAAAATATCTCTACTTTGGCTTTGCCTAAAGCTCAATTACACTTGCCCGCACTTTGCACTACATGTCTTTAAAATGTATTTAGCTTTTTTCTATATTTTAACTCTATCTTATTTATGTCTTGTCTTGTATTAATTTGATCTGTTCTTATGTATTTCTTTTTGACATTTGAACATATTTTTGTGTTGTGTTGTGTTCTGGCTTATTTCAATCACATTTGATTTAAATATATTTTCTGACTCTGATTGCCATGGTAACATGACACTGTGCAACCTCCATAAACCCAGCAATAAAAAGCTTGTTTTCATAAAAAAAAAAATATATTTTTTTTAAAGATATTTTTTTTCTTTTACACTATGGTTAAGAAAAGGTTTAGATATAAAGATTCACTAACTGTACTGTATCATCCTGTAAATCCCTAAATCCATCTTCAACACATTTGTTATTGTCTGCTGCCTTTTCACAAACTCCTCATGACCCTCACCACAAAGCCAACAATGCCCCCAATTTTGAAAGTTACATTTCTGTTTTTTCCACAAAAAGCAGGACTCCCTTTGTTCCATGTACTAAAGAGGATTTAGGTATTAAAAGAGAAACACTTTCATCAGGATAAATGAAAAGGCAGATGAAAAGGAGCTCGTTGTTGGACCCAGACACAGCATGCTCCCTACACGGGGCTAATTTGATCTTCAACCCTAAAGCCATGATTGTGCAAACATACAGTTGGTGATCCCGCTCTCTGGTAAGTAGCATTTGTTAGAAAGCTTTGATCTGACAGCCCAATTAAATGTGTTGTGTTTTCTTTGCATATGTCTGTATAGCTCAGTACAATAGATGCAGCTTTTCCCTGATTGTTCAGCCATTAACACACGTCGTTGCAAAGAATCAGAATCAGGGCTTTGTTGCTCAGGCAGGCAGAGTGTTGAGCAGATATGATCCACAGCTAGTGTGATATGGTAGTCGATACATTTTTAAACAATTTCTGGTGATTGATAATTTGTTCAGGGCATTAATAATGTATTAGCCCTGTATAATGAGGCTTCCTCGTGCAGAATAATATCATATTACCATGTGCATGAGGACTTTGTGTGAGGGGGAGGGTAAATGGGTAACATGGACACCTGAGGGCTGAACGGTGGCGACTCAGTTTCTGTATCTCTCCGGCCCTGACGACTAACATGTTTCAAGGGTTAAGAAGCACTTGAACTCTTGAAACGTTGTTCTCTTACTGCAACTTGAAAATGCAAAACAGAGCACAAGGACAGGAAATGAGGCTCCTGCAGGCTCCCTTGAGATGTATGGTGATTGATGGAGAGATATGATTATAATTAGCCCCTTGACAAATCTGCTTCTTATTAAATTTGGTTTCAGTGTGTCACAATTCAAATAAATCTTGCTAACACCATATTAGCTATTGTTACGCGTTATTCAATACCATAGTAGAGTTTACCCATTACTGTCATGGTAGGACAGGTAATCTTCAAATGACTTCAAAGAGCAGCTTTCATTAGGGCAGTGATAAATCAAATCAATCAAATTTGATCAATTTGACTTTGTATAACATGTAAATGTTCACTTTATGAAAATGAAGCTGTCACAACATACACATAAAGGTTGTTTTATAATAAAAAGTAACACCGATTGCAGCCAGCTATATTAGTTTCCTTGTAAACTGTTGTGAATGTGCACCTGCTCTAGTTTACGGGACTTTCATGACTCCAGGTACGTGACTGGCTGTGTTTCATTATTCTTGCTCACTTGACACGCACATTAAAAATGGAAATGTGTTTGCAGGAAAGAAAAGCAATGAAAGTGGTTTTTTTTGCTGCAGTGTTGTAGAAGTGCAGTCATGTCATGGTGTGTCAGTACAACATGACAGGAATATAGGATGCGAGTACCATGGATTGAGTCATTTGTGGATTCCACCAGGCGCTTGTCTGTGATGTCACGTCTGCAGTTCTCAAAGCTGGTCATTTTTTGTCTAGCTGATGTAGTTGACTTGCTGACGAGTAAATAGCCCACACTGTTCAATAGTTTCTTTTCATCTGTTTGAATTGTTGTTATTTCCTACTTTGTGATGAGGTCAACAGAAAACAAAACATAAAAAAACATTGCTCCTCAGGATTATTTTGTAACTATTTCACATACTATAAGAGGAAAAGACCACATTTCTTATTGTACTTTAAAGACCTGGGGAGTAAGAGAATGATGTAAGTGATGTGATATACGACCAAGAGTCAGTACAGAGCATTTTATTTTGAACTTGACCACATGCTCTATAGATCAGACCTGCACTGCCCCATCTGTGAAGGTTGGCATCACCACGCACCTTTCTGGGAGAAAACAATCCCGCATACTGCATTGACCGCAACGGTTGAGTTGAGACTTTTCTCGAAAGATCTATTTTAAACTAACCAGTTTGAAAAATAACGTCATGCTGAAGAGTTGCTTTGTAGTTAGTTGCACCACCAAACATTTGAAAAACGCTCTGGGTTATAATGTAGGTCGGACAGTTGTCAGTTCACAGTGCTAAGGTTAGCAAGAATACTATTTGTAGAGCAGGGCTGAAAAGTAAAATATTTCGGTTGTAATTTGCCCACCTGGAGATCCAGTAAGATAAAATGACATGTCTGTGGAGGACCCCTCCCACTACTGAGTGGGGTTATAGCACTATGATGCCATCTTGAAGGGGCTTAAGAGAGATAAAATGTAACTTTTTGATCGAAGAAAAGTGGACATACATTTATTTGACATGGCTTTTTTGGGTCATTTATAAATAAATTTACCTCTGGTGGATTGGTTTTGTACCACTGTTTTACATTAAAATCTATTGCAAGGGTCACTTGTTTTCCCCCAAAACAAGCCAAAATTCCCACATGTGCCGGTTTGGTCTACGCTGCTCTTGTGTCTGACTTCCTGCCCAGCTGATCTGCTCTGTGGAACTTTAATCATCAAAAATAGAAGTATTTTTAGTGGGGTGGAGTGGTAGGCTGTTTCTGGGATACTTCTAAAACACTGAACTGCTTCTGGAGAAATCACAACCTTTGTCTAAAATGGCATCAATCAGTTCTGGTGGCTGTGTCGCCATGCAACTAATCCCAATGAAATCCAACCTAAGAGTACTGGCGCCACCTCCCCTCAGTCCCAAAAGCGTTTTACCATAGATCATTGTTATAAAATAAAAAATGTAATTCTTCCTAATAGGATTTTTTAGTCCATGGGGATTTTCATAATTGTGTAACCTCCCTAGCGTCCAGAAAATGAGTTGTCAATTTTTAAATCTTTGTATTTTGAAGTAGATGAGTTATGCAGAACCTTTCAATTTGGCTGGCAGGGGAAACACTAATGCACATGTGCAGTGAGTCACACATTACAGACAAGTAAACCTGGAAGCAAGCAAATGATTTTGGCTCCTGCACCAGGCAAACAAATTTTCATTCAAGCGGAGCGCTACCATCACTGAGTCTGCTGTCCTACAACTCAGCCATGGTGTGTGCATTTCCGCCGATCCACACCCAACAGCAGTTACTCTTTATTGTATCAAACCTGATATTTACTGTGATAAAAACATTTCAAACAGCATTTCCCTCTGCACAAGTTCCAGCAGATTCGTAAAAAGAGTTTCTCAGTTGTTGATCTGCTAGCTTAGCTTATCTTGCTCACATCTTCAAAACATAAGATGAATTTGTTAATTATACAGGCACATGCATTCATGATACAATGATGTGAAATGTCATTTTCAACAAAGCAGTACATTTTTTAATTACCTTTTCTTTTTAAATATGTATCAAAAACAGCATTTAATGGTTTGTTTAACCAGCAAAGCAACCGGAAAAAATGCTTCTCCTTTTTCCGATGGCATATTGTGCCATACAAGCACAAAGTATCTATTCCAACATTGATCATAAACCTGAAAAATGCTGACAGACCAACAGTAAAAAGATGTTGTTCTTGTTGTTGTTTTTTTGCTGCAGAAGGACAAACTACTGGAAGAAGTTTCCAGCAAACCTCAGTTGAGCAACAATAGAGCAATGCTGCTGTATCCTGAGTGAGTGGAAATCAGATATTGACTGAAGTGTTTCACAATAAAAGGGTGAGATGTGGGCTTTTCAATGTCATCCATGTAGTGTTCAGGTGACATATTTAACAGACACCTCATTTAGGTAGACAAATGAAACTGCACTTGAAATCAATTATTCTATTAAACCGGCGTGACATGAAGGTATGTGATCTTTTTCGAAGCAATTTCCTACGAGCTGACTGGCACAATGTCCAACTTTTATTTTACTTCATCGACTGACTCTGCCAACTCTCAGAAATCTTTCTCTTATCTCGACACTGTTTTGCCCTCTGTAGAAACTTGCTTACTCCCCAAAGAAACATTTTCCCATCTAATAGAGGTAGGAAGAACAAATAGCTAGGTTGAACTAATTACTGTAGGAAACCAGCCAAAACATCTCGCTCTCTGTCTGTACTCTCGCGCTTTCTCTCTCTGCATTTTACACACACGTTTAGCTCCGTCCACACAAACACTACTTTCCTTGACTTTCTCCCTCTTGAGACTCGACTGCAGGGAGTGTTTCTATATGTCAGCTTTGCAAGACGGATGGCCGACATCTGCCAGATAGCCTCGCCGGACATATTACCTGAGACACCAAACAATAACCTCTACACACACACACACACACACATACACACACATACACACACACACACACACGCACATACGGAAAACACACTGAAGCAGAACCTTGCCTGGCCTTAAAAGGCCTGCCAAGACCTGACCTTCTAGTTACGACCATGATCACCCCCATGGGCACGGGTGGCATCTGGCTAGGTAATGTGCATGTGAGTGTGTGCGTGATTGTGCACTGTGTGTGTTCTACATCATACGAGCTTGTATGGCTGCTTCCCTGCATGCGATTGCTGGCTAGCCTGTTTGCATGTGTTTATCTCTGTGTCCCTTTGCCTGTGTGTGTCTTTGTGTGTGTGTGTGTATTGTTGGCATGAAGAGCAATGCCGCAAGGAGTCCAGGCAGCATCAGAAGGGCTGGTGTGCCCCCAGAGTTTGACCATCTGTGCGTTATTGGTTGTCATTAAGGTTTCTAATTCGGAGGTGTCTTGGGGATTAGCCAAACGAGGGCAGAAAATGTCATTACGCTGTTCCTCCCGCTGAGCTGCCGTGACCATATTTACATATTTATACACCTTAATTGTCTTTGCCTTGCTGCCGTGACATTGAGGCAGCAAGAGTTTAGTGTGAGGGTGGAGAAAGTAAGGAGGACAGAGCAGATGACAGTGTTACACAAATTAAAATAAAATTTGGCTCTAAAGTGGATTTAAATTGACAAACTTGTTGGTAAGCAGAATGGGGAAGCATTTTAACGAAAGGCATAAATATAAAACTGATACATTCAAACTGCTCAGAAAAAAAGAGAAGAGAAACAAAAACATTTTTCTAAACATACCTTGTGTCACTAACAGAAGCATGTCTTCATAATTTTTGTCTCTGACATCTAAAAAACTGTTTCCACGGGTGTAAAACCCGTTCTCTAAATTCACATCTTTGGAATAAACTGCGAGTTCAAATCAACTCTTTTTGCTTGTACATGTGAGACCATCGAATACACTCTCAAGCAGAGAAACTCTTTTCTACAAGTTCTTTTTTTAACACTTTTCAGGAGTTGAACTTAAACTCTTTGGGAGTTAAAACTGGACTCCCATGAAGAGTAAATTTAACTTTAACCTTGAGTTGTTTGAATGTGAACTCTTTCACAGTGTTAACAGACAACATTTAAAAGCATATATTATTATAATGGAGTTCAAATTTCATCACTAAAACAGTTTTAGGTAAGACTGACTACAAAATAACAACATATGTCACAAATTTATATTTAATAAATATATGTTGTGTGAGTAATGTGCAACAATTAATGCTGCATGACAACTTCTGTGACAATTTACAAACTAACCAATGTTTTGATTTGTTAAGATTGCTTTTTGAATTGAACTGTGATTGGTTTATATTTTACGTTACTACCTTGTACACTTATGGTTTTGAATGATAGCCCCATTTTATTTGTTATTATGTCTTCATTGCAATATTAATAAACAGCATGTTTTAACAAAACTAAATATAATTTCTGCCCATCACTTTGATTTAATTTGGTTGCTTTATTATCAAAAGTTACAAAGAAATAACTAAAGCATGCTGGGAAATGCTAATACAGCAACAAAGCTGTAAACACAGTTGTGTTGAATCATGCTCCTCAACACTCAGTGAATAAACCCCAAAAGATTACCCCACCAAAGAGTAACACTGAACACAAGCTGTAGTCTAATTTAGAAAATTAACTCACAAAGTCCAACTCTTTCTTTAACTCCAAGATATTCCACTCCAGAAATTTGCTGTGTACGAATTCTTTAGTTTCCCTGCGTCTCCCCCTCACCACAACAATATTAATACGTGATTAATACGTGCCTTTCAGTCGTACTTAAATACAAATGCAATCACTTCTCTTATTTCTACTTTCAGGTTTAATAAATATCATTGCGGGTGCTAAATGTATATATTTACGTTGCCCCTCCCAGTATTTTCCTACGTTTGAGTAGAAACACCCAATATTACATATGCTTTCAGGCAAACACGCAACATGGACAACATGTGTTAAATTGCACATTTGAAAGACTCAATCCTCACTGCACGTCGTGAGTAGATCAGCTTGTAATGTTTTAGTGGGTGGCGTGAAGTTTGCACGTGAAGTTTGCACGTGATTTTACACACGCAAACATTTAGTAAATCAGGCCCTAAGTGGTCTGAAATACAGCGAAATTAACATACCAACACTGTTGGTAACTAATTAGATAGGAAACGTTGCAAATTCAGCCTCTGATGTAACTTTTAATTTGCTTCTATTTTAATAACAGTTTTACCCATCATTGTGTTTATTGTTAAATATATTCTATCAAGATGTTACAATTCACTGCTTCTTCCTCTAATGTTGGACTGAGTGCAGACTTGACGTGACAGTGTGTCAACATCGCCTCTTGAGGCGCAGCGTGATAATTGCAGAATGGAAAAGACTGAGGTTAGCTGGTTTGCATTTTAACTTCATTACATTACATTACATTTCATTTAGCTGACGCTTTTATCCAAAGCAACTTACAATAAGTGCATTTCAACCATGAGGGTACAAAACCCAGAACAACAGGAATCAAGAAAATACAATTTCCTCTAGAAAGCCAAACTACAAAGTTCTATCCGTAAGTGTCATTTTAAGTGCTACTAAAGTGCTACTGTTCAAGTCAACTTCAGTAGACATCAATGCAACACAACTGGTAGACTTAATTGACATAATGTTAAAACTGCTATTTCCCCACATTCTATGGATTTTAGTTACTTTTGGAAGGTTTTAAACTGAAACGGTTACATATTAAACATTTAAGTCAAGATTTAAAACCTGTTGCCCACATTGAATATTTAAACAGCTTGTTTCTTATGTCTTGCGTTTTTAATCCTGTTTTTTTTAATTATAATATTTCTTCTGTGTTTTGTGAGTTACAGTTGATTTACTGGTAATATATTATTTTTGTGTCCTTAGACCTATCTAATTTTACACTTTAAATATGCTTCCTTACTTGCCTACTGTTGCACAAACAAAACTTTGTTGTTGTCAACTAAGATTAGTGTTCCTGCTTGTGCTGCTGCCAATCAATGATATACTGTACAACAACACTCCCACTTAGAGATATGGGGGATAATTGGTATTTCTCATTTCTCCAAAGACCTTTTCAACTTTCTTTTGTTAATTAGAAGACTAACAGTCTGAAAATACCTCTTTCTGACTCTGCTTGTATGTTTCGGTCATTGTCACTGTTGGTTACAGAATACATTTGAAAAGATGTCTCCCTAATGATATAGCATGATAATCTAAACATCTAAAGAGCCTGAAACCTTTTCTGAAATATTGAACAAAAAACATATTTTTACACGTATTTTAAATCTTTTTTCTGCCCTTTAGTTCTTTCCAGACTGCTGCCTTCACAGGGGAAAGGAATAAAAAAGAGAAAAAGCAGGTGTGCCATCATGTTCTATTTCTGGTGTAATTAGAGGAGAAATGGCTTCAGTGCCTTTGCAGAGTATTCACTGTGGAAGAATCACATTTGTAATGTGTTGACACTCAGAAAAGTGCCCACAGAGGTGGCAGTGAAACGAGGCTTTACAGCTGCTCCGCAGTTGAACACATTCATTACACCACACAGGTGATTACATATACACTTCACTTTCATGCAAAGGAGGCATCTTGTCTTTCACAACAATAGAGTTTTTGATGGTAAGTGATAATACAAAGATAATAGATGTTACCTCTGCTGTTCATCTGACCTGGAGCCAGTTTCTATTTCTGTGTTTTCACTGCCACTTTGCAGCAACATCTCCCTGTCACATGAGTATATGATGCCAGAGGCTGCATTCAGCTCCATCAATCCAAATCAACGATCAGAATTAATCAAACATGAATCTGTAGACAGACCAAACAGTGATAGGAAATTATGTTGTGAGTCTTAAATCAGTATAACCAATTACAGTTAATGGTAAAGTCTCTGTAATTAAATACAAAAGTTTCTTCCTGAAGTACAACAATCACTTAATTTTAAGTTGTGCCATTTAACATTCAAAAGCATAGAATTATTTGATAAGTTGTGAATACGCACACCATAATGGAGTTGTAATAAGATGGACGGGTTATATTGTGTATATATGTTCTATATATTACTTCTTTTGTGGAAGGCTATATGTCGGAGCCACTGTACAAACAGATATCAAATGACAATGAAGCCAAAACAAGTTGTAATGACTTGCGAATCAAGAAATGAACAACTAAACACTCCCATTGAGGGAATTGTAATCGCAATGATTAAAGCAAACTCATGCAATCTCCCTAAAATTTGCGAGAGCCAGCAATTTTGGAAGCATGTCACTTTTATGGATTTTACGTTCCTTTGAGCCCAATGGTTCTCTAAGTAATTATTTATTTTTTTTATAATTAATTAAAAGTAGAAATTAGAAAAAAGATTATAACCAAAATATTTGTGTGATGTGCATGCTTATTGTCACAGAAAGTGATCACATATTTTATCAAGTGGTGCTTAAGAATTTATGGATTTTTTTTTTTCCCATCGATTTGCAATTTTTTCTGATTTGCACAATTTGACCACAAAAAAACTAAAATTACATTACCATTTTTATTGCATGATCTCATGCCCCCGCACTTTAAGCTGCCCTGCAAAATAAGGTCAAGTCAGATCAACTGGTTGAAATTATTGTCAGGAGGTGCAACAGGATAGGACCCAATAGCAGACACAGGATCGAGATCAGGTACAGAACAGACTTTATTTTATAATGGATGAGTCCGAGGCAGACTGGTGGAACAGCCGTGAGACAGACATGGAGGAACCAGAGGCGGGACTCTGGCAGGAGAAGGCTGGATCGATTGTGTGGAGCCCGTGGACCAACACAGGACAGCAGACAGGGCATGAGGTAAATCCAAGACAAGACGACGGAACAGGTCAGATAGATGGGAGGGTTGACGACAGGCTGCGGGTGAGTCGACGTAACGAACTGACAACCCAGGACTGCAGGACCAGAGTTGATATAGTGCTAGGTGGTAATCAGATGGATTGTAAGCAGCTGTGCAGGCTGATCAGGGGCACAGCTATGGGAGGTATCTGGAGACAGGAAGTCTCACACCACAATAAACAGGGGACTGACAGCACACATTAGTAGAGGAGATTGGGGGAAACAAAGGTCAAAACACACAGGCTCAGACAGGGATCTTGACAGTACACCCCCCTCAACGGGAGCCTCTCGGCGACCCGACTGGACCAGGTGGGAGGAGGGGATCCGGAGGAGGGGGGTCCGGAGGAGGGACGGAGGACCAGAACAACAGAAGACAAGGAGTCAGGAAACTTGGGTGGATGGAATGACTGAACTGCTCCGGCGGACAGCCCTAGTTCCAGACAAACAGGCAAGCCCCACTCCGGAGGATGGTCTTGAGATCGGATGGACTTGAGGGACCACTCTAGAGGACGGCCATGGGGCAGGACGGACTTGAGGGACCTCTCCGGAGGACGACCTCGTGGCTGGACAGGCTTGAGGAACCTTCTGGAGGACGGCCTAGAGGCAGTACAGACTTGAGTGAGCTCTCCAGAGGATGACCGCGAGGTAGGACAGACTTGACTGAGCTCTCCGGAGGATGACCTCGAGGTAGGAGCAAGGAGCAGGAAGGATGGCATCATTGACCCGGCCCGAAGCTAGTGGCCCGGTGTCAGCAATCCGCCCAGAGACAGGAATAAGAGGGACGGCGTCATCGACCTGGCCGGAAGCTAGTGGCCTGGTGTTGGCAATCCGCCCGGAGACAGGAATAAGAGGGACGGCGTAGTCGACCCGGCCGGAAGCTAGTGGCCCGGCGTCGACAAACCGCCCGGTGCAAGCGGAGCTCCAGCCGACTGTAACACCAGCTGCTCGAGGACCCGAGCCTGTCTCTCCACCTGACCTTGGAGCACCACCCAGGAACTGCCTGTTGGACTCGGCGTGATCCAGCTGCATGGCTTCAATCTCACCCAGCATCTGTCCCAAAGCGAGGACCGGCTGTGCCAGTATGTCCTGTTGTTGCATGTCTACCTCCATGTGCTAAGTTACCTTGGGAGCTGATGTAACACAAGTCTGTTACTTCTGCGGGTTCCCTCAGCACAGAGACACATACAACCACCGAGATGCTGATAAATGTGTTTATTTCTTAAGGACACACACACAATCTCCTGCCCGGCCTTTGAGCACACGGTAAACAGTCCGATCTGCAGTCACACTGCTGCTCTGCATCCCAAGGAGTCAGAGACCGTCCAGTGTGCTACTGCTGATATATATGGAGAGAAAGCCAATTAGTAACCCCAAACACTTGTGCTAATAACTCTTTCCCTGGCACCGTTCCCTGAACAACTCCCCCAATCAGTCTCTCCTGCAGCTGACCCACAACCACGCCCACACTACCAAATGTTTACTTTGTAAGCTTCCCCAATACTGCGTTGGTTTGTCATCAACTTTGATACACAATGCAGGAAAAGTGGCAGAATTTGGACGCACAACATAAGGGATATGGTGATGCTGATTGGTTAAAGGCTAATCCAATGGTTTCTAAATCAACACTTTGTCCATGCCCATATGGATGCAATCACATAGAAACAATCTTTAACGGAGTGTGGTCACACCCACAATAAATGTGTGTCTGGTAATACCAGGCTAATTTTAGGTCCCAGTTGCATTCATTGGAGGTTTAATTGCTAGTTTTGTAGACAGCCCAGATAAAAAGGTGCTAAATAGTGACGACCATTTAACGTCAGTCTATTTTGACATGTGCTGTCGAGGTTTGGTTTTGTCTCCTTTTTTTTTTATTTTAATTTTTTTTTTATTAAATTTTGTATTTTTTTATATTTCTCAATATGTCTGTTTTGGAGATATTTTCATATTTGTCCATTAAAAATGCACTTTTCTGCATTTTAATTCAGGTTTTGACTTTGGTACAGGCAGGATGGGTAGCTTTGATAATTGGCAACAATACAGACTATTGTCTGTCCATGCCCAAATATAGGAAGACACATCAACATGCTTGAGCTATGATCATTATTTAATGTGCGAACAGTGTCCCTGCTGCCTAGTCTTATAGCATTATAGCACACAGCAGAAAATAAAAGACAAATAATTAAGAAAAAGAGAGATGAAGCTGAGCTACTGAGTGGGTGTTGTAGTTTATAAGCCCCGAGACAAAGGAAATACATATCCTGTGGATTTCAGTGAGCTGCTGTCATCTTCTTGCTCCTCTCCCATCACAGTCTTCTGTTCCAGACGATTCTATTTTAATCCCTCATTTGTTTTTAGTTGGGGGAGGAATTAAGGTATGACAAGAGCAGGAGGGAGCGATTCCACACTGACTATCCTGATGAGAACACATTAAAAAGCACACTTGGCTTTTACAGAGGAAAAAAAAAAGTGCTATGCTTTTGCACTGACAATGCGCACTCTGTCAATAAAATGTTCTCCTATAGCTGTCAGCAGAGAGCTCAGCTCCCTCGTGTGTGCAGAAACAGGTCAGAGATGTATATGAAAGATTCTGTTTCTTTTTGGTAAAGCACTAAAATATATCCCTGATAGACTGCAATGGTTTTTATATTTACTATATATTTACTGTCAAATGAAAGACCACGGGTAAGCAGCCAATAACAACTTTACTTTTATCACCTTTGGTGCTGCTGTTTGGTTTATGTTTAAGTAAGTCCTTTGCTCGTATCTGTATTCCCACCATCTCCACAGCTACTGTAATGTACACTTTGCAAGTATTGCTTAGTGTACTGTCAGACTTTTAAAGTTAAAGTAAACTAAGTGTTTTTATTTCCAGAGATTGAATGAATCGATGAGAAAAGAGAGAGATACTTAAGATGCGACAGGGAAGAAAGAAAAGAAGAGATAAGATTTAAAGAAAAAGATGAAGAAGGGAGAGACACAGAAACTGATTCAGAAGACATGTGGCTACAAACTTTGAAAAGGCAGGAACATTTGTTATGGTTATTGGATTTTTAAGACATAATCTAAACCGAAACAAGTTCAAAACCCAAGACAGAAACATAGAAAAGTACAAAAAGTAATTGATATATCTTTTGATAGAGATAAACACTGTACTATAACTACATTATTATCCCTTGTAAAGTTTAAGGTTTGTAGACACAGCAGTGAAATGTTGAGTCGGACATAATGCTAATTTTCTATAAATTGAACCCTTACACTGGTTAACAAAGGTTTTATTACATGCAAAAAACAACAACTAAAAAGCACACCACTTTCTTATGCATTTTTGCACCCTGAATCCAGATATTTTCCAGACTTTCTCAACCACCCATAGTGTTTACGCAATCATGATGGTGATAGCCACAGCCAGAGCCATTACGTTTTCAGGTTGTCCATTTGTCCATACGTCTTATTCTCGTGAATGGAGTATCTCAACATGGTCTTGATGTAATTCCTTCAAATTGGATCCAAACGTTCACTTGCTCCTCAGGTATGAAGTAATCCGATTCTAGAGATCAATGCTTGAGGCAACAATTACCTCAAGGCGTACCTGGGATATAGCATTCTGAGAAATTTCTTCAAATTTGGTAGAAGTGGGCTCAAAGATGAACTGATTCGATTTTGGTGGTCAAGGGCACAGTGACATCATGTCTAAATTAATTTAAGAATTTAGGAATAAAGGAATGTAGGTGTTCCTTAATGGAATTTCTTCAAAATTGGCACAAATGTTAACTTGGCCTGAAGGGTACACTAAAAAGGTTTTGGTGGTCAAAGGTCTCTGACCACATCTGTCACATGCTCATAAACCTGATGTCTCAGGAATCCCTTGACGGATTTAATTTTTTTAACATTTGGCATAACTTTCACTTGGATTTAAGGATAAACTGATAAGATTCTGGTGGTGAAAGGTAAGGCCACTGTTACTTCATGTCTGACCCATTCCGGTCACCCATGGTGACCCATGAATGTGTGCCGTAATTCAGGGACAGAAACACACATTGTGACCACATTTAATCCTTAGTTTGATACTAAATTGGTCATACTAATACTGGATTGTATAGATTTTCTTTATAGTTGAGTTAAAGATGTGTGTGCTGACAACCTTTTAAAATGTGTGGCTTCTTCGGAGCAACATCCATATTGGAGGCATTGTCTACTGGCATGGCTTCAACTGCGTTCGATTAGCTTTATTGGCCAAGCATATGAACACATAATGATTCTTCCAAAGCCTTCACAACAAATGTAATATGTGTCAGGACAGACATGGATGTAAACTGCAACATGAGTAGTTGGCGGAGGATATGGTAGTTTTAGTTTTGTTTCAGTATACACACATGAACATGGACGAGTTTTATCAAGACAAGTGGAGCCCCTCTGTGTCAGCAGAATATTGTTGGACACTAAAGAGGAATGTTGCTGATGCCAAATACTGGTAAAAATCATCCATTGGTTTTTAGAAGGAAGTTTGGACACATTTTAAGTTCATCAACAGTCTGTTTTATGCACTCTGTCCCCCAAAAACAATGCCTGATAGAAAAATTCTAAAAATAGACTTCATCCATTATCTATACCCGCTTTAACTTGAACAGGGTCACGGTGGGGCTGAAGCCTATCCCAGCACACTTTGGGCAAAGGCAGGGTAGACCCTGGACAGGTCGCCAGTCCATCACAGGGCCACATAGAGACAGACGGAAACAAAGACCGTTTACACTCTCGTTCACACTTAAGGGCAATTTTGTAGAATCACCAATTAACCTGAAATGCATGTTTATGGATGATGAGGAGGAATCCAGAGCACCCGGAGAACATGCAAACTCCACACAGAAAGGGCCGGATTCAAACCCGGAACTTTTTCACTGTGATGCGACAGTGCTGACCACTGTGCCGCCAAAACTAGACTCAAATTCAGTGAAAAGTAAAAAGAACAGAAATAACCACCTATTTTAGTTTGTGGGAAAAAATATGTTCAAATTTCGTTACCCAGTGTTCTTCTATATATGAAGTTAACTAAAGACCATGTTTATATTTTGAAAATACAAGTTTGTCTCGTGGAAATGTGTACCACATTCAACACCCTATATCCCCAGACTCATGAAGCTTGATGAGCGACTTGAAGTCGCTGCCTTCATGTTTCTGATACTTTGATTCGAGGGAGTCTTGGAGATTTGTTGATGTGAGCCTTAAAATAGCTCTAAATAGGTAGTTGCTCCTCCTGTGAAGATGTTCCCCAGATGCCTCTCTAAATAAAATGCTGCCTAGCTCACGGTGAGCATCTCACTCCTGTATGGCTGTTTGTGATGAATGCTTCGTGTGGCTCCAAGTTAACCAAGTTCATATTGAAACACTCCCTGGAGCATTGCCATCAATCAAAGCCTCTCCCAGGAGCTGTCAAGCGATTTTGTCTGTCTTCTCCTGCTACCATGTGCGGTTGCGCCACAACAATATCCGGCCCACCTCATTTGCTCCCATTACGGCGGCGGCTCAGGCTGTTACTTATTTCCCTTCCGAAGCCCCTGGGCAGTATATTCAACATGCACTTCACTCTCCAGCCTCGTTTTAACCACTTACTTATTCATCACAGACTCGCCAAGGAAGCTGCTTAGCTGACACGCACTAGATTTTATAAAGAGAAGTAAACCGACAGACAGGCAGACATGCATGACTATGCTCAGAAATGGGGGACATTGTCAGTATGAATTCAGTTTTGCCAGCAGTCAAAGCTGTTTTGCAGGAAACAAATTTGGCAAAAGCACTGCGAGTGAATTAGAGGGCAAAAAAAAGAGAAGGGATGCATTTTCACTTTCATTAGCCAGTCTGTCCCTTTGGGCTCAAACACATAGAGCTCAGTGCATGAACTGCCCCTCTTACACACTCTTACACACACACACACACACACACACACACACACACACACACACACACACACACACACACCCTCAGCCTTTATCCTCCTTTTCTGGCACACTCCCCCTCCTCTTTCACTTCTCTTGGATCCCACTTTGCTCATCTTTCTCTCCATCCTTTCTTCTCATTTAGGTTGATCTTCCTCTTTACAGTCCCTCCATCCTGTCGTCTGTCCTCTACCCCTCGCTCTCCTCTTCTCTTAGTGCGCATCATCGAAATCCTCACCTCCTTCCCTCTCTTCCTTCTCTCCGGTTTTCAGCCAATCGCTGCTGAGGGAGGTGTGGTTTCACACCAGGAGGATGGACAGAGCTTGTTGAAGACAGAGGGAGAGAGGGAGAAAGGCGAGGAGAGCGCCGGTGAAAAGAGACGTTTTCCCTGAGCTTCTTAGAGAAGCAACGCCAGGCTTGACACTGAGTGATGACCGTGGCGCGGAGAGACTTGGCAGACCGGGAATAAAAAGGCGGAATAAAACACACAAGAGGGGAGGAGGGTGCGCACTTTGAGGATACCTGCGCGTCTCCATTTCGGCCGCAGGTGCGCTACCGCCCCTCCAAAGGGAGTTTTTTTTGGGGGGTGAGAGAAGTGAGAGAGTAAGATATCTTCCTATGATTGAGTCTCATTTTCTTGCCCGATGTCATCTGTTTTTCAGTCGCTCTGAAAGAAAACTTTGTCAGCTTTTACACCGTCTGCAGTGACATTTCAATTCCAGATTTGACTGAAGAGCTTAATTCGGAGATTTTTTTTTTTTTTTTTTTTTAATTCGTGGACTGCTCACTCTAGTTAAAAAAGGGAGACTATCTCTGAACTCCGAACTTGTGTGTTGTGACACGACACGGAGTCTTTCCAAACCCCATCCCTGTTGTAAATGTGCTGATGGAGAGGACAATGCCTGGATTATTACAGCCGCTGTTCAGCCTGCCCCGGGGAAGAGGGGAAGAGTGAAGGAAGCAGAGAGAGAAGGGAGGTAAAGAGGAGGAAATCGGTAGCGCTTGGCTGCCGTCCACTAGTTCGTTAGCGCCTTTGCTGCTCGAGCTCTCCAACCTCTTTTTACTGGATACGCGGACAAACATCAGAAGACGCACGGGGAGGACCTGCGTTCACACCCTGGGTGAGTTTGGGGTGTGTGTCCAGGCTTGGACAAAAATAAAAACGGAGGCGGGGTAAAAGTATCGCTCCTGTGCGTTTTTACGCGCCGCGCACTCCCGGATTGATACGGACATGACGATGCGGGTTGAGGATGGAGTGACGCATGATCGATCGGAGAGGGTGAGGAAGGGGACAGATGAGAATTTGATTTGAAAGGAATCAGAGAATAGACTCGTTTGGCTGTTTGCACATCATGAAGGGCGGCTAGAAGGAATGTGTTGTTTGGTGTCACTATTCGAGAAAAATGTGCAAAGAGAGAAAACGTGCAAATAAACATCAGAGGTTACTACATGTGGGTCGTTCAGGCATCACTCTCTCAGCATTAGGAATTGAGTTGTGCATATGCTTCAATTGAATGGTAAATGTGCGAGTTTTCAGCCTGCACAGTTTGTGTCCCTACATTCTGATCATGCTCTGAAAATGTGTGTTTGGCGCTGTATGTTTGTAGTGTGTCTGTATAACTTCGTAATAGTGTGTATGAAAGTGTATGTTTGGACAACACAATCCACTCCTGTCACATCATTGTAGCTGTAAACTGAAGATGAACGTGACTTGTTCTTCAACCTCTTTGCTTCATCTCTCCGACATGTGTGTCCCTGCTGTCTCCTAACCAATGAACACTTTCCTTCCTGCCTCTCTACATCCCGCTTCTCTTTCTCTGCCTCCGTGTGTTCGAGTGTGTGTGATGTTGTTGCTCCATCAGTCACCCTGAATGCCTGTATACGCACCGCGCAATTTCTCACAAAGTCTCTGAACCGTGTAAGCACAACATTTACCTGTCAGCTACTTCGTCAGGACTACCTGTATGTGGCCGTATAAGAAATCCTCGGAGAAGAGGAGCTGCTGCCTCAGATTTTTACTGAACACCCACTGCCACTGCCACAGACCTCTTTCCCTCCAGAAGATGTGTTGTCAAACCAATCATGGAGGAAGAAGAAGTGGGGAAAAAAGGTGAAAACCCAGTGGGAAAGTAAAAGTACTGCAAGAAAAATATCAATGTTAGAGCTGTAAATACTGCAATGATCAAATCAGTCCACACACACATGCACAAACAACTCCCTCCACACGCATTATGTACATCTAAATGGAAGTAAGACATGTTGACATTATGGACATTTCTGTGATATACTGTCACTCTGAGAGCATGAAATGAAAGGTTGAGTGCATGACACACGGAGCTCTAATGACACGCTTGTTTAATGGCAGAGTAAGTGTACATCAGTGCTGACATCAGGAGGGGATTGAAAGCAAAAAGGAACACTGAACAGTGCAGTCAGTGATGAGTGCAGAAGAAGTGTACATTAGAGAATGTAATCAGGTTTAAGTGAAGGAATAACAACAAAAACACACAAATGCAGTCACTTTCTGTTGATGCTGTAAAATGCATTTTGCTTTTGGCTAAAGCAGGGTCTCTCAGAGGTTTCCATATCAAGTGTTGTAAGTACAGTACAGTGCTGTAGATAGGCATGAGTAGGGCTGGGAATCAATAATATGATATAAAATGATTACTGTAAAGTTGAGGGATATTAGAAACAGTGGTTGAAATCGATGCAGCAGAGGCCGAGATATCCGGATTTCTCTCCACTCATGTCAAACTCTAAAAATGCTGAATCCAACATTCCCCATTATTCAACAAATAGCTTCTTTATGAGTCACCTTCTCTTTCTGGTAGATGGCAATTTATTTCAGACTTGAAGCACTCAGTCTGTAACACTGACTGTTTGTGTCATCCACAAACCTAAAATGATACATCTTGATGATGGCATTTAATCGTTATTTTCCAGATGCTGCGAGACACAAAAGACAGAAATACTTGCCCCTTTAATTTGAATATTTTACAG
The DNA here is from genome assembly GCF_022577435.1 of Embiotoca jacksoni. Lineage (NCBI taxonomy): Eukaryota > Metazoa > Chordata > Actinopteri > Embiotocidae > Embiotoca > Embiotoca jacksoni. Next base: position 831,756 of record NW_027185383.1, on the reverse strand, counting down.
GGAATCGCACTACAGAAACAAAGGGAGTGGTGTGTCTGATGTGACACTCAACAAAACTGCTCACACATATATAACAAAAATAGTAAAAAGGATGATTGATGAGGTTGATTCTGTCATGCAAATGCTGCATTACAGGAAACAGTACACCACCCTACTGCAGCTGGAGCAGCAAATTTGTATTAATCTGCCACTGAAAGCATCTCCCAACAAATGCACTAATTCTTGCAGTTTTAATAAAAAAAATATTCTTTACCTTTGGTATTTGTGTATTGCCATATGAAAGCCAGAGTGAACTGAAGCTGTAGGGTATTGAAAGATCCATAAACACATTGTTGGATTTTATATTTTGATACATTTTAAAAGGGGCTACAACCTCCTGTAATATAACAGCGCTGCACATGATTCAACAGACTGGAAGACAATGGTAAAAGGAGCAATATCCCACCAGAATGGAGGGAAATGTAAACATTACTCATAATAGCAGAACACATTTTAGCCATTAAAAGTATCCACATAAACAGTGACGTTTTTAAATCCTGAAGGAAAAACAGTTACATATGAGAACTTTACAGAAACGGTTTTATTAAGAACACATATGCGATTATTTAGTGACATGTTATTGAGGAAATAAATCTATGTTTCACGCTGAAGAATCAGTATTTGATAATTCTCCTTTTGGCCTCTCTGTCTTCTCAGTACAAACGTATCTTTGATCACTTCCATCACTCGCTGCCTGTTTATTAAATCACTGTCTAAAGCCCTGCATTAGGCTCCACATTACACTGCATTAGATGTGTAGAAGGAAACGTAGCTGTAGTTGTTTTCTAATGAAGTTTTGTTGTTGTTGTTTGTTTTTTAGGTTGAGATTCATTAAAGCGCCGGTGGAATGAAACCTATGATTCACATCTTCTTACATTCTCACAATGCTGTAACATTGCAGCAGCACAATCAAATAAGAGCAAAATTAAACCACTTCTCATTTTGCTCAGGACCCCCAGGAATCCATTTAAAAGGCCCCTGATGCTCCCCAGTCTGCACTTTTAAAACTGATGTAGACGTGCAAAATTACATTCCTCTGTACACAAATTCATTTTTATGCTTGTAAAAATACACAGTTAAAGTAGATGAGACTCAATAGACACATTTCATAGCAAACAACTCCAGATGAGACCTCTTGAAGATTTCAGTTTGGTATCGCATAATTCTCTGAATGTGTCTTTATGTTGGTGTACAGTCACAAAGTTCAAATGAAAGCACACTCAGAGACAGAAAAGATAGAACCCTGACTTCCTCTGTCTCAAAGAAAAATCCTTTCTACCTCTGTTAGTAGCTCTTATTTCTTCCACGTATTTCTTCTCACATTTCTCTCTTACAACATTATCCAAGGTGACACAATTACGGGATACTCCATTGCTGACCTTTGCTCCGCTTCATAAGTGATCTCCAAATTGGCCCTGGGTCTACTGTTGCTCTCATTGTGAGTCACTCTGCAGAAAAGTGTGTGTATATACTGTAAATGTAAATGTGTGTACTCAGTGTGTACGCTCTTCAAAGATTGACTTAGTGCATACGATATGGCAGCGCCCTTCAAACTGCAAGGACACAGGAAGATATTGAAAATGCAGCCTTTTCAACGATTGATACAGAATAGTGCACTTTCAGATTGGCCACCAGTGTCATCTCTCAGTATTGTGGACGGTCCTTTTCAACTCAAGGCCTGCTGGGTGTTTCGGTCCAAGTCAGGCTGTGGACATGTCTGAAAAAGAAGTTATTCACAAATACACCAAGATTGCTCTTTTTACAGATTGTGAGGCGCCAATATAACGACAATGGATTTTAATTCAGGCTGGGTTGAGAGGATATTTCATTTCTCCAAAATTACTGATACACGAGACATTGGATCGTTTGAGTTCATGATAGTTTTAAGTAGTGCTGAAACAATTAGTCTGTTCATGAGATGCTCAATTGACTAAAAAACAATTGACAGTCGCAATAATTAGTCAAAACAATGATTCAATATTTTGGAAAAAAGACTCCACTGCTTTAGTTGTGAGAGTTAGATAAGAGTGGTATCAAGCTTCTCCATGGCGAGAAGTGCATTATAGATAAGCATATTTCCTCAAGTGTCAAACCAGTTGTTTAAATCTTAAATCAACATGGGCTTTTCCAAGTTCTAATGAGGCTCATATACTTTTGTGTTTTTTGTGTAATTCAATCTGGGAATTTATGATGGGCATTTTAAACTATTTCATCTATTTCCTACTATGTGACTTTACTTAGAAGTGTTATTGTGAAATAAAAAAATACAAAAAATAAATTCTATCACAGGAAAAACACTGGATGCCAGTAAAATGATTAATATGAATATAAAGATGATGAAATAAAAAGTTCAATAAGGAGCTGAGATTTCATATGAACTTATTTCAGTATTTATTGGTTCATTTATGTGATTTGTATGTGATCTTTAATGCTAAAATTGATCTGCAACTACTTTGGTGATTATTTATTGATCGTCTCAGTTGTTTTATTAGGCCTAAATGCTAAAAAAGTGACAAATACAAACAATTGTTAGTATTCTTTGTCTTCTATTATGACAAACTGAATATCTTTCAATTATGACCTGGAGGTGGGCAAAACACACTATTTAAAGTTTAAGCTCTGGGAAAGTGTGATGAGGATTTGGTTTTACTATTTAAAATTCCATGGGCCAACTGATGAATCAGCAAACTGAGACTAAGCTTTAAAGCAACTGTAGATGGGAAAGGGTTAAAGCTGCACAAGGCTTCAATCCATGTGAGCTGAAATCACACGTGTGCGGCTTTAATTAAATTTTTTACTGTAGAGACTCCAGGATAACTTCCAGGTATGTGGAGCTGAAATTCGCTGCATCTAATAACCTTGCAACAACAGCCCTGCAATAAATTCTCCTTTCAGGAAGGTTATAATGTTCAGTTTTTGTTGAGGCTCCTACTGTATAACATGTATCCCAAAACCAACCTTCTGTACACTGTATAGGAAGCCAATCTACAATTATCGACAGGTTCACGAGGTTTTCATTTACATTATACTCTTGGTGGTAATGAAAAAAATCCTGAAGCCCACGGCAACCTTTAGATAATGGCACCAGTTGTGTTTTCATAACAGATACAGCCTGGTTCCGGTACAGGGACCTCCCGGGTGGAAGGGATTAAGTCATGTTTTCAAGATGCACAGAAAGGCATTCCTGCACATAGGCCTCAAGTAATTTGATTACTGATTGACATGGCATTGAATCTCTCTGCACTAATATGGTTTATTGAAGACGTCGGTGACAGAGCGGATGCAGGACTGAAGCAGTGGGCTGTATCTTCTCTTGGAGGTGTCGTGACTCAACCTGCTGCAAGCTCTGACACCCGCACTGACTGAATGGACTCACTGTCACCATCAAGTTGGTCAAACTGAAGTTTCCAATTAAAACTACCACTATCAAGAGAAATCAATTAAACTTTTAACCGGTTAATAGTCCCAAGTAATGAATCGGTCTTTCTATTAAAGGAAAACAGATTCATTATAACAGAGTTGTTATATTAGTTTGATTAGGCATGTTATAAGACTTCATACCAAGTTTTTAGCTGAAAAGTAGGTAAAGTAACACGGTTGTGCTTTCTTCTTTCAAAGGTCTGCAGCAAATGACTTTTATTTTTATAATTAATCTTGTAGTTTTAATGAGGTACATGGTGTGTTCACCTGAATAAAACAGGTTTTTAAGCACTGCTAGCCACACAAAATTACAATATGGCTGACATCAGTAAAGTGGACATGAACAAAATTTTTGTATGTGAAGTCCGCAGAAGTGGAAAATTACAAATAAGATTTACTTTTCATTGGAAAAAGTGAAGAAACAGTGTCTCAGAAATCTATTGAAGTGCAGCCCCCCACCCCACATGCAATCTCAATAGTCACAGTCTTGGTTTATGACTAATTCTTACATGCTGTTTTTATGTTGCTCTGCAGGATGATTTGATTTTGCTGTATACATACATATATTGTAATAGTGTATACAAATTATCATTTGACAATACACCAAAATGGTGAACACACTATCTAGTGTGTGACGATTGGCTGTTTTATTTCTCATTTATATAACTTTAAATTGAATCTCTCTACAAAAGTATGCTTTAGCCAAAAGTATAAAAACGACAGAGTTTGGGCAATATTACCGAAAGGTTCGCATTCCCTTTTAAAAGCCATATAGTGTATCTTTAAGGATACAAAAATATCTGATCGTCTCGATATAAACAGTGGTGTATAAATGTTTTGGTAATTTGGGTAAACTGACCTTTTGGACAGAACAATAGGCTGAGGAGACATTCGTTTGAGGGGAACTCTCCAAATTGCTTGATTGATTGGAAACACTCAGATGTCAAATGTATTTAATTTCCAATCATATAAAACAGAGAAAATCGTAGTCATTCAATCACACCCCATCCCCGCTTTGTGATAGACAATTAAAAATCATTCCAATCATATAGCTGTATTATAAACTGAACATGTTCTCTATGGTGGTGACCTATAAATTTGTGCTGCCAGCAGCGAGAACACTGAGCTCTCTGAACTTTGTGTCCAAGACTGAGATTTCTCTTTATCTTTCCTGTTTTTGTGCCAGTCATTAGAAACAGCACCTCTAGGAAAAAAGAAAAAAGAAAAAAAGATGAAACAATAGCCCTGAACACCAGCACCACCACTGCTGCTCCAATCTGCAGCGCTGACACGCCTCTTGTGACAAACCTCAGAAATGTGGCTGGATTCAGTGGCTTGTTTAAGGCAAAACAGGGAACGTCGGCGTGTAGGGAGGGACGGAGGGACATGAAAGGCAGTTAAACTCTCTCCTTCTTTCTCTTCGCTGCCCCTTCTCCGCTTCTCTTTGTACATCAAAGTACTTGCCTCTTCGTAAGGAGAAGCCACATGCATCCCACTGCAGCTGTAGTAGGAGGGGATGTGGAGAATCGGCCTGAGTGAGTGGTGTGAACGCTCCGTTGTTTCCCATCTGTACATTAATCCTGAGCCCGTGCTCCGACGTGAACTGTAGCAGCCCAAAGCCTTGCTGACATTTCAATCTACACAGGGGGTGGATGAGAGTCAGGAGGCATTTGTGTGCATGTTTTGCATGTGGGCAGGGTGTTTTTAATACCCTTTTTACCACTGTTCAGGATAAAAAAAAAAAAAAAAAAAGAAAGAAACACAGCTCTTTTTAAAAATGTAATCCATTGAGGATTTTTTCATAAACCGCTTCCAAATATTCTTATGGACTAAGCCGTTGAGTTGTATAGAAAAAATGTCTGTCTCATTAATGAGTTTTTCTTTGGAAAATCAGTTGAGGGATTGAGCCGTCATTCCCGTAAGGCTTGAGGAAATTGTTTTTTTAGATGTGTTCCATGAAGGTTAAGCACCAAATGTTTTGCAAAATGGCTCCTTTGTCGTCATAGCTGTGAATTAAATGAGTGAACTCTGTGAAGCTAAACAGAAAGTGTAAATGCCTGGTGAACACTTGGATTTGTTTATCATTTTGATACATGCCACTTCATGAAAAAAAACGCATTTACATTTGAAAATAGGCACCCATTTCTCTCATTTATTCCAGCTTTCTTTTGCCCCTCTCACACGTATCAAGATAAACTCCAGATTTCACTTGAATTAATTTTTCATATACATTTAGCCATAGCTCTGGAGATATGATGACATAAACTACAATGTGATGAAAACGTTTCAACTCTAAGAGATTTTTCTAAGTCATTGAGGGATATGTAGGCAGGACTGATTTATAGGAAATGTTGGATTAATGAGATCTTTTGCATCATCGTGCGAATATGTGTACAACATTTCCTGTTATAATTTCCAGTAAAAAAAATCTACATATATTTATTTATATATACAATTATATATAAGACTTTATCCAAATGATCCACACCTTTATATTGTATGTGTCTCCAGGCCGACAGGTCTTAAAGGCTTTGTAAACCAAAAAAACTACTTGTTAGATCATCTAATACTATTTGAATCCTCCCTTCCGAAATGTTTGCAGTCAGAGTCAAAAGTATAAAAATGCACACACGTTTGTCTTAAGATGTGCTCATGGTTTGTTTCACCTTCAAATTTTTTGACAAAAAAATGTGCATCTGCCTTCCTTTTCCTGTTCTCGATGCAAAGCTCCATTGGCATAAGCTCTTTTTTAACTGCTACAAAATGTTGGGGAACAACTCGAGGGGAAAACTGCTTTCTGAGCAAGATAAAACCAGCATTCTTCTTCTGTATCTTTTGTATCTTGCAATCCATCTAGGTGGTTCTTGTTTGCATTTCCCCTTGGCTTTTTGGATATCAGAAACATTAGTGTAGACGGAGTATCTGTCCGTGCTCCCTACAAACCCAAACTATATTGCTTGTTTTATTTATTTGTGAATTAGTATCTTGTGTATTCTATTTTTGCTCTCAGACGAGGCTGAAGTATGCTTGAAACGGACCAGTTTGTTGTCCGACCACACGTGAGGCCAAAAGTGTTCAGCTGTTCCGGACAACTGCACTCGACTGCAGTGGAATCCAGCGTCCAGTCACAGATCGGTTCAGCAACAATTTCTATGAATACATATAACAGTGCACGCTTTCAGACAGTCTCTCAAAATTGTATTTGTTTGTTCCTACAAAATGTGATGCAAGTAATTGAGTGAGCAATGAAGAATTATTGATGTAATTTTTTGGAGTGTTAAAAAAACACAAATTCCTCGAAAAATGTCAGAAATCTATCTGTAAATGCTCATTCCCTATCTAACAAGCATTTAATTCACAGCATACTGGTAACGTCACTTCTTACTTTAGAAGTCTGAGCTGATCGACTTAAACATTATGACTGCCTAACATGCTGCTGTTCATTTGTGCGCAAAGACTAAACTGCTCCAATCCACCAAGGCACAGACTTTATAATCCCCTGAAAGGTAGCTTGTAGTATGTGGCTGCAGAGTTCAGCAGCAGGTCCTTTAAATCCTGTAAGGTTAATGGTTTGTCCCTCCTCAGACCACCAGTGGTAGACCCTCATCGCTGCATACGGTACCAGGAGCACCTCACAAGCCCTGATGCTTTGTCCCAGTTGTCAAGCCACAACAACTGGGCCTTTGTCAACTTCCTTTAGGTCTTTATACTTGACAATTTCACCCGACTCCAACATGGTGATTATGACAACTGACTGTTTACTTAACAGCTAATGTATCCCAGACCTGGACATGCACCATTTTTATGAGATAATCAACGTTTTTTTTCTTCATCTGTGGGTGGTCACACAAAATCACCAGCATACACTTCCCAGAGCAGCCTTTTTTTTTTCTTTTTCATTATCTTTCCTTTTGATACATTTTTTGGTTGATGGCTTTCTTGAACAAAACCCACTTCTGTTTTTTATCCCTTTCGAAAGAAAAAAAACAAAAACCTGCCGTTGCTTCAAAAGCCAAAAACATCACTTTGTCTGAGTCTGAGGATTTTTGCTGAACAGACGTATATTGTATCATGCAGCCATGTTTACTAAAGCAAATTCCCATGAAGAATTGCAAAATTTTTCAGTCAGTGATAAAAACTGTTCAAATGGACATAAATCTGCGTAGAAATATTGTGCATTGTTGCTAAAAATTCATGTGCAAGTGATGTCGAGTGTAAAACTTGTCACTCAGGTCCCTGTCGGACGCTAGAAGGAATGTTACAATAACACCAAACTCTCTCACCTCCAAAGCAGTTCATTATTTATGAGTTATTCTGCACTACAACATCTGATGATTGCATGAGAGTCTCTTTCCCTCACCTTTTCCTCATTCACCTTCACTTTTGCCTCTCCTGCACTTCCCGACAATGATTAGGAAAGACGTTTAGTGGTGAGAAATACAGTGATTATAAGTTGCTGCATTGATCTGCGTATTGAGCTATATCGTCCGGATTCATTGGCTCTGACATCCAAACTACCCCAATTGATTTTTACTGTTGCTGCTAAAGGAGATTTAACCCCCACCACCATCACCACCCACTCTCGCTTTCACACACACACACACACACACACACACACACACACACACACACACACACACACACACACACACACACACACACACACACACACACACACACACACACACAAAACGTGCCGTTAGCCAAACAGGTTATGCTGCAGAAATGTACCAGTTGTACTTTCATGACCCACTTTATCAGCATTCATGTGCTCAGTGCTTGCACAAGCATTCACTCAAGCGTTTTCGGTGGAGGATGGAGATTTGATAGCATGAAGATTAAGGAGAGGCGAGAGCCGGACGAATTCAGAGAGTATGGTCACATACAAATTACATTATATGAATGCACTTTTACATCATGCATGGAGGGCAGAGAATTTGCCATCGGTGCAAAGGAAGAAAAAAAAAAATCAAGGCTTCACCTTGTCCCTCACATCAGTAAGATACTCATTTGCCCCTGGAATACATTTTACAGCTAAACACCAGCCTTTTCCCCTCAGATTGAACAGGTTGCTTCAAAGTGGAATGAAGTAGAACGGTTGGGTGCTCTCATTAAAAACCTATCATGCAGCTGCATCGGCCCAACAGACTGCCAAGAACATCTGGGAAGACGTGATAATAGCCTCCTTGCCTGTTTAGACATGTCCCCGCAGCCCCTGCTGGAAGCATGTGTCACCGTGATTACATATATGCAGAGGTAGAAAGCAGAGATGTGGAACCTGGTGAAAAATATTTATGATAGCGTAGGAAAAAGGGATCCTATACTTTCTTCTGCTTTGAGCAGTGGGCAGTAGCCAACACGAGGCAGTAGGAGGTTTGAATCAACAAAGAACAAAAGTTCAGAATAGCAGGGAGCTAAATAGAATAACAATAAATCAAATGATCAGTGACATCTTCAACTGAAGCCCTGGATTTTCAGAGAATCATAATCAAACACTGCAACTTTCTTCTTTTAATATTTTGGTTTGGTGTTATGACTATCTAATAGGCCGTCTGTAGACTACCTACCAAGCACCAGACAACGGTAGTATCGAGTTTATAAACATTTACCAGTTAAAGAATCAGTTTTTCCCCTCTGGATTTAAAGGATACACATTTTGTTAAAACAAAGGCGATACTACAACTTACCAGAACCAAACCAAAACCAAAGCTGAGAGGACCTGGATTCACCTCTGGAATAGTTCCTATTCCGCTAGCTGTAACTCAGTGAATCTGCCACTGAGGATTTGTTTCATTGGGTGTTTTTTGTGAATGTGAAATATGCTACTTTGGTTTATGGTCCACAATCCAAGTTATTGAAATTTGAGCTCTTCTGTCCCCATGTGGGGAAAAAAAAAACCCAATAAATACAGCGTTAATAGAGACATGTCATGACTTTATTGGTTCTGTGGCCAGACACAAAACTGCAAATGAATGCTAAGGTTAAGACTGTATTATGTCCGGTATATGTGTCTCTCAGTGATTTGTGGAGCTCCTCTGCTTCATGTTGTCAAAAGAATTAGTTAATATACAGTGAGATGAAAAAGTCCAGAGACTGTTCCTGCCACACGCGAACAGGGCGCAGCACAGTAATGCACACGGAGCAGGGGGAAGCAGTAACTTTCCTGAGTGAGCAATCAAAGTTTCATCGCTTCCACCTTTGTATGTTTTTGACATTTGCCATATTGCCATAGTTCAGGTCATTAGCAACGCATGGTTTCCCTCCAGTCACAGTTGAACTCTGTGTTGACAGTAAACTAAGGGAAGTTTTTTTTTGTTGAGACATTGTCAAATAAAACCCACCTGGTTGCACTTGTGACCTGATGTGCGTTCTTCAGTCTTGGACAGTTACATGTTGCGCTACTTTAAAGTTAAAAAAACCCACTCTAAACTCACCACCTGGCTCATTGCTTCTTTGCTGTAGGCTTGCTGAAGTATTTTAAGGTTTTCCTTCTCCAATTTCTTGAGTTTGACACAACATTTTATGTGCACTCTCTCCCCAAGTCCGTGGTGACATTGCAAATGCGCGCCCACTAGTGGTCACAAAGCTGCATGTAACGTGCTAATGTTTATCAAGTTATGTAACTTAGCATACTGGTAACTTATCAGTGCTGAAATAAAAGCAGACATATTTTGGCAAACATCTATAATTTGTGTTATCTTATTTAGCCACATTTCATGATACAGTCAATATTCACAAGTCAACCTTTATAATAACATGTATTTATTTTTATTTTGAAAGCAACCATGGAGCTTCATGTAAATTACCATCAAGTCATAAATATGAATAGCCATGCGATTGTCTTGCACAACACAGCAGAGATGTTGAGTTCACTATCATCCCTGTTGAAAATGGAATATCAGCAATAGTTCATCAGCCGATCTTTTGTTTTTACAGAGAAATGTGATACTTAACTCGCTGAAACTCCAAATGTAGGGAAGGAAATGAGTTCCAAATAGCTGTGCCTCTAATAATGCTAATTTATTCGTTGAGGAGGCATTTTTCTTCTTTTATTGGCTTGGTTTTAAAGAAGTTAAAACTCCAAATTTGTCTGGCTCAGTTTGCATGCCTGATTACATATTTAATTCATGAGAAGACATTTCAAAATGCAGGCTAATAACCCCCCACCCATACACTCACCCCCTGCGTTTTGGCTGACTAACCCAACATGGGCTTTGAACTTACTCATGCGTGAGGTTTTGAGAAGGCGCTCACGTGAATCTGACTTCGCATTTGACAACCCCGAAGGCAAACAGAGGGATTTTCATTTCACACAGGGATGAATATTATGAAATTGAGTGCTTGCAATATGCGTATGTGTGCGTGTGTTCACATGCTATCTGGGTGAAATAAGGAAGAGGGCTTTTGATCTCAATCAATATTTCTAAATTATAAAGCAGTTAAGGGTAGAAATACAGGCGGATACTCGAGATGAGTGAAGTTGAAAAGCAGCGCAACGCATCTTCCGAACAGGAGAGCAGAGCAGAGTTAAAGGCAGGAAGTGAATATTAGAGAAACACTTCCCTTATCGTACATTTAATTTACTATAACAAGAATACAAGAGCTGGTCTGCAGGGTCAAGTGACTGGTGTGGAGTTTACAGTAGCTTTATCACCATTATCTTTAAACAGTATAAGTAGCGGTTAATCAAGGGAACGAGGAAAATGAGGGCATCACTTCGATGTCCCGTGTCTTCCGACTGCTCCAGAAAACACCAGATGATAAAAATGGCATTTGCCACAGCAGAGTGCTCTCATGACATCTTTTGCCCTGGTTTTTGCCTCTCAGGCCACATAGAGGGGGGAACCTGTTGAGTCTGTAAAATATCTGCAGTTGTGATTTCCACTTTTAATATTTCATAAGGATTTTCTCAAAGGTTCATTTGCCTTTTTATCTACAGTGTTCTCAAAGCAATGAGCTCAATGAGCGACAGCGACTGCTTTGCTTTTATGTGTTTTTTGTTGTTGTTGTTGCCGTGGCTACATCATGGCTTGTTGTTGGGGCTGTATGCAGCCTGAGAATAACACCCGCAGACACAACTCACTGTCAAAATTAGTTGAAAATGAATTGGAATACAAAAAAAACTGAGATTAAATATTTGATTATCTTTTCTGTTTAATATAGCCTATTATCAAATTATAAGCATAATAATAGTTTAATAATACTTATCAATCTAATAAAGAATAGCCATTTATTGGCATTTATCACTGAACATATAAATATGAATTACATTTCTGTTTCAGGCTTTGTAAACAAAAATTGCACAGCATAGTTATGACATGAATACATTAAATGAAAGAATATTACAAAGGAATTACTGATAATGACGGGTACCAATAATCAAACTAAACAATGTGCTGTGTTGGCACTAAATCTCCACTCATGTGACTTTAAACCACAGCAGAAGAAGGAGGCACAGTGAGATGACATTAAAGGAGTGTCAGTCACACCTCAAACAATAGAAAATGACATGGAGGTGCTGATGGAAATATTATAATACATTGTAATTATATATAATAATATAACATCTGTTAAACTAGTTTCCCTTCATTTGTATAAAACCAGGATAAGACTAACAGTTTTGCCAAATGATTCTGGTCAGCTAAAATAATTGTGATCAGGTGATTATGTAATGATTGTGAGAAGCCTACTCAGGGCTAACACAATGTACTGCTGGAACTATTTTGTTCGACATTTTTGTTGCATTTAATATTCTCTTTGAATACTGGGCATCACTCAAATATAAGCATTTAAGATATTTATCTATACAGAGGTTTAGTGTTTTACATTGACCTTTTTAGTGATATTAGCACAAATTTAGAGAGCATAATTACCAATGCCTTCGACAGCATTATAATAAACCTCTAAAAAGATACTTCAATGGAACATAAATGCAAATGAACTCCTTCTGAGTTTTTTTGGCCCTGGAAACTGTCTTCCATACCTTTATTTTATTTTAGTTTTTTTTGGTGAACACTGTTATTCCCATTTTAGTTCCGTATCAATGAAAGTAAGTATAATTGTCAGGGCCAGTGCAATGATTTACAAATAAGTTACGTTCACATCTGCTTATTCTTAGATGAGGTCCAGCCATCAGCTTCTAAAGTGTTCTCTGCAGGCTAATGTGAATGGAAATGCTGTTATTAATTCACATTTTGTTTTCACTTTTCTTTAAAAACCCAAGGCTTCAATTTGCATCCATAATTTTGAAACCAGACCTATGCCCTTTAAAACTAGAAGGCCAAACATGTTACACATTTTCCAATGTGAGAATATGCAGCTTTTTTTTTCTCCTTTAATCTATTTTTACATTAAATTTGACACAAAATACCAAAATATCAATACCAGAAAACCAAGTGGGAAAAAAAAAAAAAAAAATCCAAGTAATAAGCTTACTTTGACTCTTCAGGCAGTGGTCTTTTTTCTATCACAGACGTTTCTTTTATCTATGCTTGGCAGGTGTTTGGTGGTTGAAACCTTGGCAAACAAAAAATATGTGGTGAGTTGCCCTTCAGAAAGTCACACAACCCCAAATTGCTCCTAATTGTTGTGGATAGAAAATGTAAGTTGCTTTGCATAAAAACATTTGCCAAATGAATATGAAGTCCAAACAGTTGCCAAATATCTCCTACATTTAACTTGATATTACTGAATTGATTTAATTTAGATTAGTAATAGCATAACAAGGTCAAAAATGCCTTTAGGCAAATGCAGATCATCACATTATGTTTATTAAGCTACTGCTGTATTTAAAACATTGTGCTGGTCTCATTACACAAGGAAGTCTTTGTTCTCTTACTTTTCTTCCTCCTGGTGTCAGAACTCTTTCCAAGTTTGAAGCATCGCTTTCAACTTGGCGCTTCGGCTGATCCTGCAGTCAGCCGTGATGTGCCAGATCCACTGAATAGCTTTAACAGGATTGGACCTTCGCCTCGACGGTGACGCACTAAGCCAGTCAAGGTCACTAACAACATCACATAAAAGAAGACATCAGTTCTTAATGAAGTCATACATCACATTTAGCATATGGTTCAATTAGAGGCTTCATAGAGATTATTGAGATTATATTATCCCAGTGCATTCATTAGCTAAGCTCCAATAGTCCCCCATCTGATTATAAACTGTGAGGGGATTTGCTGCTATTGACTGGGAGCGATCCAAGCATGGAGGGATATGGAGTCACTTGTAATGTTGGGGATGTAGCTTATATGTTTGGGTGGGTGTTTAACAGTGTAGATGTGTGAGTTTTCATGTAAATACACTTGTAGGCGTACAGACGTCTACATGTAAGCAGCAGCAGCCACACATTTAGCTTTTAGATGCTTTTGTTCATGAGTGTATACACGCGCTCATTCAAGACCAAATGATGTACGTTAAAGTGTGTGTATACATGATGGTGATTTGCGAGTGTGTGTATGTGTGTGTGCATGGGTGAATTCAGTGTGATGGATAAAGGTCGTGGCTCCCGTGTTGTGAAATGTTGAAATATTGCGTTGTATTCATTAGTGATGGAGGTTTGCGGTGATCTGATTGGAATTCTGTCGAGAGACACAATGTGCTTTTCTCTTAGTGTCGTTATAATAGAAGATATTTTTTTTCTGTTGAACTAAAGTGGGATCTCTTTCCAGGTAATGCACTATCATTTTCTGTCCTCAAACATTGTTGTTTTTATTCTCAGATTCAGAGTTTTTCCTCTGGATGATATTTTGAAAAAAATTCCTGCAATTAGTGTATGAATGTTGTCACATTGTAGTTTTTACTAAAATTATAATTATAATCCTTCTCACCTCTCTCTGAGGAAAGTAAAGAGGCTGAGGCCTCCGGGAGGACATGACATGAAGACAGGGCTCTGCCTGGGCCAGCTGCTCCCTCTGTTGGATCTTAAGACACTGTACGTTACTGGACACTCACAGGTGCACCCTGCTTGACAATTGGGGCTGTAAGAAATAGAAATCTAGTAATCTCTGAAAATGTTGTAAAATGACAGCTAATCTTTGTGGCACAGGTGTGTCTGGATGTGTAAATCTGTTTGCCCCTGCGGAATTGCACCGTGCTGTGGGTTTCTTCTCTCCCTCTCTCTTTCGCGCACACACATATACAATAAATCACATCTGACTTGGCTCACCATGCGGCCCAGCTTATCTCGGGGTCATCTCAAAATCGCCATTTAATGTTTAACGGCGAAGCTGGCTTTGATATCAGCAGCAGATAAAGTGGAATTCCTTGATTGCCTCGGTCAAAGAGGCTCCGCTCGCTGAGAAAATGATTTATTGGACACTGGGAAGTTGGCTAGGATCAAAGGAGACAGACGAGCATACGACTCACACGGCGGGCCGGGAGCAGGCTGGGGCTCGTCCAATCACTCGCACCAGCAGGGCCCCTGTCACTGCTGTCGCTGCTTTTTAATTGGCCGCAGAGAGAGAGAGAGAGAGAGAGAGAGAGAGAGAGAGAGAGAGAGAGAGAGAGAGAGAGAGAGAGAGAGAGAAAGAGAGAGAGAGAGAAAGAGCGAGAGAGACAGAGGGAAGTGTGAGGAGGCGGAGAGGAAAGGGAGGGCCGAAGGGCCGCACAGGTCACCAGAGAACTCAGGCTGGAGCCCATTACTCAGGTAGGAGATAAGAAGGGTCAGTTTGAGTGGAGGGTCACAGGAACTCTGATTGTACTGCCGAGAGAGAGTTTCCAACGGAGCTCATGGAGAATACTCCACTGCCTTGTCTTCTGGGGTGGAAAGAGGGTGATGGGACGAAAGAGAGGAGCAGCAGAGGAAGAGAAGGCAAGAGAATTAAAAGTGTGGAAAAAAGTATTGATTTTTAACGAAAGAAGATTTGCTCCCAAGATTGAGAGCAATATCATATTAAACCCTGTTGCTGGCCACGAATGAGAAAATAAAGCCTGTGAATCACCCCTTCCCTACTGTGTTCTTTTAATAACTTCCAGTTCGGGCTGAACTGCAGCACCGGAAAATTACAGCTTGTGAGATAATTGGAAAAACATCAGAATGCGAATGCTCGGTTAGTGGAGGAATACGCATTATTCATGAGCTGTTGTCCAGATATTATTATAAAGAGGCATAAGGCTGTAAAAGTAAAAGCTGACCTCTGAGTAAATGGATATAATAATACAAAATACAAAATCAATAAAGGTCTGATCAACATTTATCCAAAAGAACTCAGAGAGCTCTTCAGATATTACCCGTTTGAAAGCACTTACAAAGCTGAGTATTTGGCAGGCTAAAGACTGATACTCTGAAAACACGGGTTTTCATGCTTCCCTTTCTTGGTTGTAGTTTCAAAGAGCTAAACTTTTCCAAACCAGACAATTCTATTTACAGTAATGGAGGTATGAGGTGGGAAAATGGAACATAAACCAAAATACGAGGTGGGTTCTATTTCTGACCTGATCGTAGAGTTTGATCAAAAGTTATAGGCTCACCATCATAACAACTCACTCTGAAGGGAATGTGAATGTCTGTACCCAAGTTTAGTCAACGCAATATAACTCAACATCATTGTGGTGCCACAGGGAAACGTCACCAGTTATTAAGATCATCAGTTGTGAGGATTCATCCTCTGTGGAACACGAATGTCTGTACAAAATGGCATGGTAATATAAATATATACAATAAAACATATATATATATTTGCTGGGATGTTTCGTCGAGACTGACAGTGTCATTCTAGCAACACCCAAAACTAATTATTTAACAAAGAATAAATATGTGAAACATATACTTATATATTGATAATCCCGGGATGTAATGAACAAGATATGAAATTGAAAAGTCAAGGGATCACCCTTGAAGGAGACACAAACTTCTCTAACAAATTTTATGGAAATTCATTCAACAGTGATAAAGTCAATGTCAAGATGGTGCTACAATTAATTAGGAATGATCCTAGGGAACATGAATGTTTGTTCAAAATTTAATGGTGAGCCATCTCATGAGATACTTGTTCTAGAATTGATATTGTTATTGTAGCAAAAACCACAACACATTATTTATTAATTAATTATAAATTCTTAAACCCTGAATTAAATGTGTTTTATATGTGTTGACTGAGATAACTGATCAGTATGTTTTAATAGAATTTGTTTTATATAATTAGTTTTTATGCTTGGCTGTGTGGGTGGATCCTCCTCTGTTTGTAACCTGTTGTTGAGATGTTTTCAGGCTATTATACAGCGTGTAGGCTGTCTTTATATCTTTACACTTACATAAAGGCAGCATATGATGCTGTTACATGTAGCTGAGTATACACATCCGAGTTGTGATTGATTTTATATTAATAGGTCTGAATAATCCCTTCACCTTGGGCCATTTAAAAGAGCAGACACAAATAAAAGATCATTCATAATTAATTTCTTCACTCCTTTAAGAGTGCAGCTTTGCGTCATTCTTAATGTGTCCTGTTACTGAGTGAAAAATAAAATCCCTGTTGGGCAGACATATGCAGCTCTGAACAGTGTAGACTATAAACTACACCACTCATTATATTAACTCTACATCACATATGTGTGCTGAAACTAATACAGCAAAAGATTTTGTTTGCACATCCTTGGCATGCTGGTTTTTATGCAGCGCACTGACTGAGCTACCAGAGTGTAAAGAGGGACAGCAGCAAAATGGGGGGAAAAAATGGAGATTTATAGCTTAAGCTTAATTAAAATCTCCGGAAACTAATGGTGGGAAAATTGAAATGTTCCTTATAGATTAAATTCCCCACTACTGCCTCGTGTCACAGAAAGGGGAAGCAGACTGTGACCATCTCGTGATGTCCTCCATGTATAATAGAGTTTCCCACATGTAATTGGAAAGTGGGAGCTGTCGACAGCTCTTCACGACACCGAGACACTTAACTCACCCGGTTCTGATGCAGTATCTCAGTTTTTTTTTTTACTTGAAAGCCAGCACTCTTTCCAAAAAAGAATAAAAAGGAACTTGAGAAGTGACAGCAAAAGTATTTTATACTACTTACCTGTTAAACACCAAAGTTGGTAATTACAGCCTGTCCTACCTTTAAAATCCACAGCTGATACAAAATGAGAGCGCTGAAAAAAAAAAACCTGAGCGAGATCAGTAAAACCATTTGTAGAGGTGATTAATGTTTGATTTTTTTCCCTCTGAATTTAATCTACATTGGAAAAAAAAATCTATTAATGGAGCCCAGTGGTGCTCTAATATTCAGATTTTCTGTCCTTTCATAAATCCAATTATGACTACCCATATTAGAAGCACAACGCTGTCATAAGTCTGTCTGTGATATTCATGGGAAAATGGGACTGCACAGGTTGGTTGATAAACATTAATAATGGATGGCAGCAGTTGATAGATTCAGTGGCTTTACAGCACAACACAGTCATGGGGTCTGAAATTTTAGACCTTATTGGATTATTAGCAAGTAGATCCTGCTGCTAGAAAACACGCTCCGCTGAACATCTGCTGGATTGCTTTACAGCACAAAACAGGATGCTGGTCTAAATTTCAGACCAGAGAACTGCTGGATTTTATCACACAAAACCCAATATAGGGTGTAAAATGCTGGACTCAATCCCAAACCAACCGATGGACAAACTACCAAAAACAAGCATATGTAATATATTATAGGTTCCATGTTATCTAAATTCATATTCCTTTTCTTTTTTAATTATAAAGAAGGTCTGGCTGTTATGATAAATTCTGTGAAAGTGTAAAAATGTTCAGCTCCTGGAGTGATACACAGCTTCCAAGTTTTTGATGTCACAGGCTTATATCAAGCCGTCACTCAGCCAATCAGAAGAGAGGCTCATTGGTCTAAATGCACCATAAAGACACGGACACAAAACGGCCTGTTCTTGGTCGAGCTCCAGAAATAAGCTTTAGAGAGGAAAAACTATATTGATATGGATTTTGGTATCCTGGCCCTGCTCACACATTGCTCACAGCTTCAGTCTTGCCTGTAATTATAGTCTGGAAACCCTGTTTGCATTAAGTTTTGTTCAGCCACTCTGAAGGGCGGACCAATCAGGGACAGTGGGGGTAGCTAAGTGCAATGATGCTGAAGTACTTCCATTAGTTTTGGCACAAATGGTGATCAATGTAGATTAATTAAAGGCACCTCCAATAGTTACAAAATTAACCCGAAGTCTAAACTCTTTAGGATGCAACAACTGGAAACAATCCGTATATCAGAGCCATATATTTACACAATGCATTTGGGTCTGGTAATACCAGGCAAGGTTTTTAGAACTTAAAGCCTAAACATTTATCATCTTATGGATCAAAACTGCAAATTAAACATGATAAATGTGTAAAAACAAATGAGAGCATTAACAACTTTCAAACTTCATCCAAACTCACTTGAGGAAAATCAGATGGTTTTTTGTTTGTTTGTTTTTTAGTGCGATTGGTCCACACTGAGAAAAATAGAGAAATAACACCAACACTGACAGCAGCATGGCAGATCATCAACACAAGACCTCGGCCATTTTCCTGCAATTCTCAGTTCACACTGTCCTACTCGCCTCAACAAACACAATTTCCGTCATTTGCCAGGTGCTGTATGTTCAGAGCTGAAAGGGATTATTGGCACACCGACCCAAGACCCTCCTCAGTGGAAGAGGACTCTACTCAGACCAAATTAGACTCAATATCATCACAAAAAAAATAAAAAATCGCTCTGAACCTGTAACTTTTTCTACTCAAAAAACTCTCTTAAAACTTCACAAATTACATCGCAATTAAAAAAAAAAAAAAAAAAAATGCAACAAAAACTCAGCGAAATCCTAGAGGGACTGACTTATTAGTCATTCAGCTTTTCCTGGTAATGACACCAAAGTAGGGTACTATTACAATCTATCTGACAATGATGTAGTGATCCATTAAAACACAATACATGACACCAATTGGCTTGCAATCCTACACTGACAATTTCGAGGAAACACTGAGCCGAGAGAAGATAGTCTGAAAACCGAACACAGCTGGTCTGGCCCGTCTGAGGAGGTTAAAAGAATTGGAGCAGCAGCTTACAACACACACCACATCACAGCATATCATAGACCCTGGCAGTTTCCTGTCCCCTCATTTGCCCCCTGCACGTCAAGATGGATGTTTGTCATGATCTGTGTCCGGCTGGGGTCCGGTGACCTTTTCTAGGTTCATCGCCATCAGGGATTACCTATTGATCAAACGCTCCAGCTTAGGGAGTTTGTTGAACATGTTTAGATGTGTGTTCTAGATGCATGAGTCTCCTACAGAGCACTACTACTACTGGCAAAGTGAGGGCGTATACGTAATTATCGGGTGCACGGTGAAGGTGCGTGCATCTCCTTGACCGAAGTAATGAGCATATCAAACGTGAATGTGTGTGTCTCCTTGACCAGGTTGATGGGAGTATCAACTCACAAAGGGTACTAAAGTTGATGAGGTAGTTTGAATTGAGCAATATGACCAATGGGCTGAAGAATGGGCCCTTGAGGACACAAAAACACACACCTATACACAATCTCTCTCTCTCACACACACACACTCACAAACAGGCAGGGTTTTAATGAGGACACTGTCGTTTGATTGATGGGAAACGTATGTCCCGTTTCTGATTCATGTACTGCGTCAAGCCGTTACTCTTTTCTTTATATTGAGCTGTAATTTTATCTCTGCGGGGTCAGCCATAGGTTGTTCTCCAGTAGGGGAACTCAATATGCTGAATGATGAATGATTAGCTTGCTGTGCTGTTTGTCAAGGAGTTAAGCAGCAGTGCTGAAAGTGCAGAGGAGACGGGGCATCTAAAATTGCCCCTATCAATATACAAATTCTCCTCCACGTCCCTTTGATGAAACATACACATACAGTGCATCCGGAAAGTATTCACAGCGCTTCACTTTTTACACATTTTGTTATGTTACAGCCTTATTCCAAAATGGATTAAATTCATTTTTTTCCTCAAAATTCTACACGCAATATCCCATAATGACAATGTGAAAATAGTTTGTTTAAAACTTTTTGCAAATCTATTAAAAATAAAGAACGAAAATATAACACGTACATAAGTATTCACAGCCTTTGCTCAAAACTTTGTTGAAGCACCTTTGGCAGAAATTACAGCCTCAAGTCTTTTTGAGTATGATGCTATAAGCTTGGCACACCTATTCTTGGGCAGTTTCTCCCATTCTTCTTTGCAGGACCTCTGAAGCTCCATCAGGTTGGATGGGGAGCGTCGGTGCTCAGACATCTTCAGATCTTTCCAGAGATGTTCAATCGGGTTCAAGTCTGGGCTCTGCCTGGGCCTCTCAAAGACATTCACAGAGTTGTCCCGAAGCCATTCCTTTGTTATCTTGGCTGTGTGCTTCGGGTCGTTGTCCTGTTGGAAGATGAACCTTCGTCCCAGTCTGAGGTCCAGAGCGCTCTGGAGAAGGTTTTCATCAAGGATGTCTCTGTACATTGCTGCATTCATCTTTCCCTCCATCCTGACTAGTCTCCCAGTTCCTGCCGCTGAAAAACATCCCCACAGCATGATGCTGCCACCACCATGCTTCACCGTAGAGACGGTATTGGCCAGGTGATGAGCAGTGCCTGGTTTCCTCCAAACATGATGCTTGGCATTCAGGCCAAAGAGTTCAATCTTTGTTTCATCAGCCCAGAGAATTTAGTTTCTCCTGGTCTGACAGTCCTTCAGGTGCCTTTTGGTAAACTCCAGGCGGGCTGTCATGTGCCTTTTACTGAGGAGTGTCTTCCGTCTGGCCACTCTACCATACAGGCCTGCTTGGTGGAGTGCTGCAGAGATGGTTGTCCTTCTGGAAGGTTCTCCTCTCTTCACAGAGCAACGTTGGAGCTCTGTCAGAGTGACCATCTGGTTCTTGGTCACCTCCCTGACTAAGGCCCTTCTCCCCTGATCGCTCAGTTTGGCCGGGCGGCCAACTCTAGGAAGAGTCCTGGTGGTTCCAAACTTCTTCCATTTACGGATGATGGAGGCCACTGTGCTCATTGGGACCTTCAATTCTGCAGAAATTTTTCTGTACCCTTCCCCAGATCTGTGCCTCGATACAATCCTGTCTCAGAGGTCTACAGACAATTCTTTGGACTTCATGTCTTGGTTTGTGCTCTGACATGCACTGTCAACTGTGGGACCTTATATAGACGGTGTGTGTCTTTCCAAATCATGTCCGATCAACTGAATTTACCAGGTGGACTCCAATCAAGTTGTAGTAACATCTCAAGGATGATCAGTGGAAACAGGATGCACCTGAGCTCAATTTTGAGTGTAATGGCAAAGGCTGTGAATACTTATGTACATGTGATTTTTTTCATTTTTGATTTATAATAGATTTGCAAAAATTTCAAAACTAATTATTTCACGTTGTCATTATGGGGTATTGTGTGTAGAATTTTGAGGGAAAAAAATATTTTAATCCATTTTGGAATAAGGCTGTACTATAACAAAATGTGGAAAAAGTGAAGCTGTGAATACTTTCCGGATGCACTGTATATTTGCCATAACGATTAACAATGGGGTGTCATCAGTGTCATGGGATGATCTCGTTGGACCTGGCGGGTGTTCATCAGTTGAGGCAGCAGTCCACAGCTCTTTCCCACCGCTGAGTGTCTCTCTATTGTTTATTGATGAAACACAATAGTGATTCAACCTCCAGCTTGTGAAAGATTTTAAACACTCAGCTGCACAGGAAGTGATGCGTTTCATGTCTGAGGCATCAGGCAATGCAGAGTGTGTGGAATAAACATTGGTTGCACAGAAAGGAGAAACCCTCTAAAAGACAGTCATGGTTTATTAACAGAAAAACCCTGAAAGAAAGGAATCGCATCGGATTTAAATATTTGTTTGACAAGTGATCTGTGCGAAATGGAGTGTGCAGGCGCTGCAGCAGTAGCCAGTGTTTCTGCACCGAAAAGGATCACCTGTAAATAAAGTGAAAAATAAATTGTGCATGGGAAAAAAATACACATTACATGTTTACTTATAAACAAACGAGTCGAATACACTTGCGAACCAAATCCATTTCAGTAGCATTTCATTTTTTACAATGTTTTTTTTACTTACAGTATATGCCTTTGATTTTTTTGTTCAGCACCCAAAAGCACCTCCTCAACACCAGAGAGGTGTATTAAATGTGATCCAGCTGCATTGTGCTTTAATTACATTCCCGACGCTGTGATTCTGTTATTTACTGCACACAATAGAGTGTTTTTTGGTTATGTACATTTTTATAACAGGAGTTATTTCTATTACAGCTTGTCTCCTTACTGAATAGAAAATTAAGCCTTGCAGCTGCTGTATTTGCAGTATTTCAATCACTGTCGCAGAGAGCAGAAGGTTTGCAGTGGAGAATGTAAGTCAGCGTCTCCACTGGAATTTTAGATTTAGTAACATCCTCTAAATATGCAAGTAATGTAGTTTTCAAAAAAGGTTGTGAAGTTTGTGATGCACTGATACTCCATAATAACACTACCTGCGTTACACACTGTATCTGTGAGGAATTCAGGAGCATGTGGTAAAGTACAGGATGATATTTTCTTCTATGAGAAACATCTTTTATCATAAAGTAGGTTGGAAGTAGGTTTATTGTCAGCAGAACTTTGCTCAGTACCACATATACACATACAGAGACTCACACTGAATGTATGTTTGTGGTTGTGTATGAGTGAAGCAGTATCTCTAACCCTTTAATAGCTTTTATTTATAGCACTAACACATTTTTGTGCATTTACACACAGACTCCTTTATATGAAAAACTGAAAAATGTACTGCATCACTTTTTCCTCTCTTTACAGATTTATGCACAAAGGATGTTTAAGTGTTTGATCCACTCTCACAGTTTTGCTTATGCTGTAAAGTATGAAGAAAAAAAAATGCATTTCCTGGCAGTTTGTTTTACAATTCTTTGATACATATGTACATTTAATTAATTTTTACATTTGTCATAATAATTCAAAGCAATTCATGAATGCTTGAACAGTGTATATACGCCACAATATGTCACAGGTTTGTAAAGCAGAGATTTTCTTTAATGTATTTTCTTAACAGAATCCCTTTCGGTGCTATCAAGATTTAATCCTAAACATGAGAAGCTTTCCAATACAAAATAACTCTGCGACATGAATAATGTAACATTGGAGATGCTCAGCTGCTGATTCGGTCTCTCTACTACATTTACTCTTCCTCCATGTGGTCACAGTTTAATTGATTTTTGCATTGCTTGAATCTGGCAGCATATGAGGCCAATTTCATACATCCCACTGTTGTTCCCGCTGAAAGCTCGCCCAGCTAAACTGACTTAAAATGTGATAAATTTAAGAGAATTATTTCATTGAAAACTGTAATATTTGAAAGCAGCTGAGCAACTTGTGGAAACTTTTAATGATGAGCAAAATGAACAATCTCTCACCCTGCACAGGAAGTCGGACAGTGTTGCGTCAGCGTAGCCTTTAGCCATCTCCGTGTTGCATCTGCATGATTTTTATTTGGCTCAGCCAGAACAAAATTCTCTCTCTGAAACATTTAATCATTAATACTTTTGACAACTCGTGTCTGTGTCATGTTTGGGATTGTCCATTGTTACCGATAACGACGATGAGCCGTTGCTTTGACTGCCAGCTTCCAAAAGCAGCAGCTTTCATCCAGTGGACGCTTTTACTCTCTGAAAGCTTTGATCTGATGAATCAGAAATACACAATTACTAACATTTCTTTTAACCACTGACTCATCCTTCAGCTTACCCAGTGTCACACAATTATTAAAATATCTGGTTTTCTCGTTGATTAAACAATGAGAATTTCAATTTATTCAGTAAAAGAATTCAGAAGATTGTGAAATATATAAAATGGCCATGCTAGATTAGGTTAACACTTATAAGTATAGCCCAAATTTCCTTTTTTTAAAAAAAGGAAAATTGGATGGAAAAAAAAGTATTTTTGGTTTGGATTTCACCATGTCTCAGTATACGTATTCCCTGAGGCAGGATGAAATGTAGCAGAGAGCAGAATGAGGCTTTGAAACACCTGCTCCATAATGGAAACGTTACATTAGGATCCTTTGCAACAGCATCATTTGGGTGAAATATGACATGATGCAGCTATGTGGCAACATTAACATCCTCTCCAGCCATAAATTTCAGAATAAATAAACTACACGCCTGTCAAGCAAATGATATGCTGAGTATTGTCACTGGGCCAACACTGCATATGTATTATTGGACAAGTATGTCATTGCAAGATGGGGGTTATATAGATGAAAGGTTCTTCTGCATGATGTTTGCATGATGACTAGCCCACTGAGTGCATCCTCCAGTGTAAAGACCTTCACATGTGGATCATATGTATGTTACAGTGAGAACTAGTAAATACGCATCCACCAGCTATAATTATCCAAATAAACTGAAAATATAATTCAACTTGGTTACTTATAAGAAAGAATGTGAAATCATACCCAGTTTTGTGCTTAATTGCGTACAAATACAGGTTTGTAAGAATAAAGGAACTCCTTCCACCCTGTTGGTCCTTCTACCATGACCATACAGTCTTTGTTATTAAAACACAACCCGTTGACATATTTGCCAAACTTACTGCATCCACAGAAGAAGCTGTACCACTATGAAAGCTGATGTAGCATTTGTTGAGCTTCATTCTGTTGCATCAAATTTGGTAAACACCATCACTTCAGTCTAGTCATTATTCAGCATTAAGAAGTTACTGGGCATCCGTGAGCTTGCAGCTCAGTGATATGGAAAGCCCCACACCAAAAGTTGATTGGTTCCTTACATATACAACCCAACCAGTTTGACTCTGTCTTTTTGAGACTGTCAGACTATCACAACAGTTCCAAAACAGAGATGCTCAGCCAAGGCATTGACAGCTTATTTTGCTCAGGATATATCTTGTAGCATATAAAAAAAACAAAAACAGTATGGACATCTTAACAAGGTTAAACATTTGATTTTCACTGGACTGAGTCTTTAATTTAGAATATATTTAAAATAAACACTGGAGTCTTATGAAACAAAAGTCATTTGACAACTCTTGTTTTTATTATCAAAAAAAGAAACATCGTAGAAATTGATTCAATGATCCCTCCTCGTCTCCCTGTCTTTCCTCCTTTCAGTCACCTTCACACTTCCCACCACTCTTTCATAGCCCTCTTACCTCTCTCCCTCCATCTCTCTCTGTCTCTCCTCATGGGATGTGTCTCACAGACGGTGGGTCTGTTTTGACGGCTTTGCATTCAGCGAGCGGGACGTCAACTTCAACTTTCCCCTCTGTCCATCACTGCCTGCCGCGGCACCTATGCATTAAATATCAAGCTTTGTGGAATGGTAGAGTCACAGAATACGTTCACTTGCCAGGTCTGAAGGGAATCTCTTCCCGTCTGATGATTAAGCTCAGTTCTCAGTCTATATAAGCCGGAACAGTTGGTGAAGCAGGGAGAAGCGGCTATGGAGAAGCTTTTAATATTTCCCAGATGTAAAAGCATCATGGGAGCGTTTGAATATTGTATTAAAGCATGCTGATGTTAACTCACACACACACACACACACACACACACACACACACACACACACACACACACACACACACACACACACACACACACACACACAAATGCAGGCATCCTTCAATACTTGCATGCACACACACACACACACACACACACACACACACACACACACACACACACACACACACACACACACACACAATCCTCTAAACACAAGAACACACACACACGAGCCCAAGCACATTTTCACACACACACACACACACACACACACACACACACACACACACACACACACACACACACACACACACACACACACAAGGTAATGAGATTAGCAGTCAGATGTTCTTGAAAAATTGGAGGATTAAGAGAGTGGGGTAAGAAGAAATAAAAAAAACCAGACCCTCATTTGAATTGAGCTGAGGCAGCAGTGATGACACACTTTTCAGGCAGGGAGGACTTCTGAACATGTTCGAACACACATTTCTTTTAATTAGGAAACAATAGAGGTGAAGAGGTGCGGTTCCATTGTCTTGCCCCTCGTGCATTACCACGCTTCGATGGCACTCACAAAGGGAGTCAGCTGGAAGTCAGCTTGGCTCCATAATTGAGGTATCAAGTTGTGCTTTGATGTGTGCACGTGACAGGCAGTTTAACTATTGACACCTCTGAAAACCTCTGCCTCTCCTTTTTGTGCTTCCACTCATACATATTGCATGAATATTCTAGTATTTCCATGTCTTTACAACCTCCCAACCCCCCCCAAAAAAACTACTGAATAATACTTATTAAGTAGCTTGTCTTGGTCCTGAGGTCATGAAGTTAAACCTGGGAGACAATGTCAACTCTCAAGCGGAATGAGGGAGAAGAAAAACACATTTATAAAATAATGAGTAGGTAATACCATGGCAGCTGTGGAGAATTTACATCTTCACATAATATGAACAGGTGTCCTTTACACTCCAACAGATGTAATGACTGCGTCAGTCCCACGTTTACCATCTTAATTAAATATATTGTTGATGCTACAGCTTAGACAACAATTGAAAAATAAATGTTTCCTCATTTTTGACAATCTCGATGCACCTGTGAGTTGACATACGTTTACTATGACACCAAAAGAGTAGAAGCTGCTGCAGCTCTAAGCTGGATGGATGCTGAATTAATGCGTGACAGGTGGCTGCGCGGCGACCACCACAAATTAATATTCCCATCCAGCCCCATTCTCCATCACTGCGACACAAGTCGTTCAGTCCTAATTAAAAAATGAGTTGTTATGTATGTGGTTGCACCATATTGTTCAGGCATCATAAATAACTGGTGGAAATTGATGGATTCATTATATTAATAATGCTGAAGAGAATATAAAGACAGAGTTTCCTCATACAGTTTTGTCTTTGTTTTTTTATTATTGACTTCTGTGCAGACGCAGTCACATTCCAGTGTCTGTCTGTGTGGGAAGATTTTGGCTCCTTTTAAATGCTCAGTATTAAATTAATGGCCTGATGGGGGCACCATAAGCAATGGACAAAATGTATTTTTTTAATGGGGCACCTTGATGACCTTCAGGTTTAGGCTGCCGACTTTTAACTGCAACAGTTATATTTTTCTTCAGTCTTGGTCACCGGCTCTCCCTTCTGGGGCTGCAATGAAAGCCATTGGTTATTCATTATAATTAGCTCAGATAAACTCAGATGTGGACTGTCCCTGGACCTTGTCCCAGAACAGAAATAAGAGACAATATACAGATACTTTCATCCAAAAGCACAGGCTCAGAAATACATATTTTGTATATGTATTTGCTTCAAATGTGTATTTATGTCACAAAAGTACAATAAAGCTGGCCATGTCTCTTAGCGGGACCTTGTGTCTCCAGGGGCATGATGGAAATAGTACTCAGAATTGCGTGCGATGATATTACTATGATTATTTCCACATGGATTTAGTCTGACATTTGTTTTGTGTAGTAATCAGACCTAATTTAGGCTTCCATACTGTTAATATTCCAACAGAAATGCTCTCTCAATATCGATCCTGCTCACTTGCTATTAGCATTGTCGTTAGCATCAGCTACCTGTTCTCTCTGTTGAACAGCAGCAGCTCATTCGCAAGATGACTCACTTGTGTTCACTAAAATATTAGTGTCTGGGTGGGGGTGGATTCAGTTCATTTTGGCCATCTTTGCTTCTAAAAGCTCTATTGATCAGCTAATTTATCTATTGAATAATCAGTCTAGCTGTTTGTTGGTTTCTTGGTGAAGTATTAAAGATGTATATTACAGGTCAAAAGAGGCCCTTCAAATTTATTTTGCTACGGGCAATGCCATTTGATTGCTTTGCTTACTACTCCACCAGGGAGCATTGGCAATGTTGGCTCTAATTTGGAGAGTTCTCAAACACTGTCGAATGACAACATGTCTGGCTCTATATTACCGGAACCTTGAGTTTATGGGCAATAACAAAGGACGTAACAGTAAAATGTGACACACAAAGACAACACACGCTACAGCTGCAGTAAAGTAACATATCAAGCTTCAGAATGATACAGAGTGGCCCTGGTGCCATTTTTACTTCACCAAAACAGCAGAAAAGGAACTGATATTTCTATTCTGACAAGTCTTTTCGAGCAGCAGATGTGTAGGCGGGTGTGTGACTGCTGGTTTGTGTAAAACAGCAACAGCCTCGCTGCATCCTTGTACATTCAGATACCTGATTGAGCATATTGATTTATTTCAGAGTCACTTGGAATAGGTTCATCTTAGAGTCGCAATCAGTCCATCTACCCAAGATGGAACCTCTGTAAACAACAGATAAGACACTGAGAGAAGACTGAGTTTCAGGAAAATCTGACTGAGGCCTTCTCTGCTTGTAATATACATTTGACTCCACTCCTCAGACAATTAAAGATGGAAAATGGTTTGGGTTGCTGTATAATCCCAAAATATCAAAGCTGTTTCAAAATCACAGGAGTATAGATGGTAAGGAAAAGAGGACATTAGACAAGAGATCAGAGCTTGATTTCTATTATCTTTCAGCCATCGTGTCGTGTTCACTTTTGAGACTGTCTGGCGAGACCGATCAAGAGCACGTCTGGCAGTTCAAGGAGTTCAAATATTTGACACTTTAGTCAAACGTTTTATTCAAGTCTGCGACAGAGATGTTGCTTTGAAGAGATTCGTCTTTCCTTGTCCTTGTCAGGAGCTGGCTGGTACTGGGCCTGCACTAACAATACGTTGGATGGGGAACATTGTAGTACTCATAGTATAATACACTCAACGACTGAGTTGTTTTATTTATCATTTAGCAGCTCCCCTTTGAAAAACAACTGCGTTATTATTCCTGGTTATCTATGATGTTCTTGTAATTGGAACCTAAAATGTTTTCAACTCGTATCAATTTGTATTAAGGCCTAAGTGGATTTTATCATCATGACATGCTTGGTAGTGTTATTGAAACGTAATAGAAAAATCAGCTTGCATTCATTGCTATGCTTTAAATAATAATAAATAATGCAACATTATTTTCTTTTAAATCGTTGTGCATCGTGATCTCATGCAAGACTAATGCACAGTATAAACTGTGCTGTGTGTTTTAATCTTTACTGCTGTTGTTTGAACAAAAACTAATTTTTGTTTTGCAATGAAAAAAAACTTAAAATAAAATGCAAGCAAGATAAGCAGATAAGCATTGAGCTTGTGACCTGACACACCTTACACATAAATAGTGACCGCCGCTGCGTCTTGCGATTAAAATGGACCTGAAACTTGAGGAGAGATAGCTCATAACATTTTGTGTTAAATGTTTACGGAACAAACAAAATAAATCACGGAGCCAAATTTGGTTAGCAGGGGCAATGAGGAGCAACGATTGTGTTGTTGTGGGCGCAACACTCTTGTAATCAATTTTGCTGTGAGCAGGTGCGTTATCTTGTTGGAGAACCCAAGTGCCATCATGCCACAGTTCAGGTCATTTGGTGCTGAATATTTCCCTGCAGACGGCTCAGAGCGTCATAGTAGAACTCTGTGTTTGGACAATCTGAAGGTGGGGGACGAATTTATGGTGTCAAAGGCAACCCACCTGATTGCATGCCTTACCTGATGGTCCTTCTTCAGTGTTCTTCAGTTTGACCCTTCCTGAAATTAAAATACCAATCAAAACAGCACGCTTGACTCGTGGCTTCATTGACGTAGAAAATTTGATGTATTTAAAAGGGTCTCTGTCATCAATTTCCCGTGGATGTGCACCCTCTGGTCAAGTCCATGAGTAATACTTCCTCCTGCTCCGGTCTCAGGGCATGACATGTTCACATAGAAGAACACTTTCCAATCAACTGTTAATTGGCACATTTTCCCAAACTTAAAGCTGCCTTAATCACTATTTTCAGATTAACAGTGGCTCATATGACTGTCTGAAATCTACAACCCTAACCCTAACCCCCCAGCTACCTCTACAACCTTGCTCACCAGCCGGTCCTGCTGACCCATGTGAAAGTTGTAGCTTGCGGTGACAAACTGACAAAGCAAAGTAAAGTATTTGGAAGCAGGTTGAGGATGTCCATGTTGTGCAGTCCTACCTCGCAGTGCAGTATATTTTAGTCTGTAATAATGCAACTCAAACCCCTCAGCGGACATGCCAACATGCATCTGTTCACCGTTCATTATCACCTCCTGTCTTTTCCTCCTTCTGTTTGACCTGTCTTGCATTCCTTTCCTATTTCTCTCATTCCTCCTCTTCCTTTTTCTCTCATTCTGTCTCTTCATCCATCATCTGCTTCTTCCATCTATCATCCATCATCTGCTTCCTCCACCAGTATTTTATCTTCTTACCTTTCTCTATACCCAACCCCTCTGTTTCAGTCCAGCTCTGTGGTGGCCCCCGGGCCCTTCATTACCTTGTCTGTGTGCAGTGGCCACTCCTTTCAGCCTGCTGCCACTCTGGGATTAACTTTATCTTCATCTCTGTCACTTGCGTATCTATTTTTTAGACTCTTGAAATAAAGCTTGGCCAGACGTGTGATGTACTTCAGATTACCGGAGGCGGCAGGCAGGTATGGAAATCCTCCACCGATTAGATGCCCTTCCTCAGTCTGAGGGAGATGTGCGCAGACTGCTGGCAAGGATCTTAAAGATACTTTGATACACTCTAAATCTTAAGTCCCAAGAAGGCGAGGGCAAGAGGAAAATACGTTTATTTTTTTTGCTGCTGCTCCTAAAATGGGCACCAACTATTTATATTACATTAAAACAAAACAAAAAGTCCTTGTTTTCTAGTGACTACTGTAAAATTAAACAAATTAACAATGCGCTTGCCAACACTCTTGTAATTACTGGAACACTGATTGAAGCTTAAAAACATAAAATAATATTATTGCCCCCAATCAAGTAAGACCATTTAACAAGTAAACATGGTACCAGGCAAAGCAAAAGAGAAGTAGACCTCCAAGTGGCTACTGATGTACATGTAAACAGGTTGCTGCCCCCTTTCATTTACCTGGAGAAGTAACATGTAAACATAAATGAATTGTAATTTAAACAATAGTTATGAATTAAAAACGGTTTCAATGTGCCTTGTCAGCATTTATTAGATATAGTTTTATTTGGTTACTCTCTCTAAGCTCAGCAGCTTGTCAGTTAACTATTACTGCATAGAGGCCATTTCAAGTAGAACCTTTGAGTTTCAGGTTGGCACAGCACATACCACACACAACATATACCTCCCTGTATTTGGGCCGGTAAATGTTAGGGGTTCCTTTTCATCCAGCATTTTTCATGACATCGATCTGGGGGAGTTTGTCTTATATATTAAAATCAGTAATGTGATCAGTATTACAAAACGTTTCCCAAATAATTTCTCTTTTGCAAGTATCATGTTGTTTTGTTCCCTCTTTAAAATAGCTCAAAAAGCCATTTTTGTTTTATTGACATAAAAGGATCACACCTGTGTAACTCAGTGGAAAATGCTGTGAGAATTTCTTCAAATATGTTTGGCGATTGCTTTGATCAGACTAATTCACATGGACAATTTTGATCATGCTCTGGCAAAGCAAGGGAGAGAAATGATTATCATCACATTTTTGCATGTTTGCCACCTAATTTGTCACACACACACACACACACACACACACACACACACACACACACACACACACACACACACACACACACACACACACACACACAGTTTGGCATCAATAATCACTTTTTAGCAAAGAAAATAGGCTTTCTACTTGGTAAATTAAAGAGTTTTTCCAGCCCTCCAGGAGTGTCTTACAATGAGGTCATGTTCATTGTGTTCACTGCACATGTCCATTCGAACAACGATTTCTAAGAGTTCATAAGTTAAACTTGAGTTTTTATCCAGAATAATAATGTTGAAAAACCCATGGTGGATACCTTTTTAAAATATTTATGCTTCTTCTATTACAGTAATGTTTGTTTTTGCTCCTGGGCATGATGATGAAATGCAAAATCATTTCCAAAAGAAAACCATTTCCACAAAGAAACGAAGGCGATGTCAATTTTTATTGTGTTCCCATTTGAACACCAAGCAAATATTTTTTTAACATGTTTAAATTCATAAGTCTTTGGTCAAAACACCTGTTTAATGTATTTTTTTAATGGTGCAAGTACAGTTGACTCCTCTTGTGTCTTAACGAGACAGTGTGAAGCTCAGCACCTTCGGGCATCAGGCTGAAGTCAAATTTCTCAAAACTGACTCACCTTTTTGCCCTCGTGACATTTTACTGAATCTGACATTGAGTCATGTGGAAATGTCAGTATTATAATTTGTACTTATTTTCTTTACCCCTACCTCATATATGATGAAGAGCAATGAACAAACAAGGAAAACGTCACAGTCAGCTAAAACACAAACATCAAAACAACCTAAATTAGAGGAGCGAAATCTGGACCAACATGCTGGAAGAATTTATTTTTCTTTTTGATTCTCTCAGACTCCCTGTGCTTCCCTCTCCCTCACAAGGGACAACACGTTTGTTTTTTTTTGTGTCGTCTTCATTCTAGCAGGTCACTCAGTTCCCAACATTATCAATTCATTACATTGTGACATAAATTCTCCCAAAAGTTAATTTGGAGCAGTCTTTTTTTTTTTTTTTTTTATGGACATGACCCAAATGAGCCCACGAAGAATTGTTTTGAGCATTTTTCAACAGTAATGGTTCTCGGTCAACCGTCAGACAGAATAGAAATTACTGTGTACCATATCGTATAGTGGACGTATTAATTAATGGGAAATTGTATCCTCAGTAAATTTTACAGCTGCTGTTTTATTTTGTTGTTGTTGTTGTTTTTGTTTAGTTGTTTTTAGCCATGATGCATGTCTTCTTTAGCTAGCAGCTAGTTGCTCATTTTGTTAGAGCTGCAGAGAACTGGAACATTGAATTGCAATCATCACTGGGTTCATCACGAGTGACACCTTTCATATTATATTTTTTCCATTGTTCATCTAAAATTATTAATGAGTCAACTTTAAGCACTATATTCAAACCTTTTAACACATTACATTTTTATTCTATATTTATTCCATAGCCTGTGTTTGCTTACAGTGACTGTGGGCTCGTCACTGCCAGGAACCTGTTGACACAATCATTTGCCCTTCCTTTTCATGAAGAAAATATTTAGTAGTGCAGCTTTAAGGCAGCGTCATGGTTGACCTGCCATTCACCTGTGACATAGCAGATGTACAACACAGTGATATGTAACAAAAGAAGAACATGTCATGAACGTCAGTGTGATTACGTTTTTTGCTTTTGTGAAAGGGGATTGTTGTGTTTTGACAGTATGACAATTGTTTTTCTTATTGTGTGTCAGCATGTAATGAAGAGTGCCCTCAGTTCAAGGGATTACACTGTCTTGATGCGCCTTACACTGCTGCGTATTATCATTCACTGTGTAATATCAGCAGTGTATGCTTAAAACAATGCAGGATTTATTTTGCATTATGTTGTGGAATAACTTTTTGGCAGCTACACTACCAGAATAACTTTCACCAACCTCCAGGCTGGATGGTGATGAGGATGATATTGATGTCCATTGCTCAGCAAGGTTAAGAGAAAGGCACTGGCAAGCAAAACAAATGGGCCCAGAAATGAAAGACAGAAGTAGCTTATTTAATTTTGTTTTTTAAAAGCAGATTTGTCCTTTAACCCAAACACATGCTTACTTATTTATAAAGCCAACCGCTGGTTGTTGTGTATTAATAACGAGTGCTTATTGACAGTGAGACACCCATGCTGTTCTGTCAACTTCTCAGTTTTTAACAGTGCACATGGCTGAGAACAGCTGAGTCACAGTTGCAGCAATCACTTTTAGTCCATGTAGCTAACGTTCAGTCTTCAGCCTTTTTATTGCAGTCTGATGTCAGGAAGTATCATTATTGTTACAGAAAGGTAGGACACAGTGTGCTGCATATTTACCTTGACAACACAGCTGCTTTTTAATGTTGTTTTCATGTGTTATTTACCGGCTTGTATAAGAGACAGTAAATGTCACAGACATACGTACCAACTCAATTTCCTGCATCACAATTAAACTTAATCTGTGTAATTCTGCAGTGGGTAGTTGGAGGAACTATTATTGTGTTAAATCCCTGATATAGATAGTTCTTTCTGAGACTAATCTTTATGTCGGTCAACACAAAATGAAATAAATATAAATTCCAATGACAGAAACAATTGTTTCAAGTTATGCAGGAAGCATTAATGCAAAATATTTGCTTCTTTTAGCTTCTCAAATGTGAGAGTGTTGTTTTTCGCTGTTGTATGTGTATATCATTGGTATTTAAATATTTGGACATGGAACTGATGACAAGCCATAACAAGTGATTAAAAGGCATCCCTGAATCAATTAAAACCGAGTTTAAGTCTGGTTTTGGACGCCTCTATTACTTTGGTATTTTTTTAACTTTGAAAACCAAACAATTATGAACACTGCTGGCATCCTGTTTTTTTTTCACATCTACAAATGTATTCTGCCAGTGATGTTTGTATTTATTCTACTTAATATATATCATAATTGAGTAAGTGATACATGGCATGCAGACATTTTTTATCCTTTGTAACTACTTGTGCAACTCCCTTGTCCTGATATTTATTTTTCTCGCCTGTTTTTGCACTTTTCACATATATTTCAGCACGTTGGGGCTTCAATAGGTGAGAAAACAGGGAGCTATTGGATCTGTGTCAAAACGATCTCTCAGAATTACACCTGTTTCTGGTTCAGTCACTTGTTGGGGAATTTATCAGCAAATTTAAAAAAAATGCAACTATAGAACGATACCAACAAATCTAAATAAGAAAATAAAAAGAGAACACGATTTTCCAACCAGCAGACACATTTAAATCGGTATAAAATGAACACTTAATTATAGTAAATGTTAACCTACATAGCTGCATTAGAACCAATGAAAATCTTCCCCTTTGGTTATTTAAAAAAAAAAGATGGCTGCAGGACACATGAATATATGACACAAATCTACAACCTCCAACTTGATAAGTGCTGCGCTGGTAGGCATAAACATATCTAAATAAGCGTTGGTCTTTGACTTGGCTTGCTTGCACATATTTTACATGAGTGATTTTACCACAGTATAAGTAGGGATGATGGTTATGTGTCAGGAAATAACAGCATAGACGGCGTATGAACGGAGATTTCTCCGTGTTTATACGCTCTGATACACAGGCGGTATTTTGATGAACTTTGAATGGATCTGTATGGCATACAGCAAATAAAATAAATAGCTGGGTCAGAATTAGTATGGATAGCATACAGTACATAACAAAGGAGTCATGAAAAATAGTTGGCCGTATTTGTTTGAAACGATTGCCATTTGCACTTTATTAAAATGTTAAGCACGTGTCAGGAGCTATAACCACAGGTGTTCGGCCTCTCTTGCACTCCCTCCATTGTAGATCATGCAAATGTGTTGCCTCTCCTAAAAGTCCTCAGCACGATTTATGCACCCCGTTTTATGTTGCCGATGATAGCAAGTGAAAGCAGAGAAGATAAATAAGCTTGTGAGGGAAAAAAAAAACAGAGACAATAATAGAGAGAAAGACAGAGAGGCTGTGAGAGAGAGGTGACAGAAGGGCTCAGCGTCTAAATTTAGGGCCGACCACAGCCAACATTCACTCACGCAAATGTTCTGTCTGCGCACATATTTCACACCGACAGCCAGCAGAAAGAGGGAAACGTGTTACATTGAATGTGACTCATTCGCTTGTCACCTGACGTACAGTTTTTCAGCTGCAGAAGGAGAATATGTGGCTCTGTGTTTAGTTTTTAGCTTTTTCTCCCCAGTTCTCTCTTTTAGCTGGCTACATGACTCATCATCTCCCTGTCCTGCTTCACCTAAAGGCACACATCTGCCCAGCTAGGATTAAACAGAATGGGAAGCGTGATTAAATGGCTTTGGCAACTGTCTTCTCATACATCTTAATAGAATTCACAAGTCTCTCTGTTTAGGGCAAAATCCGGCTCCGGTCTTGGAAGTTTTTTTCTTTTTTTTTTTCTTCTTTCATTTATCTGAAGTGAGGGGCCTCTTTGAGTCGACAACTGGCTTACTGCGCTCATGGGCAGGGCAGAGCAGATTAGTCAATTAAATGAAGACATGGAGGAAAAGGGGCTCAGTTTATGCTCGTCCTTAAGCCTCTATTCTGTTGCTCTAAAGAAGCCGCTGAGGGAAATCAAATGACCAGATTGTCGGGGAAAGTGAAGACAAATACAGCACATAGACATGCTTGAACAAACTTGCTGTAATGCTACAAATTGGAAGGAAATAACTTTCTCCAATTTGTGCTACAGAAGTTTCACAAACACTTCCTCTACTAAAGAAAGAACAACAGCAGTGGAAAGTGAATTTGTATGTTTACTTTACAACAACAAAATAAGTTATTCGTTATTCGTTCCAAAACTACAATCCCGAAATATAGATAGATTTAGGTACAAAAGTGACTTTATTACTACAAGTTAATGTGATGATCTGAGTTAAGACAAGTACAGTTATACTTTGTTAAGGTTAGATGAGCTTTAACTTCATGGTTAAAATAATATACTCGTGATTAAGTTTATGGAATGAGTGTGACCATGTTTTATTTAAAAAAAAAAGTGAACTCTGTTGGAAAAAAGACAATTATCTCATCTCCAGAGTTAAAGTCTGACATTGTATTGAGCCGTCCATCCTCTTGAACATATTTAATTTTAAAACTTGTGCTGAAATGATGATTCGGTCATTCTACTTAATAGAACAGTCTCTATGATTTAATAATTAGTGTGTTTTTTTGTTACCTTTGCAAACTGGCTGTTTCCCCTGTTCATAGTCTTGTTCAACTGGCCACTGGCTATAACACAGACAATATAAAGATGGACAGAGTCTGCGGATCTAAAAAGTGAATCCAATGTAAAAGTGCAATACCACAAAATAAATGATAATACATAAATTCACTTCTGCTGATCATAGTTCTGCTGGTGCCTCTGAAAATAATTCTACACTTATATCAGGACTCAAAGAGAGCTATATTTGACTGTGTCTGGTTTGAGATGGGTGAGTCAGGTTTTCCGTCCAAATGTGGTCACTTCTGGTTCCAGACTAAAACAGCAGTTCACAAACCAATGTGCGGGTTGCCTGTTAGGCTGTAGACTGATATTTACTGGACAGCCATGATAGTGGTATCAATATTCTCATCAAAATTGAAAGAGCATAAGAGTATTTCTGAAAATGTTCTTTAACAAAGAATAATGTAATGACCAGTAACATTTCAGTCACAGGGGGTGTTTTCCTGCTGAATCACCACCTTTTACCCAAAGTACATTTTGCTAAAATACATCTGATTCTACTACTTGCGATTGATAATTTATATATTGTCATATTGAAACTTCCACTTTTGCATAAATAATCTTAGTGCTTTATTCAACCACAGAGGAACATTTTTACAAAAGTCCATAATCCTTTTCTTTTGAGCATACTGATACAAAATACAACACTACAATACAGCTGAAATTGAATTTGAAGCATGATTATTCATTAGGCGAATGCTCTGTATAGATTATTTACAAATGAGCATGAATCTTTGAATCACAATAAGTGGAAAATGAATAATTTTAATATCAACTTTCCGCAAGCAGAGAATGAAAAAAAAAAAAAAAAAAGAGGCTCAGTAATAATAGAGGAGATAATTACGTCCCTCTTTGTCGTTGGCGGGGACGATAAAGCAGCATTGTTGCAGCAAAGATCCTTAACTAGCTGCATGTCTGCGTCGGACTTGCTTAAAGGTCAGGCCATTGTGTGAAATTAGCAAAGACAGAAAGGTCATTGAGATTGTTCGTGGCTAATAGATAAGACCCAAAGCCTTAATGGGTTCATGTTTTCCCCTTTTTATCAGGGCAGGATAAAGCACAAGAGCTGGCCTTTTGGTTTCCTATGGATTACACACACACAAACACACGGGGAGGAACACTTCCTCACAGACACAGAAAAACAGTCACACATTACGTGATAAAGGATGAGCTTTTCAGTCTGAGGTTGAGTAAGTTAATGAATAAGAGATGAAATATAAATGAGTGTACAATATTGTGCCTCAGCTTTGGGTGTGGGTGTGTCTGTATTTGTGTATCTCTGATTGCAATTTCAGGGCTTTAAGCCGAGGAAGATAAAGGAGGCGTGTTTTCAGGAAGTTGTGCTAACTCCTGAAGCAGCTAGGGTGCATGTCAGACTAATAAATCATGTCTTTTGTAACAGCACAAAGAACCACAAAGCAAAGGCAGATTCATTCGAAATCAAGACTAATAAATGAAATGCGATTGGCAGAATCTATCAGGTTTGCATAGGCTTTTCATCGAAGGGTAAGAGAAAAAACATTTAAGGATACGGGTGCTGGTTTTGTCAACTTGTCTTTTCTTTGTTATTTGGAGCAGTTCCTTTAAAACATATAAATTCAGTTTTATATTCTGCTCACATTTTCTGTCTGTTCTCTTGCTGACTCTGCCTGCAGTTGTTTTATCTGTTGAATGAAAGCTCATCTTTAGACTGATTGAAAAAGTAGAATATGATTTTTAATTATTTTCTCTCATTTTGGTTGATGTCCAGCGGCAGTAAAACAATATTTTTGTTCTCTTAAGATGGAATTATTAATCATTGATATTAGAGTTATCAGAAATATGAGAGAAATCAAAATACATAGTGAAAAATACTTTAAACGGCAAGAGCTATCCAACTATCTCTTCGCTGCAGTATACACATTTCAGATTAAAAAAAAAACTAAACAGCAAATATATACATTTTTATCTCAACTGTGTATTATAGTGAAAGACCAAAGACTCAAAGGGTCCTCTGCTATTAGCTTCAGCCTATAAGCTATCTAAATTATTACTGGTGCTGAGTAAGCAGTGTGAGAGATTCTTCTTCATGTCTTAAACAATACCTCTCTGAAATGTGTCCATTTAGTCCAGTCAGTTGTTGTTTATTATGAAATGCAGCATTCCATGTTGAGTGTAGTGTCCATACAATGTGATTGTTCTTTGTCTTAAATGTTGGCCACAATAGAACAAATAAACAACTATAACAGAAACATGAAGCAATATTTCCCTAAAAGTGGAAATGTATATCACTGATTACCTAAATATTGACTACTATTATTTTATGCATTATTTGTACACATGTGAACTGATGTATGAACAGTGAAAGGGGCCAACTGAAACTGCATTTGCACAGAAGCCAAATTTGAAGTGTCTGCACGTAGTTCTTGCGCTGTTCCCCAGTAGTTTGTTTTGTTTAATAATAAAACCGTGACAGGTAATGCACTCCACTATATCACCTCCTTAGCTTTTCTAAGCCTGTAAAAGAGAGAAAAAGACTGTGATGCTATTTGTAAAATAGACCTATGACAGATGTCACAGCAGTGTATGAACCTGACTCTGGCTTTCAGCAGCTTTTGGGAAAAAAATTAATATTTCGTGCAGAGGAAATAACTTTAACATGCTGATGATATCAGAAAAAATAGCCTCTTTACTGTGGTGAAGCAAACTAAGTTACATGTTCATGTGGGGATTATTGACTTGTTGGTTTCCATTGTATAATGTTGTAAGGTTCAGTTCTAAGGACTTTACCATGTTAAGTGCCCTAAAATACTTTTTCTGTGATTTGGCGCGATATAAATAAAATGGAATTGAAATTAATTGAATGCAGAGCTATTTGGATATTTGGAGAAGTTAAATTAGTGTTATATATAAAGTTAATGTAACGTACCTAACATGAATAAGACATAAATATGAATAAATGTGTGTGTATGTGTGTGTGTGTGTGTGTGTGTGTTTCTCAGCTGATTGTAATTGCTAATTTGTGTCTATCCCCCTGCCTTAAGTACTCATGGAAACATACTTTTAGCATTCAAATTCAAAAAAATATTTTTTCTTGCAGTGTCAGTCAGTGATTCAAAATTAACTATTTACTATGTTACAACTCAAGTGTAATTTAGGAATTTGTACCAATTTCTGTTTCTGTAATCTTCTCATCAGAGACAAAGCCTGTAGTTATGAGGTTGGCTAGAGACAAATCCCGGAGCTGCTGCACAGACAGTGACTAATATAACAACTCCTGGGAGACAAAGGCAGCAGCCACGGTGATTTGACTGGGATACGCAACAATTTCTGACTCACAGCTGGAAGCCCCACATTCAGATACAGCTCATTTGCATGCACCATCTCATGCAAAAAGATGTTGATTCTGGTGTGTTGCTTCACATATTTTTTTTCCATGCGAGTATTATTGAGAGAAATACCTGAAACAATTAAAGGCAATTTAATCGTTAAAAGAAGACCATTTAGTGTAACATAAGTATAAAAATATGATATCATTAATAATAATAAAATCCACTACTCATGTGGTTGATATGGGTCCTAGCTCATTGCCACCAGTGTTACAGCTTCACTGTCTTTAACAGAAAGCGGTGAGCAGCTGAGCAGCCACTCAGGGTTCCTCTGCTTTTATTTTCCAGGAAGTTTCTGGAGCCAGCCTGCTGGGAATCTTCAGTAAAAAGCAAAGTAGTTGGTGCCTATAGAGAATTATGTAATGCCTGTGTTAAAATAGACACACTCATACATGTCAACTTTCATTTTAATCAATGCTACATAAGTAAATGAATGATGGATTCCAGCATGCAAACACGTAAACACAAATAAGAATGCTTGATTGGGTGACTTTTGATTATTGAACGATGTGGCAGGAGGAATCAGGGATCTCTTCATTATGTTTATTATTGTGTTATCTGGATTTTTCCTTTTAGATTTCACATTAGTTTGAGTTCTTAAAGCTGCATTAAGATGTTTATAACCATTAGGAGACAGAAAAATGCCCATAGAACTACATCCATGACATACAGATTTCAGTCATGTTTGTGGCCACTTGACAAATCCAGTAATTGGATGTTTGGTCGGTGTGTTTCTGAATGAGCTCAACTTGTTCACCACACACCTTTGTACTACATTGTCCTTTATTGTGTACTCATGTAATGTTTTGCCACCATACCAGTACATGTTAATGTGAATACATTTCACTTCTTTATATTTTAGATATGGTTTAGATTTTGTGTTTACTTATTAACTACATTTTTTACATAGTGCCATGTTTTAAACATTATAATGCTTTCATGTAGGAAGAACAGAGTTTGAGTTAGTTTCTGCATTCGTCATTTAGCTTTTGCTGGCACAGCTTTCTTCTGTTTGTTAACTTAAACTTCCACTCGCTAAATTAGCTGAAGTAGAACAGCTACATGTTTTCAGAAACAGTTGACCTTTAAGTGTGAAAAGGCACATCAGATTATTTGGCTGTAATTCAGAAGAAAGAAATTTCAAGTTCACTGTAGTTTTGCTGGTTTAATCATTTGAAACAGTTTGGATCTAATTAGGGTACATCTAATGCTACCATGCTAATCATGCTAACATTGCTCCAGCTGATATTAATTAGACGTTCATAAAGACTGGAACACACTAACAGGTTCCAAGCTTTATCGACACCACCTTTTGGAGGTAAAACTGAATATATCCGCATCTGTCATCAGCTGTCATTAACGAGGTTCGGCTGATAGTTTTGACGTGTAGCTCGTCATTTATTGATTTGGTCTTTCACGTCTCAGCAGCAAAGCTCTGAAACCACTGTACACCAAACAACCCACACACAGAGGAGCATTTTGCCTCAGCACAAATTTCCCTCAGGAGTTGTTCGAGAAAACTGAGCTAGAATAGACAAAATATTTGATTTATATTTGCTATGTGGACAGAAACACAAATTTGAAATACATTTTAATGTTGCTTCATACATTTTCAAGGTGTAAATAAGAGACTGATTGCCAGCAAGTTTGCCATATCAATATCATTGCCTCTGCTGGATCCTTAAAATGATGTTGATACCAGTAGATGAACTTTGTGTCACCAGTAGCCATGACCAAATTATGTAGGCCACAGCTTTTTAAAAACAAGTCTGCTTGCAATAAACTGCACCTTTAAGGCTTGCAGTTTGAGTCCTGACTGCTCCCAGATGACAATCGGTGTTACTGGATGACTGTAATAATGGCAGGCTGTATAGGAGGACAGCGCTCCGTACAGGCTCCTTAAATAAATAATGGTAAATATATGTAAACACATGCACCTATCTACCCTTCATCAGTCACGCCCAATGAACTTTCTGCATATACACATCACTGCATTGGAAGCTGCGCTCCAGCTCTTTTAGCTTCCTTAATTAAGCCGACCATCGCTCTTCCAATTTCGCCCCATTACGGAGCTGTAAATCTAGCAAGCAGCTCCGACTAACAGCAATTTACCCACACAATGATGCAACTGCAGCCTAATCAGCCTCCATGAATAAATCAGATGGTGGGGGAAGAGGGAGGGATGGTAGTAATGTGTAAGCATGTATGTGGTTGTGCATGTCGGGATGTTTGTGACATTTACTTAATTGGTTTGTTTTCAGGGTTACATGCATTGGAGGTACCGTAGAGTGTACTCATGGAGTCGGCCCCAAGCTGAGCAGATGGACAGACAGGCAGTGTGAACAGAAAGCATCAAACATGGAAGACCTTATTGTTTTGCTCATAGTTTTCCTGCGGTCCGGTTGTTTCGTGTCTGTCAGTTTTGGCCGACAGCAAACTCTGCCATGTGTATTGTACAAGATGGCCTGTTTACCAAAGACAGGCCAGAATGGATGAGAATCTGCTTTGGGAAGGGAGACAAGTACCCATGAGTGAAAATACTGTTCTCAAGATGCATCATGCCGCTGTGGTATTTCACTGTGGTGAAAACTCATATCTCCTCTGCCACTGCTATCTTTGCTGTTATTTTCTGCTGACATTTCCACGTTTATATTCACATATATAATAGTGCCTTGAATATTTTTTATTTACCAATTAACTTGATAGGAAATGCAGTTTAGAGAGAACACCACCCCCACCCCCCACCCCTGAAATCTAATCAATATTTGGTGTGAGAACCCTAACACAGTTATTCAAGCACCTTTGCCATTAATCTTTGTAAAGCACTGTATACACTGATCAGTCATAACACTGAACCCACTGACTGGTGATGTATTAAGTATGATACAGTAGCCCTTTTTTCATGAGGATCATAATGTTTAGTTGTTATTAAATATGATTTGGGAGACGTGATTTATTTAAATTGTCCTTTTGGAGAAGGTAATTTACAGTGCTGTTGAACTGTAGTAGGTTATACTGAGAGGTGTTCATAATATTTTGTAATCCCAATTCCTTTAAATGGGGGGGGCACATATTATGGACACCTCTTAGTATAAACCCAGTACAGTTTAAAAGCACCACAAGAAAAGTTGTATTGCTGTGCTGTTATATTAAACTTACTGCTTCATCCGCAATGGTTTTAATGTTATGGTTGATAATAGACACACGTTGGAAGAGACACACATAATAAGGAAGAAGCAACTAATCTGCTACTTGTCATGAAAACACACCTGCACATATGCTGATTGATCATCTGATATGTTCTGTTTGTATGAAAGTGAACACTACTCATGAACAAACTGTGTACTCACACAGGTAAATACAAACACAGAACCTGTCTGAAAAAAGTATTCTGTTAGTTACATGCAATCATACAAA
The DNA here is from genome assembly GCF_022577435.1 of Embiotoca jacksoni. Classification (NCBI taxonomy): domain Eukaryota; kingdom Metazoa; phylum Chordata; class Actinopteri; family Embiotocidae; genus Embiotoca; species Embiotoca jacksoni. The sequence continues at coordinate 787,642 of NW_027185383.1, read as the reverse complement.
TACAATTATACTGTAATGGTGGACTGATAGAGACGAAGGGAATGCAGAATTGAAACATTTCCTTCAGAGTTCAAGAAATGGCCTCCATTCCCATAAATTCTCGGAAAAACATTTAATTTCAAGAGGATAATCTTACTTGCCAATTATAACATCATTTCAGTTTGAGAAATGAATTTGAAATGCAATGATAATCCTTTCAGACTATTGTACAAACAACCAATTAACTCTACTTAAAACTATATGTTAAACATACAATTGCACTTGTCCTCTATGAGAAGCATGGACACACACATGTCTCTGTGTGTGTGTGTGTGTGTGTGTGTGTGTGTGTGTGTGTGTGTGTGTGTGTGTGTGTGTGTGTGTGTGTGTGTGTGTGTTTGTGTGTGAGTTTGAAAGCATGTAAGCCCACCTATCTAAGTGCCAGCACTATAAAACTGTAAAGACATATTGTACATGCGATAAGAATGAATTGTAAAATAAAATAATACATATATTGAAACATATTGATTTAAAAAAAAAAAAAGGAGGGACAAAATGTGTGTCCACGAATATGTCTCCTGATCCTGAGAATAGGACAGGTACCTGTAAAGTCACCGCAAAGGATGACAAATCCAAGGCATCACTGAAAAATTATTTTCTCTTCTTTCTTGAAAAGTTGCCTTTTTGGCAGAAACAGAAACCACTAATAATAATACCAAAGCAAACAAAAGCTTTTTTTTTTACTCATGTAAGCTGAAGTGGTAACAGAGAGAACGCAGCGTGGTGTTTTGGAAATCTGCCTCATATCAGTTGTTGTTACACACAGCATGGCATAACTGTAAGCTATTTCTGCTGTCTAGCATTGTGACTTCAGGCCCTCATCAAGCTTCATAAAGTAAAATCATTCATCATGGTGCATTTTGTGTCATTCTCTGGCAAAAACTAGAAAGGCGTGGCCAGTGTCATTGCAGTCATCTATCACGCATCTCATCATGCATTGTGACTGCTGCCATCTATCATATTTCCCTTGGTGCACTCTGAGAGTCCAAGTATTCAGAGATGTCATGGTTTATGTATGCCCTGCTTGTCAGGTATAAGATGTGTATGTGCACTGTTTTAACTTGAGATGTATTCATAAGGATGTGTGTGTGTGTCAGCAGGAATAAATTTGCCTGTGCTGTATATCTGCCTTTAATGAGACAGCGAGATGTAAGATAACCTGGAGGCTAAATGTAAAAAGCACCTTTCATAAGTGCATTTAAGATAAGGAAAGGGATGAGACAGCTTTATAATGCACCTATATACTCCCACTCTTCTTTAAATCTGTATTCTGCATATCGCTGCATTATTCGTGGAAAAGAAATGCTGCCTGAAACCTTGCGAGCAAAGATGAGAGCAGATATAGTTTGATACCCAAAACATTCTGTAGCTGCACTTCTTCTTTTATCTTTTATTTTTGAAAAAAAACAACAAAAAAAAAAACAGAACCTGGCTAGGTTTGAGCTAATTTGTGGCTTTTGGCAAAACCCAGAGCAGAAAGACACCACACAACCAGATATTACAGAAAAGATATATGAACATTGGGCTCCTCCAATATATTGTGACAGACGTTTACCTCACACAGTATCAACTTCAAAAAGTCAGCAGTTGTTAGCTTTATCTAATGCTGAAGCTTCAGATAATCTTAATCTGGATGTTTTCTGACATTTAAATCACTTAAGAGATATCATAGCATCATTAAAATGACTTAACCATCCAGCTGCTGATAAAAATACTTTTATAGTCACTGCTGTACTGTATGCTAAAGCCAACACATGCACAGGAGGAGCAACTTGCAGAAAACGTAAAAGACATTTAATAGAATAGAGGGGATTTCATGCATAGCAGTGGCGATCCTAGACTCTCTGAGACCCCAGGCAATGAAGCCTATATAGCCCCCCGCCCAGTTGTTCTTGAATAATTAAATGCATACATACGTTTAATTATTTGAACAACATGGAAATGTGTAACATCAAATAATTACTCACGATAATACTGATTGAAACTATGTAACACAATCTTACATCCCAGTGCCACTTTAGTAGGGTTGGGGTGCCCTGTATTGTAATCTTATGTAAGGATGTAAGGAGGGTTCATAACTGTCATTACAAAATGGGCCAATATGAGTGGCCTCTTTTCCCAAATTCTTTGAGGGGCACCAAATATTAGCCTGGTTTGCCTCTCCTGGTAGTTCAGCAGTTATCTGTGGTATTGTCTCATGTTGGATAAGGTAACCAAGAGGTGGGAAGTAAGTCCATGTACTCATGTGATGTACCCAAGTATATTTTTGAGATACTTGTGTTGCTACTAACTATTGCTAAATGAACCCAATATTGTCCTTTTTCCACCACCGCCTTAGCTTTTCGTTAAATATTGATATTTCAATAAAAAGCTAAGACAGTGGATGGGGGGATTTAACCAATTCTTCCAAATCCCCCCCCCCCCCAAAAAAAACACAAAAAAGTCTCTTGTCATGTTTTTAGATGTCCATTAGTTCTCTCTAAATATTTGTAATTGTTTATAGGTATTTAAGAGATTTACATTTTGATACATTTTCTTTACTTTTAATTAGAGAAATAGTCCACCAGTGTAAAGATGGTCTTTGTACAAAACCTGAGTGTCTATGCACTTGAACGGTGCAAAGATTTTATAAATTGGTGCTACATGACCAGAGAAAACAGAGAAAATAGGCTCCAGTATCCGTTTTAGCTCAAAATGCAGAAGTCCTGCAAGCCCCAGAATGCACTGTGCTCGTTGCGTTCTCTTGCAGCCACCCCTGCGTCGTTTCTATTGGATAAGCTTGAACGGAGGTCCCGGTTAATTGCATCTAAGCCGGGGTGTCAGCAGGTGAGCAGCCGCCCGTTTGTTTAAAGCACTTTTTTGTCGCAATTGTTTCTACTTGCATTGTTTCCGGGTCCGGAGCGCTGTAAACAAATACAAATGACCTCACGCATGGAGAGAAAACTGCGGTTGAAAGTAATAGTTTCAAACCGGAGGACTAAGAACACAACGAGGACGTGAAGAGGAAAGAAGTGGAAAACATCGCTTTTCCATCTACCGAGCCGGGATTTTTGTTTGCATCCTCGAGGACCCAAAACGCACTGTGGACAGGTGAGGTTGTCGCCATAATATATCATTAGTACGATGTTATCTTAGTAGCTGAAGTACACTATGTTCACTGATGAACCAGAGCTTGTTACTTTAAGTTACACAAACTGCTTGCAGCTGAAACTGCTGCAGTGACATGATCAGTCTCTGCGTAGCAACTTCCTCATTAATTCAATTCAACTTTATTTATATAGCGCCAAATCACAACATAGGTTATTTCATGGCACTTAACACATTAAAGTCCTTACAGCAAGACTTTACAACATTATACAGAGAAACCCAACAATTCAACAATTCCCACATAAGCTGGGAGGGAAAAACCTCCTCTTTAAGGGAGAAAAACCTCCAACAGAGGGAAGGAAAACTTCCTCTTAACAGGAAGAAACCTCCAACAGAACCAGGCTCAGGGGTGGGCGGCCATCTGCCTCAACCGGTTGGAGTGAGAGGAGAGCAGAGAGAGAAAAGGACAGCATAGAGACACAAGAGAAGAACTGTTGGTGGAGACGACAAGCGCAGATCAGAGACATGCAGCTCCATGACGGGACATCTGCAAAAGAAAGAAGAGAAACTACGCGAGCGAGGGAACTGAATGGAGACAACAGACAATAAGAAAAAGCTATGGGAGAGAAAAAGATGGTGAGGTATGAGTCAGTTAAAGAGTAGGAGGGAAGAAAAGAAGCTCAGCATGTAACGAGGTCCCCCAGCAGCCTCGGCCTATAACAGCATAACTAAGGGTTGGTTCATTATCCTCCTGTTTCAATACTACAACCACATGTCAGCTGGAAGGAGAGTGAACACAGAGAACATATGTTCTACTGTTACACTGCATATCAGTACAATGTTATTCATTACATCAACAAGTTGGAATATTTCTATTATGACAATTTAATTTGGTCAAATTAAAAAAGTATTTATTGTGAATGGTATGATACAGCGCACTTCTGTTGTAATGATGAAAATGTTTCTCATTTTAAACTTGTGAGCCTTTTAAAAGTATTCCCTAATTGTTATTGTGACAGATTTTTCATTTGACCCTTTTTTTCTTACCAAAAACAGGTCTGCTGGGAGCTTTCCAGTGTCCTGCTCTAAACGGCAGACTTTCTCCTACATGGGAATGAGGAGCGAGCCCTTGTTGCCATCCTTAAGCAGGCCACAACCAAGACAGGTGTGTTTACGTGTTGTAAAATCCCAGCAAAAGCTAAAATGACATGTTTCGAGACTGAATCAGTTCAGTTCTGTGCATTGATGTACGCAATTCTAAGTGTTGTTGGCTCTTGGTGCCTGCTTTTTTTGCATAAATATATTTTACCATAATTGTAATGTAGCCCACAATTACGAGCCATTTCATAAATCCTTATACATATTTTAACATTCTAACTCAGAAAAAACATTCCTTCCTCTTGCAGGAGAACCACGTTTCTCACGAGTTAATTATGATTTTCAATCCACACACCACAGAGTTAATCTGAAGCATCGAGAGACGGCCGAACCCAAACATTCCCTACGAGACACTAATGTCATCACCTGCCTGCGCTGCCAGCCATCACTGAACCAATACCAGAGCCTTCAAAAGGAGCTGCAACAGCACACTTCAACAGCTGCTTCTGAAGCAGACTTCTCGGTGTTAAAGTGGACGGTGCAGTGATGATTGATTTTGTGCTGATTCAGATTAAAATCTCCTAATTAACACATTTTCAATATGCTTTAATTACCTTCTATATTAGTGCTATATGAGATCTGTGTTTCGCAAAATTTCAGCACTGGGATAGATTACAAACTGAAGTACTGTCAGGATGATAACTCCTGGAAATAACTGCAACTATTATACTGTTATAAAACAAATATGAAGTATAACTATTATACTGTTATAAAACAAATATGTGTTGTCTTGGTTGGTCTATAAATCAGTAGTTTAGCAATTCCTCAGATAAAAAAAAAAAAAAAACTTTTATAAATAACTATGGTGTAGAAGCAAATAGGATATTATACGAGATTATGTTAAAGTGGTCATATAGGTGCAGAATGAATCAATGGCACAAATATCTAATCTGTTATATTTATCTGCAAAAACAATCTATTTCAAGAAGGTCAAACCTAATATTCTCTGCTGCCTCAAGTGGCATGTCCTGAAAAATGAATGGGATGTAGAACAAACTAAAACCAGCAAATTCAAAGCTTTATTCACAAAATATCTGAAAGATATTTCAGAGTAAACTTCTATTTCACATTCAAATAATTGTGCAAGATGAATAGTTAGATCTCGCACCTTATAAAAAATTAAACAATGTCTAGGAATACTTTAAAGTTATAGTTCATCAAGGGCATCTGCTGTTTCTTTAAGTCCCTGGTGCTGTCTGTCAGTGATGTAACTTCACTCTGATGGTCTGCACTTCACTGGCTGGCAAAACAAGACGATTGCCCTTCCCCACTCTCTCCCTGTAGAATCCACTCCAAGAAACAGCAACAGGCTGTCAGGCCATACCGTCTGCAAAAAAAGAAACTTAGCGAGTCAATCTTATTTACAGCTCACAGAAAATGTGATACAAAGTACTTCAGAGTAATGTACATCATGTAAAGAACAAACATTTGATGACTACGGAGCATTTAGCAGCGGAATCAAAGCCTGTCCGTTTGAACAGACATGCAATCCGAGATGGTAAACAATCCCTGTTAAATGATACAAATTATAGTGAATATCATGCCACATTTTGAAGGCCATAATATCACTATGTTTCGCTATGAATTGAAGAGAAATGCACTTCTAGAGATTGCACAATGCTAACATAACCCATTTTTGTTATTTAGAACCAGGATTACACTATTTTCTAACATCACAACTTTTTCAGATGAGTGGCTGCGTCTGCTGTAGCGTAAACTTCCACAACGTTAACGTTACTTTCTGATGTAATCCTCCGGTTTGTGTAAGTGAGTAGGCAGCATGGCGGATGGGCTGTTTTGAGTTTGGAGGGGTGAGGACAGAACCCATTTCTCTCTGGCTCTGACTGGCTGCGGAGGCACGCTGCAGAAACCCAGGAAATAAACAGTCTGTAGTTTCTACCCCAACACCAAAGGTCCGCCATTTGGCGGGCTTTTACCGGTGGTCGTGCAGGGAGCTCTCGCAGCCAGCTACATTGTGGGAAATTACATATGTATCATGTATTTTCTCCAATTACAATCAATAGGTCTAATATTACAAAGGCAGCATCTATGTCTTCTGTACAACGTCCTGCAGAATTGTATACAATCATGTCAATGCAATTTTTTTTTAAATAGCGCAAAGATAATCAACACATTAAATTGGCATTCTGAGAGAGAGTGTCCTGAGGACATGTTCTGCTCATGTTTCATGTGTTGTATTTTCCCTGTTGCGTGTTTTTTTTTAATTGAGATTTGTCTTATTTCTACCTTTGATAGAATTTACATTCAAATTCAGTGTATGAACAGGTTATGAGACATTGGCAAAAGGTAAAAGTGAATGACTTGGGGGGGGGGGGGGGGGGGGGGTCAGCCGTGTATGTGTAATTTTGCAAAGTTGTTGATGATGATTATTCATTCAAGTATAAATTCCTTTTTGTTTGGAAACTTGTGCAGTCGCTACATTTCCTCCCCCAAAAGAAACATTCTCCTTGAAATTAAGTTGTCAAGCCTGACACCTCATAAGTCCAAACAGTTAAGCTCGGTGTCAGAACCATGTTGCTTGAAGCAACATAAATCCTAATAGCTGAGAGTTACCTGTCGCAGAGGGTCTTTGGGAAGGATAGGGTACAGTGGCAGCTGCTGCAGTAATGTAGGACGGATGGATAACAGGGGACCTATCTACCCCCGCAGTTTTGATCAGCACCCTGAGTACATGTGACAGCTCAAACAAACATCGCCGGATCTCTTTCATGTGTTTATTTCGCTGTGACACCCAGCTCTGCTACACCCTCCAACATTGCAAACTGGGCACGTAAAACAAAGACAGTGGGCTAGTTTTTTAAACAAAAGTCCCTGCTGATTATTATTTTATTTTAAAATAATTTCCACAGCAGCTCAGAGGAGCAACAAACTAAATGCAACCTCCAAATCATAAATATGAGAAATGGTTATATATTTCAATAAATTAATTCATGTTGTCGAGGACAGGGCATATCTGACCCATCTGATTGGATTAGAGCTAATAAAAATATACCAAACATTTTACCTCCTATCTCCTCATACTTTAACACACTATTAACAAGAAATGACAGCGGTGACACGCTTGGCTTCACGCTAAACACCATGACAAATTATCAGAGATCCCAACACAAACTGTTCCAGTGGATTTAATTCAACACTGCGACCCAAGACAGTGTTGACATAAACTCTATACACTCTTTACTATGTCAATTAATCCTGGTCCCCATCTTTGCTGTTGATTGCAGCAGATTTTTTGCCTTTACGCACAGTTAATAAAGTAAGTCTGTCCTTTGAGAATCCCATAAATCTGGTATAAAACACCCCATTCTAAATGGCCATGTGTCTTTCATTCATAGCATATAAAGCAGAGAAGAACCATCACCAGATATTAGGGAGTTGGAATTGTCAAAAACTCGGAGAAATTGAGAGTGTGCTACTGAAACAGCAGAAGAGGACTAGTGAGGTCGAAGTTGAATTTTCATCAATGTCACAGTGTGTGGGGGAATTTTGCATCCTCCCATGCTCTCATGCACAGGCCCTGTTCTGTCAGCATCGATTGTCTCTGCAGCGTCTGCTGATGCCTCGCAAAGCTAAGCTTGCTGGTCAATCTCACAGTGACAGTGGAGACTCCGGTGAACTAGATTCTGCCTTCAAAGTCACCTGCTAAAAACGTTCTTGTACTTGCGAGCTGTGAGGCAGGTGGGGATGTTTGTGGGGTGACTACTGGGTTGAAGGGTGGGAGGTAGAGGGGTTTGTTTTGGCTTGAGTTCTTTGTTTTCAATTTGTGGGAGCGTGTTCAAGCTCAGCTGGCAAATTGATTTGCTCTTTAAAAATAGTTCTCTCCATGTAGATTTTGTGTGCAGTCACCACCTTGAGAACTGGAAGTAATGTGACCGAATAAAGTCAAGTTTATTTGTGCAGAACAATTTCACATACAATGTCTCATAAGGCTGTACAGTTCCATATCAGTCTGAAATCGGAGGGGAAGTGTCATGGTGTTATTGTAAAATGACTTCCGCTGTCATCCGATCTAAATTGCAAGTCATTAGCTATTTCTGGCAAAAGCTTTGTCAGCAGCCCTGTGCTGAGAACCCTCCCTGATGAGGCAGGTTATACTGCTGATGCCCATCTCCACTGGAAATGACTATCTAATGTGGTAATTTTCCTGCTTTGCTGAGGGCCACCTGAAATATTCAACATCCTTTTTTGAAGACGCAATTTCCTATCAGCTAAAGTAGCATGGAAATATAATGGGATTGTATGGACATATACGGTTACAGCATTTTGAAACGGATAGGTGGTCCGTAACGGAGCTTGGGTCTGGAGGTAACATAGTAGCTGGATACTGTGTTCCAACACATATGCTTAAAGAATTCACACCTGCATATTTGTGTTTGAGTATTTCTGTGGCTGACTCCCTGTACATTAATTAAAATAAATATGTTCATATGCTGGCTTTTTAATATATATATATTGGACCAAAGACATTTAATTATGAGAATAATTTCTGAATCTGTAACTGTACTATTGAAATATTGATCATTACAGGGATTTCTCCATAGTGCTGATGGACCAAATAATTGATAACAAATACAAGCATCAACGTTTGAGAGTTAAAGTAAGCGCTAACAATAAAATTGAGGATGCTTTCAAAAACAACTCCATTTCATAGTAAGTGCAGTACACAGAAAAAAACTAAAACATTTCAAATCAATATTTGACCATCCGTTGCCTTTAAAACATAACCAGTTTGTAAGGTTACTTGGCTGGTAGTGTGTTCGGCATCTTGGAAACTTGCCACAGCTTTTCTGTGGATTTAGCCGTAACAGTGTGTTTTGACTTGCTGTTGAGACCAGGGCTCTGTGGCGGTCATAACATCTGTTACAGGATGCTTAGTTCTGGAGACAGTTATTTATGACTGTTTGGCTAGATGTTTGGGTTTTTGTTCTGCTGCACAAGGAATTTGGGACCAATCAAAGGCCTTCCTGATGTTACTGAGTGATTCATATAAATGAATGCGTGAATTTCAGCATCTAAAATGCCTAAACCTTTTCCACTGTGCTGACATAACATTATCCAATAGAAGATTGTGGGCAGGGAGTGTGATGATTTTACCGGCTAGTGAGGACAAATCAGGACAGTCAGAGCAGTGATTCTGAAATCCGTTGGCTCTCATCTCCTGTTCCGTTGCTGTTCCTCGATCTATTTTGTTTGTGAGGACACCTGTTACAACATAAGGAACTGTATATTGGGATAGTGAATTGGTTTTCTTGATTTGTTCTTTTCCTCAAGTGCTCGCTCATCAAAAGTGGACACCTCTAGCTAGACGGCCCAGATTTAATGCTTGTTCACTTGTTATTTTGCTTATTTCCCATGTGTACTTTATTCATGTATGCCACTCTAGTAACTATTTTCTTCTCCTTCATTTGCAGCATTTAGAATAAAAGTTAACACTACAATATACTAATTGACTAAATCAAATAAGTATGTAATTGGAAAAGCAGTGGCCCTCATTTTGCATATAAACAAATTAATTTTAAAACGGTTACCAAACTAATGTCACCGCCTTCTATAACTACTCTATATATACTGTATTAACATTGATGTACTTTCCATAAAAGCTGTTGTTGGATTCTTTCTTGGTCTCCCATCAGCAATCAGATGGATGGATGTTGCTCCTGACCTCTGGCCTCTGGCCTCTGGAAAAGGGTGTCAATAATTGCTTTTGTCACAACACACAGTGTCAAAACAAAACTCTGAGAGCCTTTCAAAGTAAGTGCCACACACAGTCACAGTGGAGTTTTATCCACTGTGGACCAATGGACCAAAGTCCAGGATAGAAAATAGAAAGAAACAAAATACATACATAATTAGTTATGGATTTGTGTGTTTGCTTAAACTACAAAGGCTTAGATTTGTTATTCATAAAAAAAAAAAAAAAAAAAAAAAAAAAAAAATGTTTGCATCAACTTAAACAACAAAATAGAAGTCACTCTTACGACACTGTCAAAACATTATTTGGAAAGTCAAATGGGTCGACATGAACTGCAAAATATAACAGATGTGCTTGTTGTGCTGTTTTGTGTGGAAATCAACTTATAAATGAAAATGTGTTATAATTAGATCCAGAAACAACAGATGATCACATTCTTTGACAGAAAGATAATAAATACTGTATAGATATTGTATTTCAACCATAGAATTAAAGATACAATAGTCTGTTGGGTTTGGAAACTGTTCCCAAGACATACAAATCTGCTGTGAATGGAGTATATCTTTTTATTTAATGCATTCTATTGAAAGTGCCGACAGAAATTGTCTAGAAGAACATTCCAAACTATTTTACTCTATGATTAAGGTTTGCTTGTGGTTAAGGTTTAGGCATCATTGGGCACTTTGACACGTGGTTTGCTTCAGTTGGCCTGGATCATAGAGATAAACAAAGCACCTCTGCCTTTCACAGTTAAGTAATTCATTGAACAACAATGTCATCCTGCACTTGACTCAAACACTAATATGTCCGTGACAAAATAACTGAGCATTATTGGTTGAGACTGCATCAGCAACAGTACTAAGGAACGTGTGATCATAAAACTGCTTGATTTACACAGTCACAAAGTCACAATCCTGGTGTATCTGGGAAAAAGCTTCACTGACATGTATGTGTCACAGAATTGTTGATTGACAGCTTTTATACCAGCCTAAATAAACCACAGTAAACAGGAAATGAGTTTGTTTTTTTTAACAGAACCAAACCAGTTAGTGTTGACAGCACACTAAAATGACTTGTGAGAGAACAGTCACGGTCACGGCTCAGAGAAACTGAAGTTGACTGTTGGTAAGAGGCAGAACTCAAACTGTGATCACTGGTTTCAAAGTCATGTGTCAAGAAATTCAGTTAAATAAAAGTTAAATAAACAAACTTTATGCACTTTCCCAAATACCACCTACAATACCTGGTTATGGCGTGTGCTCAGCATACAGTAGTTTATCTTGTCTGACAAAAACATTACTGTCAGACTAAATAATATGATGGACGAGATAGCCTTTGCCTTTTAGCCATACTAACATGGCCCTTTTAACCCCTCGCAGGCCTTCGGGCTCCACCTTGACTTATAACACCCAAGTGGGCTGATGCAGTTGATCTGAAACTGCAGTTTTAAAGTCAAATTCTTCCTATTGGCAAAGCTAAACACATATAAGCCTATCAGAGAGGTGGGAAGGTTAACAACAGTTTTAGCAAACCAGTCATTACATGAAGCTGCATAAAGACTCAAGCCATACAATTATGTTCACTCCTTTTAAACATGTAGGCGGCATATTAAATGTCCTCAGAAGAGCTTTTCCACTCCCTCATACTATTTCTTTTTTTTTTTTCACGGTGATTTAGAGGCAGGCAGATGAAACCAGGAGGCTGAATAGGAGCCTGAAAATGATGTTGCTTCTCCATTGCCGTTAAACTGAAAGAAGATTCAGAAAATGCCCGTGGATATAGATTCAGAGGGCAAGAGGGAAGTGAGTTATGTGAGGAAGAGGGATTGAGAGAGATGGCCAGAGCCCAAAAGAATAGAGAGATGAGAAGGGAGTAAAAAGCAATACAAGGCGAGTAAATGAGAGCGAGGCAGCTAAAAGATACAGCAAAGACAGTACGCATCTACGGCCTCCATTATCTTCTGATGCATTTTTTATATACTTTTGGAATTTAAGGAATTCATTTCAAACTTCTACCCCATGGAGCCACAGTAAATGACTAGTAAAAGGGGTGAGGCTATTCCTCTTCTCTAACATCCATGTCTAACTGTGGAGGAAAGCAATCACAGTCTCTGTACAGTGGAGCAGAGTTGGAGATTAAGCACTTTCATTAAAGGACAGTTCAATATTAACTGCAGCCATCAATGCCCTGGTCGCTAACCTTTTTATTTGTGGAGTAAGGTTTTCCACCTTTTAATGCTGCCAGTCTTTCTGTTTATTTTACTTACTCTATTATAATATTGTTCTATGGGTTTCTAATTGTCAGGCTCCAACTTCTGTTGTTCGGGAGTTTATTTAATCTCGCAGCAATTCCTTTATTTCGAGCTCAGTCTTTTATCAGACTTCTATCACCAGCTCGTGACAAATTTGTCTCCTTTTACAATTATTAAGATCCTGTCAAGCTGCTTTAGTTTCATTCACACACAATCATCTTTTTACAAGCAGTACACAGACTCCTCTGTCTATGCTAAAATAAAGTACAATGCAGCTACAGCTACAGTCGGCTGGCTGTATTTTGAGAGGCAGCAGCTACCAAATTAAGCTACCAGTTTCCATTTGCTTTACCTTTATTCCCCAGCCTTTATCTCAGTCATTTCTCTTCCTCTCTCTATCTGTGACCCTGGCTCTCACCGTGGGCATCTCTCATTGAGCATCAAGAACAGAGAGGTGTTTGTTTCTCGTTAGCTGTTGGCTGTATCCTCCCGGGGGACTTGGCTGTTTTGTAGCGATGCAGGACACATGATTGGAGTTGGCATGGCAGCGTTGCCAGGGGCACTGCGCCTCCAGCATCACAGCTCAGTTCCTACACTCAGAGAGGTAACGCGAGCCAAAAATGCTCAGTGTTTTCATGCAAAAGTCCCCCTAGGCAGTCATTTAAATAATCATATCTTCTCGGGTCTGTCTGACATGTAATTGTGCCTCTTTATATTTTGTGTAAACAGAATTCAAGGCATGTTGGTTTTTACCAAGTTCATAAAGGTGACTCAATATTTTCAAAGCCACTGACCTTTCCACTTAGCCTGTGTCCCTTCTTTGTTGCCTCTTTTCTCCTCTCTTACCCTGAGGGATCAGAGTTGGCATGACAGTGCTTCTCTGCACCCGCTGTGCTCCATGGTTTAGAACCCAACCCACCTGCTTATAATTATTTAACACCACAGTTTGACAAAGCTGGAAATAGTGCATGCCGAGGCCTCAGAAACATCTTAAATGCATTTGTGCTTGCATAAATCCAAAATAAGTTATGGATGTACTACTATGCTTATGTAACATTGATAAACAGTGGGAACTGCTTTCTTCTTATCCTGCCATGTGAGTCTCAGAGATAATGCATTATTTCTCAAGAGAGACCCTAAAAAGAAGGCAGCATGAAAACACAACAATGTCACAATAACAACTGCAATACAGACACATTGGCTAATGGCAGGTGCATTTCCATCAGTGTTGTTCAATTGGGGTAAACATATTTCTGTATCCCTTTAAAGAGAGAATTTGGGGAAAATAAAATGTAATTTGGCCACCACTGTGTACAAATGACAAATTAAAAGCTTCTAACTGCACAGCCATAAAAACGTTGACAGTTTTCACCTCACTGGCTTGGAAATTAATTTCAGATCATTTATAATGAGTTAAGGTCTTTTTTTGTGAGATTCATTTGCACTTCAATATTGTTGTTTTTGCCATTAGTACTTTCACATAGAACATGAATATTGCACGATAAAAAAAAAAAAAAAATCTACTTTTTTTTCATTCATGGTAGCGAGTAAGGGCATCGACCGATCACATTTTATGGAAGTGGAACAAACATCACATCGCCATTCCTGACAATGGTAATAACTTGTGTCTTCAGCAACATATTGTTATGTTTAGTAGAATCACAGAACAACTAGGCATTCAAGATAGTGAGTATTTTATTTCATTTACTTTTGTATTAGAGTTGGTAGAAAGCAGACAACAGTGTCACAGCAGGTTTGGCTAACGACTCAAAATCTCTTTTGTCAAGTGAGGAGAAGCAGGACAATAACTTCTTCACTGGATGATATTGCTATTGAAAAAATATCTGATATCTGAATCAATAGCTTGGATGCAAACTATTTGCAGGCGAGTATTTTGCATTTATGTTTTGCTTGTTTATACCTTTGATGTGTAAAACCTTTACTCAGTCAGCTGAATGAGCTGGTAACGCTCTACCATAGGTAATAGCATCAATTTGACATAGATAGTCTGTAATTGACACCAGCCTAAATTGGTGTACATGAAAACATTTCAGGGATTTGGACAACCGTAGAGCAGTAGATTAGAGTATCATCTGCAAATTGGTTTAGTCTTTTATAGAAACAAAGGCCCCATCCTTAAATTTAAAAACTATTCAACTGAAATACATGTGTCATCATGCCTGTTCTAAAGAGTCAGACATAACTCAAGAAATAATCTCCATGTTCAAACCCATAAATTGCACTAAATATACTGGTATTTTTAATTTATTGTTTTTTGAGAACACGTGTCAACTGAATAATTTAAAACAGGTTTGATGTATAAACCACTACACATAGAGGCTTTAGTTTTCAGTTATCATTTGCTTGATTACCAGTTTGCAAAAGCTCCCTATTGTACCATGAAACTATCCCAAATTGTGTTCTTAAAAGTGTAAAAACAAGGCAGAGAAATACAGAAGGAACATTACAGAGCAATAAAGGGTGCAATTATAAACACAGGCTCACAGTTATATAGCATATACAGTATAAAAAAGGAATCTGTGTTTTGCAGATTAAATGCCTCTACTGCCCAACTGAAAAATGCTTTCACTTTTAACGGTTTTCTGTGCTTGGAACCTGTATGCTGAAAGGAACACAGGGAAAAGTGGTCAACTGATGTGACTCTCAGAGCTAAATTTTTCAGCCCAATTCAAATCAATAATGTTAAGTACTCTCTCAGTGCGTTTACATTGATAAATAACCTTGCAAGAAAACATGAGCTGTGAAATACAAGAGGAAAATTAATGTTGCTCTTGAGGTGCATTCTTCTACACTGTTTTCTGTTCCAAACCTTGTTTTCACTATTTACTTTGAAATCAACTCTGATGAGATCAAGTACATGCTGAACAAGTTTCATTTTTCTGGGGCATATGAAAAAAAAAATAAATCTAAAATCAAATTTAAAATTGCGTCTCTGTGGTTCTAAAATAGATGCTTGTGTTTTTCTTAGATTTAAATGCAACTTTGTCTATCACTCGCTTGACACTTTTCTTCATCCAGAGACAGCCCTTGTCTAAAAACCTCCTAACCTTCCTTACCCTTGTTACACACCTGTTCCCTCTCTTCCTTCTGGGGCAAAGAGCCAGCAAAGCTCTCACTCTCTCTCTCTATTGATCGGTCTACCTTAAGATGTTTTAAAGGTCTCTCTAGCCTCTTCCCCAGGAGTTTGCACTGAAGTTAAAGGGGTGGCAGAAGTCCAGCTCCCGAGTGTGTTGTTAGCTGAGTTGTCATACAGTGAGAAAGGGGAGAGAAGAAAAAGAAATAGGAAGGCATGTTCTAATACAGAAACAAATGAAAGGAAGGGTTGACCAGGATAGAGTTGGAGTTGAATTTCCCCTTTGGTAAATGTGAAATTTTAGAAGTTCTGTATTTCCTAACTTCAAAAACTCATTTGAAACTGGTGCACAGTCGATCGGGGATACCATGACAAGTCCCGGTGGGATGGCGGACTATCAAAAACTTTATATGGATTTTACTAGCTCTGTCTGCCTTTTTACCAGCCTCCTCAATGTTTCTATAATTAGGGGTATGCATATGTTATGGGATAGGACTTACAATATTTAATCAACCCTCACTGATCCAACCCGAGTACCATGAGGGCTAGATTTATTTTCCAGTGATTAGAACAAATAAGACATAAAAGGTTCCTGAGCAATTCAGGGCACTTTGAGTGGTTATGTAAAGAATTTGTCCAAGTCCTTTGCTTCTGAAAAGTCTTTGTACTTGTCCTGGCTCCTCGAAGTAGAACACAATTTACTGGGAAAAAGTTGAATACAAATACAGCTTATACGTTCACAAAAGGCTCTGACAGGAAAAGGTTGTCAAAGTCAAACAAAGCTGAACGAATCACTGTGGCATTCTTTCTTCTCCACTTCTTGGAGTCTGTTTCTTCAGTGAATTGAAGAGTGTAGTTTGTTGTTACTGCACTTATAATGGGAGAAACATCCCTTTTCAGAGGAACTGTAGATTAAATAGAGTTTTGAGGTCTGTTTTGTGACAGAAGTTCACTTGAAAGCAGTGGGCCTCATGTAACAATCACTCATATGAATGGATTCATTCTTAAGTGTATGAGCAAAAATTAGTAAAAGTTAATATAAATCAATAAAGAACTCTATATATTGACCATTTTTTCTTTATTTGATATTCTTCTAATCATTCATGAGCAGTGTGGGCCACAACTCCACAGGTTAAGCCTATACCATTCGCCCCCCCCATGAGTTAAAACACTAAAATGTCCCAATCTGCTGTACATGCCTATGGCATACTGTGTTTTTTTTTTTTTTTTTTTGCGGCATCTAATTTCACATCAAAGCATCCCTTTTGTATATCTGTCACTGTATGGCTCTACTGGTGTATTGACAATCGGACATACTGGGATACATTTTGTTCCATAAAGTTTTTGCACTGTCTGTCTTGTTAGTGGCCCTCTTCCCATGCCTGTTATTTAGGGTGTATAGGAGAGGGTGCTGTGTGCATGTTTCAGAGCTAAACGCACTGGCCAATCACAGCCAATTTGTGACCAAACCTCACCGATCCAAGACGACAACTGCACCTAAAAAGCAGCCATGAAAAAGCTAGCTGGTGGGATGGCGATATTTAGCTTCCACTAAAGCTAAACTTAGCTAATGATTTTCTTCAAAATAAGGAAATCATGATGGAGATCAAAAACCCAACTGAACTCCAGCTGTAGGTAACTAACTATATTTATAGCAGTGAATTAATGACTGCCATCCCAGCTTTTGACTGTTATTACTACTATTTTGATTTCGGCATAAATCATTTTTTGCCTTGGCATGGTTAGTACAGTCGCCTCAAAGCAAGAAGGTTCTGAGTTTGAAAGACTACTGTCTTTCTGTTTGGAGTCTGCATCTCCTCACTGTGCCTGTCTGCAGGTTTTCTGCAGCTTCCTCAGTCCAAAGGCATGCATGTTAGATTAACTGGTGATTCTGAATTGGTCGTAGGTGTGAATCTAAGTGTGAATAGTTGTCTGTATCTCTGTGTTAGCCCTGTGATGGACTGGGGACCTGTACGGGGTGTACCCTGCCTCTTGCTCAATGTCAGCAGCAATGGGCTCCAACCCCACCCACCCCGCCATTCCCAAAGTTGTAATTGAGTGTGCGGACACATTTTTCCCTCAATAATTATTTTGTCTTGTACCTGACCTCATGTGCACACATCTCTAGTTAATTTATTTATGTATTAATCTAGTTAATATCTTGTAGTCAATTGCTTTCTTTGTGCAGAGAGCCGTACCGTTTTCAGCTTTTTCTTTCTTGGTTGGTATTTTTGTCCAGGTTGCCTTATGGAGCAATTTTGGGGTATTGATTGTACTCGTGCTTGTACTAATGAAGCTCTCAAATATGCACTTTTCCATGCACAGGTTGCTTTCCTAAATTTAACAATTAACACATTGTTTTGAATCTAGACAACTTTTGCATGAATTCCAGTTGTTTCTCTTGCACCCCCAAAAATGTGCTTTTGGCAAATTAAAGTTGGAGCATTTTGTTTTTTGTCTGTGAAAGTCCAAGTGACCTGATTTTACTTAGCCCTGTCCCTCCTCTTCAACACTGTCTCCATTTTATCTATGAGGCCATCACCGAGCTCAGTGTGGTCCAATCTATTTTTTTCATCTCAGCTCAGCTCAGTTCAGCTCAGTCTTATTAGAGTGGAATGAAAGCCCATGCACACAGCCACTTTACAACGATATCACTTGGGGGAAAATTATTTGTCAAATGGCTTTGGCAATTCTAAAGAGCCTGGGGAGAAGTTCCTGTGTTGGTATAGTGGGAAATAGGTAGTTATAACAACCCTCTCCACCCCCCACGAAGCTGCTTAAATCTGAGAGTAGTTTAGGTGATCAATTCTTCCCTTTCTGTTGTCTACAATGCGAAAAAAACAAAAAAAAAAACTGCTTTCTCACTGATTCCAGATAAGGCCACACAGCAGTTTTTCCTCCTCTGTTGTGCAGAGAAAAATAAGATATTTTTCAAAAAATGTTGCTGCATTGAAAGAGCAGAGAGCAAGGAGTATACACGCTCCACATATACTAATACTGCAGAGGCGCCAGCAATTCTGACAGGCAGTATTGAGCAACTTTTACAGACCGAAAAAAAAAAAAAAAAAAAAGACTTCCAGAAAGAAACATTTCCAGTCTCTAATCTTTACTGTAGGAATCAGGTGAGTCAGTGGGTGTAATTAATTCAGAGCACTGTCAGAACTATTGTTGCATCGATCCACAAAGTGCAACCCCAGTAGAAAAGCCAATACATGTGTTATTGATCTAAAAATAGTAGTGGGACTCTGTAAGCCTGGTATATAGTGCTGAAGCTAAAGAGACAGGCAAAGTGGAAGATCACACTATTAGTGACTGTATTCCTTAATACCAGTGAGCCCCACTAATTTTAGCTGCAACACAAAGCGCCAGTGATTCGTTCAAACACCATTTCTCGTGTCTTCGGATGCCCAAACGTGGGCATGTGCGTGTGGGCTAGTGGTGATCATGATATTGTGGTCAGTGGTTTGGAGAGAAATGTAATTCAACCACAATATATTCCTGATTGATTATATCTAAGTAGATCCTTCAAGGCACACGTGGGTAACACTAACATTTTTAGCATTTACATCCGTTTGAGTCATTGTTACAATGCGATCATGTCTGTTTACAATCTTTTTTTAAGTCTTCTGTAATACCTGCTGCCTTTTCATATTTTGCCAATCATCCCCTTACAAACAACGTTCGAATCAATTTGACTTTACTGCCAGAGGCTGTGTTTGAAAAGCTAAGTTAATGTTAATGAGACCATGAATTAAGTCTGTTGTATTTAGATTAGATTCTCTGAACTGCATTTTGTTAAGTCTATTACCTGAATGCACATCTTCATGTGGGTGATACACTATGATAAGAAGACCATGTAGGGTGTATGTGGCTTCTCCTTGAAAACATTTGTTAAAAGTAGCATAAAAACTTGTTTATACACAGGCTCAGGTTGCAAGCCCCTTTTCTGACTGTGACAGCAGCAATCATTTTAGCCACGCTAGCAGCAGGGCTCTAGGGATGGTAAGGCTGGTCATTCAGTTTGTTGGTCCACCAATTGCATTCAGAGTGAATTATCACCACCATATTGGCTGCACTTCCAAGAAAGTTTGCCAGTGTGGCACCAGAGTCCTCCATACGTATGCCCCCCTGTGTTACTTAAACAACTAAACCATTTATTTTTCTCCTTTGCACACATACATCAACATTAAAAATAAAAAACAACATAAAACATACTGCGTAACACTGATAGATTTAATGTTACCCTTATTTTCCGTCCTACCCGGAGAAATACTATCTTCTTCCTTGAAGATATAAATGGATGGTGGTTAAATTAGTGCAATTTGCATCTAATGTGAACCATTAAGGACATTTTCATGACATCTCCAAGTCAGACTTTTCCCATTTGTCCTGGCAGGGATAACGTCAGCAACAGATCAGTAATGTGCAAGTAATGTGTTTTACAAATGGGCTTCATTATTGGGAACACAAAATAAAGACATAAATCAGTCTTGGTCGTGGTAGCATAAATGTGCCTGGAACAAAATTGACTTGACCAATAATGCTAATTTGCTTTTAAAAGGGATTGAAGTTAAAAAAAAACAAAAACAAAAAAAACCCCACACATTATATTAACAATATGGATAAAGGTTACCACAACAGAGGAAAAAAAAAAGCTCCTCAGACATTCTTTTCAATGAAATGTTCAAATGTATCATAGTGACCAGGCAATTAACATCATCAGACATGAAGCAAAACTATGAAATGTCCTCATGTGGAAGGACACATGTTTACATTCATCTAAATAAATCAGCTATATTCATCAGGCTAAATCAAAAACATACTTAGAGAACAAAGCCTCGCTTCCCAACTAATAGTGCCAATGTAAATCGGAGGAGAATGACGTTCAGAAACCATTATGAGAATCTGAAGCAATTTCTAAAACTTGAAGGTCCAGTCAGCTCAGTCTTACATGAGAATATCACTGTCACTCTCATCATATTCATGCTTACTATGAAGCTAAAAACAGTAAGTAATTAGTTTAGCATAAACACTGGAAGCAGGGGGAAAATCATCCCAACAGCGTTTCTCAATTTTACACATATATTAAGTTTTGTTCGTGGCTGTAGCTCGTTGAAGCCATGCATAAAGTGTACAAATTAAAACCATGAAAACGTTCCACCCTGCAATTACCCACCAACCACAACTTTATGTTTTTTCACATCTGTATGGTTATAAATATATAATTTATTTCCATATATCATCATTGTAGGAGACCATTTTGGTAAATTATTCATCATGCTACATGACTTTTTTTTAATCAAGGAAATGCTAAGGCCCTGTGAAATTCAAAACTAACATCAGTGTGCTGATTAGAAATACAAATATTATTTGACATTTGATAGAGAAAGAGGGATACAGTAGGACAGGAGTGGCAAAGAACCGAGAGAAGGAGAGACAGTTGTAACGCCAGTAAAGCAGATGATAACTTGGCCCCAACATTTCTGGGACATTTACAGTCCAGAATCAATCTTAACCACAACAATCAATTTGTGAACCTCCCCAAGAATATCAAACATGTTTGATATTTACAGCCATGTACGGGGTCCTGAACTGTCTTGTGGCGTGTGAAGCATTACAGAGACTGCAGATAGCCCTGTGCTTGTACAGAAAAGAGAGGGTGGCTCACATCCGCTGTCCTTCTTATTTGAATTACATATCACAGGAGGTCCTACAAAATTAGAAGCCCTGATGTCAGCAGGATATATCAAATCAGTCTTTAAATGTTTAAGACCGATAGCAGAACAAATTCTAAACAAATTCACATCGTTAGTCTCACTGTTGGGTCTAATTTCATAATAATGTAACTTTTGAAAAGGTCTTCAAAAAGATAGAAAACTATTTTCTACACAGGGTTTATATGATGCTCCTGTACACCATTGATTCTTAATGGTGCAGTAATGTAGTAATGCAGAGACAAAAGCTGGTATTATATATAATTACATAATGTGTAAATGTAAAGACCACATTTGATTATGAGTTTAGTATGTGTTGAATTATTTAGTTTGTTCTCTTTATGTTTGAATCAGATTACACTCTGTGACATTAAATATTCAAAAATCGTATTTTTTTTGTAGCAACTTTGCGTTTAGATGTCCAATCACAATGTTAGGTGCTAATAATTGCTCTGTAGAAGAAGTAGACAATATCACATGTACAAATGTCAATGCAGGACCAAAAAGGCAAGAAAATGTCTTCTGGTCGTGAAATCGTGAGGCATTTATTACATTGTTTTACTTTTGAAGTTTGGTTAACTTGGTTTTCAAAGGCACCATCAGGCACATTTATGATTTGTCTGTGTTTATTTATTTTGTATTTATTGTCTCTGATGCATTTTTTTTTTACTGCCAATCCCATGCACTTTTCTTGTAAAGTGGTTTCAACAAGGTTGTTTGTTCAGTAAAATATTTCAGTTGACAGTTAGCTTTCACACTTCCCAAACAAACACCATAGTTTAAAATAACCCAACCAAATAGGTGAGGTGTGAAAGCTCAAGCAATTTCTGTGCCTGATTTTCAGTTTTTGTCCCTAACACCCAGTATCTGTTGGTTTGTGTCCCTTCTCTGAAAATATAAATGCGTTTACTGCCGTCAAAACTGGTCAAAACTTGTGTAATTTCTAAAAGAACAAGAGCACCTCTATTATATAGTTGCATTTTGTAATACTACCATTAACCATGTGTTGCCTAATGTTGCCTCAGAACTAAAATCTAAACTGCTACGGCTTGCCTCGAAAAAAGGATGCAAAATATCCACAATTGGTCGCAAAAGTTCAAAATGGATTTGGTTCTCCAGAGTTACAATAATTCATAAATATCCATGGAACCAGTCATCTCGTGGTTGATACACTACACCTTCAAAAATTGTTTCACATCAGTTTCACAGCTTTGAAACTACTTTTCTTGGAGTTTATCAAATAAAGACAGATGTAAAAGGAACAGACTTCAGAAACATCACCATGTGCAGCAGCAGCAGGATTGAGTGGATGCACATTGTAACCTGAGGCCGAAAGGAATAAGACCATAACAATCGCTCATACACACTCCTCATATGAGCCCGCACTTAAGACATGTACGGCAAAGAAGCGGGATTGCCACATTGAATAGATAAAGGAAAACTTGCTTGCATGTGAGTTTCTAAAGTGCTCGTGGGGAAAGCAGCACAAATATGAGTGGCAAGATTAAAGGAAACCCAAATGCCTTTTTTTCCCTTTTCTCTCACTTTAACATTAGCTTTGAGACTGGGGGAGGAGGGTGGTGGTGTGGTGTGGTGTGTGTGGAGGGGGTGAACTTTCAAACTGTTTTGCTAGTAATATGTGGTGTGAATACTGCAGTACAGGGTTGCAAGCTCTTATTTTAAGTGTCAGTGGGAAAAAGGTTAGATAAGGTGCATTTTCACACATCTTCTGTTGACAGTATCTCAGGCTGCTTTGGGCTAATCTCTCTCAGCTTTGAAAGTGCTGAGCATTCAGTTGGAGAAACATCTGCCATCCAAAATTGCTTTGACGTTTCAGATCAGCTTCTGAGATAGTCAGAAAAAGAAAAAAAAAAGTACATGGTTATGGGTCATTTTAACAGATAAATATTTTGTATTTATTGCTGACCCTGTGAGACATAATCTTATGCTACAATTACAGCTTAATTTACTCAATAACTTTAACCTTTAGGATTTGCTACTCTGAATCACTAACTTTAGATTTGTCTTGTGGTCCCTCTCATGGTTTTGCACCTACTGTATGTGTGTGTTGAGTAGAACTGATGATCAGAGGTGATTTGCTTAGCATGAAAATGAAAAGAAAGAGGAAGCTAACACTGCTCTGTTTCAAGTGATTTAAAAAAAAAAGCCAATCGGCTCTTTTAAAGCTGAGTAATTTACCCAGTGTATCTAGTAAACAAACTGTAATGTAAAATATGTGCTTTTTTCAATATTTTTCAACTAACCAATTAAGCTTTCCGCCTATGTGGCAGAGTATAGGCTACGAGATATGGTTTATTAGCAAAGGTGGTATAGATCTCTGTACAAACACAGTAGTACCACATTATCATGGTATAGTAACAACACAACTTTTTGCTGAGCACAGAACTGGCTCCCAGCTTTTGTTGGCTAAAAAATAGAAACACTAGAAAACTTTTAGGTGTAACTAGACTCCAATTCACCAGGTAAATAAATGCGTGTGGTCACACTCCAATGAGGATTGTGTCCGGTTGTTGCATTCTAATAGCCGTAGACATCGGGTTACTTTTGAGCAGCCTTTCACCTATCGGAAATGACCACCATATACCATATGTTGTACACCAAAACGCTGCCACTGCCAAAAGTGTTGTTTTACATCATTAGATTCAGCCAACTTTACTGGTCACTGCTTGGTCTTCCATTTAGAGTTGTTAAGCAAACCCTGATGTGAACAGGGTTTCCAGAATAATCACAGCAATGACCAGCTGTGACCGATAGTCGGGCAGAGCCACGTTATAAAACTCTCTACAAAAAAACAAAAATGTATATTTCCATGTTCCTATTTTGTAAGGACTGAAAAAAGAGATGGTTGCCACAAATTAGGGTATTAATCAGTGAGCTCTGAATGTGTTTAAAAATTGAAGAAATAGATTGAATAAATACATTATGGTCTAATAATGTAAATTGTTCAACAGTGACACTGTGAATTACAAACAGATTAAACATCTAAGAGAAAAATAATCCATGTTAGGTTGTAAATTGTTACAGATATTAATTAAGTTTTGCTTTCTGGAATTTGAATTGATTGAGGAAAAAAAAAGAAGCTTTACCTTCAAATTTAAGTTCATGTATTAAAACAAATCGAAATCTAATAAACCACATCCATTACTATGTTAAGGCAGTATCACTTGAGACATGAACATCGTGCTTTGTCGTGTCTTGTTTGGCTAGATGGTTCATAAATCGTTCTTCCCAATGTCCCAAGTTCCCAGGAATAACACTACCTTTAATAGTGTAGTTGCTTAATCAGTGTGCACTTTGTGTCTGCTCCGTGTAATCTAAAGTGTGTGGCAGAGTTTCCATGTACGTAACAGTGGCTACACTGACACTTTATGCCTGCAGAATGTCGATGTATTGACTTTGCTAACCCAGATACTGGAGTAATGCTCCATTAAACTAATTGTTTGAGAAGTGGCGGGGAGCTCTCAAAGGACATGTCGCACCAATTAAAAATGCATGCACACACACACAGATTTACACTCACCTACATACAAGTAGAAAGTCAATGAGCGCTGGCCTTTGAGTGTGTTGCGAGTGATTTTTAAAATAGTGGTTGGGGCTGTTTGGAGATATGTCAGTAGATGCGTTGCTATTGATTCCCTCTATTAACCTTTACCTCTCACACATCCTCCCATCTCGTTCATGCATCTAAATATCATACACGAGAGTTGCAAAAATGGGCTTAAACAGTGAACTCATACATTATGGATGTATGTGAATGAAAATTAGTAACAAGTGTGTGAAGTTGTTGAGTGTCATTGCAAACTAATTTTAAAGTTCATAATAAAAGTTGTAGTTGCGGCCTCATTGTATGCTCTGAAAAGGTAGAGTGTTTCTTGAGCTTTTTTTTTGATGACACTCTTTGGTGCAATTTCCTGATGTCTAACCTTGTCGCTGTCATACCTGTAATCACAGTAAAGAACACACTGGGTGTCATTAAGTCTCTTGGGTGCCATCACATTAAAAGTTCCATGAGACAATCTGATGCAATGACAGCGTGTCGCACATGAATGGTGGAATTATAGGGAAGAGATCACAGACAGACAAGGTTGTTTAGAAATATCTGGTAGAGAATATATAATTCAACCTTCATTTAACACTTGTTTTAAGACTGTACAGAGTTTTATGCTTGCTTGGTTATGAAGCACATGGCTCAGTAAGTCTTAATGTGTCACAAGTGAAGGACACGAAATAAATTACTGGAATTTGTATTTATAACCAATTTTTTTATAGTTTCCATTTATTCGGTCAATTTCACACCCTACCAGTTTGGCTTAGTCCATTTAGCCATGAAAGATGTTAACTGAACCAAGGCGCTGTACGGGGGCCGAGAAAAAGATGGGCCTTGACCCATTTTGTTTTGGATTGGATATTATAATAGCTTCAATTCAATTCAATTCAATTCAATTCAATTCAATTCAAATAGCTCAATGGAATTATAATGTGGAAAACACTATCAAATATATCTGACAGTGGTGAACTATGGCAAGAGCAACATCCTATGAGAACTGTATAAACAGAGGATTTATAAAACGCAGTTCAAACAGACTTGCATTGTGAATGTTTGTACAGGTACTCATTAAAAAAGTCATGGAGACTTGGTTACAACTATCCCCTCATCATAATACAGAACAAGAAGCTTATCCTGATTTGTTTTGTTCAATGTTATCTGTCATGTAATGTCAAATTTATAGATTTCTAGGTTCCAGATTTGTTCTGCAATTTCAATGCGGGTCGTTTCACCATTTTAAGACATAATGATTATCAAAACAATTAAAAATTGATCTTAACAAATAGGCTTGTTGTCTCCCTACATCCAGTAGTTAGTTTGGTACTAAGCTGTATTCATGGAAAATAGTAGTGTGTGGATAATTTGTACAAATTGCAATTATATGTACAGAAGCACAAACACATTTTCATCAGTGTAAAAAAAATCTGGGCTCACCATCAGCTTCTGTCAGCTGAAAATGACATCATAAAACAAATTCTAACTTATTGGCTGACATGAACATAACATCAGGAAGAATGAATAAAATTAAACCTCGTGTTGTCCTTTGGTCAAAATGACCTGCAGCTGTGTTCAACCAAGTTCTATTTTATTTTCATATTGTTTGGGATCATTGGTGACAAGGAGGCTGTGAGGGTTTCTTTAAAGAATGATGACCAATGATCCCAAAAAAATATAAAAATATAGAAATAAAATAGAACTTGGTTGAACACAGCTGCGGGTCATTTTGATCCAAGGACAACATGAGGGTTAAATAAAAGATACCCATCAATGACTACATATTCCTGCTTCATTTATAATCTACCATTCGTAATGTGAAATAGACCAGAGATTTACTTTTCTCCTTGGTTCAGACCAACTGATCTTCATGTGTGAAAGCGAAATCAAACAAAACACACGTTTTTTGTTGTTTCTACACAATTTCTTACAATCTGTATAACATGTCTGCTGTTGATGCTTCAAACAAACTTATAAATG
The DNA here is from genome assembly GCF_022577435.1 of Embiotoca jacksoni. Taxonomy (NCBI): domain Eukaryota; kingdom Metazoa; phylum Chordata; class Actinopteri; family Embiotocidae; genus Embiotoca; species Embiotoca jacksoni. Next base: position 761,044 of record NW_027185383.1, on the reverse strand, counting down.
TGTTAATTTCTTACCTGACATGAATTCACCACCAGTTCAGTTTAACACATTGTATTTCTCTCATAAACACTTGTGTTCATTACATTAGTTCTATTTTGGCAGGGGGTAGACATTTGCTTAAAACATATTCTGTATCATAAATAGAGCACATATAATGCATTATAATCCAATGGGGATGCAATTATTGCCTTTATATAACATGTAGTCTGAAGCAAGGTGCTTTTTAACATTTTTAAATGCTGATAATAAAAGGGGTAACAACGTGGCTTCATTTGGTTCTTTATATGCTTACAGAAGGCAAGGGGCGAACTGTTAGTCTGACATGAGCTCACTCTTCCACAGCAGACATTTCACTGTGCAGCCTACATATGCACTAAGAGCTATTGTGTAAAATTCCATTATACCCTTGAGGATGTTCTGTGCTAGTCATTATGAGCACTTTGGTGCGGCATCTGTCTTATACAACTAATCAGAGGAAACAGCAAATAACAGCCTATCCTCCTGGGTATATCCCTTTTAGTAATATACACATTGTACAACAGAAATACACCATGTATAAAGAAGCTCATTAGAAATTCCAATAAGATTCATATGTCTTGTAGCACATCGATATGCATGATTATTTTATGAGGTTGGAATAGTGGGTAGATGCTTAAAATATGAAATTAGCATTATGTGCTTACAGTTTGAATGCTCAGGAGGCTTTGTCCAGCTGGAGAAGATCACTGTAATGGACCAGGCCATCAAACTTTTTTCAAACTTTTCAGAATTTTACTGTTCTGCACTGAAAAGGAAACTTTTATCTTCAGCACCGACTGTTTACTTGAGACATAATCAAGACTCAGGAGTATTTCTATTAAAAATATGAATCAATTTATCTGAAAAATATGTCCATGTTGCTGGGCATCACCGTGGCAACCACCGAACTGTAGGATGTTGTACCTCCTTTTCTGCTCGAGCTTTAGAAGGTGTTTGGTCATCACCACAAATCTTAACTGAACAGACTGCTGTGTGAGGGATGATAGGACTTCTGTAGGCTGTAGATGTCTGACTGAATCTGCTCACACTTTGTCATGGCAAGTTTGATGAGATTTAATTCTCCTTTCAATCTTGCGTTTGCTACAGATTGAAACTCTTAGCTTTGTGCCTTGCTCATCCCTTGATAATTGGGGTCTCCTTGAGCTTCCGTTCTTACCAGGCCTCCACAACAAGGGCTAAAGAGATCACAATGTGTATTTAACCAAGCTTGAAAAACAGAACAGTGCTGCTAAATGGTTTACGGTAGATTTTCCTCCGGGTGAAGATCACAGAGAGATTATGCTCCATATTCAGAGGGGCCGAGCCAAATGATTGCAGTGTGTGATAATTAACTGTGTGACAAATCAAGCTTGAATAATCGCTAGCCCGAAGAATGACATTGGACTGTGGAATTACATGTGTCTATCATCGCTGGCATTGTCAATAATGACCTGCCCCTTGTAGTTATCATTTCTGTTGTAGTAACTGATGACTCGGGAAACACTTCGATTCTCAAGATTTGGAGACCGGAAAGATTAAAATGACCACAGTGGCTACAGCGGAGGTTAAATACAGCACAGATCCATGACGGGTCGCTTTCATGCTGCTCCTGCTGCAGTTTACGCTTAGCAGAGTAAGTGTTAGTGCTGCAGCCTGGTGAAGCAATTACAAGACCTCTTCAGGTTTTATTGGGGAGCGGCGCTGCTAACTAAATGGTTTTCTATCGGAATCCCAGGGGAAAAGATCATTAAGAAATAGCGTTCAATCTGTCTGCGATGCAGTGCGAGATGCACTCTGGGTGAATGTGTGTGTGTGTGTGTGTGTGTGTGTGTGTGTGTGTGTGTGTGTGTGGGTATATGTGTCTATGTGTGTGTGGGGGATAGATACCCACTAAGACCCAGGAGACTGGAGTACATCTGCTGCAGTTGAAGGCACTTCTTAAATACATTTCAATGAGCTGATATAAGCAGCTAATATTGTCCTGTAATGGAGGCAGGTTGCTGTTGATGATGTTGGAAGGGGAAATAAGCCTTCAATCATGTCTTTCCTTTCACTGTAGGCCAAGAATGTCTCTCTCTTTTAGAGCACAAAGATGAGAGGGGGAGGGAGCTACTTCTGTCTCATGGGCAGCTCCGATGAGTCTTATACAGATTATTCCACCCTGCAAAAGCTGCTTCTTTTATTGATTTACTGAAATACTAATCTCAGAAATTCTAATTCAACTGTTTTTAGCTGACTAGATTCAATTTGTGCCACTCTAATACTGTCAAATAGAAATATACAGCATGCTCCCCTGAGAAATCCCTAGATTTTTATTTAAATTTTTGAAAATGGGCCAAGGTTGTAATTTTTCTTTTCTGCCCAACATGCAAACACCAGCTGATTGCATTAAGGCGAAGGTGCCTGAGATAAAGCATGAGTGACAGATTGTGTCAACATGTGATGCCTGCTGCAGAGATGGGACAATTGCCTTGCAATTGGCCTTGATTAAGCAACACCCCAAGAGGCAATGCAGTTCCAGTGAGGAACACATTTGTGCAATGACAGGGTCGTAACATTCCTGCCCTTTCATACTCATTCCCCATGGTAATGGAGCTATACCACGATGCTTGTCCCTGGTGACAGGCACCGGCCACACAGAGTTAAAAACAATTAGAACACGCTGCCCACACATTTTGCCCTGTTCTTTTTTAAACAATGTGCTAGGACCTACAATATTTCTTGGTCCTACCTCTGCTGGGGTTCCCTCATGACACTAGTGGCAATGAATAATGAGGCTGCATGGGACCTAGGGGATGGGATTACATTTTTTATTTTGGTCCAGAACAGAAAAAAAGTTTTAGGACCTCTGAATTATGCAGCAGGTGTTACACTGTTTATCAAAAGCACTCAGATGTAGAGATTATTGAAGGGGGTGGAGTGTTCAGAACAAAGAGATGCATCTCGACTCCACATCAAACCTTTATACTAATGATAAAAGTACTAGGAGGAGTTGAAATAATGCTGTAGGAGCAGGATGGAACGAGCTGCTATTTGTCTGGCCACATGAAACTCGAACAAAGTAAATAAGAAATATCTTCACAAAATACCAATTTAATGAAAGCAGAATGTTATGTTTACCATTGGTGATAGGCCTGGCCCTACAAGCTTAGTAAGAGTACACCAGACACTGTCTGGGCCAAAAAAGTATTTGATATTAAAAAAAAAAAAAAAGATTAAAAGTGAAAGCTAAGATTTATCCCTACGGTATGACTTCAAGGCAAGGATGGATAACGATGTTAAGCAAGATGCAATCTGTGGTCTGATGCAGCCCTACCAATGATGGAGCTGGTGATAAGTGAATTTGTCAAAACAAATGAGCATTTTCTAAACCTTCCCCTGGACAGCGATTGGTTAATCAAAGCAGTCTAGATACAGAAGGTCTGCAAAGCTTTAGATTTCTCCAGATGTTGAAGAGTTGTGAATGGGGCTGAAGTAAGTGAGATACTTAACATCTGAGCAGTTTTTACCCTGTGAAACACATTACACAATGTGGTGAGCTGCTCCAATATAGGCTGGACATGGTAACATTCCAACTAACTAACATAATGTAGCAGCCAACACCAGTATTAATTCTAAGAGTCCAAAGAGTTACAGAACTTGTTTGAGAAAATGTTACATTCGCCAAATACACTGATTAGTTCTTAAAACAAGATCTGGCACTGCAGTTTATTATTTTAGCCAACAAAATCAAAAACTCCCCAGTGAGGAATTAAAAGCTGTTTTCTATCTGCCTCTGTCTAAAATCAAAATCCCATTGTTTTAAAAAATGGAAGCTGGAATTATAAATCTACCATTGCAGGTATGGGTTAGATGGTAGAGCTGTGTTCTCCACTAATTGCAGTGTTGGTGGTTCATTTCCCACCTCCTCCAATCCACATGTGAAAATATCTTTGGATAAGACCATAGGTTATGTAATAAAGTGGACGCAGCTTCCGGATCTGACAAGTACTTAAAGTGCAATACCACTGAGGGCTGTAATGGGTTGGCTCCAAAAGTCTCTAGCTCCATAGACTCACATTACATTTTTGTCATGACATACAAAGTCAATAAATTTGTTTCCACAAGTCATTTTAGTGTCTTTCGCTAAATTCACTCCTTTTTATTCAGTCCATCTGTAAATAAACCCAGCTTGTACAAATACGGTCACATCTGGTAACAAACTAGCAAGATGGTGACACCCGTAATGCTGAACTCAAGGCTTCAGAGCAGCGGTTCACAAACCAATGGGTGACGTCTCGTTAGTTGCTGCTTGGGCAAAACACTGAAACCCAAGTTCAATGTCCCCACTTAAAGCCCTGTTTGTTTGTTTTTTGTTCTTTAAAGTGTTTGAGACAAGTCTTTACCAGCTTGAGAAACTTTTTAAACTTCACTGTTAGGTACGTAATGCGAGACTGGTGCAATGTTGGTGCTGCTGAATGAGCTGCTGTATAAACTGGTGTGGTTCTCACAAAGTGCATAGCTGTCAGTTTAGTGATTGAAAGTCACACTGGCATTAATTTGGGCTTTCCTGCACTTTGATGTTAACGTCAGCTCTGGGACACCTTGTTTTGTCTATTCAGACCATAATCCCCTTGTATTTTTGCACTCCACAGAAAATTCTAACCAGCATTTGATGAGGTGGGCATTGTTCATGCAGCCTTATCAGTTAGCGGGCACTCAGATACTGTCAATGCTGACATTCCGCCTTGTGTGTTTGGCAGAATAGAACAGCTTCCCATTTTGTTTGCTATTTAAACCTTCTTTTTTCTTTCTCCTGGTTTCAGTTTTCTGTTGACTTGTCATATGGAATACTCTCAAATTATTGATTGCTGCCTTACAAAGAATTACATAAGAAAACCAGCATAGAAAATGGCAGAGTATTCCTTTGAAAGCCTTGCAGGAGGGCCAACTAGGGATTTTTATGCTTAAAGTCATGTAACTAGAAGGGAATGTGGGAAGTGTCCATATTGGATACATCTGTACAGTGTGAAGTAGTGCTTCACACTGAGAGTACATGTTTGGGTGGAAGCTATTTGCTGGTAGTTGCATAAAAAAAAAAAATACATTTTACTTTTTACCTTGTTATATGAGAGAACTGAAACCAAATGTCATGACTCTGGTAAATAATACCGACAGCCAATAGCCGTTTGGCTTAGTTTAGCATAGAAACTGGAAAAGGAGGTAAACAACACGTTTAAAGGTAATTAATGCACTGTATCATATTTGTAGTGATGACCAACGTATAAACATGACACATTTCCATGTGAAGATATATTAAAAGTTGTGGAAACTTTGACATTAGATGTTGAAACAAATCACGTTTATTGGAAGGAAACCAGGGTTTCGCAGAGGAGATGCTGATGTAACAAGGCTTTATCTAGACAAAGTGGCTCACTCACCGCTGTTAATGAGATACTTCCACTTTCTGACATCCTTTCCTGGCTGTGGGCACTCACACCAAAATGTAATTTATGCAGTCAGGGTGAATCTGTGGCCCCACAACTCTGCTCTTTTCCCTTCTCGTTGATATTTTGGCTGAATTTTGACATGTAACAAATGCAGCCTTAAAAATGGCACCAACAGAATTAACTGAAGTATGTACTTTTAATTACTTCATGAGGTTGTGAATAAAGTTCAGATCTGATCCACCCACTCCCCTATACTTTTTCTGCAGTGCTCTTTAACTCTTTGCCATAACTTGTATAATTTTATGATGCCGAACAGCTTAACGTTGTTATTATATGTTATTAACCTTCTCCTGATTCAGTGTCATTTCATAGGTCAAGCAAAGGAACTTCTGTATGATTAAACTCTGGCCGAGCAGCTGTGTGGGAGAGCGCTGAATGAGCATAAACATGACAGTTTTAGAACGAACACTCTCGCCTCTATATGGCTGCCAGACGGCCCGTGGTTCTCCACCTGCCTGCTCACCACTTATTGAAGATGAATGAGCTCTGGGCGTCCATTACTTACCTTGTGAAATGGGCTTAAAAGGAATGGCATAACCCTTGTCAGAGCAAACGACCAAACACCATAAAGTCAGGCTCATTTAAAAAGAGATCCATTGTATATATATATATATATATATATATATGTGTGTATTCATACAAAAATGTGAACTATAATGCACTTTCGATCCAGCAGTAAATACGAAAAATGTTTTTTCCCATCTCACAGTATAGCATTTAAAAAGGTTAAAATGCAAATTAACTATCAAGAGGAACAAAGATAATGCAAAAATAATGCAGTGAGAAACTAAAAAAATAGAAAAATTCAGTTTGGTCAAACATTTGTTTTTGTATGTAGCATGGTTTTAAACAATACCAATAAATTAATAGCTAAATAATGTTCTGTATTTTCTAAGTATTGTATCGCAAAGGCTCAGTGGTGGAGAAAGTATTTAGATATTTTACTAAATTAAAAATGGCATTCCCACAATATAAGAATAATCCACGACATATTGCAAATATCCTTTAAAACATAATATATATTTTGTATGTTAAATCTTGAATTTGTAAAGTAACTAGTAACTATGTACCACATAGATGCAAGGTAGTAACATGAGTAACAGTCTACGGGCATGCTGGTAGCCCGATGGTGATTCATCTAGTAGGTTTTGGGAGATTTTGAATTAGTCCAAAGTGGTGGAGTGACCAACACTGACAGTGTTAGTTCTACTTTCCTACTAATAAAACACTTGCATTCATAATAAAACTTAAGTACTAGTACAAAATAAATGTCTTAAAAAATGTACTCAAAAGTCAAATCAAAGTAGAATTTCTGGTTATGTTTATATTAATTATATTTTATTGTTAATACTAATTAAGTACTATTGCAATGTTAGGGTTTTCAAAAGATTGAATTGCAGCTACTTTATGAACTGGTTTTTTTTAATCATATTTTATAAACTGATGGTGTATTTTTATGGCATAATCTTAATCTGCAAACTAACCAGTTGCTATAGCTGTCAGATGAATGGAGCCAGTGAAATGTTGTGCAGTAGCAGTAGCTACAAAGAAAACAGAAAATGCAAGTAGCACAACTTTAGTAACATCCCACCAGTGGTCATACAGTATTACAAGTTTTCCTTTCAACAGTTCAACACCTCTATCACTGGACTCATTGTAACCATCGTTCGCCTATTAGTATATGTGACAGACATGTTGCCGTCAGTGTGGGTTCTTCCGGTCCGGATGAACAACAACAAGCCCAGTACAATTTGTAACCGTGTTTATTCCATATAAATATTGTTCTCCTTTAATTGTGCTCTCCTGCCGAGCATTAGAGCGTACGCCACACGTCCTGTCCGCAGCCAGCCTGCTGCTCTGTGTCCTCAGGAGTGCGAACCCGTCTGGTGACCTGCTAGTGCTTTTATGTGGAGAGAGACCAATCAGTGATTACCTGCAGCTGTGCCAATTAAGCCTCTTCCAGGCACCGTTCCCTGAACCACTCCCCCAATCAGTCCCTCCTGCAGCTGAACCAAACCTCGCCCAGCCACCACTTACCCCCACCGCCCGACTTAGGCCAGGGAGCCATCCGGCCTAACCCACTCCCCCTCCCCCCCTGAGAGCGGGAGAGAAAGTCAGCCACGGGCATCTGCGCCCCCGGCCTATGGACCACCTTGAAATTAAAGGGCTGTAAAGCCAGATACCACCGAGTGATCTGGGCGTTGGTATCTTTCATGCGGTGCAGCCACTGGAGTGGAGTGTGGTGTGAACAGAGGGTGAATGGGCGTCCCAGGAGGTAGTAGCGCAAGGAGTCGACCGCCCACCAGATGGCCAGGCACTCCTTCTCCACCGTGCTGTACCTGGCCTCCCTCTCGGATAGCTTCCGGCTGATGTACAAAACAGGGCGGTCAACCCTCCGTACCTGCTGGGACAAAACGGCCCCCAGCCCTCTGTTCAATGCATCAGTCTGCAGGGTAAAGGGAAGAGAGAAGTTAGGTGTGTGGAGGAGTGGTTCCCCACAGAGAGCCTGTTTCACCCTCTGAAATGCCCACTGGCACTGCTCCGTCCACTGGACCGGATCTGAGGCACCTTTCCGGGTCAGGTCGGTCATGGGACTGGTCAGATTTGCAAAGTTCGGGATGAACCGTCTATAATAACCCGCCAGCCCCAAAAACCGCCTCACCTCTAGCAGCAGTCTTGTCCACCTGAGGGCGCACCTGCCCGCCACCCAGGTGGTACCCCAGATACCGTACCTCCCTCCGTCCAACTGCACACTTCCCTGGGTTGGCGGTGAGCCCAGCCTGCCTCAGGGACTCCAGCACTGCACCCACCTGCTGCACATGCTCCGCCCAGGTGGTGCTGTGGATGATAATATCATCCAGGTAGGCGGCAGCATATGCAGCGTGCAGACTCAGCACCCGGTCAATGAGGCGTTGGAAAGTGGCCGGGGCACCGAACAACCCAACGGGAAGTGTGGTAAATTGGTATAGCCCAAACGGAGTGGAGAAGGCTGTTTTTTCCTTGGACTCTGTCGAGAGAGGAATCTGTCAGTAGCCCTTGGTTAAATCCAGTGTTGTAAAGAAACGCGCAGTGCCCAGTCGGTCCAGGAGTTCGTCGACCTGGGGCATTGGGTACGCATCAAATCGTGACACATAATTCACCCTGCAATAGTCCACACAGAGCCGTATAGATCCATCCTTCTTGACAACAAGAACAATGGGGCTGCACCAGGCACTGTTGGACTCTTCTATTATTCTATTACTCCCATCTCCAGCATAGCAGCCAATTCCCTCTGAACCACTTTTCTCTTGTGTTCAGGTAACCTGTAGGGTCGTGACCGCACCGTCACGCCCGGAGGAATCTCAATGTTGTGCAGTATGAGGTTCGTGCTTCCTGGCAGGAGGGAGAACACATCAGCAAACTGCTTCTGCAACTGGGCAACGTCTGTTCTCTGGGTCCCGGAGAGATGGGCGTCATAAGGGAGTGAGGCAGGATTGGTGGATTTTGGAACCTCTGGCCCCAGCTCCTCTCTCTCAGATACCGCGGACACCAGAGAAACAGACTCCGCCTCTCTCCATGCTTTTAAGAGGTTGAGGTGGTAGATCTGCGTAGCTCTGCCCCTGTCAGATCGCACCACCTCATAGTCGACGTCCTCTAACTCGGCGTGTGACCACAAAGGGCCCTTGCCACTTGGCGAGCTGGAAGAAGGAAGCAATACAAGTACCTTTTCTCCTGGTGTGAATTGCCTCAGCTTGGACCCTCTGTTGTACAGTCGTTGTGGACACGCCTGGGGACCGCTGGGGTGCTCCTCTGCCAAAATGATGGCCGTCGTCAGTGACGCGGGACGGTGGCAGCATACCCACGCTGATGTTTTGACCGGCAGCCCCCCCACAAACTGCTCCATCACCACCTTCTCCAGCATTAGAGCATTCCTTTGACACGGACCAAGTTAACCAGTCTGTAGTGCTGGCTATTCTCACAGTCCCATCCATTGTAACATTTGTACCAATGGTGATAATAGATTATTGAATTTGATGAGGAACAGTGCTTTGGCAGCCTTTTGTTGTGGCGGGCTTGAAAAATATTATCACAAAAAGCACAGTGATTGCATATTAGTATAATTTATTGAGTAAACGACTGCCGGAAAAGCTTTGTTCTATTTTTTATGTACCGGAATAAGTGCATGTGTGTAAATCTCCCTCTCCTCTGGTCATATCTTCTGTACTTTATGTCTGTCAGATTACCAGGAAGCTTCTGATGGCTGGAAGTGACCTATCCAGCAGTAAATGATCAGCAGTTTATCTATGGATTTCCTTTTAAATGTGATGGGCCCGCGCCTTTGGCTAATTCTACTCATTAATGGTTGTTATTGTCAATTTAGCAGTATTGGCAGATGGTAGAACTGAGTAAACGGCTGATTAATGGATGCCGCTGGTCAATGCTGTGGTCATTGCTGTTTGTCACAAATGACAGTATCAGAGGCAGCTCAAATGTAACACAGTGGCACCATTACTGAGGCTTTTAAAGAATGGAAAAATATTGCGAGAGGAATTTGAAGCACCTACAAAATCAATCAACCTTCTAATCAACCTCCACCTTGACATGGAATATAACATTGACTATTAACGATGCAATAACAAAAGCAAATAACTACATGCAAACAATAAGGATATTCATCTAGCGATGAAAAGCTAACCTCTAGACTCCAATATGACCATTAATTCAGACTGCAACAGTGGCCCGTTATTTATTTTTTTGTCAAGAACTCTTATGTTGGCTACAACTACAATCTGTGCATTCACTCACTCAAACAGCTGTGCATCCAAAAAAGCTACCTGAATGGATGTGTTTGGTTGACATTGTGGCTTCTATTTGTGGCAGCAGCTTGTTTATCAGAAACTGTGTCAGTCCAGCAACCACAATGACATTACGGCTCGTTTGTGTTTTCAGTAAAAGCCCTTTTGTCAGTGTAATAGTGGGAATAATCATTACAGCTACATTTAGACCAGTGCTAATTGCAGGGTTGCCCTATTAGCCTATGTGGCCAAACTGGTAAGCATCTGATGACCCACAAGGGGCCCAATGCTGGCTCAATTATCTGCCAACTGTTTGTATATGTAAAAGCCTTTATTCAACTGTGGACAGTTCCGCAAAGAGCTTGTTAGCATTTTTTGTGAGCTAACTGTTTCAGGCATCACTGACTATTTTTAGAATCAGCTTGGGGTGGTTCAGTAATTAGCAGCTATGATACTGCCATGTGCCATGACATTTGAATTCTGCTCTATTATTTCTCCTCCGTAAGCTTGTGTTTTGGACAAAAGTTCACCCTTCAGTTAACCCGGCAGTCAGCATTTGGACAACACCATTAAAGCAGATGTACAAAACAGGAAAAAAATGATACTTTTTAAAGTTACAAGTACTTTTTAAAGTATAATATTGCTTTATTATTTTGCCTCTGTTAATCATTATATGAAAATGAACAATACATCATCACCTTCCTCCCACTGTACAACGGTCAAGCCAAAATATGTGAGCAGGTGGTGAAATGATACTAATGTCCAGCTCTCTGTCACCACTGTGCAAACTCTGGTTGCAAATTATTTCACCAGCGCGCGTCAGGACCATTTTCTGAGATATTTTGGCTTCACTTTTTGGAGACCTGTCATGACATCCATTTTTATGATTTGACTTGGCCAGCTGATGGTTTTCTCTCCTATATACTCCATTTTGGTCTCTAATAACTCATAAGGCACATATCTTGCTTTTTTTGCTACTAAATCTTCCATCATATTCTCAAGCTAGATTCTAAATTTGTATGTCTACTGTTTCATGCTGGGAAGGTAATACACAGCTGCCTGCTGCGGTTATGTTGATTTAGTGGATGCAATTGAATCCAAAATCGACTAATAGGTGCGGTTAAAATCAAATTAAAAAAATACCAACAAAATGTAAAGGCTGAAATAATTCTCTCTGGTTACATTACTATTAACCCGTGATTCTCAAAATGTGGTCTGTACGCAAGGCTCCATTTCATGGTATGTAACAGTCTCTCTGAAAGTCCTGATAATTGTTTTCTTAGCCACATAGTGTAACATCATGTCATCATGAAACTGTAGGTATCTACTGTGAGAAGTTGTACTTGGAAAATCTGGTTTGGTACATAGTGGTAGATGGTTTGAACAGTTTGGGAACCAAATAACTGCAAATAACCATTTCATTAAAAAAAAAAAAAAAAAAAAAAAAAAAAAAAAAAAAAAAAAAAAAAGTGTAGCTCCAAGAGATTATTCAAACTAAGCCTAAATGTATTTCTCAGTTACATTTGGAGAACTTGAAATATTTGCCATCTTACATTCTCATTCAGTTCCTGTTGGGTTTTTCCAGGTAATTTCCCCTCGGGTTTTGCCTTAACAGGTCACAGAGATGTGTCATGAGTGACCACTCTGCATCATTACCACGATTTATGGAAAGTAGATAATTCATCCAGAGGGATATATGGGCATAAGTGACTCTCATGTATATTTCAAACATAACCTCAGATTCGCCTATAGTGCTGCACGGTGGGGTGTAATTTGACTTCCCCATTCCCCACGGACTTTTCAATTACCAGAATTTGCTTTCTGCTGCTGGCAGAATATAGCCAAAGTCCAGCTCACTCCGTGTGGATTTATTTGGAAAGGATTAAACTAGCTAGCAACTAATAAAAGGAGATGTTGCAGCATGTATATAGAGGATTTATGGGGCAGCTTAACTCAGTGGTGAGCAGCTTGTGTAATTACCAGACCCATAGATGGAAAAAATGAAAAAGGGAGGCAGGGGGGTTAGGGTTAAAAAAAGAACAGCTAATAAGGGAGGGGGTAATCACAGTGGTGGAAGAAAGATGGGTTGAGGCATAAAGGATGAGTGACAGATATAGAAAGATAGAGGGTACAATGGTGTAACATATGTGGTGCTTTATGTAGAAGAATCATACAATCGATCCATCCATTATCGAGACCCCCTTTATCCTTTAGGCAAAGACTGGGAACCCCCTGGACAGGTTGCAGGTCTATCACAGGGCCAATGCTGAAAGATAGACAACCATTCAAGTTCCCATTCACACTTATGACCAATTTAGAATCCCCAATTTACCAAGTGGGCATATCTTTAGATTGTAGGAGGAAGCCAGAGCAGGCGGAAAAAACCCGGGGGCACAGGGAGATCATGCAAACTCAAAGGTTTCGATTAACTGCTTTTAAAAACACACATCTGCAGAACTGTAATCATCACAACATCTGTAGCTGTGATTGACATAGATTGGTTTGTAGACGGCATGCGTCTGACGTTAGCATGTTTTAGATTTAGTCGGTTTGAATAGTGAAAAAATACGGAACATATTTATTTTCTTGCCACTATAATATGGCTGTTTAAGCATTACAACCAGCATGCATTTTCCTCTCAGAAAATAAGTTATAAGTCTTCACATTTTTATTCATTTTTCAAGTTGAGTTTTGATTTCTTTGTCAGACCAAATTAAAGTTAAATACTCTCCACTTCTCCCCATGTGCTACCGCAGTTCAGTCTTACTATTTTTCCTATTCTGCCCCCCCCCTTCTGTTGTTTAATGAGTGATGATACATTGCCTCAATTTTCTTTGAATAGCTCCTGTCCTCATAGTCAAGTGTCCTTGGGCAAGACAGTGAACCTCAAATTTCTCCTGATTGCAGGCGAGCATCTTGCATGCCAGCTGTGTCTTCTGAGTTAATAATGGCGTTATTTAAATATGTCTTAATATACAAACAATGGCTTTCCACAAAACTGGATTACCAAACAAGCAAAGCAGGTAGTTATGTATAATTTGACTCAACATCATTTTATGAATGAAAATGTTTCCTCTTTCATCCATCCTGTGGAGAGAGCTTATGTTACAATCTGGATTTAAGAGCTTGGTTGTTTTAAGATAGCAAATTATTAAAAGGAAATCTATAAGGGCATTCTAAACAGCAAGAATCCAACATTTTCTGTTATTTCCTTCATCAATACATCTGACAATAATTTTCTTTCCTAACTCAATGGTGGATAATGTACAAGATGCCAGAAAATTGTGAAAAGTGCCCATTTTTACGTGACACCACATTGGGAAACTAAGATTTCCTGAAAATGTCCCTTTACAACTCGACTGAAATGATTAATCAATTGCCAAATTTATAATAATTGAATTGCCTGTCTAATTGATTAATTAAATACTTGTTTTAACTGGAGCACAAGCAAATAATAAAGCTGCCTTTGATAGTGGGGGTCAGTAGTAAAGTAATAAACCCCCTACTACTATATTCTGCTTGTCGCTTGACACACTGAGTGATCTGTTGGCAAAAGCAACATTTTCTGACTTGTCTAACACTGATGAACGGGTGCGTGAGGAGTGGTAAAGTGACTTTCAACAGAGTGTGCTGCTGACAGGCTGTTGTTTTCTTAATTATCAGCTGGTAAAGATGTTAACAGAGGTATTGATGGGCCTTAATTGACCATATGGCTGTTTGTTTGTCTCGCTGGAAATTGGCCAGAGAACACACTGAGAAGACATTCATACACATACACACACACACACACACACACACACACACACACACACACACACACACACACACACACACTAACACACATGGATGTAATATGTACTGCACAGAAACACGAGCAGACACACACAGGTAGCCAACACAGCATATCATTTGTAAGGGTTCCACTTTCCAACCACAGGCCATCAGATATTATTGGCGTTATGTTGCATGTGCGCTGACGTTCTTGCTGGTTCAGCTGCTTCATAATCCAGTTGTGCTTGTTTGTGTGTCTGTGTGTGTGTGTTTGTGTATGTGTGTGTGTGCGTGTAATGTGTACTGTGCATATGAGGTGGTTCCTAGCACCTGCTTGCTTAAACCAGACTCAGCCTGTCGGCGCTGGGAGTCTGAGAAAAAGCCAATTACAACTTCCCCTTTTCCTCTTTTTAATCAGATGCCCTTTAATGCCCCTGTTTATTGTTCTCTGCTGATTAATCCAGTCACACTTTTTAACCGCAGGTCACATTTGTTTATAGCCTTTATCATTCTACTTTCCCCAGATTGTTAACAAGTTTTTTATTAAAAAGTAAAAGAGCTCAGTAGGTGGATCTGATTTTTCCTAATTGTCTCCACGGGCTTCGAGAAGGCCTCATAAATTATTGACAGCTACATGTAGGAGTTAGACGGTCAACCTTTCCCTGCTCCAATCTCTTTTTTTTACCTCCAGAAAAAAACGCACGCTGGATTTTAAGAGGGAGCTTAATTTAGGTGGTTTAATTTGATGTCGACAGATTGCAGAGGTCAGTAAAATAGATGCGGAGTGCCGTTCTTTGGAGCCCAGTGAGTCCCTGTTTGCCTGCAGTCAGCGGGGAGATTTGGATGGATTTTGTTTTGCATGCAAATTTATCAAGTTGATTTCAGAATGTTTACAGTCAAATTATCTCCTCACCGGTTTCAAAATTTGTAATTATGAGACTTGTTTGAACAAATATGTCAGGGCGCAAGTCTCTGTTTATTCTTCTATTTCTTTAGTGGAGTACTTATTTAAAGTTATATTGACATTTCACAATTAATATTTCTGAAAAAAGCTTCTTAAAAAAAAAATCTATTTTCATTTCAATCATAAAATCCATTACATACTGAAAAAGCGACACCATGTCACGCACAAACCGCACTTTCACTCAGGAGACAAGGCGTACAAGACAAAATAAAAGTCAACGTGGATTTCTTTAACGTATGTAATCGCAGTTTATATTACATACCTGATGCTGATTATCTAAAACGTCTTATTTGAACCCAAACTATGATCCTTTCTTGACCCCTAAACACGTGTTCTTTTTATTTGATGCACTGGGAATGAGAACATTTGGACCTCTCTCTTCAGGATGGCAACAAGGATATCTACATATAAAAGAAAACTCCAATTTTTTTTATTTTTATCATCCACATGATAATCTTGAACATCTTATATAAGAAACTGGTATTTTATTTACGTTATGCAGTTTTGTCTTCTTCTTTTATAGGGTTATAATACAAAAATATTTGCATGTGCAACACAATGCAAAAATAGAAAGGTATGGAATTCAAGTTTAGAAAAAAAAGACAACAGAAACAAAAAAGGGCTGTTAGTGCTTTTTGTTCAAAGAAGTACAATTCTACAACCATGAGACTGCTTTGTGTTCTGCTCCCCAGGCCCCTCACTATTGTACAAGCTCGACCGTGGCTTTTGTAGAGGCTGGCCTATGAAAACCAAGGCAGCACAGTATGTAGCTGGAGTCTGGATTCTGCAAAAATCCTCTGGGGGAGTGACAGACACTGTTCTGTATATCTATACATTGTTCACATAGATATATTACCCCTTTTATATTGATTGAGTCTGGTGAAAGTCCAAACAGAGAGAACTGGCATCCACTTTGTGCCCTCCAGCCAGCTTTTACTATTCACACCCAACCTAAACCCAAATCAAAATGTGGATGTGAGCTCCTCTCTGTCCCTGACATTCTCTTCCTCTCTTTTTTGTCTCTTCCTCTGCACTCGTCCAACTCTCCTTCTGACACTCTCTCTTAGCCTTCCTGTTGGTCTCTCTTTGACTCCCGGTTCGTTAGCATCAATCCTCCTCCGCTAGCGTCCGTCCAGCTCGGTAGCCCCCTCGCCTCCACCCCACCTCCCAGCCTTAGTGTGTGGTGAGCCTGAATTACTGGGGGGTTGGAGCAGGTGTGCAGCTGGCCGGCTATTGCTGCTGACTCGTATAAACACTGATAGGTGAGTAGTGAGCTGCTGGGGTTGAGAATACAGCTGGCCTCTAATGCTGATGGACCTCCACCTGCCATAATGTTTGCCAAGGGCCCGGCCAGGTGCTTGGCAGCATATGCACACACAGCCACACACACACACACACACACACACACACACACACACACACACACACACACACACACACACACACAGAAATGAATTCAGATTTTGCACACACATCCGCGGTTACCAACGAAACATGAAACACATATGTGTGTCAGATCCAATGAGGCTCCCCAGCTGCAGTAATTGCTGCACACAGATAGTGAGCTGATGAATTCTGGTTCATGTTCTCAGCTGCAGAGAAAAATGAAGGCTGTAATTTTGTCTGACTACAAACTACGAACTAAAAAAAAGTACACTGGCTACCCCACATTATTATTTGCCCTCCTAACTGAAACAAAAAGGATGTAAAAGAGTCAGGAGGTCAAAGTGTTTTCACTTTGGTCACTTAGCAGCTGGGTGGGAAGTGGAAGGAGAACGTTCTTTTAAAGAGACATTTTATTTTTCCACATAAAAATTCCCCTGTCTGTCAATGTCGATCCTTGTTTTCTCCCCCCTTCTCTATCCCAGTTTTCCCTATGTTTATCATTTCCCCCCTTTTCCCTCTTGCCTTCTCCCGTTTTGTGCAAACACAGTACAACAACTCACTCTTTGCCCAGTGAAGGCGATTGGAAAAAAAAAAATCCAATAAACATAAGCCCCAGCTCCCCCTTGACTCTGCTGTCATCTCCGAGATGTTATTTAAGCACGACACGTGGTCGATTTTTCCATTCCACCTGGATGCCGTCACACCCCCTTCTCCATCCCTCTCTTCCAATATGGATTTGAGGTGTCCGTGCCTTCTTGCCTTACCTCCTGCTCCCCCAGGTTGGGTTGGAGAGAAGGGTAAATACGTAAAGGGTGTGTGAATAATGCAAGACGAACATTAAATGTCAGGGCTAAAAATTCACAATTTCCCTCTATTGTCTCACTGGCTTTCACAGCATGTTTTATGCATTTTATAATTAGCGGGGGAGTCTCGGAGGAGAAGGCCTGGCAGTTATGGTGAACGCTTATTTCTGCGAGAGGTGGCGTTTCAAGAAGTTAAAGAACTTAATTTGAAAGGCAAATCTCACAGCTTCCCCGAGTGGAAAACCATTAAAAATATATACTTTTTTCTTTTTTTTTCTGAATCACTACCACTTCCAACATATATGAATGAGCTGCCTCACATGAACACATATGTTCATACATATATATTCAGAAAAAGGTGGAAAAGAACAATCTACCAATTAATTAAAAAAAAAGTAGGTTTCATTTGTTGGAGTGAAGTTGTTTGGTTTTGTAATTTTAGATAAAGTCTATTCATTCTGTAGATAGAACTCACTCTTGTTTTTGTAAAACGGATTCTTACTTCATCATAATATTGTTCCATAGAGAGTACACATTTGTGTCTATTTTCTATTATTCTATGAATGTTTAAATATTTCTCAGTCTCTCCCTTAAAAACCCAATTTGTTATATAAAAATATCTGTCCATTAAAATGAGACAAAAGAAAACATATCAACCTAAATCTATTGTTATCTTCTATAACACATTGAAACTCAAGTAGTGAGAAAAATACAACTAACACAAAAGACAGGTGGTATACAAAAAACATTTGACGATAGAGTACTATAATACTGCAAAGAACCTATCAATATTTGTGTTAATGCAATGCCCCGTTGATAAGTTCACAGATTTTCAAAATCAGATAGAGTTTAATGTGATGTGTATTGTTATGGTGTGTTTGACAGTTGTAGTCTTTTTATTTCAGCTGCCATCGACTGGGGAGCAAATAGGACAGGAATCCTACCGTTTTAAATTTCACTTCTATATTTATTTCTTATCTTGTAAGTAAACTTTAAGGCTTTCCAGGTTTACTCAGTTTCTGCTGTAGGTTTAAACCAGTGTACAAAAACAATGAACTTTGTCAGGGTTTGTCGGTGTCTGAAAACTGTGTCAGGTCTATGCACTGAGCTCCAAGAGATCATCTATGATTGGTGATGCCATTTTCCAAGATAATTTATTTGTCAGTTGGTGGTGCTGTTATATGTTTTGATATAGCATAAGTTACCATGGTGATGTATCCTTGTAAGAAGTGAACCAGCCTGAAAGTTCTGAAAAGTTAAATAGTACAGGCCTCTGTATAAGGACTTATCTGAGTTTTAAAAATTGGGGTTTACATGCACAAAACCATCAAAATCATAACAAGGATTTATAATTCTACAAGAGACACAGCACAACAAAAAAATGTGTTTGCATGGCAACTCTAAAAATATATATAAGAAGAATTTGTTAAACAGGCTCTTGAGGCTGACATGATGATTTAGATCTCTCTCAGGACATAACAAAACGGGATATATTTGTTGGTACATTTGGTACATTTTTAATTTACACCAGCTTTACCTCTGGGCCAAACAGTACATGAAACAACATCAGCATACCATCCTATTCATTAAGTTTGCATCCTGCTTTTAGCTCCGTAAATACATTCGTTTGACAGATGACTTTGCTAATTGCCTTTTCAAACTGTAGTAATCTCTCAGTACAGGAGGCGAAAATTAAAAATGCAGCACCATGAGTATTGTTTTTTCATGTCTGAGCCGGCATTCATCCACCTGAAATTAATTCTGTAATTTGTTTGTAAGATAAACAGGGAATACTTCAGATCCCAATTCACTTAAAGCATATTCTCCACTGTTTTACATATCTGTTCTGAAATGCTGATTTGTCCCCAAAGACTCCACCCAGCAATCCTGCTAGTCATTAACAGGGAAATGAAGGGCGAGCCTTGATTTTTAAAGGCTGTTCTGAATTCATTTCAAAGTGTCATCTTAAAAATTGTGTTATAGCAGTGTGTGTGTGTGTGTGTGTGTGTGTGTGTGTGTGTGTGTGTGTGTGTGTGTGTGTGTGTGTGTGTGTGTGTGTGTGTATGTGTCTATGGGCTTACTAAATAAAGCAACAGAGTTTGATCTTAGATGCTGAAAATTCACACTTTTGCTGTTGTGCTGTTACCACCCACTGATCTGAATGAAGCCAGGTGATGACATGTTTTGTCCAAACACACGAATCACAAAGTTTCTGAAAACAGTCGGGCATGTCACAGTGGCACTCCTCTGTATGTTGTACACTCAGTGTGTTACAAGTGCTGCTCCACTTGAATGTCAGTTGCTAAGAAACTTTTTTGGAAAGTCATTCAATATTTGATCTCTGTATCTTTCAAAGGTTCCACAGCTGTGGTCACCTTCATGTCGACAGCTATTCATTTGACCTCTTTTTTTTTTTAATAAAGAATAGGGATATTTCACAATAGCTTCTCTGTGTACAGTGCTTGTACTTTATGAAGCCAATTGAGCAATCTTTGCAATTTTCAAGTGACAAGAATGCTTTTTTGTTCATTTTAACAACTATTCAGAGCCTTGGATTCGGTTTGAAAAGTGGATTTGAGGTCCTAATAAATGCACCTATTTTACAAAGCCGTCAAAAGAACAGACAGGATATTGAAAGGAAAACTCTAGCTAAAATCACTCACGGGTCATGTTAATACTTTGGCACTGTACTCATACACTGTATAAATGACTGGCTAAATATGCTCGGAATAGCACAAGAGACAGGTTTCCTCCCTCATCAGCATTTAGACTGAAATTCAAAAAGGTAAACACAAATTTGTGTTTTGGAGAAAAGGCAGTTCCTGTGCTACACTTACAGTTATCATTAAAGCAATACCTTGAGTCAAAAAAAAAAAAAAAAAAAAATCTTAGGATAAGGTTTACTTTTTTCCTCCCACATCTTGAAGGCCATTAAACAGTAAAAAAAAAAAAAATCATTGTAGATTTTGGTCTTTTCACAGAGTTTGTTGGGGGCCAAATTTATCTTACAGCTGCATGACATTGCAACATTCACATACCTTTGACAAAAAAGAATGAAGAAAACACACATTTCACTTTCACGTGGCAGTTAAGTGACTGACAATGCAGTGCAAAAGGAAGGAAAATCACAGTTTCCATGCTGTGCCTTTGAGATAAAGAACACATGATTTTGACTGTCTGGTTGTGACACTTTGTTTACAGACAGCGAATATCACTGCCCAGTCTCTTGTCCAGGGTCCTTGATGATGCACAGATGTAGTGTTTATTCAGGATGTCATTACATTAATGAGACACTACTTCTTGCATTAACACTAAATTCTGGCATTGAAAGGAAATCAATAGTCCAGTTTACTCTGGGGGGGGGGGGTTACTGGGCTGAATGTTCCTGCATATTGTGCATGATGTCATACAGTAACTCCCCACTGTCGAGCTCCTGTTTTAGGACACTTTGTGACTGAGTGTTGCCCTGCGTGACAACATTTAGCTCTCTCTTTCATCTGAGTAGAGCCAGTCCGGCGGCACAGTGAAGGTGCCAACGCCGGGGGCCCAATTGGCTGCAGCATAACAAATAGTTCTTAATAACCTTCCAGCATTGTTAAATCCTGTCTGTGAGGATTACACACAATTTTGGAAAGACTTTGCAGAGTCTCATGCTCATTGTCTGGGGGTTGTTTAAAGGGACCAAAGGACAGAGACAGTAATCACATCAGAAACTACAACACAGACATCTAATGAATATTATGTTTTGATGACAGCGCAGGATTAACCTGTTAGTGTTCCCTGGGGGCGAAAACTATATGAAAAAAAAAAACAACTGTTTGTAAAATTTGTACATGTTTGAGAATCTGCAGCATGTAAACATAATATTCACCAAAAGATTTTCAAAAAAGATTTTGATCAGGGCCCCGGCCCCTTTAGAAGCAGCTACTTTGTTTTAGTGGCATATGACAAAACACAATTGTAATTACTTAATTTATGTCAGTAATTACCTCAAAGTACAACCTGGGCCTTTGGAACCCAAAGGATCGGGGCCCATGGGGATGTTTCCTGCTTTGCTTTATACAGTATATAATAAATTCTGAGACCAAAAATGTGAAGTGTGAGCTTGTGCATTTTGGTTGGACAGCAGACTGACAGCAGTGATGCTAAATGCATCTGAAGGGGAATCAGAGATAGGTTAAAAGCTGTGATGCATTATGATGCTGAAAAGGTATAATTACTGCAGAGCCACCTTCCCCAGACATGCGGGTAATTTGGCCTTTCAAAATGTAAGTATGTCAGTTGAAGGAAGTAACCACAGGGTCTGTGACCTGTGAAAATATCTGGTGATGTGACCCTGAAATGATGTGTTGTTCTACATGTCCAGATTGACAGGAACTCCAACACGTGTAATCGAGGAGACATCATAACATGCATTATGTCTCTGATCAGTGCAATCCCTGAACGATCTGTATGGGTGAGGAGACAATAAAACTTGTGTTGCCTGTAAATGCATTGTCATGAAGGTAAACTGCTGTTATTATAACAAAACTGAAGGAGTTCCCACTTTATTCTTCTCCTCGGGTTTTTATCAGTCACTTCACAGCTTCAGATGTATTATCTCCACCCTCTTGGCAGATCCTGATTTGCTGGTGGCCCCAGTAGACAGATGCAATCAGATTTGTGGTCTGGTTAACACAGACGTATATTTAAGTGGCTAAGTGTTTACAAAAGCAAATTAAATCTGTTAGAAAAATTACTCACAGGCTGTATTCAAAATCAAACATATCGGACATTTATTCTTGCAAGAAGGAGCAAATACATGTACACTCAAAGACAGGTGTCCAGCATTGCTCGAAGTCTCTCCTCCGTAGTTCAGCTTATATACAGTGTGACAAACAGTTGACAGTCATCCCCACTTCCTCTGTATATCTGATTTTGTAGATAGTACCGAGTGAGGTCGTAGGTCACAAGATAAAGGTACAGAGACGTTGTAACTGAGACTATAGAACCATGTTGTGCAACAGATAGACCAACATTTGACAAGTATGATGAGTTCGTTATTTTTCCATCAAAATCCAATCTGGATTTTATCCAGATATGACACATTTGAAATAAAGCCAGATTACATTTTAACAAGAAGCGGTGACCTCCTCAGTAAATGTGATTTTATGACAACAGAACGTCTTTGTAGGAACAAAGCAATGCCTCTCATTTCTCAATTTAATTAACGCTCATGGTTTAATAATAATAATAATAATTATGTGTCTGAGAGATGCAGAGAATACCTTTCATGTGAACATACAGAGTCGACATGAATACAATCTCACTGCTGTGATTGATGTTAACTTTGTAAATACCACTTTGGGGGACATTATGCTGCCCCATATAATCACAGTATGTGTACAGTGGTGACAGCAAGCTATGAATTATTTGACATTCCTTTAAACGGTAAAATATGTGTTTCAGTGTGTTATCATGAATTTAAAGAAAATATTTCCTGTGTCTTGTTCAGGCCAGCGGGAGGTGACTGTCAGAAGAAATGCCGGTCCCAGGTGCCCTAGTACATCACCACCGGGACCATGGCGACTCCTTGGCCAATGAGAAGAGAGAGGTGCTCCCATGGCTCCGCCTGCCTTGCTAGATGGTCGGCGTCCTCCTTAATGCTCCTATGGTTGCCGTGGGTGTTGCTATGGCTGCCGTGGTCCACCCGAGCTGAACAAGTGGGCGGCGGGGGACACGGCGGCAAGACGCTTCACAGTTCCCTGTCATCCCCCTCGTCATCTTCTTCCTCCTCTTCCTCCTCCTCGTCCCCTTCCAGTTCCTCCTCTGCGTGGGGTTTCAACACCAGACAGAGTGGAGGGCAGCTGGACTGGCTGCTGTCAGAGAAGGGACCTTTCCACAGATGTCCGGAGTACACCGAGTTCAGAGAGAGGTTCCAGCAGGGATTTTCTACCAGATACAAGATTTACAGGTGAGACGGGTCTGCACGTGTGTGTGTGTGTGTGTGTGTGTGTGTGTGTGTGTGTGTGTGTGTGTGTGTGTGTGTGTGTGTGTGTGTGTGTGTGTGTGTGTGTGTTTAAAGGTGAAGCACAGACAAATAGAGACTGCATGTAGCAGGACTTCGAAGATCAACAGGTGAGGTGTTAAACTGGCGCTCTCACTTAGTGTGTGAACTAAGAACTAAGTGTGTGTATGTGTGTCAGGGTATCTAGCTTCCATTCATTTCAGCTTGTGACCCCTTATTACAAACCCCCATTTACCTGAAGTATCACATCACAAAGTGAATATCTTTGAGTTGTGAGGAATAATCAAAACATGAATTATCCCTTTTCAGATGGTTTAGGATCAACATTGTTTAAACCCATACAGTTGTTAAACTGCACAATAGTTAAAAGAAAAGGCAAAGATAATTCCCACGGAGTACCACTAAGGGCTATTGGAAACGCACCAAATTCTCTCACGAAATATTAAGTCAATCATTTTTTTTCTACACATTTTCAAAGTGTCATTAGCTAAATGCACTTATTCTGGTCAGTGTTCTGGTGGTCATTCTAAAATGTATTTTCTAATCAATTAGATATTAGGCCTCAAAAAGAGGTACCTTTATGGACGTGTCTGGTTTGGTTGACCTGTCAGGGTTGTGTGCGTTTAAATAATTAACCATTTCAGCCACTCTTAAATTCAATCGATAAGTTATGTGTAAGACAATGTAATGCAAAAATTACTTTTACTCAAAAATAAAAGGGTTATTTTCAAATACAGCCCTTTGGATACATTTTTTTGGCAATGATTGGGTAAAAATCTAAATCCATTACTGCCACTGCTATTTGTGTGGGGAAACTGATTTTAAAGTGAACTTATAGTACTGTTGTGATTCATGTGTTCTTTGCTAATTTAACTAAATAAAATGAGTTCAGAGCTGGACTCTTTAACGAGTGACTAAACATGGATCAGAGGGAATGATGAATGTATTTTGTCTGGCAGATTAAAGTGAGAGCTTTAAATACTCTCAATGTAATGTGTGAATAGATAAAAGAGTGAAGAGAGCAAAGAGATAAAAGAGACTAAAGTAATGTGCCTTGTGTATGTTGTGATTCTATCACATTTTTCTCCAATCCCTCTGACTTTTTGCTCAATCTTTCTGTTCTGATTCATGAGCTCAGCAGGATCAGGGAAAATGTAGTACAGTCCTGAATTGGTTGCCATGAAAGAGCCTTTTTTGAGCAGCCATTACAGCTTGCAATGTAAAAAATTTATAGCATATATTTACAGTCCTAGAAACATGATTGTCTGAACATTCAGCTCTCACTTATAGGACATTATATTATGTCTTTCCTGACAGCTCATAACTCCACAGTCATAAAACATGCACAGATGAAAATCTTTCAATTTTTAAACTTCACTAAAAAAGTCTGCCTCTGAAGCTCTGCAGCACCAGTTATACTTGCATACCAAATAAAATGGTAATTTAAGTGAGAGCAAGGGAGAGCCTTAACATTTTCCGTACCATTGTTTTACCATTTGATGCAAGATTTACTGTGAAAAAGAAGAGTGACTAAAATAAAATAGTTACGTGTGCGACATAGATATATCTTGCCATGACAGACAGTAGCGACTTCAATTTTAGGATGCTTCATTTTCTGCCAGCCGGTAGGACCAACATGTTTAAACTTAGAAGTGGTTATTCAGTATTCTTCTCATGATCATGAGAACACCTTCTTTTTAATCAGCAATACAACAGAACAATTGAAAAGTGAACTGTATCATAATGACATTTACCTGTTCTAATACATACATCAGTGCTGCAGGTCCCTGAGCTCATTCAGTGACAGTGGTGATAAAGGAGCAGCTGGAGTACACCCTTTGTTATATTTACCACGGCAACTACTGGTTCCACTAGTGTGGTTTCATTTATGTAAAAATGTATATTCTGTGATCATATTAGGCCTGAAATCAGATGAAACTTTACAGGGGAGGATGTTGCTTTTTGCAAGTATTAAAACCCTGGTGAGGGTATTGCTTGAAAAAAACAAAAAAACATCACATTTCATTAAATGTTTGGTATAATATAAGAATGAACACTGATAATATTACTTTTTTTTGTTGTATTACAGACTGTATCTAATAATCCAAACAGCCATGTCAGGTATTTATTTAACGGGGTCAGGGTTGGGGTTAGTAGATCAGAGGGAGGGTTATAGCCTCGCTCTGCCTGACTACTGCTCACAGCTGTGATTATAGTCTGGAAACCCGGTTCACATTAAGGTTTGCTCATCCACTCTGATAGATGAAATACATCCAGAATTTTTGTAAATAGGAAGTCTGGAGAGGGGTGAGTCTCAGCTGGATAAATATTCACTCCATCACTGTGATCACACCTGCTGTATTTTAATACAGTCAAACTGATAGTTCAGCTGTTCTTGCTTCAATTCTCTTTTTGTTTCTGTTCACACATAAGGAACAGTGAAAGGATATTTTTAAGTCATGTTTAAATCACTCTTTTTACCTAAGACAATCAAGTTTGTCAGATCACTATGTACATCTAAAAAATATTAACATAAACAACATGACGATTCAAGACATCGACTTGTAATAATCATTTGTAGCCAGTGTTTTCTTTCCACAAAAAAAATCCATCTCCTCTTCTTCAGTCTTGCAAAATATGGAATCTATTCAGATGCCCATCGTTTTCATCTCAAAAGTTAAACTAATTGAGACAAGATGTCTCTTATATCACTTCATTGTAAAGTGACTTCATGTTACATATTAGTCCGAACTTAGAGTGGAATTCATGCATGTTTTTAAAAGTTGGGCAGGCTGTATGAAGCCTGTCAGTTAGGCATCAGGGCAAAATGCCTGTCAAACACCTGCTGTACCAGTTGTGTCTGCTCATAAACGTTACCTGCCTGTAGTGCACAGTAATGAGTGAAGGCAAGTCAGGTAGGTGTAGTAGCATATGCTGGACACTGAGCCGACGTCATTCTGCAGAGTGAATGTACGAGTGAGATTTATTGCACATGACTTGGGATATTTTTAGTTTTAAAAAACTAAAATCGTTATTTTTTTTTATTGATGTCTTAACCCTCACATAATCGGAGGAGAATTCAATAGTCTGCATCGGCGTTTTATTACCTTTCCTTTTCCGATGCATGGGAGAGGAAAGAAAACAAGCTTTTATAACTGTGATTAATACTCTTCCCTTTGGAGCAAACTGTTTCCCTGCTGGGGAGGACATTGTGGGTTTCTCTCTGTGTCTGAAGGCTGTGTGGTCTATGAATGATGCAGTGGAGTCCTGCGCCAAGTCCAGAGTTCATGTGGGCCCTGTCACTATTATCATTATTTCAAATTTAATACCACACCTGATAGATATCCACTATATATATTTATACTCCCATTTTTTTTTTTTTACTTCGGCTTGTCGTCTCCTTCCCTTCCAGCTCTTTAAAAATAGATCATCCTAGCTCAAAGCCTTGGAAGTTGTCAGGGCTGTTTGTTCTGTCACTAATGCAGACATTACTGACAATTATATGTCCTACTTATCTGCGATATTTTTTGTTCTTTGACCATTACAGGAGTTGACTGTGACTATGTTTCGAAAGATTGCTTCTGTGTACGGAACATTTCTAAATGAACCGTACAGGCTCTTTCTGTTGTGTGGCTGGCTTTCTTTTAATCTGATTCAGGAAAAGTCAGCTGAGTATGTGAAGATGTGTGAGCAGCTGGTTCGCAGTCCTGCAGTCAGTTAAGCCCTGAACTCTGTTTCCGCACCCGGCTGCTCCTCTGGTTACATGAACAGCAGGAGGTCAGAAATGTCTCTTTCTAAGGCACTTTTAACAACAAGCTGACCAACTCCTTCTATGTGGAGTCTATTTTCTCTCAAACATAAAGTAGTTTTATTTTACCAAATACAAAATGACAGTGTTTTCCTGTTTCCATCCATCTCCCTCGCTGCTGTCTTCCCCTCCTTTCCATCTGCCTCTGCCTCAACTTGAATCAAATAGAAATGACAGCATCACTTACAGATGAAGGGGACGTGTAGTGTGAAATGACAGGTGAAAGTTGTATGACATAAGTGGGACAGATTGTCACATGACTTTGCTTTTAGCTGCGGGACACTGATTTCCTTTCTCGTAACTTTTTAGAGTTTTGGAGTTTTTAGCGCCTGCTTCTTTTTTCCTTTTTTTCCTGCTTCCATTTGTGTCATAGAGCTGTTGCTGGATCTGCCCTGCTTTCGCGTTGAAATGCTTTCTCCCCTCAGAGGCAGCCTGTGAGTCATCCCTCTCAGATGACTGCCGTTTGCTGCCTTTTCTGGTCTTTTTTTGTTTTTGTTTTTCTTTCTTTTGTTCATTTGATGCAGGCAACCAGCCGCCAACCACCGCACGGTCAGTACTGTACAGGCAGCAGAATTACAAAGGTTTTGCAAAACAGCAGAAGGGGAGTTATGAGTGTAATATATTTATATTCCCAATTTTTTCTTAACTTCAAATTGAAATCCTGGATGTTGTAGCATGTTGTGTTGCACAGTTGTAGAGCATCCATCAATCTATTATCTCTACCCGCTTAATCCTGAACAGGGTCACAGAGAGGCCAAAGCCTTTTCCAGCTGTCTTTGGATGAAGCCGTTGTGCACCCTGGACAGGTCACCACTCCATTACACAGCCAACATAGAGAGACAGACAACCATTAACACTCAAATCCCCTCGTACGGCCAATTTAGAATCGCCAATTAACCTAACAAGCATCTTTGGACTGTGGGAGAAGTACCCAGGGAAAACTCACACAGGCACAGGGAGAACATGTAAACTCCCCAGCTGAGGTTAGAACTGAGAACCTTCTTGCTGTGAGCCGGTACTGCTAACGACTGCATGACTGGGCCACAACTGTAGAGCAAGTGAGGAATTATAAAAAGTACTTCATGAGCATCTAACCTATACAGTGTGAAAATCGTTTTTCAGAGTAAAAGCCATGCAAAAGTCATATAAAAAGCTAATTTTTGTCCTGTCATTGTGTTTGTCATTATTTGTGTTGAGACAAAAATAAAGAAAGATAATTTTTTCAGATTACAAGAAGATAATTAATCATTCTGAACTGAATTGAGCAGCATAAACAAGGAGAGATCACTGAAAATGAGTGAGGTGGCGAAGGAGTGAACCTTGTGTTACTTTATAAAAAAGTCCCCCAGTCACCTCTGGTGTTGATAACATTTTATTTTCACACTCTTCTTGACTTAGAAAAAAACAGCAGCAGTGTGCCACCAAAACTTCTAAATAATGTAGTAGTATTGAGTTGGTAAAATATGTGGAATCAGCAAGAAAAACAAAATGATCCGACCGTTTTACCAAATAGTCCCACCACTCACCGAGCTAAATGAACATTACCACTGTCACAGAATGAAAGCTGATGGAGCATTTTGTGTTTGCAAACCCTGAATATTAAATAAATATGACTTTTTTTTTTACATGCTCTCCTAAAACAATGCAGTTCCTCCAAGTCCTCTGATATTCTGGGGAAAAGATAAAGATACACATTTTACTGATTCATTCAGGATCAATGTTTAAGAAAGTTGCCAAATATGTCAACTGATTATCAATTTCTTCGTTATCTAAACAGGTATTATAACTTGGTCAGCATTACACTGTTTTCACAATATACTTGCAGTTGCAGAGTAATTGTACGTAAAGGTAATTTCTATTGGATGAATCTGAGTCTGTCTGGCAGGTGAAGCTGTTCTTGTGTTTATTGTGCACTAAGCCTTTGGTGATGTGCACATCCATTTGCTGTACCAGCTGTTTCAACATAAGGTAAGTTACTAAGTAGTAACCAGGAAAAAAAATGATCCTGTCAGCTTAAAACTGGATGTCGCTCTAAAAGCAAGAAGAGCCTTTGTTTCAGATATGATCCCGTCAGTCCTATGTAACAGTTTCCTGTTATATCAGAAAAGACGGCCACCTCTCATCCCTCATCTTCACTATCTGAGTCATTGCCACCCCCTTTGAGCATGTACTTTGTAAACGCATTCCCAAATATTTTGGTGTGATTGCTGCATCCCCCGCTACCCACAACAACAAAGCACTTGTGCATTCCAGCCAACGCATCCTACTCAAAGTACTCCTCAAGAACACTGGCACATTTCCTCCCAATTTTTTTATGAAAGCATTGAGAGCTGCAGTGAAACAAGGCCGGGGCCCGACAACATCACAGCTTCAAGGAAAATGTGCCAAGCAGGGATGAAATGAGTTACTAAAATCAAGTGTTGGATCCAGCCATGTTTTCTATTCACGTCCGTTGATTTTATAATGTTTTGTTTCTTTGTTTTATTAGTCTCATTTTTATTCGAATAATATTTCACAAAAATAACATTGTTTCAAATATGAAACATTTTCAGTGCTGTAATGACATGGAGAGGAGCATCCTTTCATAAACATTTTCCAAAATTTGATCAATGCAATTGTAGATAATGTACGTAATAGAAGGATGGATAAATGAATGATGAGACTGACAGTTCACCTCAAACACTTAATCCTGCAATTCGACTATAATACATGGGTTGGTACTTATTCTGCATGTCATTGAAAAAGGAGGCCTGCACTGAGTAAAGAGAAAAACACTGACTCCGTCACATGTAAAATGCACTTCTCTCTTGTTTCGAATTGTACTCCTGTGCCCTTACTAATGCTAATATCTGATTATCATTAAGGAAAATAAGCACTGGCAGGCTTTTCTCTGCATTAACTTTCCACAGAGCAAGAGTAAAATTGGCTTCTCTCATTAGCTTTTAATCAGGGGTAATGGAGATGGGAATACATGTTAGCCACATTTTCCTGGGCTAACCCTAATCCGTTAAATCCTTTAATCTCATCTTCGCCCAAGTTGCATCAGCTGCTACAGCCTTAAACAAACTGGAACACTATCAATGGATGAGGTCATGATGTCGGCACTTTCCTGTGAGTTTGCTGTGGAGAAATCCCACTCTAACTCCACGTGAGAGTACTGTTTGGAGGCTGTCCATTGGTGACAATGACATACAAGTCTAATTCATCATCTAGTTTATTATATTATGACTACTCACAGATTAAGCAAATCATGCTGATTATCTCATAACAATGGCACATGTCAAGGCCTGGGTTATATTCGGCAGCAAGTAGACAGTTGGTCCTCGTAGTCAACATGTTGGATGTGGAACAGATGGACAGCTGTAAACGCCAGGGCGACTTTGATGAGGGCCAAATAGTTCAGACCAGACAACGGGCCAGAGGATGTCTGACAGAGCAAAGCTTGAGTGGTTCTGCCGGTCAGTAGAAGTGAGTACCTACCAACAGTGGTCCATGAGCCTGCGACCAGGTTTATCAGCAGCAGCTCGTAACTCTCAACTGACAAGACTTAACATTATGTGCTGTTAACATCCAGACACCAGAGGGGTGTTCTACAAAGTGAGATCAGTGGGTTTGCGAGGTATATTGATAATAAAGGCAGGGTTGCCAGTTTCACGAAGGTGGGTCTCTTTTAACCCGAGTAGATCACCATGGTTACTTGTGCTGCCAACTTAATCTGGTCTGGAACAGGTTACGTTGGAGATATCAGATCAAAACGACCAAAAAGTACTGCCTACTGACCAATCACTTCTCTGAAAATGAATGAGACGGTCCTCTGTGAAGTGAGACGGTCCTCTGTGGAGTGAGACTGTCCTCTTTGGAGGGTGACAGTCCTCTTTGGAGGGAGACAGTCCTCTTTGGAGGGAGACAGTCCTCCGTGGAGTGAGACGGTCTTCTGTGGAGTGAGACAGTCCTCTGTGGAGGGAGATAGTCCTCTTTGAAGGGAGACAGTCCTCCGTGGAGTAAGACGGTCTTCTGTGGCGTAAGACAGTCCTCTGTGGAGGGAGACTGTCCTCTTTGGAGGGAGATAGTCCTCTTTGAAGGGAGACAATCCTCCGTGGAGTAAGACGGTTCTCTGTGGACGGAGACGGTCCTCTGTGAAGGACAGCGTGTTTGGAGACCGACAAACCTCTGTGGCTTTCTCTGGTGATTTTTATGAGATATAGATTCTGTTTTATTGTATTTTTACTGACATCATCCTACAACAGAGACTGATTGAAGCACAAAAGCACTGCTCTTGTTGTACTTATAAGATATGATGGTAAACCTACCTAAATTATGTTTTTACATTTATTTTTTATTTGCTACTCAATCTGTTTCACACCTCCGCAGGTGAAAGGATAAGGATGTCTTGAGACTACATTTAAGATCAAAATAATTTAATGAAATGCACACTTGTAATTATAGTCAAATCTTCCTCTGCACTAGTGATGGTACGGTGATTTATGTCTTTCAATTTAGGCTACACATTCACAGTGAGCAAATTTTTGCCAGCACATCTTTCCGACATTAAGCAGCTGCAGCTGCAGCTGTGCTGCTTTCAACTAGACTATGTTTCAACTTCATATTTTTCAAAAATTATAATTCTCTCTTCGTAAATAAACCGCTCTGCTGCCAGTCCACTTGTCCATGTTTGTGATTGGTCAATATAGTAGTTAACAGGTTGGTTTACTAGGTGTTCAGTTTCAAAAGTTGTATTTTCATATTTCTTCACATTCATCTTCATCTGGTGACATTACTTGGACTCAGGTTTGGTTTAAGTCATGAATGAGATTATTACCAATTTTAAAAAGTAAAATACAAGACTCTCAGGTGAACTTGGACACCAATACTGTGTGACTTTACGTGGACTTTAGTTCTTTATTTTATTTGGAATTACTTGACTGGGAAAATTTCTATCACCTCTTCATGTGTACTTGACTGAGGACACTTGGAGAGCCTTGATTCACTAATTACGTAACCGACTGCTCAGCGATAAACAGGTTAGATTTGTACTGAATAACTTTTGAAACATTGACAAAGCTTCTCAGTGAGGTGTAAATGCTTTAAGCTTTTGTCACAATATATATATAAAAAAAAAAAAAAAAAAAAAAATCAATCAGAGTCTTGGGTTCATATTTTCCACCAGTACGGTGCTGCTGATGTCGGTGCCAGTTCTATCTTGGTGATAGTTCATCAGTTTGAGAATTTAACGTTATGCGACAATTTTCACTAGTTTACGACATTTTTGAGTTATATATAATGTAGAATGGAGATTAATTGCAGCCACAATCTGCCTAATCGAGTCTTCTATTGCTGCTGTGTGTATGGTTGGTGTCCCCTGTAAACAAAAGGTTTTAACTACAATTTTCAGTCTTTTCTGCAGTTATTAACCGTTTCACAACCTAAATATGAGCAATATTGTGTTTAAAAAGAAAGGGTTACATTCAAACTCACGAAATACATATATTGTGTTGTTTGATTCTAGATATTGTCTTGAAAAATCAAACATCAAAGTGAAGGAATAACTTTAACCTTAAGCTGTTGTTTCTCCAATCAAATTTTACGTGATCTCCAACTCCAGCAAAGAAGAGTGAAGCGTCTCATCTGGCTGAATCTGGCTGTGGAAGAACATTGCACTGTGGGGAACAATCACACTCTTTCCAATTTTCATCGTTTTGAAATGACAAAGTGTCAAGAAGTTCTGATAGAGACAGTTAGGGGTTCTGCTTAATTTTCACTTATACTTCTATTGGACTTGAGATAGATTAGCTGCTGATGAGACACTGGTCTGAGGGTATGTGTATGAGCATGTGGGGGGGTGATAGTGTGGTGTGGGGGCTTAGACTGTGGGCTTCTTCTGTGGTCCACAACATCAGAGATGCAGAGAGCTTAGCGTGGACAGAGCAGCAGGCCAGAAACAGGCCTGTGGCTCTGTGATGAAAACAGTCAGGAGGCAACAGCCTGCGCAGCGGGAAACACTCGCCTGTTGGGCACAGTATGTGTGTGTGTGTGTGTGTGTGTGTGTGTGTGTGTGTGTGTGTATACTGTATGTGTCCATGTGTGTGTGTGTGTGTGTGTGTGTGTGTGTGTGTGTGTGCTGGCTGACCGACAACTCTCACAAATCAACATAACACAAATGTGGGTCACACGCTGCCCTGCCACACAAACACAAAGACTGCGGGTCTTTGTGGTCTGTTTGATATGTTAACCTCGCTGTTTCATAAAGGGATGAAACAAAAGAAACACCAACTGCTGTGTGCGCTACCACTGGTCTTAGACACCAACTGGGTTCAAACGCACACAGTCAGAGAGGGAGAGCACAAAGAAACAGAAACAGAGGGAGAGAAAGACACATATGCATAAAATGAAGGGGGAAAAAAAAACACAAGACCAATGGCTAAACTCTTTGAAATTGTGTTTGTATATTGTACAATAATAATGCATGTGATCTGCATTGATGTTTTGCTACATATCCAGCACAAGAGAGACAGCAAACAATGCACTTGTATAAAAGTGTATTCATGGGTTTTGAGTGTGTTCTTTTTCTGTGAAGAAAGGTTGCTTTCAGGTTTAGTTTAGTTGGTGAAACCTGAAAAAAATCCACATGAATATAATTTATTTCAATAAAATGCCTTTGTTAGACGGGACCAAACGTGGAGTCAGTACGTTTTTATTATTTTGTCTCAGGAAAAATTATCTTCATATGACTAAATTGTGTCCCACGGTGGAGATGCAATTCCTGGTTAGATTACATTGTGGCAACATTTTGTTTAGAATGAATACCGGCACATTTATGAACTGCATCAGACTTGCTAAAAAGTGGATGGTGGTATGGAAAGCATGTAACTCTCACCAGTGACAGTTTGATGTGTTCAGCATCAACATCGTTGCTACTTTCCAAATTCTTAATTTAACAATATTTTCTCTATATATTCATGAAATGAAATATATTTGTTGGAAATAAGCAGTGAGATCTTTCTTTGCTAAAGACACATGATATACACTACAACACATTAAAATAGTTATTTTAAAGTTCTTGGATGTTCAATTAATTAACTAATAAATTAAATGAATGTCAGGATATCAATCCTGGGTGTATTATATATCGACCCATTCTCGTGTGAAATCCTGTCTTTTTGTAACAGCCTGCTAGTGTTTCAGAGGTATGCACCATAAAAAAAAGGCTTAAAAGGCATAAAAAACCCAAGTAGTGTGGTTTAGGAAAAGATCATGGTTTGGGTTAAATGAGGTTTTTTTTTTTAAATGCAAGTCATGTAAATTACTTCACATACATTACGGAAGTTAGATATGCAAGGCTATGTATAGGAAAACATGTCTCTTGGACTCAAACGTAATTCTCCAGGGTGAAATTCCAGTTATTGCCAAACAATATGCAGGACACCTCATCATGTAGTCTTGCTTACAAAGTGGAGATGAACATGTCCACCCTGCTCCACCACTGCTGCTTTTGATAATAAAATAATGTAACTTCTTATGCTTCCAGCAGCCTCAGATAGCAACAAACAGTGCTTTTGTAAGGAGACATGAAGAGAGCAGGCTTGATAGTTATTTTATATTCACTCTAAATTCTACAAACTGAATTAAGGTTATGAGTAGAATGTTTTGATTTTCATTGGATTCCTCTGCTGTCGGAAAGTACTTCTTTGCACATTTAACAGTTTATGATATTAATGAGAAATGAAGTCTGATGTACGGGCATGGGGTTGGAAGTCTAGGCAATCAGAAATGCCAAGGTAACATTATCATTTTACGTGAGTGAAGAAATTACTCTAATAAAAAATAAGCTTTTATTTGTTATTATTGTGTTTATTATATGCTGTATATATAAGTTAATTACTCATTTCCAAATTCTGTTTGGGTTTTAGGCACTGAATGACTCTGTACAAAAAAACCCACAGAATTGGACTCTCTGTGTGTACTGCTTTGATTTTATACAGAAAAAGATAACAAGAACATCAACAATCAATGTGTCTGATCTTCCCCACGAGGTGCACTTCAGTTCTGTCGGCTTTCACTGAAATATTAGGCCTGTGTCAGGGACTAGTGTGGTGAATTAACCTTTTGCACTCAGGGAAAAAAATCACAATGAGTGATGCCTTACCTTTTTTAAAAATGAAGCCAACAGCATTTGTGTGAAATCCAGTGCATAAAGCAGCGGGTGAATACAAAAGAGCCCTTAAAGAATTGCGTAAGGACAAATAGATAAGCGGCTCTCTGCAGACAAGATCTCACATTAACCTTTAATGAGTTATTTGCCATCGAAAGGAGGCTTTGCCTTTTAAAAATGCAATGCAAAACTAAATCTGTCAAAACAACATGTTTTTGAAAGATAGACAGAGAGAGAGAGAGAGATGTAAGAGTGTGTGGGCGCCTGTATGTAAGCCTTTCCATTTGGCTTCGAACTCGTTTCAAATTATTAAATGCCTTGAGTTCTTCAGCTGAAAGTTCACAAAGAGCTGTTAATTTAAAGGGACCACTTCAAATCTGTTTAATATGAAGCACCCAATCAAGCTAGAGAGGTGACAAGTTTCAAAGTCAAATAATCTTTGGGCAAGTCAGACTGAGATTTTCAACATTAAACAGTAAAACTGGATTATTTAAAAGTTGACTCATTCACTTCTTGGCCATACATACTAATAATACACATAATATCAGCCTGCTCTGAACAACTTTACATTCTACAAAACATACTACTTCTGTTTCAGATGGTGCCTCACATGAATGGCCGAATTAGTGATTTAATAGCATCATTGCTGGGGTCAGCCATTACTTTTTGTTGGCCAATTTCTTCAGCTTATTTACTTTTTTCTGTGGAAACACAAAAAGCAAAAACAGCTGGCCACATTTACAAACTCTCAGCTGATAGAAATGATGGCATTTCAGACAGAAAGACGGGAAATGTATTTGAGGAACCACCGTGTGTGTGACACAAGCATGGCAGGTTTCAGAATGTTGCGCACTGGCAAATTGAGAGTATTTGCATGTTTCAATTCATCTCATCACAAGTCTTTGCCTGAACTGGAGTTTACATGTTATAAGATGTTTGAAATTAAAAAGTTTAAATTCATCTTGTGTCATGAAGCCAACTATCTTAGCCGGGGGGCTGAGTTTGGTCCACGGGCCACTCTTTTTCTTCTCCCTGAAGTACGGTAGAGTATAATAAATGTCCCTCACACCACTGTGGTTCAGTGTACCAATTAGCATGATAAATATGTAATTTTCCCCGCCCAATCAACTGCAACTAAGAAAAAAAAGAAAAATGAGGGAGATATCAATCAAATTGGGTTTTTTACAGGCTTATACACCTGAGAAAAAGTTTTAATCAGCCACAGTATTTAAAATCCCCTGTGTGGGTTTACCGTAGGTCTGTAGGGCATTTACATTCTAATAAAGAATGAGGCTTAGGTTAAATGCCTCTCCATAATTTACGTAATTTCTAGTAATTTAATAACAGTTACATCATGTCATATTTGATAGTTTCGAAATTGAACCACATTAGTTTTATCTCCCACTGGGTTAAGTTTGAAAAAAACTTTGATATACTTTGGCTATACTTAGATATACAAAGAGTGCCCTCTTTGCAACAGCAAATATATTTTGAAGGAAATGCAAATCCAAACAGATTTAGATCAGATCTTTAGATTCAGATCACTCCAGAGATGTTCTCTGGCTGGACCACTCAAAGACAGAAGGCTTTTTGTTGTTGTTGTTATTAACTCTGGAGAATCAGCCTTGGAGTTACCTTTATCTGTCCCTCATTCAGTCCTGACCAGTCTCTTTGTCCCTGGCACTGAGATGCACCCCAGTAGCATGATGCTACCACCACCATGCTTCACTGCAGGGATGATATTAGGCAAAGGATAATCAGTGTCTGGTGTTTAACAGGCATAGTGCTTGGAGTTCTGTGCAAAATGGTTCAATTGCTGTCCAATCAGATCAAAATAATTTAATGAGACAAATTTTGCTTGGAGAGTTCTTTAAATCCATGCTGCCAATGCCAACAGGGCTGTACTCCAGCTGCATTCGTATATCCATAATGGCCTGATTGATGGAGTGCTGAAGAGGTGGTTGTCTTTCCGGCAAGTTCTCCAATCTCTGCAGAGGACTTCTGAAGTTCTGCTGAGTGACTGCTGGGTTCTTGAGCACCTCTGTGGTCAACGTCCTTCTTGCTGGGTTAGTCAGTCAGGAGTCCTTGTGGTAACAAACGTATTCCAAAGTTTGAAAGTCTCTAACTTTGTCTGCTGGTTGGTGCGGGCCCGGAAGTACATCAGTGGGTATTTCAATAAAAACAGCTGCGTGCTGCATCTGCAAATGACAAAGATATGAGTAGTGAGATTAAACCGCATGAAGTTGAAGGGTGTAAACCAAAGCAGTCAGTTAAAAGAGGTTAAAATCAGGTTGTGTGTTGAGTATATGAATGAAAAGGAAAATACATTTTTAGTGGTGCTTCTTCTGATTGATTTTAACAGTAAACTGCACTTTACATGTAAAGTGGTGTGAAAAAGTGTTTGCCCCTTTCTTGATTTCCAATTTTTTTGCATGTCTGTCACACTTAAATGTTTCAGATCATCAAACACATTTAAATATTAGTCAAAGATACCACAAGTAAACACAAAATGCAGTTTTTAAATGAAGGTTTTTATTATTAAGGGAGAAAAAAAAAATCCAAACCCACATGGCCCTGTGTGGAAAAAGTGTTTGCCCCCTCCTGTTAAAACATAACTTAACTGTGGTTTATCACACCTGAGTTCAATTTCTCTAAACACACCCAGGCCTGATTACTGCCACACCTGTTCTCAATCCAGAAATCACTTAAATAGGACCTGCCTGACAAAGTGAAGTAGACCAAAAGATCCTCAAAAGCTGGACATCATGCCAAGACGCAAAGAAATTCAGGAACAAATGAGAAAGAAAGTAATTGAGATCTATCAGTCTGGAAAATGTTCTAAAGCCATTTCTAAAGCTTTGGGACTCCAGCGAACCACAGTGAGAGCCATTATCCACAAATAGAGAAAACATGGAACAGTGGTGAACCTTCCCAGGAGTGGCCGGCCGACCAAAATTACCCCAAGAGCGCAGCGACGACTCATCTGAGAGGTCACAAAAGACCTCACGACAACATCCAAAGAACTGCAGGCCTCACTTGCCTCAGTTAAGGTCAGTGTTCATGACTCCACCATAAGAAAGAGACTGGGCAAAAATGGCTGCATGGCAGAGTTCCAAGACGAAAACCACTGCTGAGTAAAAAGAACATTAAGGCGCGTCTCATTTTTGCCAGAAAACATCTTGATGATCCCCAAGACTTTTGGGAAAATACTCTGTGGACTGACGAGACAAAAGTTGAACTTTTTGGAAGGTGTGTGTCCCATTACATCTGACGTAAAAGTAACACCGCATTTCAGAAAAAGAACATCATACCACCAGTAAAATATGGTGGTGGTAGTGTGATGGTCTGGGGCTGTTTTGCTGCTTCAGGACCTGGAAGACTTGCTGTGATAAATGGAACCATGAATTCTACCGTCTACCAAAACATCCTGAAGGAGAATGTCCAGCCATCTGTTCGTGACCTCAAGCTGAAGCCAACTTGAGTTCTGCAGCAGGACGGTGATCCAAAACATACCAGCAAGTCCACCTCTGAATGGATGAAGAAAAACAAAATGAAGACTTTGGAGTGGCCTAGTCAAAGTCCTGACCTGAATCCTATTGAGATGCTGTGTCATGACCTTAAAAAGGCGGTTTGTGCTGGAAAACCCTCCAATGTGGCTGTATTACAACAACTCTGCAAAGATGAGTGGGCCAAAATTCCTCCACAGCTGTAAAAGACTCATTGCAAGTTATCGCAAACGCTTGATTGCAGTTGTTGCTGCTAAGGGTGGCCCAACCAGTTATTAGGTTTAGGGGGCAAACACTTTTTCACACAGGGCCATGTGGGTTTGGATTTTTTTTTTCTCCCTTAATAATAAAAACCTTCATTTAAAAACTACATTTTGTGTTTACTTGTTTTATCTTTGACTAATATTTAAATTTGTTTGATGATGTGAAACATTTAGGTGCGAC
This sequence comes from Embiotoca jacksoni, assembly GCF_022577435.1. Lineage (NCBI taxonomy): Eukaryota > Metazoa > Chordata > Actinopteri > Embiotocidae > Embiotoca > Embiotoca jacksoni. The sequence goes on along the minus strand of NW_027185383.1, from coordinate 721,924 downwards.
AAACATGCAAAAAAAATAAGAAACAGGAAGGGGGCAAACACTTTTTCACACCACTGTATATAATAAATGCTTTCCTCTCCAAACAGCAGCTGTGCAAACGTACAATAATTTTCTTTAAATCAGTTTTGTTTTTGTTTTTATATAACTGGCTTATTTTTGAAGGTTTGTCATTTGTGAGCCAAAACATTAAGAAAAATTAAAACTGTAAAGAGACTGACTTCCCTATAATTCAAACACATTGTGTTCAGATTAAACTGCATACTGACTAAACAGAAGCTTCTCAAATTGTATAAATGAGTAAGAGAGAGAAAGAGGTGTGTTCATTTATTTCCTAGTTCTGATGTATAGACTCCCAATGGAACTAGTGTGAAACTTGTTTTACCATGTCCCTTTGAGAACAATCACACACACACACACACACACACACACACACACACACACACACACACACACAGACACACACACACACACACACACACACACACACACACACACACACACACACACACACACACACACACACACACACAACAGTAGGCGTGTGTGTGTGTGTGTGTGTGTGTGTGTGTGTGTGTGTGTGTGTGTGTGTGTGTGCCTGACGCAGACTAGGAGATGTGGAGAGAAATAGAACTCAGAGCTACACCGAGACAATAAAACATCAAACAGAGCTTTCCGTCAAAGAAGATTACGTTAGATACCACAGTGATGGAATGAGCAATATTTTCCTCTGTTTTCATCATCAAAAGATTAGGTTTTCAGAATAAAACATTCCTCCACCCCCCACTCAAACAACACATATAGCCACAGCATCACTGCTCCAGTCTTCTCCCAGTTCACCCCTCACCCTCCCCCACACACCCCCCCTCATTCTTTGCATCTTCTCCAACAAACGTAGAACAGGAGAGCTGATTAGTTGAGAGAATCAGCAGATTGGAATTGAGTTGAAGTTTGATCAGCAAGCAGCTCACATTCATGTTCAAACACACTTTTTGCTGCTATGAATGTGATTTAATTTAGCCTCAGTAGGACAAATAATAACCACACGTGGGCATGGGAATCCTCTGGTTTTACAAATTTTAACTAAAAGTACAACTGGATTTTCCAGTGGATTGTCTTTTGGCACAAATCTAAACCCTGCTGTAAGAAGATGAGAAGCGTGTCTTTTGGGGCTGCTCTTTGCGCCCCAAAACATCTAACATTAAACTTAATTTGTCTGGTGACAGAGCTAAGCACTGATTGTTGGTCTGTGGATGCATCATCTTGCTTAACGGTGAATAGAGAGGTACATTTAATGTCCCAGTACTAACTGTTGAACCAAGCAAACGAGTTAAACCAAAGGTTTGGAATTTGATTCTCTCTTTCGTCATCGCACGCAGAATCAAAACCGTAATTAATGTATAGAAAACTAAGAAGAAGATAATTTTCATTGGTGATGGGTCTGACAGTTGTTTAGTTTTGCTTAGCACACATACGAGAGGAAGTAGGTTCGGGGTAGACAACACATCACAGTCCCAAAGAGGCTGGAGTGGTTCATTTCCTCATTTCTGGTTCATTTGCTCATTCCTCAGCATTGCTGTTTGTAGTTGTTATAAATGGACATAGCACTGCAATCATTGTTTTACCTATATTTAAATTAATCAGGTCAACTGACTCCCGTATCTACTGTTAGTTATTGTATCTTTGCTGTTGGGCAGAGGCAGCTGGTCAGTAGGGGGCATTTGTTCATGCCCCACTGGACCCTAAGCTTAATTCAGTGTCAGCAAGTTTATTAAATTACTATATGGAGTTTATATTCAGCTTCTTGTTTACATTGAGTTGTAGTGAGGTAGCCTCGTACAACAAACAATGTTAACCATTTCCAGCTTCTCTGGTGCTGTTGAGCAGATGACAACAAAAGAGCATTTTGCATGTTGGCATTTCTGTATGAAAGACATTTACGTGTAAAATCACGTTCAAACTCCACACCCCCGCCAAAAAAATAATAAAATTGAACACGTCCATTTTGCGTGTTTGCCTGCATGCATATGTAATATTGGCCATTTCTGCTTGAAGGTGCAAAATACTGGGAGGGAACATGCAAATAGAACAATTTAGCACCCGCAACAATATTTACTAAACCCGAAAGTAAATATAAGAGAAGATATTGCGCATGTATTTTAGTACGACTGAAAGGAACGTTTTAATCAGATGCGCAAATCTGGAGAGACGGCTGCTCTTATTGGTAAGAAGGAAACGCAGGGTAACCAAATTCAATTCAATTCAATTTTATTTATATAGCACCAAATCACAACACAGGTTATTTCATGGCACTTAACACATTAAAGTCCTTACAGTGGAACTTTACAACATTGTACAGAGAAACCCAACAATTCCCACATAAGCTAGGACGGAAAAAACTCCTCTTTAAGGGAGAAAAACCTCCAACAGAGAGAAGAAAAACTCCCTTTAACAGGAAGAAACCTCCGACAGAACCAGGCTCAGGGGTGGGCGGCCATCTGCCTGGACCAGTTGGGGTGAGAGGAGAGCAGAGAGAGAAAACGACAGCATAGAGATAGAAGAGAAGAACCAAAGAATACGTAGAGAACGTGGTTTTACACCCGTGGAAATATTTTTGATGTCAGAGTCATACATTATTCAGACATGTCGTCTGTCCAGCGAAGACATTTCTGAGTTTTTGAATGAACTGAATGATGATTTAAAGCCAACAACAAGGAGGAGCCATGAAATACTAGTAACGTCAAAACTTCTTCCGACTCAGCATCGTCCTGCCTCTGGGTCGTTCCAGCGTGTCGCTGCTTGGATATCCCACCAGTCCTGTTATTCAGGTGTGTTCTCACAGGTGCTGACTGTGTCCCGCAGAATTCACAGGTAGGCTATAGGCTTAATAAGGCACTCGCGAGGCACTGAATGAAACTATTTCACCTGCTCATCACAGAAAGATCTGGACCTGCTGATTTTCGATTTTGTTGGAGGATCTCATCCACCGTTCCTCCTCTTTTATTTGCTGACGTTTAATTATTAAGCCTTTTTTTCACCTTTTTATTTTCCCTGCAGTATTGACTTTCTTACTAATAATCTACTATATTGCGTTTTGTTCTTGTTATATTTATATTTCTTAATTTCAATGGGATCAGATTTCATTTTGCTTTTGCAGTTGCTCTGTTTTCCATTGCTGGAATCACTTTAACACACACAAACCCCTCATTTAAATACAGCGATTTGCACCCGATTTCAATGAGTAAATCGTCTGCAAAACGGGTGCAAAAAAATTGTGCTAACTTTTAGAAGGAACATGCAATTTAGTACCCTTTATTTGAGATCTTAGTAAATCAGGCCCTAAATGTTGTTATTTGAGTCAAAGTTTAATTTTCTGGAGGTTCTTTTTGCTTCCCGAGATTGAAAACTATTAGATGAAGTAGGCCAGCTGAGCTGATGGAAAGAGTGTGCTTGCTTTTCTGACTCAATTGCTGAGTAAATGTAACAGTCTTTCAAAGCAGGAAACAAAGGTTGGTGCAACAAGCAAGGAAACCCAGGTATGTAACCACCATTCCTCGCTGTGTGTGGATTGATTGCACTCAACTTTAGACGCAAGAGAAAAATTGTTTGAGTTGTGAACTACAGCCTTACCACAAAAATGGGCAAATATGAGTTTCTTGAAGATACACTTTGTGGCATGCATCTTCCTACCACAGGTGGTTTCTCCCAGCACGAACGACAATAGTCAGATTAATTCTTGTCTCCAAGGTGTTTATTTCCACAACCATACACTACATACATGCCCATTTTCTGTGTACTGATCTGTCTCACAGACCATCCTGCTACTCCGTGTCCTCTCTCGTGTCTGGTGTCCTGCTATTCCCTTTTATCAAATCAGAGAGGGACAATCAGGAATCAGTTTCAGTTGAGGCCAATTAGGCCTCTCCTAGGCACCGTTCCGTGAGCCACTCCCCCAATCAGTCCCTCCTGCAGCTGAGACATATTGTATTTTGGCCCAAAAGAAAAATACAGAAACACCAAATATAGTAGGTTTTAAACAGTTGTCGGTACATAGTCTATTTTCCATTCAGTACACAGCATATCTGGGTCACATTTTCTTTTAAAACAAATATAATGGAAGTGTTTGTTTATGTTATGTGTTTCCTGCAGGAAAATAAATCATTATATAGCCACTGCAAACCCTAAAATATCTATATTTGCTTGGTTTGTTTGTAAACCAAGAAGAGAGAAGACATTTATTTTGCAGATAGAATTCATGTGGAATCCATGGCAATACCACACCAATGGCATCTCAAATCTCTGAGAAGCTATTTTGTTTTAACCTATTGAACTTTAAATAATAAGACAATACAAAAACAGCCTTTTTCAGTGACTGAAGCATTTCAAAATTCATGAGCACCATTAAACATTGAGAGTTTTCTTTTGTAACATTATTTTTGGCTCTGCATGCTTTTATGGAAAGATGACTGATCAGTTATCAGTGTGAGGAGCATTTGGTTCACACATCTGGTTTGGATTTTAGATTACATTTAGGACTCTTCCAGATTAGGCAAGATTGATCTGTACTGTGCTTGAAAATGATTGCCTCCTCATGTCTTTTAAATCCCCCGATGGCCACTGTTTACAATAATGTACATTTAGGTTGTTCACCACACTACAGCTCCACATTTTCTTTTGGATGCACAGTCACGGAGGAGACCCGACCTCAGAGTTTGTATAGCTTCTGTTAAATTGATTTTAGATGGTTTTGTTGAAAAAGTAATTGTTAGATCAGTGTCTTCCCTCAGGAGTGGCTTTTGAAAAAGTTGTGTTGTGATCACATCCTCATCAGTGTTACAATGACTGATTTCGGTGCAGCTTGCTTTCACACCTGATACATGCAGCACCTGAAAATGCCTGATCTAGACCAGAGTCTGTCTTTTATAACAGCCTGAGCACAGACCTTCAGGAAGCAAAGCTCACACTTAAACGTACTGGACTTTGCTCTCAAATTAACTCGAGTACGGTACGCAGTCACACATGTAGAAGCACCCTTCACCAGACATCGTCCTCTTTAGTCAATCACCTTCAGCTCAGGACAAAAACCCTGAAATTGTTCCATGTTTAAAATACTGACAAGCCATAGCAGGTGAAATTTTAGCAGCATCAAAGCAGTTGGCAGCACAGAATAGATGCAGCTTGGTTGGTTAATAAACACCCCGCTGATTAATGATTACCGCCGTGCAGTGGGCGAAAAGGTTTGGGAAAGTAGCTTGAACCAGAGGGAACTCCCTCCCTGCCTTTTAAATTGAGGGAATTGATAAAAATATGTAGATTGATGGAAGACAAGAGGCAGAACTGAGGTGGAATAATGAGTCTTCCTCTGGCTGTGATTTCAACCTCTTGATTTAAAATATTTGGGAATCTAACAGAAATGCTACGTTTGCTCAACTCTTAATGGGATTAAAATGTTTTCTGGCCTATGCAGAACACAATCACTGACATGCAAAGTGGTTTAGTAAGTGCTCTTACCTGCATTGTCTTGTAATACAAATCTCTTTGCTGTTTATTCTGTGTGTGATTAAGTTCTTGAGGTGCTGTGTTGAAATAATCCTGGAGAGGATGAAAGACGAGAATAGAAGCAGACGAGTTCTTAAGATCTCAGACTTCTTTACACAAGATGCTCGTAGGATAATCAGAAATCCATTTTCTGAAGGTTTTGTCCAACAAGTTCTGTGACCTTGCAAAATGAAAGAATGACTTTTACACCCAGTTTACACACAGTGTTTAGGTGCTGTGGAAAAGAGAAAGTGTGTGCTTTGATTTCCAACTGTGCTACTCTATATTTAGATTACAAAGACAAACAAAATGCACAGAGCCCTTGGAAAGCGATCACGGAGGCCAGTGGTGTTCTGACGGAAGGCTTTTCCTCTCAGCTTTGAGGCTCCCCATTCATAACATGTATAAAATCCTTCCCTTTACACATGGTAGATGTCACATGATGAGGAGAGGTACCAGTCTAAATTTAGTACAGGTTCATAATGGGTGAAAACCCTAAAACCAATAAGTTCCTGCAGCAGTTAATGATGTCGATGATTTGTCTGTGTACACCTTTTTGCAGAAAATGTTTTGGGCCTATTTCTGCCTGATTTTACAACCAACTCTAAATACTGGCTTAAACTAATGACAATACTGGAATCGTTAAATGTATTTATCACTATAAAACATTGGACATTGAATACACTTGTGGGCCAACCATATCCAATAGTTAGGCATGTTCAGGTTCAGTCTGCCTAGTATTAAACTATTTGCGAGTGTTTCCATCCCCGAATGATGCCATTCTGCTTCACTGTCACGTAACTACATTCTGGCATGTTTACTTTGTGTACTGGAGTTAGTGAGATTAAAAGGTTATGCGGCCAAGTGTAACAAAGCAAAAGAAAATACAGCAAAAGCTACCTGCTACAAATTGTGTGTAACGGGCAACACTCTCAGGCCAATGGTAATTTACAAAAAATAAATACATTTTTAAAGAAATGTAATGCCAGGCAGATTATGTTTTCATCAATACAATTAGGAAATGTTTATTACATTACTGGTAAATTGCAAAAATGTTGATACTGACTGTATCATTCGTGTATTTAATTTGTTTTCCACCATCTTGGAATATAGTGTCCACTCATCCACTTTTTTATTGTTAAATTTAGTCACTCGCTGCACTTGGATAAAGTTTGGTAGGGACCACGGTCAGGTTTTAGAGAAAAAGTCCACACAGAATTGAATCCTAAAAAGACAAAATTATTACAAAGAGTGCAACGCCTATCTAATACCTAAATATGGCGCTTCATTCACTTAAAAAATCCCTGCTGAACATAAGACAGGAAATGATTAAATTTGACCAAAAAAAATAAAATAAATAATAATAATATGGAAACTTGTTTTAAGGAGGCAGGATTGATGTATTTGCCGCAGATTTTCCAGCACTTTAGCCAGGTCACCTCTCCCTTGGCTTGAGCTGGCAAGCAGCTCTGATGCCCAGTGACACAAAAAAAAAATGACCTCAAGTGAAGGTTACTGTCATGATCAGATGACGTGCTCCATGGTTGTAAACAATATTGGTAAAATCGTAATGATGGCAATCCCTTTCATACGAGCTAGTTTGTTTAAAGACTAATGGAACCATAGGCACCCAATCAGACAGTTAAAGGCATCTGATCAACCGAAACGATCGTTCTAAAGTCATTGTGTTATGAGGTGGTGTTTTACCAGGACCCAAATGCAGGCTCACAGATTCGGGTTTGAGTTCCAAAATAGTCTTTATTTCAATAAACAAAAACAAACAAACAAACAAAAGGCGGTACCTACAACGTCACTTGGCTTCCCAGTCGGGAGGGCAACTCAACCGACTGGGGGCTCCGACAGGTAGCTCGGCAGCTGGAGCAGGAGGAACGGGAACAGGACGGACGGACTCGCTCGCCGTCGTCTAGCTGTTGCTAGTAGTAGTAGTACTAATGCACCGACAACCAGAGGAGTGCAGGGGCAGGGTACATATAGTCCGGGGAGGTGATCATGGAGATGCAGCACACCTGCAGCTGCTGGGACCGGTGAGGGGCGTGGCCATGGGAGGTGAGGAGAGGAGGACACAGAACAAGCAGGCAGGGGACTGAGGGGACACAGGAGGAGACGTGATCGGGGGTAAAATGGAGGAAACAGGAAAACAGGACTCCTGACACATTGAAAGCTGATTCACTGTTGAAGCAGAGCTATAACCAGGTCTTCATCACTGCACCAAGAACCTCTCCAAGTTTTTCAAGCTGTGAGGAAACCCACAGTGATCAAGTTCCAGAAACAGTCTGGAGCGACTATCTGTTCTGTCTGCTGTTTCTTATTTGGAGGTGGAGGATGAGTACATGTTGAGCTGAGCAGATCATTACCACTGAAGTTATCTTTTTAGATGGTCAGTCGCAAGTTTCCATTTGGCTGCCTGTCTCCTTTTTTGTCTCTAATCCAGCAACAATCTAATTTCCTTCACTCGCACCCATTTTGGAAAATCCACTGTATGTTTCAGTGTCCTCAATGCTACACTGTTTAGCTGAGCACAATTAAGCATTTATATATATTTCCCCCCCCCCTTAACGACAACAAACAAGTAGTTGTTAGTTTAGTAACACAACATTGTTATTCATGTAACCATTGGCAACCGCCTCCAGATGAAACTGGTTGGGTATTTCACATCATGGCTGTGTCTGATGCCGTCTGATTTTATTATAGCATCAACAGCTTTTGGCTCCATGCTGTTTGTTAAACCTGGATGAGAGCAAAAATATATTGAGACATGATTTCAGTGACAGTTTTTACAACGTGTCTTAAATTTTGTTGCAGGGTTTGGCAAGTGTGCCCAAAGAAAACTAATTATGACAATAATTCCTGTGCTTAAAGTCAGGAATACATCAGGAGAGTCAATGCTAAACCTGTCTTTTTTCTTAAGCAACCCTTTGAACAACCTCAAGACTTGTTTTTACTATCCAGAAATACTGACTTTGTTTTTCCTACTTCCCTTTCATGTATGGGTTTTAGTTATTGCTGAAATCATGATTTTGCTGCATTATGTTTGCTTTGTTCAGGCTTATCCTTCACTCCTATGATCCACAGACAAATCTCTGGGTGGAATAAACTCTCCGGTGGAGACAGCAGAAGCCAAATGGCTTACTTAGCAACTGACTGTGAAACAGCAGACAAAAGAGTTTCCAAGCATAGCTGTCGAGGCAACCGAAGGGCTGAATGTGTGTCCAAATGTTTGGAAGAGAAGCAGGGTAAAGGTGGTTGAGGAGAAAGGGAATGAAGAGGAAAAAGAAAGAGTGTGGAGGACAAGAAGAAAGGGAACAGGTAAAGGAAGAGGCAGGGTAGTGCTGTTTCTGTGGAGGGGTAGAGAAGTGTGTGTGTGTGTGTGCTCATTTGTTTTTACTTCAGCGTGAGGGCAGAAGACAAATTGGCCATATGGATAAGAGCAGACGGTGGCCAGGTTGTGCTAAGAACCAGTTAGTTCTTCCACATTGTGTTGTTTGGCAGTAAGCCGAATGTTTAGCACACTGGGAACTGGCAAAGTAATGGAAACACACAAACTGCCACAGCCCAGACGTTTTAAGGCTTCTGGGATGCTGCAAGGTGCATTTTCTGGCAGAGTCTAGCCCACTCAGAGATTTATGTAGCCAGAGCAATGCTGGCATGCAAGTGGTGTATCATGATATATCAACATGAAAATGCCATTTAGAGATTCCAAAGCAAACACAAACTTTGATGAGTAATCTAGTGGGGTCCATTCGTAATTCCTCACATTAAAAAGTAACCCACAACATTATATGGAAGTCATCAATGTCCTTTATTACATTAAGCTTTTTAAAAAGTAACACGTAATCAACTTAACACGTGCAATTAATTTTAGTAATAGAAATTTAACATTGTGTCTTTGGAACATTTGGATAGTTTGTAACAGTGTCACCAATCAATTGAAAATTGCTACCAATTAGGTGTTTTCTCTGCTTCGGTGCTTTTGTACTTTGTACTTTTCATATTTGCTTCTGTGCTATACCACCATACCTTTTACGAATATTTAATTCACAACCCGATTTAATGCCAAATGTGTCAGTGTCACATTTTCCCTCACCTGGGTGTAAAAAGTAAACCGCAATTGCAAAATTGTAAATTGCAAACACAATTGCCAACATCATTTTAAGGTGTCTTTACAGCTCATTCCAATCTCTCCAAGTGGCCTAAAAAATAAGTCCTGCTGTAAAAATGAATACAAAACAAACTAAAGGTTGCTTGCTTTTTAGGACCTTAAAATATGTCAGCGATATAGGTTGATCCAAAAATGCAAAGATGAAGGACTTATAGATATTGTGTGGGCACACATGTCCTTTTCCAACAAAGCATGAAGCAACATTGTGTTTCAGATCACCTGATGAATGTGAGTCTATTATTTGCTTTACTTTTAGCTCTTTTTTGGGATTTGATTGCCACCACCTCCAGAGGTCAGTGTTCAACTTTATTTACAAGTTGTAGCTCCTTTTTCTTTTATTTGGTGCTGCATAGGTTTACATGCAATGCCAAAATATGCTAACAAGCCCTGTAGACAAAGGATTGGGTAATACAAGTTGTAATTCAGTCTATTTTGACCATTCAGTTATAAAAGATAGTGTTTTGTTCTCATTTAAATATTGCCAAAGATTTGCTGAGCACACTCTGATTGGTTGATTGGTTTAACCCTTGTGTGGTGTTCGGGTCCGTGGGACCCGTTTTCATTTTTTATCAAAAGAAAAATGATATGATTAATTATTTTTTTCAAACTGAGACTCATTGGCCCTGGCTCATTTTTTGTGAAGAACATATATCAGAACACATTTTCAATGACCACACACCGTACACCCCCCCCCCCTACACGTTTATATTACATACAGGATGTTCGGGTCCACTGGACCCGGGGCTAATAAAAGTGTGGAAATTGTAGGTCCTGTGTATCTTCACTCTCCTTATACTTCCTTATCACAACTGATCAAGATGGCCAAAATATTCTCTGCTCAGAGGGCCTTGCAATTGATTTTAGAAGAGAGAGAAGCTTTGGATGAAGATGTAGAGGAAGAGGTTTCAGAATGTGAGGATCACATTTCTGAAAAGTCAGAGTCTGCTAGTGACTTTGAAGAAGAGGATGAGATTGAGCATCGGCTAGTTCCAAAACAAAGACGAGCCACAGGACCAGCTCGTCAGCAGCCAGGTCCAGGACCAGAACAAGCCCGTCATCAGGTAGCAAGTGAAGAAATATGGACATCAACATTTTTTTTAAAATTGAATGGTCTTCTTGCCCAAGAAATGAGCCCCCCCCCCGCATCACCAATATCACCAATGTGATAAGGATGCAACCAGGGCCAACACGGATGGCAGTTTCTCATGTGCAGGACATCAAGTCTTCTTTTGATCTTTTCATCCCAGATTCCATTCAGAACATTATTCTGGATTACTGAGTATTGGGAGGCTCTGGGGCAGCATACAATCTTCACCCCATACCAGTGCACCAGAATTGGATTGTAATTGGCCCTTGTGCCCACATACATGCACATGTGTGCGTGCTGCATGTGAATGTGCTGGCCAAATAGCATCACACCAGGACATAGCTGACAGCAAACTGTGATAATAAGTGGCACCAGAACTGTGTATAAACACGTACTGATTCAATTATTTCAACTCAACTGGAAAAAAAAATCCCACAGACAAACTAATTCTTCTTTATTCTGTCGATTTTCGACTGGGAAAAGCCTCCAGGGCAAGACAGTAAGATACGGAATAACCTGCATTTGTATGCTTGCTACTTCCACGCGCTCTCTTTCAATTTAGCAAGAGTCAATTTGAATTATAACTCAGAGGTTTGGTCTCTATTCACTAAGTGCAGGGTGGAAGCTGGTGGAAGTTTGGGGATGGGGTGGCGAATAGGGGGGGGGGGGGGGGGGGATGTCACTAACAATGCCGGATCTCATTTGGGTGAAATTGCCCCTATTTCAGCATAAGAAAAACTGATGTGTTCCATCTTGCTTTTGTCCACGGGCTAAATGATTTCAATTTCTGATGAAACAATTTAGATTTTCTGACAGGGTGTGTTTAAGTGGCACGGTGGCAGAGGAGAGAATAATAAATGGGGACATAAAGAGTGGAATACTGAAGACAGATTACAGAAAGAGTGACATTCCCACAAAATAGTAGGGGTGTAAACAAATAATATGTGAATATGAACAAATAATGCCCTTTGAGTAGATTCACAGAGCATCCAATTTTGCCATAATATTAGTCAATTTGCCGCAAACATTATTATTATTATCATTATATATCAGTCCAAACACTCACACATCATCCACACGTTAATGCCATTAGCAGAAACAACACATTGCAGTTAAGGTCCCCGATATCCACTGAAATTAAATATCCTTTATTTTCTGCAAAAAAAAAAAACTTTTGGCACATTATCATCACATTTAAAATTTCTTCTTGAAACAAAAACTGTAAATAGAAGACTAACACATAGGTGGTGCAGGATAAACCTTAACTGATATTCTTCAAGTGCTATTTTTATCTCATGGTCTCATATTGAACCCTGAAACTGTCAGTTGACAGGAAACGGACAAGGTGACATTAGGGGACATCTCAAAAGTGCATAAAAATGCCCAGGAGAGGTTTTCAACTGAACTTTATTACCATCTTGACCTCGTCCCATTTCATGTGCATCCTCCTAGTTGAAAGTGTGCTGTACGGGTGTCCTTAATCATCTGGGGACCCATTTCAAGAGCAGGTTTGGGGCCCTACTGTCCATTAAAAGGTACTACAGCACCTTTAAGAAACTAAAATCTTCATGATTTTAATTCAAGCTGAGCAACAATAATGGGGCATGCTGATAGTGAAAGGGAGGTCCACATCTTTCTTCTCTAGTTTCCTGCCTATGTCTACACTGTTCCATCTAATAAAAGCAAACAAATAATATAAAATAAAAATGACAATGATTACATTGTGAAGGTTCAGGGATAAAGGGGCAATTATGTTTATTAAAAAACATAAATACTGGGTTAATTGAAACAGAAATATTAAATAGGCAGCAATATTGAACTGTTCAATCAACCGTTCATGCTGTCACTATTGTTATTGGTGAACCACATGGAAAAATATTGAGAAAGTCTCTACTCCCTGGACTAAAAGCACTGTTACAAATGTCAGTGGGTTTTTGAATGAGGTTTTGAACAGAACCCAGAAGTTCTGTTTACTTTCACTTTGGCTCTCTGCAATAAACACAGGACAAATCAGGCATTAATAATTTCCTACCATTCTATTTTCACTTTTCTTTTCAGACAGGTCAAACTTTTATTTCAATTTTTTGTTGAAATGCAAATGCTGTATTATTTGAATCAGTTTGTGATTTTTGATAAATTTGCAAAAAAAGCCTAAAAACATGTTTTTCTCTTTGTCTTTATAGGGTATTGAATGTAAATAAATGGGTATAATGTATTATTAAGTTGAAGTTATAGCAATTTCAAATTAAATCTGCAACACAATGAAGTGCTAAAAAAAAATAAACAAATTGAAGGAGTCTTAATACCTTCTGAATCCACTGTAAGTACATGATGTTACAGCTAAAATATGATGTTGTTTGGATATTTCCTAGGCAGCTGAACATACTAAAATATATAGTAGAAAACAAATTAACTTAGATAATAAAACAGCATAGATGGCTTCGAACAACCTGTTGCATGAGGTGTGTCCACTTCAGATGAGTCTGAATGTCGATACCTCCATGAAATACACCGATCCAGTTAGATAGCAGCTTTGCATTACAAGGTATTGAAATCTGAAGCAACCAGACAGACATGATGAGCGATGAAGAAGGGATTGACAAAAGAGCTGAGAGCTGCTTGTCAAATACATCCCAGTGAGTATTTAACCAGATCACTGTGCATGCTATTACTGCTCAAAAGACACACAAGGGAAAGGAAACTGGTGCTAATTGCTCGTGTTGTCGCTCCAAATCTTTTCATTAAAGATGCGCATGTGTGAGTACATGTAACTGTAATCTCTGTAACCATATTAATTCTATCACCAGACCTAAAAAAACTTTCTCACCGCTTGATTCGGGTATACCTGCACATCAATAAGTAATCTCCCCCGTGCAGTGAGAGCTATGAATAATGCAAATGGCCATATAGCCGAGTCTTTTCAGACATGTATTACTGGAAAGTGTCAGGAGTACCACGCAGAGACAGGCAGAACGTATCTCAACAAATTAACACTGAAAGGGCACTTTTTTATGTCAAAGACACCCAAGATATTTAATCTCAGTGTCTTTCAGAACAATTATTCAACCTGGGAAACAATCAAATTGAAGCCTTCTCATCAGAAATGAATTAATTTCAAGGCAGGAAGTGTTACCTTATGCTGAAGTGACAGACCTCGTATGTCTTTTGGGAACAAGACTGGTGTATAAAAATATGAATGAACCCAAAACCTGTTTTTTTTGTTTTGTTTTTGAACAGACACACACACATACACACACACACACACACACACGCACACACGCACGTATGCACACACGCACGCGCGCGCACACACACACACACACACACACACACACACACACACACACGCACGCGCGCGCACACACACGCACGCACGCACGCACACACACGCACACACATTGGCTACAGCTTCCAAAAAAGCGAAGAGAAATTTAACAGGGAAAGTGAGGCGTTCAGCTTCTTGATTTCTGCACGAGATATGAATACAGGACAGCAGGTAAATTGCAGAGCAGATTTAGAGCACGTCGTTAATCCATGTGGTTAATTTTAGTATTGTCTTTAAGTCCTTCTTTGCAAGATGTTTTAAAAGAGCCTGTCTTCAAGTAACACTGAAATAAGCTTGACGGCATTGAATCAACACCATGTCAAGCCTGTATTGTATTAGTAAAAGCCTACAAATGAATCCAGGGTAGAGGACCTAAGTGTTGGGAGTTTGTCACGCTGCTGCTCTCTCTTTTTAATTATTTGAATAAAAACAATAAACAGCCTTCTGAGCCAATCTTAGAGAGGCACTCTGGAGGAAAATGTGTTGTAGTTCTCCAAGTTTAAAGGTAAAACCTTTTAACTTGTTCACATATGGATCTTTACAAGGAGAGAGAATGTACTTGTGCCCACGTATATCACCTTTACATAATGCTGGTACATACCACTGAATAGGCAAATATATAGATATATCGACCATTAATGATGCTTATGCTAAAACTGTCTTGTATATATAGATATACTTTTTTGTTTATTTTTTTTTCTTCTACCACATCGTATTTGTTTTAAATATATTTGTCTTTTCTCTCATCTTCTATTTATTGCTGTCACGCACCACCACACTGAGGCAAATTCCTTGTGTAAAAAAAAGTTATTTGGCAATAAATCTGATTCTGACTCCTTACATTTGCTGCAACCATCTCAAACCTCTGACACTGACATACAGTAAGTTGTGTATATAGCCGGTGTCTTAAGCCAACCAGATTCAGCTGAAGCATGACTAATTTCCAAAATAGCTGACAGAAACACTCAACCTAAATACGCCAGCATATTAAGTAGGCAGGTGATGCCTTGTACAGATTTAGGACACACCATGCAAATTTAATATTACCACATGTTAAATTGGTTCAACATCTCCTCTAAAATATAAACCTGGACTGAAACATACGTGAGAGGTACTCAACATATTTAACAGTGTTAAAATGCTGTGAAAGCCATCATGAATTTGATGCACTGAAATCAAATTTTATCCACAAATAATCTTTATCTCTCCCTTCATGTAACAGCTCCATTATGGGATCGCCATTTGGGGTCCCTTGCAGCGAGCTTCCAGTTTAATTCCTTTCAGGAGATGTATAATGACTCTGGTGGGAACAACTCAGACATCATTAAAAAATCATGCATTGGCTTCCACCCTTCAGGCTGGGTCGAGGGTATATTTCTAGTGGCTTCCCCATAGACAGGAGGGAGTTTTAATGAACTCAGATCCCACAACAAGAGGAGAGACTTTGTGATTCAGCTACCAGGCTGAAAAAGTAAAACAGCCGTTGGTCCAGGGCAGTAGAGCTTCATTTATTTATACCATTTGGGAAAAAGAACCTTTGGTCGAGTGTTTGACAAGACAGTTTGACAAATGTTATGTGGCAACCTAAAGGTTTGGGGACCACATGAACAAGTTAGCTCCGAACTGACTGATGTATGAGAAAATAATGGGTATGTCAGTCATAGTTTTAAGATTCCAAGCATTTTGGTTTTAGAACAATTGAAGTTGTTCAAATTTAACTCTGAAAGCAGCGCTACATTTGGAAGAACCTGGGATTCAGAAGTTTTGAGGGTAAATCACAAACTAAATCTACTCTGTCTATTATCTTGCTATTTTGTGGTGTAATTGCTCAAATAATAAGTGAAAATGAGCTTTAAAACATTGTTTATACAGCTTCTTTTAGCGTATGTAGTTGGTGTGACAGGTTTAAAGATGTGCCACCAAATACATGTTGATTGTGGTTCGTCAGCAGGAAAACGCATTAAAGCATCAACGAAAGGGTCCATTCTCCTTACATCATACATGTATTTACAAAAAAATTACGTCATATAGGGCTACAAAAGACTATCTGTCTGTTTATTAAAATCAGTTTGCCTCCTTTTTATAATTATAGTTTTACCATTAGCACTTTTTGAATTATACATGCAACAATACAGTTTGAAAAATGGACAACTGTAATGTAGTTTGGTAGTGATTCTGTTTTAGTTTATTTATTTTAAATCACACAGAGTTCTTTGAGAATCAGTTTTAGAAAATCTCACCTTCAAGATTTGCTTCAATTAGCTATGTTACCTTTAAGCAGTGAGAAAAAAGAGCTGAACATGTGTTCCTACAAAACAACAAAAAAAAAAACGTGTATTTTAAGCATTTTCATGAGTTATAATTACTTGCAGAGGTTTCTTGTCACTTCCTGTCAATTGTATTTTTGTACCCTCTCCTCTGCTGCATGCGACCAAGTTCCCCTGAGTATAAAAACACTTTCGATGAGGTGGTCAGAAAATATCACACCGCTTTTCATGGATCACGGCTCATTTCCATGGAGGATTGGTTGGGAGCAGTGAAGCACAATTTTCATGGAGAAACTTGAAGGTTGTGCTCTCCACCAATCACCAACTCTGGAAAGAACCAGAAATCATATGTGGGTCACTTTTTATCAATAGGTGAGACTGTACCTGATTCAGGGGAAACTGCTCATTATAAAGTTTCAGCTCTGTTCACCTGCAACACCACAAACCTCTCATAATGAGTTCAAGCTCGGAACAAACAGGCTTGTGCACTTTGTTAGAGTGCAGATGTACATACAGTGAACTGAACATGCATTTCTCTCTGTCATGTTTTTCTCAACTTTTGTAACTCAAAATCTTTTGTGAACTCTTAATTTATTTATTTTTTTCGACCTAAAATTCTTTAACTATATTTTCTTGTGTTTTTATCTTCTTTAATCTACAAAGTAAGTGGCGGTCATCCAACATTTGGAGGACTAACATGAGTCAGATGGCCTGGGAGCTCAAGAAAATAGCTGTACAGTTGACCATGATCCAGGAGAAACTACTTGGATGCGTGGATGGATAATTAAGCAGCAGATAAACCTTTAGGAAACATTGGACTGTGCCTGTTGGCATTGGTGCACAACATACATCTGTGCAACTGAATCCACATCTACATTGCATATGTGGAAGCAAATATATAAGCAGTGCAATTTAAAATATACCAAAAAATTATCTGTTGCTTGTTAAGCATTACAAAGTTCTGTGCAACAGCTGTTGGAGCCTCATTATCTTCCTTAATGTGACATATTGCAAAGATGTTGGTGTGGTATGATTGGGTTGCTCAAAAGTAGACCTGGCTTAGTGAACACACAGCAATATTACCTCCCATTCCTCTATAGTTACTTCTTCCTCATTCCCCCACATGTCATACACCCCGTCTGACATGTACATTTTGTAAAAGAATAAGGGGCCAATTAGCAAAAAAGGTCCACTGTTTTTGTCTCTGCAGATATTAAACTTCAACTAAGCAATTATTTGAAATTAACTATGGTCACTGCTAAATACCATAGCGACATATGACTTTTTAAAATTTATTTATGTAGCTTCAGATGTGGGACACCCATCTTTCACTATCCAAAAACAAAAAAAACAGCTTTAAGTCTAGTTTGTGTCATCACATCACAAGTTTTAGCTTCCACTTACTGTAACTGTATATCTAAAAGGGTTTATTGGGTCCTTTCAGTGTTTCTTCCTTATTTTTAATTTTTTTTTTTTAACCTATCCAGAACTGACAATTGCTGTTATTGCAGATATTAGCCACTTTAGAAACCAAACATGTACTTCAATCAGAAAAAAAAACATTCCAGCAAAAAGGGTTTTTCCAAATGAAAGCAAAACACACACCACTTTGCTATAATGCAGCTCTACTAGCTGCCCACCAGCATTTGTACATACTAGTTTAACTAGTTGCAATAAAACACATCCCATCTGACAGCATCGTTTTTCCGAGAAAAAGCTCCAAAGCCTCACTCTACACGACTTACTCAGCACCAAACAGTCAGAAGCAGAGGTCCCAGTCAAAGGCCAGTCGATAGAAACACAAAATGGAGCTACAAGAGTTTGGGTCTCCATTCATCACAACTCTAAATGAATGACAGCATTGTGTTGTGTCTGCTAAAGCATATTCTCAAGAAGCAACTGCTAGCTGAGTGTATTAACTAATTATTCCATATTTAATGTAATATTTTTCTTTCATTCTCTTTGGTGGCTCCTGTGTGGTCTGTGTACCGTTGTTTCTTCTCAGAGCTTCGGCTTCACACTGAAGTGAGTTGAAGAGCTAGCATGTTGCGTTCGCTCCACCTGCCGTGTCTGGCCGAACAACCACTGGTGGTTGATGGAAAACGCCTCACCTGTTTGTTCAGTTCGTAAGGCCTGGGATACACTGCCAGTGTGGCGTGTGTGTTACCTGTCACGCGCTGCACAGCACCGATTTGGTTGCATGTATGTATCCACACCGGCTGCAGGTCCTATCACCAAATTTAGAACTTTCTCTTTGATAATGACCATCAATAAAGAATGTTTGAGGTACGACAAGTAATAAATTATAACCAAAAAGTGGACATGTGATTTTTTTGTTTCCCCTTGTTCAGAGCGAGACACACACAGGCACTCACACCGACACATAATAGAGATAGAGAGAAAGAGGGAGGGAGCACCAGTACAACCTTCGCTTTCACCTGGTAAAGTATCGCCATGGTATAATTAGAGCCGACATTGGCTTCAGCTTATAGTCTGCAAGAAAGTCATTCAAATATGGTGATCTATTTAAAATATAGTATCAAGTGAGCTATCAGGCTTTCTTTGTATTAAACAATAACAACCTGTTTTGAAAAAAAATATTAAAAATGATTTTACAAAAGGAATATCGGCTAGTGCTAAACATTTTCAGGGGAGCACAGTTCACAGGAGGAGGGTGGGGGGCAATGGGGACACAAACAAACTTTAAATAGCACCGTCAGTAATGCGGGGACACGAGACGGAATGTAACTGTAAAAAGCTATTTGACAGGTTATGTAACCAGAACTGACCTACATACATACTCATTTGCCTGGTGCCCTACACACAAGGAGTCTGTCTTTACACACAAATGAACCAGACGCTATTTGAAAACTATTATATAACAAACAATAAATGCAGAAATGCTTACATGTTTGCCAGGCACATAGAACATACACACATTTTACATCTGAAATCTTTTGCAATATATATTTGATTAACATTCAGCGTGTTTAGTTTGCCCATTTTTTCTCGATACAATTTTGAGGAGGCAGCTCTCTAGTGCCCTGCATTAATCTGCTGCTGTGTTTTACATTAAAATTATGTGTTCATATCCTTTTATTGTGGATGAATGTCTCAAATTTGTGTAAACTTTTTTTTAGAAATATAAAAACACTGAATGAATCTGACAGAAATTCTACATTTGCCCGTATATGAACCACATCATATCTATGCGTTAGAGCATGACATGGATGAGGCTTTATGTCATTTCTGATTCTAACAACATGATGTCATAACATACATTATGTAACACTTTCACCTACTCCTCAGTGGCCAGCTCCTTTCACAGGATCCTCGGCACTCACAGCTGCACTGATTTGAAGCATGTGGTAAATGCAGGGTACATTCATCCCGAGAGCCGTCCGCTGCTCTCTCTCCATCTGACAGCTAATAACATCCAGGTGTGACTTTTCAACATACTGCCAGGAGGAACATCCAAGAGAATGTTCTGCATAAGCATAGTTTTTTTTTTTTTCACTTTTTTTCTATTAAAAACAACCAAATTCCCTCTGCTTCAGCGGATCTGAGGTGCAGGTGCAATCAGCGCTGTGCTAAAACCTTTTAATTAACGCCATCTATCATCATTAGCCAAATGGTCAGCCAGCAGTCTCACCGTTAAGTCTTAGAGAGCGAAGCGAGGAGAAAAGTAAATGATGCACTGCGCTTCTTTGCTATTCGGCCCTGTCGCCGTCAGCTCCCCTTCGCTGTGCTCAGTCACTGTAGAGCAGCTCAGAAAACACATCAGTCTACATCAGCCCCAGTTAATCAGTGTGCAACTACCGGCTGCCATCCGGTGACTTGCTGGACTAAATACTAAGCTAAAACTAATGCCTGCTGATGCATGTGATGGCTGCAGACTAATTGTAATAGTTTGCCACATTCAAATGAGATTAACCTTTGGTTGGGAATATTTGTCACGCAAGTGCTGCTGGAATTAGAATAGCTGTATTTGTTTGAAGCGACTTTGAGCATTGTGTTTCACTTCAAGTTGTGAAACCTAAGAAATGTCTTTTCAGAATGCTTTTATTTGACCCTTATTTTGCCCTTTGTTGTGAACTGGCTTTAAATATTTTAGAATACCTCTACAACACTGATTTTGTCCTGCATTTGTCATTACTTTAAACAATAAAATACAAAATTGGTGGATGCTTAAGTCATTAATTTTGTATCCAATGCTTAATTGTGTTAAAACTCTTAAACACTGGACTTTTTTTTCTTAAAAAAAAAAAAATCCCCCCTCAAAAATAATCCCCAAATGAAGTTTGTAACAGTACAGCTCTCCAAAGTCCACAATTAACAACCGTGGGCTCTATGAATAAGAGACACCTGAGAAAATGATCAAATACAATAGGTCTCTGTGTCCCTATCAACAAGCCAGAGTGAAAATAAAATAAAAAATTATTCCTCCTTAATCAAAACTAAATATGGAAACTATATTCTAACAAGTAGTCAGTCAACACTGATGTTATTGAACCTGCTCCACTGCATTGGGTTGTAATAGACTGAAATTGATAGTATAATTTTTTTCTGCTATTATGTCCAACTTGTGTAATATGGATACGACACAGCCAGTTTGAAAAAGAAGCAGCTGTGTGGTTGCAGTAATCATCTTGAAGCTGTGTCGGCACGAACGACAAAGCAGATATTGTTTCTGCGGAGAAAACAAAGCGCAGAAGTTCATGCAGTGAAACGTTATCAGCCTGAATCAAGTGAGTTGTCTCGGACTGACTGAAAGAAAACAGGATACTGAACATTCAGGTTAGAAGGAAAGAGCATCGAAGTGGAGTCAGTGCTGAAAAACATGTCAGTAATTACTCGTAAGGCCGGAGTGGGAGTTGAAAAGGTTCCCAGAAGACAGTAATGGTTGTCTTTGACATGAGTGAGTCATATTAAAGCACCAAAGATATCAGCTAAAAGGAAAAAGACAGAGGGTGCAAGTGAAAGAGAGTGGCTACACTGTAGCATCAGTGTCTCATGATTTCATTGTGACATGTATTAATGACATATGTGGACATTTTCAGTAATCAGTGTTGAATAGAAGGATTTTTTTTTTTTTAATATATATATATCCTACTTTACCTCACCTGTCTGTTTTTTTTTTGTTATTATTATTATTATTTTTGCTTCATTTTTAGAATCAAATTTTAAAAAAAATACTAAAAGAACAGTTGAATATAAATAATTATCTTTTGAAAATAGTTAAGCCAAATCTGGATGTGTGATAATGTACATTGCATCTTGATCATAAGACAAAAGAGTGTTAATGACGCTTAATAAGTTTAATTGTACTAAAAGGTGTTATCAGTCAATTCACCAACCGTTCCTGTATGTTCCATTTTATTTTCATCACTGTGTAGAAGTGCTTGCTGTTAAAATAAGCAGGTTTTATTTTGTTACTGCAGGTATTGGTAAGAAAATGAAATATGATCCAGGGAGTTTAGTATGAAGAGCAGATCCAAGCGCTTTAAAGTTTATCTGTCACTTAAAAACTATCAGATAAAGGGAAGTTATCGCAGAGTCCGTCCGTTGATCACCCTTAACAAAGATTTGTAGTTAAATAGCAGAATTAAGCTCTTCATGGAACAAAGTTGTCAACCAGGAATATACATTTTGAACTGTTTTTATTTTTCATTTGAAATATGCACCCTTTTTGTCTGGTATACTGCAGTACATCGAGTGGGGTCCAGAGGTTTGAGACCTATCTTGAAGATATCTCTATTTTTAATTTGTTTTGAATTTAATACATTTGAATTTCAGAATATCTCAGTATTTGTTTGCTCTTTTTTTTTGCTTTAATCACAGCAGCACTCAAGCTGTATTCACTCCACAAGTTTCTTCAAACCTGATAACCGCAGCATAATTTAAAAAATAGCTTCTTATGATGTCAGGAATGTTTGTCTTTCTTAGTTAAATGCTCCATAGATGTTCAGTGGGGTTGAGGTCAGGTGACTTTAAAAAAATTTCCCCTCGGGGATTAATAAAGTAAATACCTACCTACCTACCTACCTGTGGAGGAAACTCCTTGACAGTCAGGAATCTTTGGTCGTCTTTCATCTTCAAGTAGCTCTTCGAACCTCTTAGGTGTGCTTGGGCTCATTATCCTGCTGCAGTGTGAGTCCTTCTCCACAAAGATACAAACCAATGGGTGGAGCATGTCTTTCAAGAATGGAGCACTGCTTCTCCTCAGTCAGGGTGGAGGTGATTCAGTGCAGGAGTCCAACTCCAGCAAAACAATACCCCAGAATATTCAGACCACCTTGTCTCACCTCGGGTTTGATACACTGTGGTATCATGTCTGTTCATTTCTTTTCGTCCATCCTTCTGTTAGTGCCACAAATTTCATATTCAGATTAATATGTGACACACTGGTATGTCTTAACCCACCTCAAACATTTGCCCTTGTTTCCCTGCTGGCAAAACGGTCCTCTGAGACCACGACTGGACATTTTTCTTTAGTCAGCACTTTTGCTGATTGGACTCTAATAGTGTTTATTTAGCAAACTCTGTATCAGTAATTGACTTGATTTTTTTTTTTTTCATTTCTCAGTCAACAAAGCTTCATGTATTGATCGTCTGACAGTCTGCTCACTTTCACTATGCCTGATTGTTCTTTGGAGACAACTGATCCTGTTTCAAGTTTCCACAACGTATTTTAAAATGCCATGCATTGCCCCTTTAGGTACCCTTCAGTTTAGCCATGATTTGATGATGAAAAAGTCCCTTTTTTGCTCAGAATAGCTGACTTTGGACTCTTTCACTTATTTCTGATGCCATATTATACAATTATTTGCTGGAAACCTGCTAGCCATATTTCTATCAGACGAACAATGGCCTCTGATGATCAAATCTACACGAGTGTCACCTGAAAACTGCTTAAAGGGAAGGATGAAACTCAGGGAAAGTGGACCTTTTGTAGTAACACTAACCTGCTTCAGTTTAACTTTATGATTATGTGCTGAATTACATGAAAATATGACAGATTCTCAATGTGCTTCCAGACTTCTGGACCCCTTTGTATGTCTTTATCCCAGTGATGCATCCTTCCCAATAGCAAGGAGCAGCAAGGATACAAATGATTCACTTAAAAAAATACTATAGGTTGAAATCAGAAGCTTGAACTGCATCTGCTTGACTTCCATGGCCAGTGGTTAAAGAAAGACAACGTATATTTATAATATATATATATATATATATATATATATATATATATATATATATATATAATGTAAAGTGTAAGTGAACTATAGCCCTGTTATGCTTGCTTTGCTTAAATTTGAAATGTTTATGTTTTACTTGTATATGACACAAACATTGTACTTTTATTCGACTATACTTTTCTGAGAGCTATAGTTACTTGTTCAGATTCATATATATGAGTATATTTAACAAATCAAAAATGATCCAACAGTACATTGAACATTTTTGAATAGTTATTTGCTTTTTAATGAGCCATTAATATAGAATAATATAAAACAGTAAAGTACTCTTAATTATATTTTGGTTGTAAATATTCAAGTAAATGTAAGAGGCTCGGATTGAGTAGTTCTGGACCATTACACGTATTTAGATGCATTATACTAACCCATATGTGCTATGATATAAATAAACAAATGGCTACAAACTGGAGGAACAAAGAGGAGTGAGAAAGCAGAGGTTTCTGCTGCTCCTTTTGATCTTTAATTTTTCACTAATTTCTCCTAAGGCTCCAAACTGTGCCCTCAGACGCTGTTTCCCTGAGTTGCCCTCCTTTCATGACAGAACAATGTGGCCAGAGTTAATGATAGCTCGAGCAAATTGCACTGTGACTGTGGCCAGGCTACAGACATTAATTGGTGCATTATGTGAGAGTGAACCTCCTAATGAAGCACTAGTTTGACCATACGCTCCCGGGGCCATTCCTTCTGAGGAAAGCTTTGTCATGCTTTGTGATAAATGGTTACAAATGTGGGCTCTCCTTTGAAGACTAATATGCAACACAGCAACTAAAAACTAATTACAGCCCATTTCTGACTTTACTATCATTATCTGAAGCACCCTATTCATATTTACTGTGTATTATTAGGGGAATTGGCCTATTGTATGTATCTTAGTGTAGTTACAATGCTGTCAACAGCATAATTATAGTATTGTGTTGTCTGCAATTCTAAACTTTTGACTGCAAAAAGGCACTGTAAGAGCAGCTAGTGAGAACTGACACAATGATACATTACATGTACCTCCCTCTGTGTATGTTCGGCTGAGTGTGTGTGAGAGAAAAAATACACTGGTGGGAAAACAGTGTGTCACTGCTGGTATTTTGTTAGGAGCGGATGCATACATAATGTGCTAATATTGAACGCCTGTTGTTTTGCCAGCAAATTTATGCAGATAAGGTGGATCTGTACTTTTCTGCTGGTATTTGCATAATCTTCACACATACCTCAGGGTTCCGCTGTGGCAGAAGTGAATTGATGAAATGATTATCAGGAACTTGAAATGGATTAATTTTGCCAGACTCATTTTTATGTCTGTCAGTGTGTCCTGTTGACCAGTTCTGAGGTCTTTGCCTGCCATTTGTCTGAACAGCTTAAGAACTGCATTCACTAGAAGTTTACTAATTTAAATGTCACTCAGCACCCAAAGTCTCACATACTGTGGCCAGGAATAGTCAGATGATATAATTACTTAAAGTATATGCCAATATATGCTAATAGCCTGTCATAATTAAATTAAGTACATTCTACTAAGCATAACATGTTTTCTGAGGAATTTAACTGCAATTCACCCACCCTTTTAAAAACCAAATTAAACTATTATTTGGTGTCCTGCTTTAACAGATGTATGTCCTCATTCGGCTACAAATGCTGAACAAGAAGTTGTTTTATGACTTACAGCTGTTATAGCAAATTTGTTGATGAATAGTTTCACATGCAACGAGCACAGAACAATATTGACAATAACTTGGAGTCATTTTTAGCCACCCGTTGAATGGCAGTTCAGTCTTCACTCTCCTAACAATCAACAAGTAACAGTCAAAAGAGCTGTGAAACTGAATGAAAAACAGTACAGTTACCAGCCATGAGTCCAAAACAATTAGCTGAAAGACGTTAAAATGATTTATTGAGTAAAGGGAAGTTAGATCATTTAATTGGCTTTATTAAATCATTACAAGTAAGCCGTGTTTAAACCAATGTTAATTTAAAGACATGCGCAGCTTTGAGGGGACGAATGAATTTGACACTAATCAAGCATTTTCATGTTTCTATGCCATGGCTATGACACATTTGAAGATTATTTAATATTTATACCAATTATATCACTGGCATTCAACAGCAATACAAAAATAGTGTAGCTGGTTTCAGGAGGCCCAGAGTGGTCAAACTTAATTAGCTTAATTAAAGACATGTCCCACATGTAATGTTTGAACATAATTTAATAATTACCACATTCATCTTTGAGATTTCATTGAATTAAAGTGAACAAACAAGACCACACCTGAGAGCACTGGCAAGCTTCTGCTGCATTCAAGTGTGTGCCACCAGGTTGGATTTTGTGGGAAAACTGTGAAATTGCTTTGAAGCCCAAACTGGAGCTACAGATTTGAGAGGTTCTGGGAGTGACAGTTGGTGAAAAAGTGAAAAGAAATGAAAATCTAAATTAATTTCATAAAGGAAAGGAGCAACCAAACAGTCACTTCATTGGATAGCTGTGAGATATTAAAAGGGCTCAGTGTAAATTAAATCAATCACTTCAGGAGATAGTTTGAGCAAACTTCTGGTTTGCCAGTGTTTGTGTTAGTTTATGTATAATTTTTGAGGTGACTAATATACAACATTTATTTTTCACCTGGTGCTTTTTACCAAATGTACATGAGCATTACCAATCTTGAATGGGCTGGAATGTGACTGAATGTGGTATTTAAAACCAAAACCAAGCCATAACAGTAAGTAAGCCGTAAGAGTAAACAAACGTAAAATAAATTAGGACTGAATTTTAACCACTCTGGTTCTTTTATGGGAAAAATATAGAGGGTTTAATAATTTGTATTTTTATTTTATTTGTTTTTGTTTTATTATTTTATACAAGATAGGACGGATGTGTTAAACACTGAGACAAATCTGTGATTTTGGGCTCTATAGATAAAACCACCCTTCATTGACCTGGCTACCACTTGTGTTATATCAGGTTTAGACCGCAATCACATAAACTCACGCAATTACCAGCGTGTTGTCTGAACCCGGGATTAGACAAAAACTACTCATTGCTCATCCATTATTTATTCTTGGTAATATATATCATATTTATTAGTGTATTGCAGTTAATTTGTCAGTGGTGTACTCTGTATGTACCTTTAACCTCAGGTGTAATCTGCCTTGCTGAATAACCTGTGGCACAGAGTTTGTACTTACCTGTTAATGTATTCATATTTGCAGGGAGTTCAGCCACTGGAAGGTGAACAGCCTCGCTACAGAGAAGAGAGATTTCCTCAGAGCTCCGTTGCCCTTAGCGCCAGAGTTCCTACGCAACCTGCGGTTACTGGGGCGACGGCCCACCCTGCAGCAAATCCACGAAAACCTCATCAAGAAGTACGGGACCCACTTCCTAATATCTGCTACCCTGGGAGGTAAGAAGGAACTGCAGGTGACACACTCGCCTTTATTCTCGGGTCAGAAAGTGTCGGAACGCACCAAAAATAGAGGAGATACTCATTTAAGTTCTCAGAGGAGTTATAACGTGTGTTAGTGGAGCTCCACTGGAGTGTTGCCTTCCTCTTTTTTTTCCAAGGAGGAATGTCAAGTGCAAAGAAACAATTTCAACAATACCCACACATTACACCTGCAGCATTCAACCAGGGTTGTTTTCCACAGTGCTAATTTTACACTCATCCTTCCCTCTGATGAACATCAGGCCTCAGCCTCACAAAGCAGAAGAGGGATTGAAGTGACCTGTTTCTTAGCATATGTCATGCTTTATCGGATTTCTTTTTAGCCCCGATCCCCGGGGAGAGCAGTAACTCACAAAACAGAATCGCCACGAGTATCGATTGTGTGCACCTCACAAAAACAAGACTGACACCTGTGTAATATTGAGAGAGACGTCCTCTGGATGTTGATATACAGCTTATCGTGGTCATCACACAACAGAGCGCAGATATATGACTACATTCTTAGAGTTGGCTGTTTTTTATATGGGGAGAAATTTGATAGTAAGTATAAACATTCCTAAGCATCCATTTCTTCAGAGGCAGGCAGGATTTACAAGCCCAGCGTACTCAGATTATTCAACCCTATAATACACAGTGAATGTATAAAATAGTAGGGGAAACTTACTCATTTAAAAGTGATATAATGGACTTTAAATTAGGACAAAGCACTATAATTTGATAGCGATGTTAACCATATATATTCGACCTGCAGCCTAGTCAGATACCTGCTCCCTCCCCTTTGGATGCACTGTATTCATATAGCTGACAAATCCTGTTTTCTGACAGATACAGTCTTCCTACAACCACTCTGATATTTGCATCCACAGGCACCTCACTC
This sequence comes from Embiotoca jacksoni, assembly GCF_022577435.1. Lineage (NCBI taxonomy): Eukaryota > Metazoa > Chordata > Actinopteri > Embiotocidae > Embiotoca > Embiotoca jacksoni. The sequence goes on along the minus strand of NW_027185383.1, from coordinate 693,969 downwards.
TGCTGCCACTTATCTCTGGATGTATGCACTAGAGAGCCAGCGTGGGAGTCGGAGCAGAGATGAATGCAGTGTCAGACTGATAGTTAGACTTTATATGTAATTAACAGCCTCAACTACATGGGCAGAGCCAGTCTGCATACCGATTAGACTGTGGCTGAGCAAATTCACACATCCCAATATCTATTTTTGTTCTCTTTTGTTGTACTGTTTTCATTCCAGGCTTGCTTGCTTTTCCTGTCTGCCTCATTAGCTATGGTTGCATTGATCTGTGAAGTATGTTTTGCAAAATAGTTGAAGGGAATACATTGGAAATGTATTCAAAAAAATAAGCTGTGGAGCCTTGAAAGGGTCATTTTTACATGTATGAGTGAGTTGCCTTAATGTGATAACAAAAGTTTTCAGGACATTATAGAGGATAAAATGTATACTTTGAATTGAAAAATCTAATAAAAAGGGAGAGGTTACTTTATGGTGCACTATATAGTAGACAGGGAGGGATTGCAGTGTCACAACCCAAAATGTAAAAGTTGTAGTCTTATTGGGATCATCTGAAGATCTTCAAAGCCTCTGGACTCTCAGTATGATTATAACACCCATAAATAATGGTGTGCTTTGATGAAAACCCAAGATTTTTGTCTGATATATACAAAGCATGCTTAGCAAGACACTTCAGGAGTGGCAGTTTTACTAAATATCACACTATACCCTGTTGACTGAGTTCAGGGAGGTGGGGGATAAAATATTCCCTTTGGTCCCCAGTAATTTAAGTCATTGTCATGGACGGGATATTACAGGAAGTGGTAATTTACTTGGACAGGCCACAGGAAAATTTGGCAACCTTTAATCTCAATTTAACAGTTACAGATTCAGTTATTTTTTTTTAATTTTTTTACAAATGCAGGATTTTTACCATTGAAGCATAGGTATTTGATTAATTTGGGAATTGATGTCTGTGAGGGGATGATGTCAAATACCAGTGGTATTGCTTATTATACCCTATATAAAATCAGTTGAGACAGGGGGCTCTAGCAAAAAGAGGACACCCATAGCTGACAGAAGCCCATTTAATGAGCTTCCCGGGTCACCATAAACATGCAACTGGCCACTTGGGTTTCAAACTAAACCAGGTGAGGAGTGTGTGTCAGATAGTTTGGAGAATATTCAGTAAGTTAAACGAGCCATCCCTGCTGACAAAAATAAAATAAAATCAGCCACTGACATAGCACAGGAGTGACTCGTGCGCCTCAAACACTGCAAACACTTCATATTGCTTATGACCCTTTTTCAGATTATGTTTAGTTTTCACAAGAAACACGATAAGCTTAATATCTTTAAGTCATTAGAGGTTGTTTTTTTAAATAAAAAAAGAGTAATTGTCCTGAGCAATTATTACAGCATGTTATGAAACACCATCAGAGTCCTCTGATGGTGTTTCATAGGACAGAGGACAGAGGACAGGGAAAAATACAGTTGACTAAACTATTGTCTCCATTTGTATGACTTCAGCAGTAATGGTTTTATAATTGTCTGATGAAAGGGACCAAAGCCAAGGCCAATGACACATTATCTGCATCACAGCAGACAAACCACAAAACCACAGAGAGACAGTGAAGGGCTGCCAAACAAATGTCAAAAGCAAGAACAGAATGTCACATTTCTTCCAACTACACAATGTCAGTCTGCTGTGGCAGGGAGTAAGTGAGCATTCATAACGTTTCCTTTGTAACCACCTTGAAGATGGTTCAGTTGGTTATTTAACAGCAGTCAGAGAAATTAATAGGGTTCATTCCAGTGTGCTGTAAAATAATCAAAGACAATTTATTGATTTATTATTGATCCACAGGAGAAGAGTCTTTGACCATTTTCCTGGACAAGCAGAGGCTGAATAAGAAGTCAGAAGGCAACAGCAACAGCTCAGTGGTGTCCCTGGAACTGCTCCATCAGCTGGCAGCTTCCTACTTCACAGACCGAGAGAGCACCCTAAGGCGACTGCACCACCTCCAAATCGCCACCTCTGCGATTAAGGTACTGCTCAGCTCACATTCACACAGCAGACATCCAGGAACATATTCTGTAATGAAAAATGCCTGTTTCAGTATACAACACATACTGTATACAAATGCACTGTTTATTTGCTTTACATGGAGTTGTTTTTGTAGTTCTCCAGTTTCACAACCAATCACCCATCACGGTACACACAGACATATACACTCTCAAAAAACTGCCCCTTTAGGAATTGTTCAATGCTGCACCTTTGAAACGTAGCTCTAACAGACAATATTTTCTGAAGATTATTTTCAAGTTGCGTCTTTACTTTAAAATCTGCCGAGAGACGAAAGACAGCAGTCAGGAACACATTATTTTTCAAAAGTGGCAAGCTCGATTAAAAGCACAGTGCATGCACTGCAGCCCACAGAGGCACTAAAGCATGGCAAACGTCAAGTTTCTCTAAAGTCCCATTGGGAAAGGTATAATTATGTACACTGCACCCCACTGTATTCCATCTGGACTGGGGAACCAGCTGGTGCGTGTGTTTGTGTATGCAGATGTTCCACACGAGGGTTAAAACCACCAGACAATTACCATCAGTTTTGTAAAAAGCTGTTTGATTCCAAAACAAAGTAGCTGTCAAATTTTAAGTGGTTGAACACCCTTTGAAAGCACACGAGCCAGTACTTTGGTTCATTTTATTTACCTGCACACTCAACACTCAACTCACCTCAACATGGTGAATTGCCATTAACCAAAAACTACCACCAGGCTTTTGCTGTCTCTTTTCTTCATTAATTGCAGAGAGACACCATTTTTGTTGAGAATTCACTCAAAGAAACAGAAAAATATATCCAATTATCTGCTCAGCCTGCCTTTACCTTGTTTGAATCCTTTTTTTTCTCCCCTGATTGGAAGCAAAGCATAACCAAGCAATACATTTTTCACATCCAAACAGATCCGTTGGCTTTCATGTGATGACAGCAGGTGCGTAGGAGGGTGGACCATGCTTTCATGCTTTAACTTAAATAGCAAATCTGATTTAAATGAGTAATTGCAAACTGTCAACTTTGCTTGCACCTTCAATAAGTTGGCCCATTTCCAAGTGCAGTCATTTAAAATGCTGCATGCAGCATCCTCATTGAATGCAGAGGTGACTTACTTTAAAAAGTAAAAATGCTTGTTAAAAACAAATAAGAATAAAAACTTTCGAGTATAACTCGGTAACATTAACTGTGGAACACTGTCTGTGTTCCTGCCAGGCACAGGAGGAAATGGACATAGAAAATCAAGAAATGCTCTAAAGTACATGAGAAACACCAGCTGTCTGCGCCAAGGACATACCAATGTCACTTTCTAGCTTTTTTAGTAGAGTAGAAAGTCGTCCATTCTGCCCATCCTCAGACATTTCAGCAGGAAAGCTTTTTTTTAAAGGTAACATTGAAATAGAGAGATCTAGATTCAGCAGCACAAAAAAGGTAGAGAACCAACACCGCCCCAGAGGTATCGTATGCCAGCGGAAAAAGAAACCAAGCTCAAGAGACTACAAGTGAAAGGAAGAATCAGCCAAAGTTACAGCTGAAATACCGCTGACGTTAGATGGAAACATTTTATTCAAGCAAATGAATAAAAAAGAGTTCTAGGTTGAAAGAAGCCCATACAAAGAATGTAAACATAATTGTTTTCCCGTAGACGAAAAAAAATATGAATTTCATGAGTAAAAACTCATTTGACCACATGACATGTGAGTGTGCACATGTCAAACATTTATTTTGGCCATGCAAAACATGTGGTTCTGGAATTTTTTTTTTATCATGCAATATGTGAAGTCCATGTAGATTCCCATGTGAAAACGTTTTCCACATATTTCCCCATGTTATCATATGTTGCAACATGTGGTAAACATGTGTCTTACATGCGTTCACATATGACAAGTGTGGACAAATGGGAAACTCTGCTTTTTTCTGGAATGGTCTCGTTTGAAACAGCTTGAACAGTGGACCACCTTTCTCTGAATGTTCAAGGAAGGACAATCTAACATTTGATCAAATGTTTATTAAACTTGCACATTAAAATAGCTCTCATTTAGCAATAGGTTTGAGTACAGTTGTGGATCAGGAAATGTTTCCATATCTCTGTAAATTATCCCAAACAATGTCTGCAGTTTAATCTTTGCATTTAACTATCAGGACTTTAAAAAACGTCAAAATTGGTCGAGGTGACTAAGGGAAAACATTTTCAACCCCGGGTCTTTTCTCCGCTGTTGAATTGTTCTTAAAGGTCTTCTGAAGTTGAGGCTTTCTTCAACTTGTCATTCTATAAAAAAAAAAAAATCATACATACTTTAGTTATTACTTTCCTGTCTTAAGTTGTTTCTATTATCATAACATATCTATCTCCTTGTCCTCCTGGCAATATACTAAACCCCAAGTTGCTCATCATGACAGGCAAGCTCCCTGCATGGCAGACCATTTAGCATTTTGAAATAAGCAGTACATGTGTGTGCACTAATTTGTTTTATTCATTTTAATCCTAATTCATAATTTAATAATACTATTCACCTGCCCATCAGTGCAAGAATAGAACAGCCTTATTCCCTGAAGACTGACAGGGAGGTAAATAGTCCTACAATTAAACACCCAATGATTTTGCGCACCCGCCTACACACACACACACACAGACAAACACATACAGACACACACACACACACACACACACACACACACACACACACACACACACGCACGCACACACACAACAGACACTCGTCAACCCACTTGGAGAAGAGCATCCTTTACATGTTTCTACTAAATGAGGATGTCTGGTATGCAGGCCACCTGCTGCGACGTGTTAACTCATCACCCAAGAGGAGGTGACACTGAGTGGGTTGTACTTGACCTGTGTCCATGAAAGCTTCTGGGCTCCGTGTTGCTGCACCACCAAGTAGAAGGTGGGGGTGAAACACAGTACATTATCTATATCTCTGGCAATAAAGTGGAGGAACTTCAGTCACACACAAAAAAAAGTATATTTTTCTAATGTCTGTGTGAAATCTGCTGTTTGGAAGTAAGAGAGGAAGTGGCTCTGTATGATGAAAAGAAAGCCGTGGTATTTTTACCACAGTGCTTCACTTGGCAAGAGCCAAAATCAGCAGGGAAACTCCAGAGACCCTTAGCTCCTTTATACAACCTCATGTTGATGCATTTTGTATCCATGGACACATTTTATTTACCAATATACAGTGATGAAAACAATGAAGTACAAGCTTTAAACTCCTAAAAAAAAAATACTTGAAGCAGTACATCTCCACACCTTTGCTATAACTTTAACATCCAGTAATTCTTTATGGTGTCAAAATTAGATTTGATGATGTCATATAACAGGACAGATTAGCTCTTAGTTGTAAATCTAGCAGTTTATATGGCCCATATGTAGTCAGTGTTTGGGGTGTGATGGAACAAAGTCTTAAATGTCACCAATCACATTTCTCAGAAAATAATAATTGATAATCTCATCTAATCCAATAAACTATCAATTGGTTATTTCCTCTCAACTTTGTTACACTGCTAAAACAGCTGAGCACAGTGGCTTTCAATCAGAAATAACTAGTGAATTTGTTGGGACTATTTTCAGATGGATATGGATTTGTAGATAGATAGATAGATAGATAGATAGATAGATAGATAGAGAGAGAGAGAGAGAGAGAGAGAGAGAGAGAGAGAGAGAGAGAGAGAGATAGATAGATAGATAGATAGAGAGAGAGAGAGAGAGAGAGAGAGAGAGAGAGAGAGAGATAGATAGATAGATAGATAGATAGATAGATAGATAGATAGATAGATAGATAGATAGATAGATAGATAGATAGATAGATAGATAGATTCATAATTCATTATTATTTATACAGTCTCACTTTACAAAGTTCATGATTGTGCCACATTTTGGTAACAGACGTTGTTAAAAGGGGTCTCATTATGTTGAGAGGTGGCTAAAAAAATAATGACCAATAGTTAGCAACATCAAGGGGTCATGTTAGATACCAGCAACAGTTTCAGCAAAGGCCCCAAAACAAGATAAGTTTACATTCAATTGATAGCCCCCTCTAGTGGTGATAGTAATGATGAATGGGGCAAGGGAGGAATTGGATGTGTTAGACAGCCACAAAGTTGTTGTTGGGAGGAGTTCAGGGCGGGAGAATAGCTCGACAAAACATTGTGCGGAAGGCCACTGCTTCCTTCTGATTTCAAACTAACTGTCCACATTGTTTATTATAGAACAGCTGAACTATTTCAGTGCCTCAACTGTGAGTTTATCCTTGTAACCATGACAATGAAGGTCCCACAACCCTTCAAAATTATGTTAAAAAGGCTTCCTATATTAATCCAAGCCATTTACTACCCCTAAAAGTAACAAAGTCTAGTTGTGCCTAAATCTTTAGCATAGCATCGTCACATCACTAAGACTTTGTCATTAATTTTTCAGCGGTTATTTTATGATTTTTATTATGTAAACAGTTGATCTATGGTGTTTCTCTGGTACACTCATATGAATTTTGTAGAGAGTAAGAACAAACAGCGTGTATGAAACACAATATAATGCAGTCCATCAAAACACCTATGACCAAGACTGTGCAACTAAAGTGGCTACTGTAAATATCACCAGTTTTTCATTGTAAATAACCAAAGAAGCTTGTTACAGCACTTGTAAAAAATAAAAAAAAACATGGGAAGATGAATCTGTATGTAAGCCTGATGCAAAACTTCTCTAATGGTCCCTTACTGACAACCCCTCTAGCTGTGCCTACTTTGCACATATGCCCCATCGTCTCTTCCCATTAAGTACATTGCACACATGGCAGCTTTAATAATTTGCCAAACATCCTTGGACCAACCCAGGCATTCATGTCTATCCTGCCATAGCACCAGCTGACCCAAGGGTTGACCCAAGGGTCCAATACTTTGTGGTAACTTCAAATCCGATTTTAATTTAGGGCCGTTCTGCAAGGTAGGGACGTAAAATTGAAAAATGCACAACCTGCATGAATTAATGTTATACTGCAAACAAATTACAGTTAATGAGAATGCATGATACCAACTGCTGGTCTTGTGTGTCCATAAAAAGGGTTAAATTGGTGCAAATAATATAAATTATGGTTTAGAATTACAAGTACGTTATCTCATCTGACAACAATCAAACAATTTTTTAGGATCATAAGAAAACACACACTTCTCGTCTATATTTGAATAATGCACATTATTGAGTAAACATAAAAATAAAAGTGGAAAAGGTTGAACGATCCTCTTAGTGTAGGGCTCTTGGGAGTTTTAAACAAAAGCAGAGACGGGGGTGGCAGCTCTCAGGTGTTATTGAAGTTCCTCACAGGAGTTACAAAAAAGCCCAGCGTAACAGATAAAAGCTCTGATGCATTTATGGTTCCTGCAGATAAAGAGAGTCAAATATATTCAGGCTTTGAGGATATAAATTGTGATAATACAAAGCACAATTAGCATAAGAAAACTAGAAAAAGATATAAGCATGCATTAAGGTGATACTTCCTCAAAAATCTACAGTATCTTTTGAGTATTAAAATGGTCACTGCCTGTTGGCTTGACAAGTGGCTATAAAATATATAACTTCTGTCTTTCATGGATAGGAGTAACTCTGGTCTGCTAAAGCCTTAACCATCCAGTAAGATTTCCCTCCTGAATTAAAAGCTGTTCTTGAACTGTTCGTCGTACATGCATGATGTTATCACCAACCGTCAGAAATACTGTAGGTCCTAGTTTGAAGTTTAAACACACTGAAGTAGGAGGTTTTCATTTCTGTCAGCAGATAACTGGAAAACACAATTGGACCCCAGTATGAAGTCTGTCTTAGTCTAGATTCAAATTTGATAACAATGCCACAGAAAATTAACATTTGACACATGATTTTCTAAGGTTATGTCTAAGGTGTTAAAAAAAAAAAAAATCCCTTCGGAGAGATTTGGAGACATAACATTTGGAGCTATTGTAGGCTATGGACAGGATATGGAAGCTCCTATTGACTCATGGGAGGTGTCAACCAAACGGGCAGAGTACATATACCATGTTGATGCACCTTTATGGATAATATTTACATGCTAACTCAAGTTATGACCATACGAATACGTAAAAAATGATCAATGCCTGCTGGGAAATTACAAATGATGCAACAGGGGATCGTGTGCATTATGGATCTAATATTGTTTTGAACTAAATACTCTACTGCATTGGCTCTACTGAACCTGGACTGTTTTTATTGGACTTTCATGGATTTTTGCTAGACTGTGAGGTGTTATTTGTGAGTTATGTCAATATTGTAATAGTTTGGTAGGTATGTACTTTATTAATCCCCGAGGGGAAATTTTTTCAAAAAATTGTGTGGACGATGGTGGTCTGACAAAGGCTTTTACTGTATTGATTGTATCTTTAAATGGTTTATTTCAATTGCATTAAAAATATGTAAACTTTTCAAAGATATTTCACAAGTACTGACGCGCATTGTTACAGCTGCGAGCAGTGGATCTGACTCGATCTGATTGGAAACTCGAGAGTACAATGTACCACCCACCAACAGTGGAAACCTGACTGTACTACAGGACTGTCAAACGGACACGCCCCCAAAACATGAATTAATGACAGGATTATATGAAAACTAAAAAGAAGGAATGACTTTAGCTACCAACACCATGAGACAAGTTGAATGGGAGTCAATGGAGCCGGATGCTTTTTGGAGCCAACCACGGGCATATGGTGGTATTGCAGCTTAATGCACTTTCACACTGGCCTCATGTCTCAGAAGCTACATACACTTGTATATACTGTCAGTGGTGTAAACCAAATATGCATAAAATACTGCTTGTGGGATGTCAGATTTTTAAGGGATTTTAAATAACTTTTAATGTTAAGAGATATATTAGTAGAATAAACTAGTCAGGTGCATCCCTTTTGTGGTAGACATTTCAGACAGCAAAATATCAATGTCTATGATACAAATAAACAATTCCATGCAAACATTAGATGCTTATAGCAGGCCCATATTAATATTTATTAAAGGTGAAAACAGTGAAAGAGTATCCAGACTAGCAATAGATGAGCCTGGTTATGTATTGTATATGTAAAATTATTTTTTTTGTCTTTTCACAACAATAGCATTACCAGGTGAGATATCACAATACAGTTGTCATATATCAGAGTTATGACATGCTTTTTCTTTGGTCCAGATGTCTTAAATTAGTACAGAGATTCATAATATTAATATTAATATTCCTTTAAGGGCTGCAGGTTGACTAGTCCTGTTCTTTTGCTAGTTAGCAACAAACGGCATGTAATATTTTTGCATGTAAAACTTCAAGATAAAACCTACTTTCATTTGCAATGTGCTGCCTCTAAAATCCACGTCAGGTTCGGTTTGAACGAAGTTTAACAAAGTAAAAGTTGTGTGAACAGTGAAGTGGTTTACTGTTAATACAAAATCATGAATGAGATGCAACAGTTTTTCATTCTTGTGGCACATATAATCTGTGACCGCATTAACAACAGCTCCAAACAGCCTCTCCCCCTTTATTAATCTGCTTTTTATGCTTGGTTTAATCTTTAACTCCATCTCAGCAGTGTCTGTTTCTTTTTCTTTTTTTCAAAATATTTGAGAGTTGTTTCAGATATGTATCTTTTATTGTGCCTTGAAGGGTAACTAGCACATCTTTTGATAATAGATGCAATCTTAATGCAAGGCATAGTCTGAGGATGTGAGAAACGAGACTGTTTAAAGGCTGCATCATTTGCCAAATAGCCTGATTTACCTGGAGAACGGCTTTGCCGGAGGACATATCCATACTCTCAGGCTGCACTATTTTTACCACTCACTCAGGAAATTAAGTATTTGTCATATCAGTGCTTATTCTTTTTTGATGTTGTTTTTCTCTCTTGTGTCTGTCTTCCTCTTGTGATTGTTTGCCCTTTGCCTCTTTATGAACTTTACCTTTCTCTCTCCTCTTCTCCATTTCTCGCATCACTCTCTTTGCTCTTTTTATTTGTTTTCCACAAGTTGCAGATGTACAGCAGCACATCTTGCACGGGACAGGCAGGATATTGTTAACGCATCATATTTTCCATGACATTTTTCAGAAGCACTAAAATCGAGGTCAGATGTTTGTGCTGCAATGAATATTTTATTGACCTTCATAGCAGAAATTTCAGGGACATCAGACTGCTTTAATTGCTTCTTGTTAGAGAAAATATTTTGTTTAGTTCCGACTGAGACACATATAAATGTAATGTATTTGTTGTTGCCCTCATTGAGGCAGAGTTGGGGTGTGTAAGGGAGAATAAACAATGTTGACAAAATTATAGAAAAAAAATTGAATTTTAAGTATATCAAGTGGCTAAAAGAGTCTGCCTGATGTCTGTAGAGGAATAGTAGACCTTTTCTCAGAAAGAGGAGCATCAAGTTTGGCTTTCTGGAGCACCAAAGGAATTTGATTTCATCCTTTCTGAATTTCTTTCAGTGGCAGTGCAACTAAATTATGTTGGAATGTGACAACATTGAAATTGAACAAGGATAATTTCAACATCCCCAAATACTTAACGGACAAAGGAGAAAAATGTACAATCTGATTCAAGTCGGTAAAGGTCAATATGGGCAAAAACAGACAATTTCTCCAACCTATTTTGTCATGTGGTGGGTGGCTTCACTGGCTCTGATGCTGTTTCCCCGACAGAATCTCATTTTATATACTGCTAGATCTGGCATGTCTCTGATAATAGACTCTCCTCATCACCTTCTTGTACCTGGCTTTGGTTCTGGCTCCAGTCCAGTCTTGTTCAGGTGGACACCAGTTCGGGTAGTGCTCAACATATCCAACCTCCTCACCCAAGATATTAATGGGCTTCGTCGCAGTTCTCGTCCTCCTTAAAGCGACCACCATATCCTTGCCCTTGTGTACATATAGGAGCTTCTGATTCCTGCTGCACCTCCTCCAGGAAAGTTATCCACCAGTTCACTGCCCTCCGACTCCTAATAAAGCCCACCACTGCAGAGTCATCAGAAAACTTCTGCAAGTGGCATGATTGAGAGATATACTCGTTACCTGAGGTTTACAGAGTGAACAGAAATAGAGACAAGACAGTCCCCTGTGGGCCTCTGTGTTACTAACCATCAGACAGGGAGCCCCCCAGCCACACAAACTGGGGCTGATTTAAAAGACAATCCTGCAGACAGTCGATGCAGCTGAGCAACTGTTCACAAATAGTTGGATCATTCTAACAGTGTGTCTAACCATCCAGGTGAAGGTGAGCCCACTGTAGCAGTTGACGGCTGACAAGAAAACTGCAGAGGTTCGAGAGCAGGTTTCACTTGTAGTTGACCAGATCCATTCTCTCTCGTACCTTCATGACATATGACCTTAGGGCTACTGATCTGAAACTGTTTGGCTGACAGGATGTGGCTTTTAGTGACCAGTATCAAAATATTTTGATAACAGATGGTTTCTGAGGCTGCATCAGACCCCGATTTAAAGATGTGTTGCAGGACAGCTGAAGTCTCTCCACCCGTCTCCTCACCTGGCTCATCGTCAATGTTATGGAGGGCAGCATGGTCATCCATCCTCAGCAAGGGGGGTTCAAAGCAAAGCAGGCATTGATATGGTGTCTGAGAGAATGTGAAGACTCGCTCATAGTTTGCAGCCGTGTCCTTAACTCCACACCTTGAAAAATCAAACACAAACAAATTAAATTAAATAGGCTCAGGTCAGATTCTGCATTTTTAAAATCTTGAGGCCTTGTGTCAAAAGGAGTTTGTTATAATACCCTAATTATTTCAGCAGATACCAACTTTACATGGTGCATATTCTAAATAGATTATCACAAACTATCTGACCTCAACCCTGAGGTAGGGGAGTATTTCAGAACAGGGCCAGATTAGATGTAACATTTTTAAATACAGCATTCACAATAAACTGAGGAGAACGAACACAGAAACTCATGATTCCAGCTTTTATATCTAATGTCTCAGTTTTATATCTAACATGCAAATCTGGTCGATTAAAAAAACAAAACACAAACAAGTTAAAATGGTGATTATAATGCTTCTATTAAAGGTGTTTTTCTCAGTGATCTTCCTTAATTTAGCTGCTTCTAAGTTTAAAAGCTCCTTCACAAACACCTGCACTTCCTATCTCCCGCACTTTCCTTATCTCTCTCCCTCCCTTCCACTGTTCTCCATGAGACAGCCCACACACTGCTGCCAGCTGTGGCTGCAAGTGTGGGAGTGAAGCAAAAGATGGTGATAGTTTTCTCTGCTGTCAGAGGGCTCCTCCACATCCGACCCTCCGCCTGCCCTCTCACACTCCCCCTGCCACGAGCTGTGTGCTTGACTGCCAGCGACGGGAAACAAAACATCTGCCTCATTCACTGCTAATGTGGCATTACAACACACACACACACATATATATATATATATATATATTTATATGTATATACTGTATCTATATAACCCATATATGCACATATAAGTGAATAGATCTGTCTTTCATCTGTTCCCTAGGTAACCGAAACAAGGACAGGCCCTCTCGGCTGCAGTAACTACGACAGCTTGGATTCAGTTAGCTCGGTGTTGGTGCACAGCCCTGAAAATAAGATCCACCTAAAAGGTAAGACTTGATAACACACACACACACACACACACACACACACACACACACACACACACACACACACACACACACACACACAAAATCACACACACACACACACACACACACACACACACACACACACACACACACACACACACACACACACACACACACACACACACACACAGCCTCAGCCCTGGAGATAAGATCCACTGAGATCCACTGACAGGATAGGATTTTCCGTTCGCACACACTTGAACACACACACACACACACACACACACACACTGCTGCCACCCTGCCAAGCCTCTCACCTCCTGTGTGTAGTAGTTGGCTGGGATGACCCTTTACTTTACGCTGCAGTAGTTTATATGTCTGTTTCTGCCTCACTGACTCTCCTTCTTACGGGGAATCTGTTATCTTACCAGGCTGTAGGTGGACCGTGTCTGGCCACACTGACCTCAGACTCACCCTCTAACCACACCCGGACCACTCAGTGCACAACTACAGCTGAAGTTATAATAATGGGCTTCTTGTTTGATTATACTCATCACCACACTATCACCAAATGATTTTGGCTGTGGGATATCTGTGGAATAAAAGACTGGGTCATTTACATCCAACCATGCTGTAAAACAAAGTCAGGGGAATTTGTTGCCTTAATAACATTACTGCCTCTGAGCACACTGTGTAATTCAAATTAATGGGCAGTAAAATGCTTTGCATTGATACAGTACTATCTTCTGTAGTTACTTAGTGGAAAAATAAGCCACTATTAAAAAATTACATGTCAAATAAAAATGATCTCCACACCAAGTGTGAAATCTTCAGTCAGATGTGGGGCGGGCGGTGGGGTGGGGGGTGCGGGATGATGAGTTGGAACACTGTGAGGAGAGGGAAAAGTGTATACTGGCAAATCTCCACAATCACTGTAGATGCTCTGATCCAGATGCTCTAATCCAGTCATAGCCATTACAATTTAGCTCTTGTCTAAGTTGCTCAGACATTGCAGACATCAACTTCAGGAACTGACTGTGGATAAAAAATGTCTGAATATAGAGCAGGGAAAGGCTATAACCTTCTGAGTAAGTAAGTGAGAGAGAGAAAGAAAGAAGTATGAATATCCAGGTGACAAAAAGTCAGACTACTTTCATTTTTATGGTGGTACATGATGAACACATTTAAATCTAGACAGTCTTTCTCAGGTCAATCATCATTGTTATCTTTTGCCAAAGAAGTAATTTAATGAGACAATTTCACAAAAGTTTTTGGTTCTGCCTTATATTCTTTATTATCTAAAACTGACGAGTTCTGCTTTTTTCATACCCCTATAGGCCAAATGCAAATGCTTTTAAACATATATGAATTATGACAATGAATCACTTAAATATATTGAAGATCTCAAGGTCACAATTTTCAAATAATAATGGATTAATAATCCCAATTACATTTAATGTTCTCGAGGTAACAGGATCAATATTTAATTTCATCAGGAAGAAGGAAACCAGTTTACTTCAAAATCAGGTTACACAGGAGATCAGACATGCTTCCTTGGATTGTGGTAACCTGCTCACTAAACTGCTCTGTGGTGAGAGCTGCAGCTTTTCTCTACGGCATAAATGTAGCATTATTATTATGATGAGGATCATTGTTATTATTAATAATGATAACAATATTAAGAATAATCATCATAATAATAGTCATAATAGTCATAATCATAGTACTACTAATAATCACAATAGAGCCCTCCTGCAGCCACAGTCAGTTATGTGGCAGTGAAAGTTAGGCTCCTAATATAATTCTCAATTCACCATTAAGGGCCTATTTCTAAAATGACTGCGGCCCCCCTCAGTTTTCCCAAATACTCTTTTTCAACCTCAACTGCAACTAATACGGACCATCTGCCAGTCTCGATGCGTTTGGGTTTCAGCGTGTGCATAAATTGCAGGTCACATTTTTTGCCCCCAGCAATCATTTGTGCATTTTGACCACCAACCCAATAATAACCTGGTTGCTTAACAGCAACACAATTTCGTGAAATCATTTCACACTCATGTCAAAGTTGTGTTCTGGAATAAAAATTAGTAGACTTGACACAGATTGTCTGTCAGCTCAAAAATCCACACCACTGTAAGCTGCTAGTACAAGAGAAACCTGAGAGGGTGGTTGGGTTACATGTCTGAGAGCAGGCAGCAGTTCAGCATTGAGGATGCAAAGCTCACAGTTGTTGAACACTGAATGAGTGCCAAATATTTATATGGGCTGTCTGTGATAGACCGCCATGTAGGTCGTGGACATACTTGAGGACACATGACTAAATTACTTCCATGCCTGCCAGGGATCCACTTTTCAAAAAGTGTGTTATTGAAGGACACTCAGGTTGTCCTATAGCATGTTTGATAAAACAAACTAGTTCAGATGAGTCAATCAACTGTGGTTTGTATTTAACATGCATACTTCTCATGATGTCACTCAGACAGAATGCATTTTTGCTTTCCTTAAATTCTAGATCCAGCTTGGCTTGCAGTGAAAACAAAAGAGTCCTTAATATGTAGGGGAAATTAACAACTCTCAAGTACAGCTGTTTTGTCCACTTGTGGATGTACATGTACTGTTTGCCAATAAGAAGCAGTGAACTGCGAACTCTATACTGAACATGTTTGCCTTTGATAAGCATTTCAGAGGGTTTCTGGTCAATCAATGAGGGAGACCAATTTGCATATTTCATACTGCCGGGATGTGAACTCCTAATCTCCATGATGATTATGCCTCAGCTCCTTACACATGTACCCTATACTTTAAAGCAGAGATCTTCAACAGGGGGTCCGTGAAATATTTGGTTGATTTGACAATTTTTTATTTTTTTGATTATTTTTTTCCCCCACAAATTTAAATGTCTTTAAATAGACATTAACATGAATCCAACATATTGTAGCGAATGGATGAATGGAGGCAGACGATGTTATCTTTCAGTCAGAAATGCACACATTCAGAGACACACAGGAGCTCTCTCAAGCTGGACACTGGTTCACTCACAGCACAAGACTAGCCTGGACCTGTCCCTCCAAGCCTCCTGCATTCCTCCAGTTTAATATAAAACACAATTGTATACAATATATATAGTAGGGGGTCCCTGCTCCATCTCTCTATCAGTTTGGGGGTCCTTGGCCTGAAAAACGTTGAAGACCCCTGCCTTAAAGCATAAAGGGCTTTTGTCTTAGAGGTACTGTGGCAGCAGCAGCCAGACAGTGACATGTTTGATAGTTTTTTCTACCAGTACCAGTACTTTAATTTTGAAAGGAGTACACTATTGCTGTTTTAATAATATATCACATCCTCTGCTGCTTTCATGAATGGGAAAGATAATAATCAATGAGAAAGTGTTATTTATTTTTTTTAGGATAATTGCTATTTTGTATGCACACAAAAATATAGTTACTTACATCAGCCACCTAACTAGCAAACATTTTATGGTGATGGAGACACATTCCTTATCTTTAGGATGACAGGTTTTTCTCTTTAGATGACCTCAGGTAAATATTATATAATTTGTTTGTGTGGAAGCTGATGGATCTAACAGAAATTGTATCAAACTATAAATCACGTCGAGCTGGGGGGGAGCGAGCGAGGAATCTGACTCAATCTGATTGAAAGACAGGTGATAATATGTCCTGCCCACCGATAGCCGTGACCTGGCGACACCACAGGCCTGTCAATCAAACAAACATGCACAAGTCATTTTTGAAGCTTGTTTTATCATTTATGATGGGATTATTTCCAGATGGAGGGCCAGAACACTAATCTGGAAGAATGAATTTAGTGACTGACATACATGTACATAAAACTAATTTTATTAAATGAGAATTCCATAAGAGAAGTTGAATGGCAGTGTATGGAAACAGGTGCTTTTTGGAGCTAACCTCTAGTGGCTCTCGGTGGTATTGCAGTTTAAGGCACTTCCGCATTGGCCTCATTTTTCGGAGCTGGAAGCTACGTCCCCTTTTATATACAGTCTATGGGTTCATGATATCAGTGTCTGGGATGTTGGTGATCCCACCCAGCCTTTTACTTTCCCCGCACATATAAATGATTTCTGCTGGTGCAGACAATATGCAAAGATAATTTGGGGTTTGATTATATGACTTTCTATGTGATCTCAGACTTTTAGACCCCAATACATAACGTATAAGCACATACTATGGCTGGACTGTATAACAGACAAAAAAAATAAAAGAGCATAAAAGGAGGGATTATACTGTATGAAAATACCATTATCCTCCGTAGCCGCCCGGCCTTGTCCTTTCCTTTAAGACCTATCACATAAGGAATAATCACTAGTGTTGATCTGTAACCTCTTGCAAAAAGGAGACAAACCGGAAACAAACTTTTTACTCATTTAAGTTCGTCCTTGAGACGGTACCTCATCCCAAGTGTGAGGTATCACACATTGCATTGAGCCCCTGCCTTACAGTGGGTACTTCTCCAAAGTTGAAGTGTAATTTGCTTTCTATTTTAAGGCCAATGGCGGTTGGGTTGTTGGAATGCAGTCAGTATACCCTGTGCTTCTGAAATGATGAGTATTATACGCATGGGATCTGGCTGCAGTGAACCATCTAACAAAGTAAAAAATAGCTCTGTGTCAGATAAGCAATTCTATATAAAATATTATATTGGATTAGGCATTGAGGGGAATTTGTATTTGCATATATTATTGTATTGTAGACTGTGTATACATACCAATATTAACACTCTCAGAATGCCCTCCCATTTGAATGGTGACTCAAAGCACCTGTATAATTTTTTTTTTCAGGTTTGACTAAAAGCAACAATCAAAGTTAAAGCTGTGCTTCTTAACATGCTTACGTGGTGCAATCAAAAAGTTAAAGACGGTTCTTGTTGCGCAACACTGTGAAATGCAGCACAGTAATGCAAGGGGAAGCATTAACTTTTGAGTGAGTATGCCAAGTTGTGCCACATGATCGACCTCAGCACCTGTGTTACACACATTTGGTTGTTTTTTTTTACAATTGGTACATGCGCATTTTAGATTTCTCAATGCACCTGAAACTTGAGCAGAGACTCCAAATGAATGCTACTTTTTCTCTGTCTGCTGGTCATATACATAGGCAGCCATTTGCTAACAAGTTATTAATGTTGTGGTACCAGCTTACTCAGCGGTCCTCGTATAGCAAAATAAATCAATTGATTCTGCTTTAAATGTAAAAGCCTCTAGTTATGAATTAACAGACAAACTCAGCTAATGAGCTTCATCACACCTGTGTGATTATAGTTTGATTTACAGCACAAAAAACATGCAAACAACTAGCAGTTGGGATCATATTGGTATTTGTATGTTGCTGACTGATACACAGGCTTACTTTGTTTTCAGAACACTCCTTTAAACTAGTGAGTAGAGCAATGAAACAAAAACAAATACATGCATTTATTTGTAGGACCAATTCACTTATATTAAGAAACTGGTTAAGAAATAGGTTTCAACAGCTTCAAAGTTTCACAGTCTGTTATAAAACAACAACAACAAAAATCCTTATTTGTATTTTATTTGTAAAAAAATTAGTTTAGACTTCACATTTGTTGAGTTCAGTCCGAGGGAAGTTCTTGGTTCGTGGATACATTAATACATTGTTTTTAGGTTAACTGTATCTAATCTATTAGATTTCTTAAATGCACCATATCAATCCCATACATTGATGTCACTGGTGGACATTATCTTTTTATTTCCTAATGGTGTAATGTACAGTATAATGTGTTTGTTTTATTTTGATTCTCTAATGGAAATGAAGAACCACAGTAATGTCCAAGGCTAAACCTTTACTCTAATTCCAGCCAATTTGCTTGATGGTTTCCATTTTTGGCATTTCAGACTTTTTGTCCTGGGAACCCAGTTGAGAAAAAAATAGGTTATGCTAGTTGTTTCTGGCTTTTTTTTTTTTTTTTTTTTTTTTTTTTTTTTTTTTTTTTTTTTTTTTTTTTTTAGCAATTAAGTAAAGTCTGTATTTAGGTGTCTAGTCTCTTTAGGAATAATGACTGAATTAAGAAACACAGGGATGTTTTGTTCTCTGTGTAGGAGGACAGTTTTACAGATCCCATAACTCTTCCTAATAGCACAATAAAAAATGTTTTCTACAATTCAGTATATGTCTCATCGTAGGGACGAGTACTTCAGAGCTGTCCCTTCATTCTTCCAATTCCTATATGTACATCTCGACATTAGTGTCTTTGTGTTCAGGGCTCTGAACCGCTGATAAATTACAAAGTAAAAAAAATCAGAGTTATATTTATCAGTGTTATATTATGTTGTGGCAATAGTGAAGAAACTCTAACACTCAGTGCTGTATATTCTCCAGGCAAGTAAAAAAGCCTCACTTTGTGTTTTCTATTCCCCAAAAGCCTCAGAGTTGCTCTCCTCTTTAGTTACTTTTTATGATCTTGACTCTGATTGAACGCCTGTTTGTGTGTGTGTGTGTGTGTGTGTGTGTGTGTGTGTGTGTGTGTGTGTGTGTGTGTGTGTGTGTGTGTGTGTGTGTGTATGTGTGTGTGTGTGTGTGTGTATTTGTGTATTTGTGTGTTGCGTATGTTTAGGCTTTGCCACGGTGTTTGTGTGTGTGTTACGCTGCAATTAAGACCACCGCTTTAGTGCCAACAGTGGCTACCATTTTCTCATCAGTAATGGTTGATGAAAACATCCTGACCTTAGCCTTGATTCAGAGTGATGCTTTGATGTGGAATTGTGAAATCATTATTATTTTTACTGACGTCTTTGCATGGCTTTATGCCTTTAAAATGAAACCTCCTAGGCTATTAATTGTGCAGCTCCATTGTGTACATGAATGCGTGTCTGTTTGTGTGGGTGGTGCACTCAAGTATGAGGCTATCAACAACACAACAACAGTCCAGTAAAAGTAAGTCCTGCAACAATATACACGGCTGTGTGCGGGGAGAGAGGGACTCAAAGTACAAAAAACACTGCATTAGTCGGCTTAGGCAACCTTAGGTTTATATAATCTTCGCTTACAAAACCGAAGAAAGAAACTACACTCTCAACACAATGATCCCTTGTGAGTATATACAAGAACTCAGTGGAAGAAATTCTAGGACACTCAAACTCCACCCTGAGGTGAGTGTAGGACTGGTGTTCATCAAAACACAGACTCAGAGAGTACAGATCCATGCCACACATATGATTCATCCCTGAAACAGATGAGTAGCTTGGCTGCTCTTGACAGGAGGTTCATTCGGACCAGCAGTGATGTTGTTCTCTGGCAATGTGTTTGAATGAAAATAAGCAGCTCTCCAAATCCCCAGGACCATCCTTCAAGAGAGTTTAGTAACCCCCAGACTGAGAACATTGCACAGATTCATCACTGTCTGTCCTCTCCAAATTACTCTCATTGAAATATTACAGTCTCTTCCAAACTATTATACAGAACAAATTTGAGTCAAAAACACTCCACCGGGCCTTATTTTCAATTCGATTCAATACAATTTGATTACAACATTATAGAGAGAAACCCAACAATTCAACAATTCCCACTTAAGCTAACTCCTGTTTAAGGGAGAAAAACATCCAATAGAGGGAAGGAAAAACTCCCTCTTAAAAGGAAGAAACCTCCAAAAGAGCCAGGCTCACAGGTGGGTGGCCATCTGCCTCGACCGGTTGGGGTGAGAGGAGAGCAGAGAGAAAAGAACAGCATTATTTTCTAAGCGTTATCTGCTGATTCTTTCTTGAATGATACATGCGTATGGAAGGAGTGAATTATTGAGATCTGCAAACACAGTGACATCTCTAAAAAGATTTGACATTCCAAGAAACACATTTGCTATAGAAAAATTTTAGCTGATCACACTTGAGAGCAAAAATGTACTTTTGACGGGTATGAGTATCATCCAAATAATTGTGTCAATATCCGTGTTGATGAAGGCTTCGAACAGACACTAGCTGTGTGCACACAGAGGCCAGATACACACCGATCCCCGCCTCCTCTGCGTCCACAGTAATTAACAACTCGCGACTCTTCAGGTTAATTTCTGGCATCGCCGTTTCAATCAGGTTTGTATAAAATATCTTCAGCCGAGTTACTCTGAGAACTTACCTCTTACCAGATGAGTCGTTAGTTACAGCTCATGACTCTGCTTCAGCCGGTTTGTTTTCCTTCTTTTCCATCGGCTCGCTCCTACCTCCTTAAGATATCTTCACTCAGCTGACTGCTTTCAGTGAAACACGTTATTTTTTCTTACTATAGCGTAACAATAACAATAAATACAGAAACTTTTATATACAAAAATATTGTTCTGTAAAAAGTGATCAAAAACATTGCTCTGAAGCTCAATTATGGGGCTTTTCTGTAAATACTTTTCTAATAAAATTTAGCAATTTTTGATCAACCCACATCTATTTCAGGCTTAAATGAACAATTTCCGGATTTCTTCCCGTCTAAGCACCACCAATTTTGAGATCAAGCCCCGCCCCATCCAAGTACGGATACGGATACAGATCATTTATTTGGTTAAACAGATGCAGATTATGCTGTATTCGCCTGTCCTTAGTAAGAGAGTGAGGGACAGAGGAATGAGTTAAATGGAGTTATGGTAAATTGTAAATGGTCTGCACTTGTATTGCATTATCCTTTACATTCCACCTAAACCTAACATTATGAGAGCAAACCTCGGAACTGTTTCTTCTTAAAAACCCTTGTCACAGATGTACACCCACACACTGCTGCTATAACTACTGGTTTAACACAAAACACAGCCTCCTGTATTTGTTTGGATTTCATGTCGACTATTAGCCTGGAGAGCATAATGACTAGCCTCTCACACTGGCCCTTCTCTAACCAATGTGGGCCCCTTCAACCTCACAGTCACACAACAAATGTTGCAGTTTTTGCCACTTTCCTCACAACATACTGTATAACCTTCCCATATGGTTGGAGAAGTGTCTGCTGCAGTGGGTTTGTTCCAACGATGCTGTGAATAAACCTTCACAGTAGTTGAGCAGCCTCATTTTCTTTGGTGGGTTTTGTGCCCTTGATGCCAGCATCTTCACAATCATCAGAGCAAGCTGGAGACTGCGAAAACTCACATTTCTCCCTCAATCAGCCACTCCTAAAACTGTGCTAGGGTCACTGAGAGGAAACATCTCCTTCCCGCAGATTCTCAAAAGCAGCACAAACAGACCAACATTTTCCACTTGACTGATCGAGCTACTGTGCTATTAATCCCAGCGCATAATAAGAGGTGGTTAACACCCAACATAGGACGTCATAGGGCTAACACATAGAGACATAAAGCCATTCATACCACCATTCAATTTAGATCTTAAATTCAACCCAACCAGCATATCTTTGGAACGTAGTGGGAATGAAGGAATCCCTCAGATATTGGGAGGATATGAAAACAATGGAGGACCTAGAAAGTGATAGTGTGCTTTGTCTTTTCTGGCACTTCTCACCAGGCAGTTCCTCCGCAGGTACTTTTTTCTTCAGTCTCAAAGAGAATGTCTATGAGTAAGAATATATTATAGTGAAATACTTATCCTCAAATACTTCACACAGATTTGGGTTGTTAATTATTTTTCTGATGTGAAAAGGTTCATGAAATGATTGGCTATGAGTCAAATTAGAAGATATACACTATCAAGGACAGAATAGGTTAAATAAAACAAAACAAGCCCAGGATGTTAGAATAGTGCTTCAATCATCTGTCAAGGTGGAATTAAGTTTGCAGAACACTTACATGTTCTGCCAGACTATAATGAAGCTATGAGCAGTTTGGCCCACCATTCTGTAGAAAACATAACAAAAATAGCTACCATTTATGAAAAGAAACTCAATCACTGTTCACCAATGTCTATATCCAGCCAAATTAACCAAACTGAAACTGTGTCACAATTGACCCGAAACATGTTCTTTTTGTAAACATAAGCAACTGGTTTTTGGTGACAAAATTTAAGACACCTTACTTTTTACACCTATGCAAGGTAAAACGTGACACTGACACAGTATCCTCTTGTGGACTGATGGGTGTATTACTCACTTTGGCATGATACTGGGTTGCTTTATTGGACAATTCTACAAGATTGTTATGGGAAATACAATATATTGTAAAATACATTTGGTAAAGTTTAGAGTTTGATTAAGTGGTAGCTCAAACACTGAGGGGTCATGATGAGGGGCTAAGGTTATGTTTAGGGTCAAAGTTAGGTTACAAAAAGTGTTGTTTCATGTTAGGGAAAGGGTGAGGTTATGGCTAATTAAAAAGGAAACACTAAGCAGGTTTGTGACTGGACAACACCACTAGGAGTCAGCATGACAGTCAAATTCCTTACCTTACAGTCCACCACTGCACTACTTCCTCTATTGGCACTGAATTGTAACTTCTTGTTTAAATTGTGTCCATATGGATGTAATTCCAAGGAATACTGGCCTGATGAATAGACCACCCACAGACTTAAAGCTAAAACAACAGGCTTTGTTACACTTTTGACTAAAAAAGAACAAAGGCCACTTTCTAAGTCCAGCAGACCTTGGCCTCCCTTCTGCTTTGGCAAGTAGCACCACAGCCACTTTAGTCAGCCTTTGAGACTTCTAGGAGGACCTTCAGGGGCTCTAACACACATAACTGATGCCAGAGAATAAAAGTAGTCAGTTTATTTGCAGCCAGGATTCAACCCTCAAAGGACATTTTGCAACAACCACCACCACTTTATAGCTTCCCTATAACCTTGTCCCCTGTTCCCTGACTATTCTATTTCCACATTCTCCTGGAGATCCCCCAATACGTTCATGGCACTTGTCCTCTCTTTTTAACCACCAGCTATGTAGGTAAGAATTTGTGTATCTGTCCACAGCACACTTGCTCAAGGCTTACATCGTCCTTCTACATCATTATGACCGATTATAATCATAATCTCCTCAGTATAAATTACATTTTTTTCCTAAGATTATTTTGTAAGGCAATTTTGCCTTAATTCCAATAGTACCAGCGTAGACAGAGAGGAAATGTGGTGAAAGAGAGCAGGGGAATAATATGCACCCTTAACCACTCCGCTATCGGGTCGCCTAGTGCAGGTTAACTTTGACACCAACTCACACTTGTTGCTTGATTACTAATCATCTGCCAGTTGAGTAAAAATGCCACAGAAAACCTGTACAGTTGCCTTGAGGAAGGACAAAGACTGGTATTGACCATAAATACACTCCCCTGAAAACAAGAGCCTTACCCAGGAAATTAAACCCTATCTAAAAATGTACGGCATGTGTGGCAGACATGGTCATAGTCATATTCATTTTCAACAAAAAGCTGGAACAGTGATGGAAATATTAGTGGAACACAATGTCAGCTTGTCCCCAGTGTATCACATCATCATAGCAGTTTCTCCGTGTATGATCTAGAAAAGATATTGTAATGCAAGCATACAGATGAATCTGCAGGTCCTGCCTTTTGTCAGAAATTGCACCATTGCATGCTGACAGCTGCTGGGTGGCCATTCCAGGGGGAGTTCAGGAAAACCTCCAAAAAAAATCCTCACCACAGCACCTCAAACGGGCCTTTAGAACTCTGTTGGAATTCCATCAATAGAGGGAGACTGGGGACAGATGCTGTACAACACGTGTGAGTTACTGCAGGGTGAGGTCTGTTAAGTGCCTCTCTCCGCTCAGGCGGTCTGGGCAGTCACTGAAACAAATTCTTACACACCAGCTGTCATTTTATAACATGACCTATAGATCATTCACCAAATTTCTCTTAGGTGACTGCTCTAACATCACATCTCTAAATGTCGGTCCGAAATATAAAGGTTGTTTAAAAAGAGAAGAAGACATGGAGAGGTAAAGGGAGATAGCCAGATTTATTTTCATGATTTGAAAAAGTACTTGCAACTCTCGAGGCATTTTGCCCTTTTACCCAAAAGACCTATACAATCTAACTCTCAACACCAAGCAGGCCGTATCTATTCCCAACCTTACTGCCCTGCCTTTTGCTATAATGTAGTTGAAACTTTGTGAAAAAGCCCAAAACTATCTTGGAGAGCACAAAACAACCCAGGAACCCAGCTGAGGAAAATGTGTGTTTCATTCTTTGTGAGAAGTCTGCAGGAAATTCAAGTGACAGTCAGATGGAAATGTCACAAATAAGGAAAGTAGAGACACGCAGAAAAAACAAAAAAAAGTATGGAGAGAGGCAGAATGTGATACAGCAGCATCTGTGCCAGCCCATGTGCTCTACTGTATATTAAAGCTAGGACGATGCCAAAGCTTGAGGCCCTGAAAGCAGGAACACAGTCCAATGATACCAACAGCATCCCCTCTACAGCCAAGAGTGCATTATAGTGTAGTGGACCCAGCACTCACCAAAGTAGAGGCTTGGAAAGAACACACACACTCAGACACACACTGTTAAGAGAGGGGTAGTGAGCATGGGGTGGCTTAAGAGTTTCAAATTGCCTAAAATGGAAAGTGTGTTCTCTGCAGGAGATTGGGAGATAGAAAAAGAGGGAACCATGGGTCTGCTATTTCTGGTCTACAAGGGCGATCTAAATCTGGGGCTGGAGGGAAGCAAAGCCTCATGGATAATGGGCCCAAATGTCCCCCATCAAAAGGAGACCCCCGCAGGTATTTCCTGCAACACGTGGCGGGACTGGAAACAGGTGTGGGAAAAGAGATAAAACTGAAAACAAAGAACAACTGATGTGATAATCTTTTTATCACTGTTTGCTGCCAAAAACATAAAGTATCAGGTTAAGGCAAAACAGATGAGGCTTTTCATCCATAATATCTTCCCCAAAAATATCATCAAGAGACAAACCAGTCCAAAGTTTGACACTTTGTTCACTATCTGTATGTAATTAAACATTGTAACTCACTCAGTACGGAGGATTGATGGTTGTTTGATTCATTGAGTGATTAAATAATTGTCTTCATACCCCCTCGACAGAGCTGCGTGTAATTAATAAAATGACACCAATATTAGATTAATTAGAATTCAACTTAAAATAGGCTATAAATCAACCTGGAATATAAGGAAGGTAGCTACATTTCCCCCTTCCGCTTTATGATGTCTTTCTGTCTCCAGCATTATTTTTTATTTTTGCTATATTCAAAATGGTGGTTGCTTAACTTTGCTGACTACTCTGATTGTAATGTCAAACTCTCAGAGCTACACTCACCCAGTTGTATGTTGTGAATAAGAGGCTTTAGCAATAGTAAGAAACATTAAGGCAGAATATAACAGTCTTCATCTCTCTTTTTTTTGGGCATTGCTACATTTCTTGTTGCATTACCACCACCAACTTGTCAATTAATGAAAGCTGTGAAACATGAATCGATTTTGAGCACAGATGTAAAGAGAGCCACATCTGATTTTGTCTCTGTTGCACCAGCTTATGTAACTCGATGCAGTATCTCAGTCAACATTTCTTTCATTGATTTTTCTGAAAAGAAAAGAAGCATGTTACTGAGGTTTGACAAGCTGTATTCCATTTCAGCACTTGCCATTTTAAATTGATCCCTAAGAATGCAGCACAGTTATCATCCCCACCACTTGGTTTCATTCATGTCCATAATATTCACCAAAGCTCATTTTTCCACATTACTATCTGCAGTCTTTGCTGTTGATAGACTTCTACACTGGAGTGTTAGGCCCTCTCTGCCCTGCTGTTATGACAGAAAGGACTGAATTAACCATGACCCCTCACTCATGGACTCTGCTGTTGTTGATCCGTGATGTTTAAACTGTAATTTTCTCGGACCTCTAAGATTTGTACTGACACAGAATGTTTGAAAACATTCAGCTGGACAGTATATTTTTTTATACTACTATAGGGATGCTGCCATCAAACATCCCTGTAGTGCCTCTAGTGGTCTAAATCTCCACATGGTGCCTTCAACCTGAGTATATATTTTACAAATCATACATCTGATAATGTCACTAAAATACAAAGTTTTTAAGACAGAATAACTTCATGCTTCACTATTTTTTGCTGTGAAATTGTCCCAAGTACTCATTGATGTTCCTGGAAATCCATAGTACCCAATACGAAAACAAGACTGTTTTCCAAGTTCTTGTAAAGTTTAAATGCACTGTGGAAGAGTTTCACCCTATGATGTGCTCCCTTGATTGACTGGCTGGTGAAGAGGCTTTCATTTCAGCTTCCATTCAACTGTTGGAGGATGTGACTCCTTTTCAGCTAATCTCCCTTTCTGAATTGATATGTATCTGACAATTCAGAAAGAGTCCTGTTGAAGGCCCCTTTTAACCAAAATAAGTCTGCCATATAATTTCCACTTCAACGACATTCATACAAACTTAATTGCATCATTGGTGCTTGTGTGGCTTTAAATGGTATGAAATGCAAAATAGGGCCTAATATTCACCCTATATATATTATGTGACATATTCAAGGATGCGTTTTTATTCATTTTGGATCAGCAGATAAGAGCTGCATGATGAGCATGGCAAGCATTTTGCTGAATACTAATTAGCCACTGCAATAATGGATTGTGTGTCAGAGGTGAAAAGCAGCAAGGTAAGAGGAGGCGGAGTCACTGACAAGTGCTTCTCTGACAGCCATGATGAATAAATTGTCCTTATTTTTACTTTGCATTTTCATTATTTTGTATACAAATCAGACAAGCTATGTTTTATTCTCAAAAAGAAGGTTGAAACATAGACCACTTTGGATGTGTCGCTGAATTCCCCCCCCTTTTGTAAAGTTGTTTATCATAGTATCGCATAATTCCTTTACCTATCACATTAAACATAATCCTCAAATTAATTTGATATTCACAGGTTTACCTCCGTGACTTTAGGACTAGGGATGTCACGAGAACCGATAGTTGGTAGCAAGTACCAAAATTGTGAACATCTGACGATATTTGTTTCCTATGGTACCGAAGGAACCACAGATAAACTACAATATGTAAAATGACGTCAGCAAGTGCAGGTGGAGCTTTTAGTTAGACATATGATCAGGGACAAGGAGGAAACACTTCAAACTCATCCAACAGCACAACGAAATTCAGATTTGCACTCGGAATTCATGCTTAGAGATCCAATTGATAACTTTATATTAACGTCATATCAATGTCATTAGTCACAATGTCCGCATCCTGAAATGTTAGTTATTTTTGTGAACTGCAACAGCTGCTTATGTTGTAGCGATGCTCCACAGACAACATTGACAGAGGGCTAACATTAACTCGATAATGCTAATGTAACGGTTGCTCTTAACATTAGAAGCTACTGTCAAGAGATTGCAGTTTAACTCTTTATCCACTTATACAGGAAACAGAACTGCACCCAAGGCATGTCAATCAAACCAGACAACCCCACAAACGTACCTCTGTTTGAGGACAACTATCTAATTAATTATGGAATTATTTCCAAAAGGACCACCAGAAAACTGATCATAATGAGGGAATTTAGATAAGGACACCACACCATACTGATTTGTGAAAATAAAATGTGTTGACTTTGTATTTCATGTGGGAAGTTGGCAGTTTTTGAATGGGAATTTATTGTAGTTAAGATTTTTGGAGCCAGTACCTGGTGGCCCTACGTAGTATTGCACTTTTGTATTAGAGACTAAGTCCAAGCAAATACACACTATATCTCAAGTCATTGTGGACTTATCTTGCATTAAACCAGATCACAATCCTTTGTTAACCTTACCATGACCATTGAAAGGTAGAATAATGCAGTAGTCACTATAAGTGGATATTGAACTGCATATTCAGTAACAACATATTTTATACTTTAGCTGAATTAACATGATTTCCTTGTCATCATATATTCATTGCAGAAGTTCAAAACTAAATTACCTGACTCCTAAGACCAAGGCTTATTTGGCAAATACTTCCACTTCTGCTGGTGCCACAACTGTACTTTGCCAGGGTGACAGAGTGACTGCAATTGAACCAGGAAAGACAGAAAACAAGGAGAAGCACAGTTGAAAAACAGCGAGGTCGAACAGAGACAGAGAAAGTGGAATAGTGAGTGGTGATGGGAAGAGTGTTATTTAGCTGCCTCCCAAACCAAAGAAGCCCCTGCCAGATTTGGAACTACCACACACACACCACAAACACACAAGCCTCAAAGCACCTGCCAAAGCATGGAAGAGGGAAAATGTGACTAATTACATCTCTTTCCAAGCCACTGAAAGAGTAAATACCAAAGAAAATACATGCATATTCATAGCAGGGCACAGCGGGATTGACTTGGCTGTTGAAAACCATCCAGAATGAGATTGTGAAGCGAGGAGAGAGGAAGCTTTTGACACAACAAATTGATGATTATTAGACAGACAGACAGGGAGACAGACATGGACCAGCAGACAGATTCAGAGAAGCAGCGTGAGCACCACACAGCAAGTGTTATTAGAGCTGCCTGCTGGTTTCTAAGAGATGATGATGCACTTTTAAGATCCCACATCAGGCTTTGATTTGGTTTAATGGGCTTTGCAGTCATGAAACTTTGGCACCTTAATTAGCATAGCTCTGTATTTTTTTTATATAATTTAAATAATGAAAGCAATAGAATTGAAGCGTGCTGTTACCCTGCTGTTAAAGGACACGAAGACGGACAGTATTTTCCTCAGATTGAGTTTTTATTTGACTCCTTGAGTTAAGCCCCCAATTACTATATTACTAACTTATATTGTAAACCATATTAAAACCTGTAAAGCTCAATTTTAGTATAAAATGGTCATTAATAACTAGGTCTTAAATTGTACAGTACTCTTTAAATGTTGTGAAAAGTTGTATTCTCTTATTCTTTTATTTCAAACTTAATTTTGAGAAACTCTTCAAAACAAAATATAAATTTGCCTCAATGATTTATTCATTAGGTCTGTTTCCGCCCTTCCAGCCTCAGTAAAGACTAAAAACATTTTTGCAGTAATTTCAGTATTGCAGTTTCCACGATTTTCCGCAAAAGTTGATTTTTTTTTCCATGTTGAAAACGTGCAGAGAACTAGATCGATAGAGACACGTTATTTTATTTTTATTTTTTTTATGTCTACCTTAAAAAACATCTCCAAATGTATTCAGTAACAGTGCCCCAACTTACTAGGCCAAAAATAAACCAACCTTGGATCTGGATATGAGATATTAGCAAGAACTGTTAAATATCACAAGTCTCCTTATTACCAGACAAGAAAGAGATTTTCAACACCTCAGGAATTTTTTTTTTACATCTGCCTAATCAAAACTGTGACAAATAGAGACACTGTTGTAATTGAACCTGTTCTAAAAATCCTCAGTTGCAACTATGTTAAATTTGATAGAATAGAAATAAAGTATAGTAAATGTCCAAATATCCATTTTAGTCACATTATTACAAGGCGGCCTCTCCAATGGAAGTATCACGCTTGGCAAGCTCGGGTTGTGTTTTTATGACAGATACAGCCTGCGACAACCTGGGTGAAAGGGGTTAAGCTGTGTATAAAATCATCCCCTTGTCAACTTATTCACTCTTCCGTATATAGCAATAAATTGAGATTCCACTTATTAATGATTGTAATTTTGTGGGATTGTCAGCGGAAAGGAGCGTGGGCACTGCACTTTCATTGTATTTCATTTCATTTTGAGTGCGCACACAATTTTACCCACTCAGAATTTAGACACTCGACTAAAATATTGGACATTAAATGTCATGCACTACGTAGTAAAAATAGGGAGTCATTTCGGACGCATCATTTGGAAACTACTTTGGGGAGAAGAAGTAATGACAGCTGCAGATAGGAAGCAACCTGCACATGGGAGCCTGTAACAGAGCGGTGCAGCAGGTTGTTTATGGTGACAGTACTGATAGCCCCCAAAACTGCTAAAATATACCCCTGGGCAGGTTTATTAACTTTGTAACTCGTATACGCACCTATAGTATCTTCTGCAAGAGCTGCCACGGAAAATGATACGAGCAGAGAAATCAACCCATTGTTTTGCTCCTCTGGTGCCACTGCACATATCCTGTATATAGTATGTCGTAGATATCTTCACAGATGAGTCAAAAAAGAAAAGCCATTTTAAACAAGACTGTTCTTTTGAGGCAGAAATGGTATGAGGAACACAAATTCTATGTTAAGAATGTTCTTTTCACAATCCAATGTATCAATAATCATTAAATTGTATGTACAAAGGCTAAAAATTCTCAGCATTTCTACTTTCAGCCTGACAAAAATAACATGTGAAAGCACGTGAAACCAGCTTTAAAAACAAAACAAAAAGGACCATATTCTGAAAATGAAATATCTTACCATATGTTTGTCTTTTTATTATCCAGGCTTGCAAGATGTCCTGCCAGAGTTCCTGCGTGGGCGTTTTGTGGAGGCAGCCCTCAGCTATGTGGCATGCAACTCAGAGGGCGAGCTGCTCTGCCGCAACAACGACTGCTGGTGCCGGTGCTCTCCCCGCTTCCCAGAATGCAACTGTCCCTTCGCAGACATCAAGGTCATGGAGGAGAACCTGGAGAAGAGCAAAGAGGCCTGGAATAGCTTCAATCAAGAGTTCATGGAGTCAGGTATGGACTGCAGTTGTTTGTAGGCGATCAGCTGAGCTGTCCACATTAAAGGAGAATGTTAGTTTATTTCCATCCATCCATCCATTTTGTTCCGCTTATCCGGGATAGGGTCACGATGGCAGCAGGCCAAGCAGGTTGGCCAAGACCGGTAAATGGAAAGCTTCGTCTTCCGGCTCAGCTCCCTCTTCACCAACACGGTCCGGTGCAGCGCCTGTTTTACTGCTGCAGCCACCCGGTCCGCCTGTCAACCTGTCTATCCTACCCTCACTTGTGAACAAGACCCTGAGATACTTAAACTCCTTCGCTTGGGGCAGGCACTCCGTCCCCACCTGGAGGGAGAATTCCACCGGTTTCCAGCAGAGCACCAGGGCCTCAGATTTGGAGGTTCTAACTCCCCGCTGCTTCACACCCGGCTGCAAACCGCCCCGGTGATTGCTGGAGGTCGAGTTTATTTCACTCTGGCATATTTCCTGATAATGTGGCTATTGTGGCTCTATGGATCTTGCTAACTTTTTACTCTCCACATCTGCTGTAGTGATTCAGAAAGGGAAACAGGGAGTTGTACAGAATACTTGCTTGTTATACCAACCTGCATGAGCTGCATGCAGCATTCCAACAAACTTGATTTTTAGTCAGCTTGTGATGCCAAACTCGCTGACGTTGGCCATAAAATTCTTGGATATGCAGCAAGGCCGTGCAGCTTAGACACACCAGCAACAATTTCCACAAGGAGAGAAGCTTGAGTTGATACTGATTCGTTCTGATGCACTTTAGACCTCTTAAATACTCAACAAGGAGTATCATCCTTTAAGAATCCTCACAGATGACCTTTGTTTTTTAATGCAGATTAGTTTGTTTTTTAAAAGGTACTAACAGGCTAACATTAACCTTGAAAATAAGCTTCTCTCAACTAAGCCCTTTTAATTACTGTTTTCATTGTAAAAAGGCATTCTCCTTCCTTTGGATCATCTCAGAAAGAAGTGGTAGTTTGAGACTTTAACTTCATGTTAAACACGGCTCTGTTGATACAATATGGTTGCTGGCTGAGTGTTGAGGCCAGCTGAGGATGTACTGACTGTGTTACAGAACATAAATAAGAGAGATGAGTCGTGGACAGCTGGACAGGGACTGTGTTGCATACATTTTTTTTTTTCGTTTCCAGTTCCAGATGTAGCAGGTGGGATGGTGATGATTTATTGCTCCAAGCTGGATGCAGTTTATTCTCAATAACACTCCATTTATACAGTGTGTACCTGTGAAGTGTTGTTGTCACTATGTTTGTAGTTATTCATGAAATGTACTGACAAACAGGGATGATGAGAGAAAACCTACCTGTATAACAAGCTCGGCTGCTGCAGATTTTATTGATAAAGACATACATTCTATCACAGCCTAATATATGCACATTCAGTAAGGTGGATATTAAATCGTTTATATTGTATCTGAAAGAGCATTTAGTGATGTGTGGAGGAACTCTGGCAGAGTTCTTGTCTACATGTTCAAGTGTCATCACAGCCATCTTTGTGTAGCCTTCATGTTTATGGGATGCTACGTCAAGTACACTCTAAGATAACAACTGAAGTAACTCCAAACTCCCAGATGAAAATGATATGCAACATTTTAATGATGCTAGACAAAACTATGGGATAAGGCCAACATAAACGTATGGACCATACCAGATCTAGGAAGGTTGTAACCTCTGAGTGTACTGACCTCAGCAATTTTAATTGTTCATCATTGATGCTTTTTTTGTTTTGTTTCACATACAGGACTAAACTACTGCAGGTTAAACAAATCTAACAAAACTATTTTAAATGATGACTGACTGGAAGTCTCACTGTAAACTGACTTGAAAACCCTGGCTAGCCCAGCACCACAAAGGCTACAAACAGATCATAATGCAAGACAGTGGTGCACTGCCACTGTGTGAACACACAGTGTCTGGTCAACAAATATGAAATGCCCCCCACATTTTTAAAACTAAATTTCCTAAAAAAAAAACACAGAAAAAAGAAAACGTTCTTATATCTGGGCAGATACATTACTTTTGATTTGTGTCTTTTAAAGGTTACATAATGTTGATTTCAAAGATGATTCTGTTTAATTTTAACTTGCATCTTATGTTTCCAGTTCCAAAACTGCAATGTTAAATCAATAGAACAAATATTGTCTTCCGGTTTTAGACAAACCCCCTGGTTAGTCGCACTAAAATGGAAAACTAAGGTGACCTCCACCATCATTTACAGAATCACCACGAGTCAGTTTTGACCTACCTCACTCATCATAGCTAAGTTCACACAGTTTTGTTTCGTAAGAAAACCAAGATTATTACCAACATGTTTATTTACTGTTTACAACTTAGTTGATTTTCTGTTTTTTTCTTGCCTGGACTTGGTAGATTTTGTTCCTTCATCTATGTCAAGACAGAATTACCAACCAAATGAGGGGCCATTTGTCCCAGGACCCAGAGTCACCGGAGCCCTAACGCAACCAGGTTCATGCTGGAACATGGTGATGTCATAGTTGTAAATATATTTGTGAATTTACACCTTAAATTTGGCAGAGGGACTCTGTGTCATATTACAGCTTTAACGGTGTTTATTTCTGCATTTTAGTCCACAGCACATTCTCAGTGTGGTTTTATTTCCTGTGGTTGACTAAGAGTCGTAGTTTAGAATTAGGTATCCAAAAGATACCCCGAGTATAAGTTGGAGGGATGAAAAGGAACATAAGTCCTAATAAGTTCATTTTTAATGGTGAACGTTTTTGTAAAGAAAAAGTGTGAAAGGTCATGAAATTTCAAAGATAACTCAATAGCTGTGTGACTCATTTCTGTTGTTGGATATATATATATATATATATAAAAAAAGTTTAGTGGCAATTCAATATTGTCTGAAATCATTCATTCTCGAAAAACACAAGACTGGCATCAGTACTTATTCAGCCTGTTTTCTGTTTTCAACTGCCTGGATGAGGCAGATTCTTGCAGCATTAGACATAATGTGGCCATATGTGACAAAGTTTGTCAGGAGAGGAAGAGTGCAGGTTATGTCTTAGCATGCAGAGCCACAGTGTCAGAGGCACCATCAGGTGCACAATCTCACTCCTGACAAATCGATTTACAGCAAACCGGGCCGCTCTATCAAAACTATTCATCACACACAGTGAGACACCTGTGTGTGATGTAATGGTGGCAACCATGCAGAAAAAGCATCTTCCCAAATTGGCTGAAGTTTTCTTCTTTTTTTCTTTGCTAAATCTCAACACATCATCAGCTGACTTGGTAATGACTTGGAAGGTGTAAGCAGGATTTAATTGGAGACAGGTTTCTGGCAGCTTTTCTTAAACTTTGTGAGCATGTTGTGCCTTGCTTGCAGAGTTCAGGTGAATGTGTGTGTGCTGCCATATATGTGTAAATTGCTTGTTGAGTGACATTAAGGAGGTAAACAGCACGTCTTTGCATTCACTTAGCCTCCTTTTGATGGCAACAGACTTTGCAAAGTTGCTTTTTTTTTGCTGCATATACAATCTTTTTAAAGAGGCACTGACACAGTATTGAAAAGAGAGGAGGAAGATGTGTAATTGGGAAGCTTTCTTGTTCCACTGACGGTATGGTTTTTGTCAGGAGCTTCATTTCCTGCTGTGTGTCATGAAAACGAGGCCTTTAGTACTTTTCAGAGGTTGGTGTGTTTCAGTAACGAGCTAAACATATGAGGAAAGGCTCCTCAGTTAGACGCAGACACACGCAGACAAGGACAGACGACAGCACAGACAGGAATATACTGTACAGCCAGAGGCATGCCTGGATTCAGGGGATCATCAAAGTTTTATCTAATTGTAAGGAACACACATACTCACTAACACATTTACACACTTGCAGCCGCCTCACGCGAGGCAAGTTGGGATGAAAAATAAATGCAGAAAGATGAGTGGAGGGTAATCTACATGCCAAATAATGTTTGACTTTCAGAGCTCTGTGTGTATGTCTCCCTTCTTTTCCTCTTTGTATTCCTATCTCTGCCCTTCTCCTGCATCTTCTCACTCGAACACACACACACACACCGACACACAGTGGGTTTTTAGCTTCTGGGGGTGCCTAGGAAGTTGGGCTGAGTCCCGTCTGCTGGGATGGGCTGATAAATGTATTGTGGCGAGAGGAAAACAACTGGGAGGATGGTTTGTGTGATAGATTGTTCTTGTGTGTGTCAGAGAGACAGAAGGAGGACAAGGAAGAGACTAAATCACTGTGTGAGAGAGAGAGAGAAAAGAGGAGAATAATACCCTCAAACCTCAGCCACTCACCATTTCAAAACCAAACACCCAAAGCTAGCCTGATAGCCATCAACACACACACACACACACACACACACACACACACACACACACACACACACACACACACACACACACACACACACACACACACACACAGACAACTCTCTACTCTGAGGTTTAATTTCTTTGTGGATAGATCTCATGTTCGGTTTTGGGAGGCAGGCTGTCCTGAGAAGGTGTGAATAAATTGCATCTGGAACATCACACCTTTGGTTTTGTGATATTACAAAAACACAGCTAGCTTCAAGGCTTAACATCAGATTCTCTAATACCTGACTTGTACATTGTGTTCATCAAATTGCCATGTTCAAAATGCAGTCTGCTGCAATTTATGTCTACTGTCAGACTTCAAATGTATTTGGGAGCGTCAGACTTCTAGTTTTCTTTCATGTATTGATTAGCAGTCTCAATAGATTGTAGTCACCGCTGGAACTCTTACAATTATTACATAATTGCTGCCTGATTGCAATTATTTTGTATAATCATGAGAATCATTTCCATTCATCTGTATAAAAACAGTTGAATAAAACAGATGTTATATTTCCACGTTGTTTTCCATCGTTTGAGGTTTGACTGGCACTCTTTTGATTGCATCATCTTGTTGCATCTCCTTCTTCTGCTGTGGTTTTATGGCACATGAATGGAGAATTAGTGCCGTCAGCTGTTTATCTCATTTTTGACCAACTGCATTTCGATGACCATCCATCGGCATGCAAATCACTGATAGCTGCAAAGCCAAACACCACTGCACTTGTGAGCAATTTTTTTGTTTTAAGCCAAATGAAAAATGTAATTACAAATATTTGGTGATATTTTGGATTGGCTTTGAAATTAAGAGACACTTAAATTGTTATTCACAAGTATTTTACAACAATTAATTGTTCACTAAAATTTAATGATCGTGACAGGCCTGAGTACCCCAACATAAAATAGTTTCCCAGAGACAATGTTTTGAAAGAACACCCAATCCCAAGAAAAGACGAAACCCACCACGGCATTAGTTTATTCCCACTGAGGTGAACAGTTTTAGATATTACTCACAAATGTAGTTAAAAAAAAAATTCTTACAAATCTGGTCTGATCTGCAGGTTAGAACACATTTGGTTTGATGTTTGAAAATTTCTAGATGCAAAACAAATATCTATAAGACTGACTCCAATTGAAATGCAGTGTGCAAATTTACCACAGCAACCGAAAGCACAAGATTAGCCACTTTTGCTCTCAAGTAAGCCCTAGGTGAGTCACATTTAAAGGTCAAACTTAATGATTAATTTAGGTATACATTCATTTAACAGTTTAGCAGGGCCCTTTACTCCACCAGGCATCACTGTGAGCAATCAGCAGCATTTCAGTGACCTGTTAAGTTCTCATCCCTGAGCCTGGAAGATAATTAACTAACCTGAGCTGACATAGGTGACAAAACACTACACTTACTCACAGGTTGAAGTGCCAACTTTAAGAACCAATCCTATAATGGGATTCTGACAGGGGTTAGAATTAGCATACCAACAAGCGAACCATTAAGCTGGATCTTTGGGATATTTCCTGAGCCAATGTGAGAGGAACGCGAGTTCTCAGCCACATTACATGTTGCAGAGGGCGAGGAAAAGGTAGGACTAACAAATGAGGTCACTCATACATGAAACATAAGAAGGAGCCTCTTGGTAATTAAGATTCAATTCCGTGCTCCGAGGATGTTACCTCACCACTGAGAGGAAGACAATGTGAGGAAAAACAAAAGATACCAGAGTAAAAGTGAGCCTTTCATATGCTGCTGGATTCACTTCGTATTGGTGAGAGGAACAACTGATATATTAAGCTTTTACCAGTTCAGGTGCATCGTGTCATACCTCCGATTTACTGTCATTCCGTTTTAAAATAAACCAGCTCAGTTTGCAGCCCAACCTATGTGATGAATTGTGACCACAACAATTGTGCGCAAGAATTTCTACTACATTATGTGCTCAAAAAGTCAAAAGTGGTGGCACACACTGTCTATTAATTAATTATTTTTTGCATTACTTTTTTATGTTGTTCAGCCAAATTGAGCAAACAAAGGAGCTGTATGGACATTAGTGTTTGCTTGTCAGCAAGCTGTCCATATTTGTTGTGAAATAATGTCAAGACTTATCTGCATACCAGCCTGTTACGTCCTTCCCAATAACTGGCTCATGAATAAACTTTCAACCTCAACTTCTGTTCAATGTGCAATATTGTTTCCTTTAAACCAGTGAGTACCGCCTCAGAAAATGAGTAGCAGACTTCTGCCCTGTCTTTGTTTAAGAGCAGAAGCAGAGCTCTACACCATCTGCATGTTGCATTGTCATACTTATTTGTAGATTAATAAGGAAACACTCCATATCAACAATGAGTGGATGAATTCAAACAAACCTTTAAATATGCAATCACAAAATTAAGAGCAACACAGCGATGTAAACAGGAGGAACTACAACCTGCGTCAGTAAGTAATCCAAATCACGTCACTTGAACAACATCAGTTACTTTGTTGAACAGATTTTGAGAACACTGATGTGTGCACATGTGTATTTTCACCCTGGAGTTGAACAGAGAGCGTGCTTCAAATTTTGGGGAAACAAAAAGAAGTCAGGGATACAAATCTGGCATTGGGGTAGTGTGGAGTGACGATTGTGTTGTTGTGGGCCTCAAACTCTTGCTCGTATATAGTGCTGTGAGGGCCATGTTATCATGTTGGAGAACTAAACTGCCATCGTGCCACAGTTTACATCATTTGCTGTGACTGTTTTCCCTCAGAACATCACAGTCCTCCTGGGGGAGGAATTCATAGAGCACAACCTCAAGAATGTCAGAGAAAACCCACCTGGTTGTGCTCCTGACCTGATGCACCTTCTCTGGTCTTGGACAATGACATCCATCCTCCCTTGCAATGCAAATGCCTCTCTAAATACCTGACCTGGCTCATTGTGTCCTTGCATTAGATTTTCAGAAGTATTTTAAAGATCTCTGATTCCCAAGTTCCCAAGTTGGACACAAAGTTCAATGTGAGCTCTTTGCTCATGTCCATGGTGAATTGCAAATATGCACATGCCAGTGGACACAGAAACCTGTTGTAACTCACTTGGAATACTTCATCATTAAGGTTATAGCTTCTCTCTGCTCCATGTGCACAGCACCACTCCATTTGTGGTGCAACAGGAACAGTTTCAGAACATCTTGATACACCATCATAATGACTCCATTGTGAGCAGCTGTTGTACCTGCTGCCTCACAGCATCAGTTGCAGTGTTTCTTAACTTGTTGCAATGTTAATATCAAGTAAGGTAACAAGTCGGTAATCTGACCATGCGTCACTGTGACAGACCATGAGTCAAAGGAGAACATTGAATGCACAAAACAATACTAACAAAAACAAGTTATTTGTGACTCACACACATCAAATGCACATCAAACCCAGTCTGTCTGTCACCATATCAGGATGAACGTGCAGAGCACTCTCGAGAACAGACCTTCGCTACTTAAGTATAGGTAATCATAAATCTTGTTATGGGTTCTTCACCTTCTTCGTTCTGCATCATATTTCCCCGCTTTTAGTTTTGCTTTGCAACACAGATTGTCTAATTGTCTCTCTTCCTCCATTATATTAATGAAAGAGCATCCCTACAAGCTAAGAGGAATGTATTTGATACTTGGTACCATGTGAAAATAGTCCTGGCATGGATTCCACTCAACACTATCAAGACCCTGCTGCCTTGAATCTCTGCCCATTTCTTCCTTTATTGCTGTCATAAAGCATGTTGTCTCAGGGTGTAGATGTAGCACACACACTTCCAGGATTTGTCAAAACAACAAAACAGGTTGGTTTTTTTTGTTTTTGTTTTTTTTGTTCCAGAGATGGATTTCAGCTCGGCTGAAGATTTGGCAACACTTCCTCTACCTTCCCTCACTTATTTCACAGAGGAACAGACTTGGCAGAGGCAGTCTTTGACTCTTCTTTATTTCTTCCTTTTTTCCCCCCTTTGTCTCTATCTGTTCATACTTTCTTTTATTTTTTTGCAGTAAGAATCCCAAACCAAATATGTCTTCTGGCACGCTTTTGTCATAGCTGTTGTCAACATTGTGTATTATAATAACTTTTTTGTGAAAGCAAACACGAGCATGTGCTTTCACTCTGGATTAAGCGTTTCATTGGAGTCCTGCGTGTTCATATCGCCACACTCAGAAACACACAAGCCTTGACATCATGGTGATGTTTGGATATCCAGTGATGTAGAAACATTTTTAATTTCAAAGTTCAGAGATGTCAGTTCCACAGAGATTTATTCATCTAGATAAACAATTGAGATGATATTGCACCACGCATTACTCTCGACGTATTTTGAGAAAGAATCGATGAGTATCACCATTCAATTTTTAAACTATCTCATTATTTATGTTATTGATTTATTTTACTTAAAAAATCCGGGTATACAGAAAAATCTTGGAAAGCAGCCCAATGTTATAGCTTTTCTTTCTACCGAGACAGACCAAAAGGGAAGTTATTATGGATAATAGTTCCGCACTGATGATTCATACTGTAAATTTTAAGGAAATGCTGCACTTGATCCATAAACACAACCTGACAAAAGTTGCTCAGAGGCTAAACATTTGCATATAGACACTGATTTATCTGTAGTGGGTGGGAACAAAAAGTTCAGTTTGACTTAAGATCACGTGCTCCCATACTCAAAAAAGACAAAGTATAGTGAGGAAAGACTCATTCTTCCATGTTTTTCATAAATTATCAAAATTCCTATCCTTACGAGCTGCTATGCAAGAAACTTTGAGAGGCCAAGTGATGAGAAAAAAAATTGACCATCATGCATATTGCAAAATTCCAGAAAAGCTTAGTGGAGTTATCTGGACAATCCAAATGAAAAACTAAAAAACATATAAACTCTTTAAAAATATATTTTTTTATGTTGCAACTCCATTAATGATCCCAGAGGTGGAACTGTAGACTGGATCTAAAGACCTCAGAGTGTGATCATCTATTTATCTCCATAATCAAGAACCAACACAACAAACTACAACTGCATTTCATTTACTTTGACAGGTTGCTGAGTTCACTTTCTGTGTCTCCTGCTTTAAACCAGGTGCCACGTTATTTTAATTATGATAGCTGGCAGTAACAATGGTCATGAAGGGAGTTGTATTTGCGTGATGTGCTCATTTTAAACCAAATTAGCATATTGAAATACTTTAAGGGTAAAGTATAATTTCTTGGTAGTTAAATAAACATAATGACCAATATACAGTTGTCAATATAAAACAATATTATCTGCACAAAGATGTACAGTAATGCACAAAAAAGAAATTCAGATAAGGCTGATATGCATTCAGATCAGATAATTAGCTCTGGCACAGTTATTCTCCAAAACCCAGTGGATACATTTTGTAGAAGTAAAGAATGTTAAACTATCAAATGTTCTTTTATTATTATTTTTATTTGTAATTATAAAGGCACAATATGTCTTCTTTACTGATATGTAAATGGTTGTATGACTGGTCTTGATAACTGAACTAATATAGAATGAAATGATTCCAGAAGATTGCCATCAGCTGAAAATTCCAGCTTCTCTGACTGACTCCTTCGAAATTTGCTGATTGTTATATCAGTCCTCTTTTGTATAGAGAGAGATATTTAATTATTTTTTTTAATTTGGAGACTAAATGACTATATAGAAAGTATTGAAACTATCAAATATATGTGTGATATGCTCTGCATGATTGCAGTTGATAGATAAACCAGGAAAAGATCCATGTTATCCCCATGCTTTATCGTCTTGACATATTTGGCCCTTGGGGCCCCGGCTTTAACGTCAGACTGCAAATAGAATGGACACCTGTGGTTGGCTGTATGCACATAACTGCTATTTTTGGGAATAGACCCCTGTGCAATCATTATCAAACAAATGGCCAGTGGCAGGAAAATATCTGCTGAAAGCTGAAGAGATATCACGCTGATCTGGAGCTAAACAGCCATCAAATTTAAAACACAGAGCCAAAGAAGTGGTGGCTTTATTCTAACTAGAATTAACTTCACTCTGGAATTTTTCCTGGTCTGAGTAGGAATTTGTTAGTTCGAGGAGTATTCCACATGCTGGACATATGGTCACTGTTTCTTTAAAGTACTTCCGAGCTATCCCACTATACATTGTGTAAGAGGTAGGACACATCTTAGCCAGTAAAAGTGTTAACTGTTGGTGTGAAAGACACACAGTGTTGGAAGGGTCACTTTTAAAATGCGATAGGAAACAAATTACATGTTGCCCCATTAAAAATGTAATAACTATTGTGACTATTTTAATTACTTTTTTAAACTGGGTAAGGAAGCTGAAAAGAGCTAAAAAAAAAAAAAAAGAAAAAAAAAAAAGTAAACTAGTTGTTGTAAACCTCACAACAACACTCAACACTGATTACTGTCAAACTTTTATTAAAAATTATTCAATAGAACACAAATTAGTATCGGGAAGGTTTTGATTTTTAAGCAAAATCACCAAAACAAATCACAAGAATTGAGATCACAACTTTTGCCCAACAAGATTTGCCCACAACCTCAAACCAAAAGACTCTTTTTAAATATCGCTTCATCTTATCTGACAACATGGCCCACTGGCTTGGTGTGGTTGCTTAGAGCAACATGCATTGATATGATCGACAGATGAGAGGAGGCACAAATTCAAACCAGAGAACCAAGAAACAGGTCAAAATTGGAGGGTGTACTGTCAAATGATTGAAGCCTGTCTAGGTATGGAAAGAATAATTTTCTCTCCAGCAAAAAATGCAAAGCATCAGAACGAATATTATGTTATACACAAGGTTTTTCCCAAAAATAATATATTTAGACGTAATTGCTTTGTAATCAACAACATTCCACAGATTTCGCTCATGGCATGAGTAAGTGCCATTTGTCTTCGGTAAATTGTATAAAATCAGTATTCCAAAAAATGGATCAGCACTTTTGCCATGAGTTCTGGCTGAAAGGTGCAATGGAAGTACAAAGATATAAAACAGCATGAAGAGATTGGGCCAAAAAAAATAGCAAATGAATTATTGATCAGGATTGCTGATTAGGACTCCGGTTTGTCTGATTGGGCCAAACTCAACAACCATGCTAATGTATAACGAGTAGCTATTTAAAGAGTAAAGGCTTTTCATCGAATGTTCAGAAATGTCCATTTTGTTTGATTTCAGTCAATGTCTGCAAAGTGCAAGAAATTGTTTTTGACATAAAAAAAAATTGCACAAACAAAAGTAATGATTGGTGTCTTTTTAGCACATATTATTATTATTATACTGAAACAGCAGTACATCACTTCCAATATTTTACCACTGTACAAGAAGCCAAAAGACATTTTCTTTCTTTTTGAAAGTGGTTGCCAATGGTAACAGGCAGATGCACTGAGAGGGGACAAAATCTTGACTTTTCACCTGACCTGCCGCACTCCCTCCTGCCTCTGTATTAAATAGTCTGGCACACAGCCTACACACTCTGCTATTGACAGCTCTGGTCCAACAAAGAAATAAAAGCAAAAATCTGACATTTTCCATGGTGAGATGAAGCGTATACTGCCCGTCACATTCATAGCAGTGTGAGTGGAATCTTTAGCTGGCTGTTGCATATGTTTCTTTGTTATCATTATTTGGCCTTGTACTTATTTGTTGGTCTGTTGTACAGCAGAATCTGGGGGTGGCTCAGCTTCACCATACGTAGGTCAGTATACCAAACTCCTATGCGATGTGTCCAGTGTGGGTTTCAGTGTAACAATTAAAAACAAGAGGTTTCTTATGTCAGTTAGCAGTCTGCCTTTAGGTAGTGGATGCAATGTCAGGACCTCGACCTGTGAAGGGGTCTGAGCCCTGAGCTTTTATAACACAATATTTTAAGTGCAAAGAAAGCAAACACTGTCCGTAGTTTCACCCTCTCCACGTTTATGTTACTCTCATCTGAACTTCTGTAGACATAGAAGCATATCTCTTCCAAAAAACTGGAGTTTCACAAAGAGATATAGAAAAGGACTTTTCTTAACAATTGCCTTTCTAACTGGATTTGTGACCACATGGAGGCAGCAGAAACGTTAGAAAAGTTGATCAGGGTAACTTGTTAGCAATAAACGTCAACCTCTGGGGCTGAAAAATGAAGCCCATGCAGAAGTGCAAAAAACTGTGGTTCCTCAAATGACCACCGGGGGTTGGCTACAAAAGCAAGTAGAACAGTAATGTAATAGTACTTTAATGAGATTGACTCTAGAAGTCCTTGTCAATTGTTATATATCCCAACACCTACAGGCCAGATTGTCATTAAAGTTAATATTTATTGTCTCCAGAAGAACGATTTTGAAGATTCCCTCTGATATTTTGTCGGGGAGAAGTTTCCATTTAACCGAAACTTTAAAGGGTTCCATAACATTTTTGCTGTGGATCTCCCATCCCAGGAGGATTCCCAATGTTTTCCGTTACTCTCTGACCTTTCTTCTAGCACAACCTTCAGGCCAACATTTACAATTTGACACCAAGAACAACAAAATCCCAGGACCATAGAGAATAGCTGAGGCATTTTCTGTGCACATTCATCGTCTCTTGTTGTGTTTAAATGGCAGCCACACAGTCTACATGTGCAGATGCCTCATCTCTTTAAGCATCTATAAAAGCCAGATTCTTTGCCTATTTATCTGCCTCAGCTGATAAGGATGAGTGTAGAAAACTAACATATTTCATAAGAACTCAATTGCAGTTCTTTTACTTTTCACTGATCATGTGTAACACACACCTGGTGAGCTCTTCCACTTAAAGGGTAATGTGTTTTGTTGTTTTACTTGTGCTAACACATCCTCTTTGATTATTGTGGAATTAAAGTTCATTCAGATGAGGAGGATCTTATTTCAAAACTCAGTCAGTCATTCAGTTTAGGGAGTAGCTTCCTGTTTCCCATGTCTCCTCCTCTGTTTCTCACTTGCGTCGAATTTTCTTGTTTCGTAAAAATTTTAAAAACGGAATACAGCTGCTTTTCACTATTGGGGTGTCGCAACAGGAACAAGCAGGGCAGTGAAAGAGTTAAAAGGCCTAGTCAATGAAGGATCCAGAAGAGTGTGGAGTGTGTGTTTCTTCTTGGGGAGACGAACAGGCAGAGGCTCAAAGTCACCAGAACAGCATGAATATATGCATAAAGTTAGTTCAAAATACAATGAAATTACTGAGGTGACAATTTTCTAAATCACAGATACATTCTGCAAGTATTCATCCACCAAGAAATACATTAGGTGACAACATGAAAACTATTCTAATTGTT
The DNA here is from genome assembly GCF_022577435.1 of Embiotoca jacksoni. Classification (NCBI taxonomy): domain Eukaryota; kingdom Metazoa; phylum Chordata; class Actinopteri; family Embiotocidae; genus Embiotoca; species Embiotoca jacksoni. The sequence continues at coordinate 649,153 of NW_027185383.1, read as the reverse complement.
TCCAATGTTCCCAAAAAAGAGGTGAAAAACTGGAAGGAGTACTCATTGCTGAATTGATACAGCAGCAGGGCTTTTATACAACAATGAGACTTTTCTAATGTCAGGATAACTTTGGCTAATCCAATTGTTGCTGTGTTTTTTTTTTTCAACTGGATGTTTCATGCTCAGTATTTACTCAAAGGTGTTTTAACTAGTCCCTGTAGGACCAGACCTTATATTAATAACATTTTTAATGGAAAAATTGCAGGAATTTTGCTGCTTGAAAAGTACAAGCTGCCACTGATATTGAGAGATTGCGTGAATCTTTGTAAATTATTGCAATTGTAAGATAGCGATTTTACTGGAGGGACTGTTTACCTTTTGGGTTATTCAAAAAGTGTTTAATTGTGTTTTACCGCTGAGAGTAATATTGTTCTGGTCTACTGATGATACATTAACAAAGAAGCTGTGGCTCATACAATGCAAAGTTGGCAGTTCAAATTATCCATAATGGCAGCCGTGTGCCTTGCATGGCTCGTTATTGGTGTGTTAGTGTGTGTAGTAGGAGGTGATTGGGAGATAAAGATTGTAAAGTGCTTTGTAAACCTCCAACGTAAAAAACATATCATATTAATGCAGACCATTTACCATTTACATTTAGCCTGTGAATAAAACAGCATGGTTAGTGGATGAATTAAATGGACCACTGGGTCAAAATGCAGAAGCTCCTCAGATGATCACCAGAGGAAGGAAGGGGCCTTCTTCTAATACATATTTCAAATGGATATCATTAACATTCAAATCTGTCTCAAGTATAAAAAAAATAATAATCCCAGACCTACTGGACAAGATTTTGAATTTTTTTGCTTCATTAAAAATAGATCTACTCTTTCAGAACTCTAACTATTATTCACTCCTTCACTCACCACCATGTTTTTCAAATTTACTTTAATCTTTTTTTTAATGCTTTTCTCTCTCTCTGACTTCAGAAGTCAGCAGTCGACCCTGCCTCATCATTTTCTCGACCCCCAGCTTATAAAATCTCCTCATTATAGCAACACAAACGCAGGCAAAGATGTAGAAAGAGGAGGAGGGAAAGAGGAGGAGGACAGAGGGAGTGGGCAGTCGCTCTCTGCGTCTGTGTCGTGGTGGAAAAGTATGATCTCCCAAAAGACTTGACCGCTGGCATAATGAACCAGCACAGATGTCTGTGGAGGAGGTTCTGGCGGGAGAGGATGGAGATGGTGGCAGATCGAAGGATTACACAGAAAGACAGAGGCAGAGAGATGCTTTGGATTGACGAGTGGACAGATATAGATAGGTGCAGTTTGATATTTTTGAAGAGAAACAAAAGAGCCTGAGGCAGTGGTTCATCAGAGGTGCTCAATATGCTCTTTTCTTTCCCTTACTTTTGCCACATCCAGGCCTAGGGCACGAGCCTCAAGCTGAAAAATGGACAGGCGGCAGTTCATCTCAGGACGCTGTACCGGGTGAGAAGAGGTGATGCCGGAGCTCTGCCAGGCATAACCTGGTAGCTATTAATCCTTCAACACGTGTAGTGAATAAAAATGATGAGTTTGAGAAGAGGAGGAGAGTAAATCCAGGAGGAAAGGGAGAGGAGGGAAGTGAGAGAAAGGGACAACATGAAAGCAGAGTAAAGTAGAGGAGATCAGAAGGAAGGAAGGGAGAATAGATGATGAGGGATGAGAGGGGAGGACAGCAGATGATATGAAGGGGAGAGGAGGAGAGAAGAAATGAGCAGACAGAGGACGATTTCTAGTAAAAATGTATAAATCACCGAAAGGAACGTGAAGAGAATGAAAAGTAAGTCGAGGAACAGCGAGCAAGGAACAAAAGGAGAGACAGACGGAAGATGGTCGAATAGGAAATGAGAGAAGAGTAGAGTCAGGTCATTTATTTTCCTTGTTTAAGGTTTGTGACTGAGCTTTGTTTCAGTTTTGTTTAAAATCCAGAAGCTTGGGTGACTTTTCCACAGCAGGGGATAAGAGTGGACTCCCTGCTGTAGGATACATAGCTATTTAGTCTTGAGTCCTAATCTCTACTCCTCCTCAAGTCTCAAGGAAAAACTTCCTCTTTTCCTGAAGATAAAGATAAGGGATCATTTGGCGTAATGAACACTCTCTTATCGCTTCGCCTGCCTCACTTCCTGGAGACGACCTCTGTGAAGCGTAACTAAGACGATGGTATAGAGGCGCTATGGGGATACATCACTTACTGAGTAACTGGAGACTTAAGATGAGGCGAGTTTGCTGAAATCTCTCACTATCACACACCGCAGCATGAATGGCTCAAACAGGCAGTCAGAAAGAGATTTAAACCCAGGAGAGTTTATCATGGTGGTGTTAATTGGTAAACATGAGCTTTGAACTTGACAAGGGAGATTGTTTCATGTCGCTCTGGGACTTTGACACAGTTGACTGAAGCTTCAGTAAAACAGATTCAAGAGCATAAAAAATGCAAACACGAAGAACAGGAGGTTTTGTTCTGCATAATTTCTTTGGCAGTAATAGTACATCAATATAAACATGAATTATATCAATGTACATTTTTGTTTGGACTGTTAGTTTATTTTGCGTAAAAGATGCACTTCTTTTTTGACACAAAATTCTTGAAGTTGCACTAAATATTCTCATCCACAAACAACAGTTCAAAATTGTTTGTGTAATGTAAAATATACTTGTTAATAGTTGTTCAGGCCTAAAAAGGTATCCTCTTTGTGTAAACATCAGGAACCACCCCTATAATTCCAATGATGTTGGCAATTAGTGGAAGAGCATGCTAAGAGCTGGATATTTTTGAGGAGTTAATGGACATCCAAACAGAAATAAAATGAGTGAATGAACTGTTATGTTAAAAAGTTTGCCTGAACAACAACAATGAAATGTTTTTCTTTCAGGCACCGAGCACATATTCATAAAGTTTTCAAGATATATCATGAATGGCTAGCCCCTTTAATGAACATGCTTCAGCTTAAAGGTGAAGGCAGTGAATTTTCCCTGAAAATATCCCAGAGTCCATAGGTTTAACCTTGCATTGATTTGTGTAGATGATGAGCAAGATGGATAGATCAAATTGAGCTGAAAAAACGCTGGCTGACTCAGTGAATAAGCTCACATTTTGTAAAGAGTGTGTCCTGCCACTCGTTGTTGTTGTCGTGCGTTTTCCAGCTGCTGGCTTGACTGGCTGAACCGAGACCCTCCTGGTGCCAAGTGCCAGTGTGACTCTCTAGAGACTCAATTAGACACACAGACTATCAAATGTCATCACAGCATGTGTGTGTGTGTGTGTGTGTGTGTGTGTGTGTGTGTGTGTGTGTGTGTGTGTGTGTGTGTGTGTGTGTGTGTGTGTGTGTGTGTGTGTGTGCATCCTTGTGTTTTTTCCATCTGCGTGTTAGTGTGAGTCACAGTTGCATACGACCATGCAGACAGCCTTCAGGTTAATGAGGCGCTCATTAACGAGCCTCTACAGCCAAAGACATGTTGTTTTTTCTTTTCATAGCCCTGTAAAGTTCATGTCTCTGGTATGAACTTTTACAAGGTGACGAGCTTAAGAGTTAGACAGAAGGACACACATTAATAATCACATTCTAAAGAAATGTATTCAGAGACACAGGTTCAGATGTGTGTTGTCCTTGTAGCCTGAACTGTAGTAAGTAGGGACATTTAGTTATTTTCACTTAGTAGTTGTATCCCTGAGTAAATGCTTCTAAGGTACACTTTAAATAATACTATATACAGTATCTGTAACGGTTTGGCAGTAGATGTGTATGAATGTGTAGTTGTATTGGATCATTTCACCTGTCCAAATCAAATACACAAAGAACTTAAAAAAAAAATCATAATAACTTTAGATGAAACTGTCCTCCCAAAAATATGACTGGACTGTGTATAAGGTGAAAGGGCTTTACATTTGAAGCCAGGGCTTTTAATTTGTAGTCACGTGACATTCAACCAATTATTGGTGTACGTCTAACGCTCAGTCAGTGACAGACATACTGTACGTGTTTATTGGGTCTGCCCTGCTGTTGTGGTCCAACCAAAGTCAAACCCATAGGTTGTTTTCTCAGCCATTTATTATGACCTGTTGTTAGATTTCATCGTTAAACAGCATCAGTCATTTAAGAAAATGCCCTGGAACAACATATGTTATTAAAAAACGAATTGGTTCTGTAGTGTCTGGCATCAAATGCTGTCATTCGATACAACATTTTAATACCTAAGCTTCATCCACATAAACATGTTTTAATTTTACTTTTACTCCGTTTACACGAGTAAAACTCATTGGTGTCAGTGAGCCACAGCACAATGTGGCCTTTGCTTGGAAGAATACAATTGGGTTTCAAGTTTCCTTAAAGATGCTGTAAAGTAGAAATTAAAATGAGTTTTAAGTTCATCACACCACAGAAGCATGGGTTGTTAAATAGCCATCCAAATTTGAATGAAAGAAAACACTGATAAGTATGTTAAATTAGGGTTTGAGATCATGAGAAAATCATCAGTCTTCTCTGCACTGAGACTGGGGGGGCGTGTCGCCTGAAGGCGCTGAAGCTCCGCCCACTCACAGTCCTGTGGCTGCAGCTATTTTCCCCACTAAGCGGTCCGTCTGACATCCAACCTCTCGGTGACAAAAGCAGCCTGCTTTATGAAAACAGAATAGAATCAGAATTTATTTGTCCAATGAGTGAAACATACAGATGCTATCAAATCAAGCTTGTTCCCCTGAGCTGTAACGCAGGAGTAAAACTGGAGACCAGAGACAGCAGACAGTGAGTCTCCAACTACTTCTAACACACCTGAATTACAATAGTGGAGATAATAAGAGCGGAGGAGTTGCCTTAGTTCTGTAATGACTGCAACATGCACAATGCATGCATTACATCACATGTCCATACATTACATCACATGTCCATTCATTATATCGCATCAATTCAAACTTTGAACCTGCTCAGGTCAAGCCGAAAGTCTTTCTCTTCCACTGATGTCCCTCCACCTCCACCTGCTCTCTGCAGCCTCCTGCACATGTAGTCGGGCTCGTTTATCTGGACATGTAACCGAGAGGGTCGGTGATTGTAATGTTACACCGGAGTACAAAAACAACAACCCTCATTAATCAGGAGGACTAGATCTCCTCTGGTCCATGTTTACCATCACCCCGACATGTAAAATACAGAGTTTCATATATTATAGTTCCTTATCGTAGCTATATTGAGACGCATAAAATAATCCACGGTTATTGGAGCATTTTCCTCTTGAACTCTGCTACGAGCTCAATGGAAGCTAATTAGCACATTTGCTACCATTTCATGAAAATACCGTTATTCTACACCGAGTAAAATCACGTTAGAGGTTTGCACCGTGGACTAAATATAGCAGAGTTACTGTGGAAAAGTTATATAGTATAATTATAACAGGCACACAGAACTTACGCTGAGTGAGTTAAGATGGCGGCGGAGGACACTGCCCAGCGGACACTGCTGGCGGCGGCAGCGGACAGTGCCGGGGTGACCGGGAGATGAACGACTGGGAGGGCGATGGTCGCTGCAACTGTGCTTGCAAACTAAATCCAGTAATCTTCTTACACTTCCATGTAGTCTAGTTGTAATCACACATGGAAATGACTTGTTTCATTTTGCATAATTGGTTGAACCTTTCCAAGTGTGAGATGTTTCATCACACGTTTATCTTTCCATTAAATACTGATAAGACAGACAGTATGGACGAGATTGTCACAAAATTACACAAAAATAAGAGTTATTATGATTATGTTATTAAAAGACTTTGTTTTGTTCCTGAAGATTCCCGTGTATGTCTTCAGCTATCGAGATACAATATGTCTTGTTTACTTCTTGAATCACTAGAGGAAGTGAAAGTCTGAAGAACCAGACTAAACATGAAAGCTATTAACTGAAATAAAACATATCAAAGACCAAAGAATAACATTTTTATATTTAAATATATTCAGATCTCACTTTGGCCTGATGAGAAGGACACAGATTAGTTGTATATTAAGTGCCTCTTGTACATAAGGGGGTTCATTCTATTGTGGAGCTCTTTACTGATTTTGGGGATGTCATCTCAGGTGACTTGATTAAGATGAAACCAGGAAAATGTAATATCATCACTCACAAATCTGACAAAGTAAAACAGAAAAAGTGGTTGTCAAGTATACATTGTAGAATAACCAGTAAAGCCTACAACATGTCTGCTGTGTGAGTCCTTACCTGCTCTGTTTGTATCATATAATAACACATTACAATGCAGCTAAAACTTAATGTCAGCTTGCACTGAGTTTTGGGTTAGTTGCTACAGTCAGTGGCAGCGAGTTCACCTTGGCTTAAAAAGAAAATTTGACACTTTTTGTGTGGCTGTCCAATCAGTGTTGATGGTAGATGTAGTCAATTGAAGCAATGAATTACTCAATAAATTATTGGTCTTTGGGAAGCAGCTCTTTTGTTTTATGTATAGCGATATAGTTGGTTTCCGGGAAGAAGGCTAATTATAGGGCCTGGGTCGCCAGACGGGGCTCCAGATGGTGAACCAAAACACAACCTTGTTCTATTTGCTTGCGCTGCAGCTAGCTATGTTTCTGACAGCCAAAAGGATGTCACAGACGACGATACATTTGACAGTGTTTTGGCTGACTCGGATGTCGTATTAATTTGTGCCAATTTGACCATTCAGAAACTGAGCTGCTGAGGGTTAACAGCAAAGTGGGGTTCCAGTTTGTTCAAATTGGCCTCCGGTATTAACAGAAACTGAATCAACCATCAGCAGTAGCTTTAGGACACCAAATATATATACTGGGAAAAGCAATCAAAACCAGCAGAGCCAAAACCACTGAGTGTGTATTTCTGTCACCTCACGCTGTGTTTTGGCCCAACAAAATGGGCTATGTGATACACATCGTGTTGTTTGTGTTTTCAGTGGATGCTAATGTTGCAGTATGTGATCATTAGTAGAAGCTTCTTGATGAATACTCAATTTTTTTCTGTCTTTATCTCTCTGCAAACTAAATTGCTGCTTTTTTTTATGACTGGGTGCTATACGGAAAAAGTGGAAAAAATGTTCCTTTTCGACGCACTCTCTAACACAACATCTGTATTCACAGCCTTTTCTATCTTGAGCCAAACCCATTATAAAGACAGCCAGAGCTTTTTGTGTCTCAGTCACTCTGGAAGCTGATTTCATTAATGAACAGTTAATTCATTAAACAGATATAATCTGTTTACATCCACCAGTGTACAGTCAAGTTAATCCGCAGACATAAGTCATTATGATGGGATGATCACCTTTCATTTGACACCAGATGACATCGGATATTTATAGCTCCTCATTACTCACCTCGACAGTGACATCTTATTGGTCGGAGATAATTGGTACCAAATCTACTGTTCATAAATTCACAATGGGCTCTTCATTAGGATTTTTTAATTATTTCTCTCTGTTTAAAAGGTTAAGTGTCGGAGGAGGGAGGCAAACTCAACTTTGGTTCTCCAACACAAGTTGACTTGTGTTAACGCTTTCCAAATACCTTACAGTGATCTCTATCTCTCATTCTCTCAACCAATCTCTTTTAATCTGTCTCTCCTCCTCATCAGCCCCCGCAGGGAACAAAGTCATTCCCATTACTTCAGTGCAGAGAGCTCACTGCAGTCTAAGCCTCTCGCAAACAGCACCTACCTTTGTTTTGCCCTGGGCCTCTAGCATCTCCGATATCTTGCAGGAGAAGCCGAAACACCTATTTACTCTTTTGTACCGGGAGAACAAAGATGTAGAACTCGCTACAAGCTCTTTATTGTGGAGAGACATTCTAACCTGTAACTGCTGACATGCTCGCCACAGGACACCATTTCTGAGGCAGCCTCAAGACTGATGCTGCAGAAAATAAAGGAACTTTGATCAATAAATGGAGGCTAATTTTGTCATCTCAACAGAGGATGGACTAGATGGTATGTACACATCCAAGCTATCAATTCTTCAGTCATCATATCAGGATTTTTTTTTTTTGGGCTTCACACTCAAATGTTGTGTGAATACCTGTAGAAGTTGTTTACAGGAACGTAGAAGATACAAAAGGTCCAAATGCGTACATGTTTGATTGTAGGGGGTTTGGGGATTCCTCTGCTTGAGAGATGTGCCTTTCCTAAAAGTGTTGTTGTCAAACCACACTAAGAGGTTGATGAAAACACATCAGGTATAAACTTGCAAATTTGGAACAAGAGAGAGAGAGTTCACCTCCTGTGTTCAAAGGAATTGGAATGTAAAAGTTCTGTAATAATCAAAAGGTGAATGTTCCGAAGGATTTAAGACAAAATGGCTTTCTTTAGGCAGAATGAGTAGAAAGTCCTATCCTCCAGCTTATACTGTATTTCAATGAGTCAGTTCAAGAAGATGATGCTTCAGGCAGCCCTTGAAACACAAATGAGAGAAAGGAGGACACATATGACTCACTGCTGATAGACCTTGATGTCAACATGAAAACAGCAACAACTAAACACAACACAATATTGTAAGTCCATTGTTTATTTTTGTTGCAATAACCACTTTTTCCAAAAGGCTTGGATGAGTTGAGTATTTTTGAAGTAGGAGCATAACAAAAAAAGAATTACTGATGACACAAAAGCACCATTTCTGTTGAAGGAATTGCCCTTAGGATGGATTTTCACAGCAACAATTCCGTCAGCACAACAACAGCGTCATACTGTATTGTATTCACCACTCTGCTGCTCACAGTTTCATAATCAATGTTTTACATGCCCAATAGTTCCTGATGTTTTTTTTTTATATTCAAAGTTTATCCATACAGAGGGAAGGTTGCAAAACTTTCAATGTGGAAATTCTGACAGGATAGCAGTTCACCATCGTTAAGACTTTGATATCATATTGACATTTTCAAGATAACAGGTAAACTTGGGGAAGGTTTGAAATCTACATTAATTGTCCGTTTTCTAATATTTACTAGTTTTAAATTAAACCCCTAAACTCTAGACTATTTTTTTCAAATTTTTACCAGAACAATATCTCAAGATTCTTTCACTAACAGCTCAACAACTCTTAGGCAATGATGAACAACCTTGGACTGTAGAGAAAGGAAAAACTTTATGGTGCTAACTGTAAATGCGGGACCATTTACAAATACAAGACCAGATGATTTAATTTTTTTTCCTGGCAGTAAATGAACCCTCACCAGAGAATTCACCCTGGGCACCACAAACTCATGTACAAAAAACAGTATCATATTGATACAGTATCAAGATACAGTACAAAATCCAAATTATGAACCTGATGGTGCATTAAAGGAAAAGTCAGGGGATCACCAAGGCCAACCGGATTAATCATCTGGGAACATGAAGTGCCTGTACCAAATTCCATGCAAATCCATCCAGTATTTGTTGAGATATTTCAGTCTGGACCAAAGTGATGGAGCAGTCCCAAAAGCCACAATGTTAATGTGGCTGAAACACATATTGGGATTAAACACAGATTACAAGAAAGATCATCACAATTTCTAGTTTCCTTGTTTGTGAGAGGAGATAAATTATACATGCAGATATTTAAAAATGTTCAACATTGAGAAATACATGCGGAGCCCATGTGATGTTTTTGACCAATATGACATTTTAGTCCAAACTAGGGATTTGGAAGGCCTAATAAAACATGTTAAGTAGCTCCAGGGTAAATAATATCAAGTTACTGGCCTTTTTGCTTCACAAATAGCCTACTTATACATTTGGGTCATAACCTTCACACATAAAGGAACTCTGTGATAATGCATAAACACAGCACTGCCATAACTTGGGATCATTTGCAGCTTGAGCGGGTGCACCGTTAAAACCCATCTGTCTACAGACAAATGTACTGCTGGCCCATCTGGGCTCCTTTTGCTATCTGAGACCTTGGGAGTATTGAAGGTTAATGCCCCCTTATTAGGCACAGCCATCAGATCTCACAATGGCTTTTCCTTAATGTATGAGGTCTGCATGTTAAAGAATGCCTTAACACTGGTTAAGTAGGGGTTTGCCATCATGCATCTCTCCTCCATTTATCCTTTATTAATAATGGGGAATGAGCTGCAGGCTTTCTTGTGTGCTGACAACTGGAGCCAAATAGACTTACACTAAAATCTCTGGGTTTCTGTTTTTTTTTTTTGTTTTTTTTTTTAATCTGCTTACAGCTGAAATGGTAAATTTCACATTCCTTTTGGGGGAATGCAGCATCAACACAATAGCAATTTACAGATGCATAACGCATGCTGTAAAATATGTCAAGTGATAACGATGGTTATATGCCTGGTTGTATTAATCAGTTGAGTTAGTAGAAAAATTGAAAAAGTAATGCAATCAGGTTTTCATGAGTTATAAGTAATGCATTGTACTGTAATCTATTGAGTAGATTATACAAGCAGTTTAGTTTGCACAATGAAAATCCATCTTGTTAACCCCTAACTTAACAGTAAGAATTAAGCCACTGAGTTATCCTGGGAAAACCCATTGTTTAGGTTTTATATCTTGTTGCGAGCCTAACTACGCTGGCTCTTGATTAGTTCTAGCCTAAATGCTAGCCTTACAACCTTGTGCCCCTCCCTATCTGTTACATTTAATGGGACAGTGTCCTGATCTTCCCCATATGTGTTCAATCTTTGCCACCTGGAGGAGGAGGTATGTGGACAACTCACCATCCTCACCAGGTACTGCCTTCTCACCTTGTAAGCAGCTGGGTCTGCAGGTTAGCATCATCAGCTGTGGCGGAAGGGTGAATATTTACAAGTTGTTGTGGGTGAAAACAGAACTCTCTTTTTTTGTCTTCCAGAGTGTCTTGAAGTGTAGCGTCTTTTTGTCGCACATTCTCTCCATCTCAACGCAGAAGTCCCTCTTTCTTCCTCCGCCCTCCTTTTCAGGAGAAGCTGGTGGCCTAAATGAGTTAGCCACAACACATCACCCACTTGTGTATTATCAATCGGTCCCTGCTCCTCTTAGGTTACTTGCTTAGGAACCAAACGTTCACGTTTCCATCCATTTGCGTAGTGAATGTTATGCCTCACATTCTTGCCTCTGTGTTACTAAAGGACTCCACTCGAAGACACCTCAGAGAAAAAAAGGATACCATAATAGTACATCCTGATTTGCCTGATGTAAACAAAACACATAGCGGCAATTTAATACAATCACAAGGGGACAAAACACATCAATGGCATCTTCCATTTTTCCAGCATGTCCCACAGTGCACAGACATAACGGTCTCTGACTTGTTTCCATTTAGTTTTGCAGGTCCCTAACCCTGTCACATCTCCATACTGGCTTCACCACTCATGTGTATGTTGCATCTTGTGAACGTGTTACGTCAATTTCTGAGGATGTGCACAACCAATTTTCTATAGAGACGCCGGATACTTGAGGCAGCCATCATGTATTCACAAATGCAGTTTGAATGCATACAATATACTTATCATAACAGCTATGTATAAAGTCTGTATCAAAGATATCAACTTTGCATACATAAACAACATCTTGCTTACAAATTCAGACATTTAAGTAGATGATAAACATAAAAACCTATGCTGGAAGGTATCGTTTCAGCCCCTTTCCCACTTCCTCCAGTACACACACACAAACACACACAAGTGCAGCATCACAATGATTCCCCACATCGTTCATCTAAATACCCTTCAATTTAATACCCACAGCGACACCCTATAGTCTGCAGGAAATAATACCCTGCAGTGTCACATCTTCAGACAATATCTCAATCATGGTGGATGGCAGGGAAAGCGAACCAATGATGTTCTCCCGTTCTTTAGCGGCTGTTGTTAAAATGTCCTTGAGCAACCTCCAGCTGCTCCAGTGGAGCAGCTCAGTGGCCGACCATAGAGAACAGCGGTGTTACTGGGCAGCTCCCAGCGGCCAGCCGTGCGAGGTTGCAGTTTCCCAGACAGCTCCTAAATGCGTGTAACCATGCAAGTGTGAAGTAGAACATTGCTGAAAAGAGCATATGTGCTCTGTCAACCCTCCATAGATGAACACGGAAAAAAAGGGAAAATGATGGAGAGGTTTTCCCCGCAGGTGGAAGCAGCTTGAAAATAGCTTGCTGGATATAAACGAGTGCCCCCACCCTCTCAATTTTACCTAAATCCATTATCCATTTCTGATCTCCCGGCAGGAGTCGGAGAGGTAGTTCATCTTCAAACAGCTATGCTAAAGGCACAGTGGCCTCCTAACGTGTTTGCTTCAGCTAGGGGCAGCCAAATTTGACCTAAAGGAAAATACACTACCACAGTGAGGAGGGAGAGAGGAGCTTTTACTCATCCACACACGCTGTAGTGCACACAGGACAGACGGCTTAAGGCTGGGGTTTAAAATGGCAAAATTAATTAAATGTATGAGCTTGAAAAGAATGATCGGAGCAACAGGGAGGTAATATAAGTCTGTCAACTTGGTTGACATTTGAAATGTGAAGTCCCACCTTTGACCAATCGCAAGCCATCTTGAAAGTGTTGACCTTTGAGGGGAACAGAATTCAAAAAGGATGAAAATATTGCAGCTTATTAATGGCATTGCACCTCTGACCTTAAGTGAATTACAATTAGCAACTTAGCAAGACAAATGCCAGGTGCCAGTCATCGGAACTGGAGAGAAGAAGCTCGTGTTAGCAGCATTTCATTAGCATGTAACAATTAGTATCTATCTAATGTTTATCTAATGTCATGCTTTTTCTGACAGCCAAAATTATTACACGTTTCCAAGTGAATGGAACTTCACTTATGATGTAATTTTCATAGTTAATGTTTACTGTAGCCCATAAGTTTGAAACAATGTGCTTTGCAGTTTTTTTAATCAGATTTTACAAAGAAAATGACACAAATTATTTAAACGTGATTTTGGACAGCGACATTCTGCCCTTTGGAAACGTGCATGTCTCTTAAAACACCTCACATGGCTCACTGATTCATCCCTGTAGGCTTTCTAAAGCATTTCAAGGGCCAGATGTCCTGAATTTGACACAAAATGATTTGCACTCTTTGCTCATATCCACGGTGAAATCCCAAAAACAGCCGGACCAAAGCTCACAAAAACATGAAGAATTCAGGCGCTGATGTTGATCAAACCACAAAACTTGGAATACTTACTGTTCATGTGCAACAGGTGCAATCTCAGTCAGATAGTCAAATAATAATCAAATTGTTCAGAGCGAATTTCAAGTATGTTTGCTTGAAATGCTAATCCCAACTATTTAACTTCTTTTTGTTGCTGTTTATAATTATACACAGGAACCTACACCTCCACGTAAATATAATACAGTTATTGAAAGATGATATAATTCTGAATCATTTACCATTTTAGTGATATTGCACAGCAGTGTATTCTATCAGTTTTTATATATTTTATCGAGGCACTATCACTCTCCAGTACTGTAGAAGCTACAGTGTTCTTTGAAGGCCCCTAACAAATAAAATCAAAGTATTTTCCTGGTTCTGACGCCAGTTGAGATTTATCTTCAGCATGTTAACATGTTACCTGCCTGGTGACATTTCAGAGGCACTGGAATAATAATACCACTTGGACAATTTACTGAGTGTGAATCATACTTTTCTATGACTATGTGTAGTATATGAGAAAGCCCTGTATGTACTGTATGTACATGTGTGTGTGTATTTGTACTGATAATGTTTGCATAAATCCTGTGTATGTTTCCCCCTTTTCCCTACATGTATTTACTTTATCACAATACAAGCTCAGATGAGTCCCTCCTCAACAAAGACAAGCCATAATAGAGTAACTTAAACCCACAAAGACGAGATGCTAGCTGGTGTCATTCTCTCCCCGGCTTCAACACCTCCTGTCTTCAGCTATTTTCATATTTCCCAGTCTGTCTCACACATCAACACACAGAGGAGATGTGGACATTTATGCCTCCTCACCAACCTTGAACAAGAAGGGAAATGGTGTTCCCAGTTGAGATTGATCTTTTTTATGGCTTGGTAGAGGCTGAAAATACGACACCGAAGCTTTTTTTCACATTGCGATCACCCACAAGAGTCCAATAAGCATACACGCTGATGGCATTACTTGCCCGATGTGTTGTGCCTGCGCACACATTGGTTTCCCAAACAGAAATGATTCCCATCTCTCACTTAGACGAAGGCTTCGGGAAGGAACACAGGGGGATGTGTTTGAGATGTTAAGTGTAAATCTGTCTCATATGTTTGGATTTGTGTGTTTGATAGCATGGCAGGCTTTACTGGGACACGCTTCAGTTTCATTCAGCAGCTACCTTGCCAGCGCAAAGTAGGTTGTCTTTAGTGGCACAAAGTTTCAATTCCCCCAGTGGGAAAACCGCACTTCCTCTGCAGCAGTGCCTGCCATGAAGGGAACTGGTCTGTCATTTTGTACATTTGTATTCTAGAGAAAGCTGAAGCGCAGTGATTCGGCTAAAGAATTTGAATGAGAGCTGTTAGTACATGGTGTCCTGTTCTCGCAGAGGGAGGACTGGCACAACAGGACAGAAACCAGGGGTAGTTTCCTTTTTTTCTCTTTTTTTTTTCCTTAAAGAAATCCTGCAAGTCTGAAATAGAAGGTAATTTCTAGTTTAAGTCTTGAAGCTACTTTTGTGGGATGGATATAAGGCGCCTGTTTCACATTCTACTGATTGTAGAAGTTGTGGTTGGAAGAAAAATCAAACATGTAAGATGAAAATGGAAGCAGTCTTTGTGTTATTTCTGCCTGTTCCATTCTTAGAGGCAGAACACATCACATCCCTGTCTGCTACATTGTTTTAGCACAGGGAAAGAGACTGAAGTGGATATGTATGTTCATTATTGCTAATTTTCTTTTAATGCTATCAGCAGAAATATTTGTGACATTATTTACTTGACAAAGACTCACAAGAGTTTTCCATCAAACTACAAAAAAGATTGGCTTTAACCCTCGAACAATGCAGAATGGGAAGACCAATGAGCTAATTAAACACTTAAACAGTTGAATGAGTTATCAAGCTGTTATGAAAATCATAAGTTTAACCTCATCTGAAAGCTCTTCTGATTATGTGCAGTTCTCTGTTTGTAAGCAGAGATGGACAAGATCTAACAGACTGTGGACGTGAGCCATCTGGACCTTAAATCATGAATCTGATAACTTTAGACTTCACAGAATTCAAAGATTTTCAACTCAACACCAATGACTGATACTTTACACCTTTGCCTTCATTCAGTATGTGCAAATTATGCTTATGCCACTAGTCATTGCTTTTGTACGATGATATGGAAAGCCCCACCCCGCAAATTGTCATGTAGCATAAAAAAAGGAGTTTAACAAGGTTAAAAACTGGATTTTCTTTGAATGTGGCTTTTAAGTCTTGTGAATCAAAATGACATGACATCATATTCCCTCAACATGAGATAAAAAAAAAAATTACATTACATTCAGCTCTCAACTTATAAATCACAATGTGTCACAATAATTGAGTCAGAAATACAATTTTTAAAACATTTCTTATTTCTGCAAATTTAGTGTGCTGTTACTGATTCAAATTATATTCTTTGAAGTAAACACTAGTTAAATGAAGAGAACAGACAAATGAATGCAAGCGAGTTAAACATCTTTTCTGGATGCTGTACTGTGGAAGACTTAAGGTTTTCCTCCCACTGCTTTCCTCCAACAGCTCCATCTCTATGTGAATGTACTACATTTTCCTTTCGGAGCATAGTGTTCTAAAAATATGATTCTCAAATTCAGGTCAGCACTTGATCTATGGCTGAAAAAAAGGTTAGGCAGGTCAGTTTCTGAGGCAACACTGATGGCGAGGCTGAAACATTCTTCTCACACTGGATGTGCATCTAACTGTAAGTGGAAGCAGAAAAGGGTGTTTCTTCATTACTAATTAAGACAGACTTTGTTAGTTGTTAAATACCAACAAACAGACTTTCATAACTCCTACAGAAGTCACTTTCTACTCTTTCCAATCTACTGAATGTGTTATAATATTTGGGAAATATCTTGTCACCCAAATCACAAACACAAAGGTTGTCTTCCTTTTTGTCGTGTACACGATAAGACACAGCTGTACCAAGTTTTGTAAAACTGCCTCACCTCTAAATCTGTGCAGATAAATGCAACTTTAATTACTTTCTTTATAATAAATAGTTCAGTATATAGTTTCTCATGAATTTATGAGATCAGCTTAAGTAAAGTACAGAGAGTGCTCTTGTCCTCTTGAAGGATTTCCCACTAATTATGGAAGATGTGTCTGGAAAAATTGCAAGTCTTCAGGGGATTACGGGTTAATCTGAAAACAAAAGGCTTCTTTTATTAAGAAGCAAATGTAATTAGACTGTATCATAATGAATCACTCTCTGAGACCAATTTTCTACTGTGTTCCTCTCTACCTGACCCTTTTTGGTAGATACAAATGTGCATGGTACTGTATAAGCTTTGTGTGTATTAGAGAGCCATCGGATCACGGGCAGTGAAATCAAGCTTTGTATAACCGTATGGAGGTGCACAAATAATATCTCCATGGAGCTCACAAATACCAAAAATCTATTTTAATCACCATGGAAACCTTTTCTCTGCTCTTCACATATACTAGTGATGGTTCCTGCTGTGTCCTAAGCTGTACTCTATTTTCATTACCGTACATATAAAATCACAGTTCTCACATTTACTGTGAGGATTTATGTACTGGATAAGTAAAGTGTTTTTTTTAAAGTATTGAGCCACTGTTCCAAGTGATTAATCAATCCACTGAGCAGTAACCGGACTTCAAAAAGTATTTCAAGTCTAGTTTTTAATACAGAGGATCTATAGAGATGGTCAAACATAAAACCCTCCTCGCTAACTATTATGCGAGCTGGAGTGTCAGCGATGTACGATAGATGGCGCCTTTAATGTGTTACAGACACTTTGAAGTGATGGAGGTGGCAGCTTTTTCGACAGCTCTGGACCCTCTGTTTTCCGCCCCGTCTCTCCCAGACGCCGTTACTGCAGAAGAAAAAAAAGAGAGAGAGAGAGCGATAGAAAGCGCTGCTGCATTCGCCGTAAGACTTCCCAACTCCAACCTTATTGTCTGTCATGTTTGCAATCGAATTAAAAGCACAGAGGAACAACAATGATTATTGAAGTTGTTGGGGATTTAATGAGAGGCTCTGCGCTAAGGTGTGACTGACAGACAAGGGCACTGCACAGAGAAAAAAATGACATGTTAAGAGAAGCGAGATGTAGTGTGCACGACTACGTATGACAGGCAGTTGTAAAGCCATCAATTCTAATTCCAGGTTTGACAGAGGCACAGAGACAGCGAGTGTATGCAAGGGTTAGACATGATTTATGTTTAGAAATAATATTTTAATTAAACAAAGCAACAGAATCAGCCAGTGTGGAATTGAAACAACAAAAGGCAGAAAAGTTTGCAAGGCATAGTGAAGATAGAAATGTCAGAATCAGCACAAACATGTGCCATTTATAACTTATAGAATCATATGAATGTGTTTGCTGTAATGATTTATTATTCTTAAGTATAAATAGGCAGGGCGTTACAGGTCAACATTAGGGCCATGAGACAAATTCACATCAGATACAATATAACATAACAAACATAAGTGCCATACAGCTTCTAAAGCCTCCATCCTTTCAATCCTTACTTACTCTAACGTCCATACAATTTGTCTTAAACAGACTGTCAGGAAATTAATGGGAAAAAACAGCTTTTAATAGCATAGAGAAAGGAAACAATATTTTTCTAATATTATTTTACTTATTTATCCTATTCAAGATAGCTGTATTTCTCAATGGCTGTAAAGCACTTTGAGCTGCATTTCTTGTATGAAAAGTGCTATACAAATAAAGTATATTATTATTATTATTATTATTATTATTATTATTATTATTATTATTATTATAATGGTGAAACCTGAAAACACATTGAAACTGAGGACCTGAATCAGTCTTTATAGATAGTTACTATATTTACAATCTATAATAAATGGGAGATTTGTGTAATTGTTATAACAAGTCATCAAATCAAATAAGAAAATACATAATTTGTCCAAGAACCAGCAGAACAAAATCATTTCTCTGTGCCTTTCTCAACTCTTACGAACCATTTCAAAACTGTTCACTTAACCATTGAGATTGCAATAAGACATGCTAGAAAAGTTAAATATTTGATCAATATTTCCATCCACCCCAACCTATTCCCTATGCAGACTTTCGCTGTGTACCAAATAAAGTACTTACGTCGTAACACACTATTTTGAGTACATAAGTATGTTCACACTATAATTACCCAGATGATGCACTCAAAACGGTCCAAAAATTAAGAGTGAAACACTGGACACTTTCCACACTCAACAGTCACCATCCAGGCTACGTAGCGAGAAGGGAGGGACCACCAACGTAAAGTATTTTCAAACTGTTGCAAAACACACCACAAAACTGTATATTTTTCACCCTACTGCTGTTGGACAAAAAGCCGGCAAATATGTTGGCAGGTGATGCATTCAAATGCTACCGTTATCTTCGGTAAGTGCAGAACGTCAGTGTGGGGTTTGAGACAACACTACCCTGTTGAACTCCAAACATTACACAAATGTTCGACCATGTAAGAGTACTATATCTTAGTATACTAAGGGAAGTACATCATTTGGAACACAGCCTTTGTCACTCATTGACATCGTCTAACCTCCCTCTTTGTTCCAGATAATGGGGTGTGTCACTTCAAGTTGCACTTGCTGAATTAATTAATGCAGTTCTTTTTGTAGGACATTCTTAGCATTCAAGATTATGCTTCACTGAGCATGCTAGAAGAAAATAAACATACACACCCATAGAGATCCTTTGGATGCATATCTCTATGTTTTGAGGTTGATGGAAGGAGCTTTTTTTTTACCATGATGGACAAGTGATGGGAGGTCGAAACAGTCGGAAAAAAAACCTGCTAGTGTGGATTAAACTTGAAACATGCTAACTGCACAGCTACACTGTGTATAACATCAGTATGTTAACATGCTCACAGTCAATGCTAACATGATGATTTACAATATACAACATGGCCAAATATAACTTTATGGAGGCTGATGGGAATCTCAGTCTTTTTGCAGGTAGGTGATTTTAAACTAAAGTATTGGACAGATTCAAATTGTGACATCATGCTGGCACCAGATGAAAAGTTGGGAATTAAAGAAGGTCATCCTCAGGGGCCCATGAAAGGCTGTACATATTTGATTGCAATCAATTTGATAGTGGGATATTGGCCCAAAGATTTGGACTGACAGACTTGAACCCTATAGGTCGGTTAAAACCACAAGGCATTTAAGTTGACTCCACTCCACTGTACTGTATATGGCTGTTTCAGCTCTTCAAATCCCACTTCTGACTTTTCAATACCCCGCGTCCTTGTGGGGAGTTAGATGAACAGGCCTCAGCCAGCCAGTCACTTGGCTGTCGTCTCTGCTCAATGATGACATGAATCACTAACTCAGCCCAGAGATTGAGATTTCGGGGCGGCGCAGTCACCCATTATGGAAAAAAAGCCCCTTCCCCCCTCCCCCAGCCTCTTTATCTGATAGATTTTCAGTGAGCCAAATTGTCCATAAATTTGGGACATGGAGTCATAAATGTCAAGAAAAGGGAGGAAAACAGACAGACAAATTCATCCAGCATGGTGTCAGCGCTAATGATTACTACTGAGAATGTGTGAAAAGTGAAAGAGAGAGAGACGATGGTGGAGTAATGCTCAGGGAGTGTTGAAGGCAGATTGAGTGCCAGACTGGAGGATTTGAAAATAGAAAAAAAGATGAAGAAATAGGGGGGAGGTGGTTGGGTGGAAGAAGAATGAAGGTGAATGTGTATGTGCCACTGTGATGGAAGAAAGATGCAAGACAGAGGGAAAGAGAGTGTGTTGATGTGTATGGGGGTAGGGATCTCACTGCATCACTGGGAATGGGAAAAAAAAATTACCTTTGAAACAGACCATATGTAATATTTTAATATCGGGCTCTCCTTTGAGGTTATGTGCCATCTTGACAACCATATTTAAAACTGTCAGACAGTAACTGTGGAAAATAGATTGCATTTCAGTATTTACACAAACTGTCAAGCAATATTCAGTAGCACAAAAGTAAAAACAAAACAAAAAACAACAAAAAAAAGATATCTAAGTTTCGAAAGCTAGTTCGTATCTAAGACTGACATACAATTCAACAATACATTCTAAAGTAAAGTCTTGTCTGCACAGAATTAAGCTGCATCCAACCTAAAGCAACATTTACGCTTGTCAGTTTAAGTGTCCCATATGCATATAGAATCCAGATGGGATTTAGGGCATTTTCATTTACACTCAGCCATGTGGCTGAACATGTGTTTTAATATAGCTATATATGTAACAAGAAATCATAACAAAACTCATCCCTGGGTGCTAAACAAAACAAGGTCATCTCAACAAAACTTTGTGAGAGTTGGTGGCTGTAAGGAAAAACTTCCTTTTAACCTACAGGAAAACCAGTTTCAAGGGTGGTACAGGTGGATTTTAGTTTACAACTGTATTTAAAACAACAGGAATGAATCCCATAATAAAGTATGAGTTACGCAAAAGTTTTATTGTCCATACAGACTCGAAGTTCCATCACTCTCTCACCCAAACAGATGGTTCAGCAGCCAAATTGATTAGGGGTCAGATAAATGTGTGCCATCTGTTTGACAATATGAACCACTGTAACCAGCTATTTATAATGTTGTTGTTTTTCCACAGACTGCTTACTGACATAGTCACACTATAGAAAGAGTAAAGAGTACTCATGTTTTTTAGAGATACATGTGGTCACACTTTTTTAAATATAGCTCAAACCTCTTCCACAGGTGGTTGAGCACTCAGCTTTTAGTTCATCTTGAGAATCATTTACACTTTACTTGGCTATCCAATCTTGCCCGACATGCATAAAGTGTAAATGGGTTGTAAAAGGTCCAAGACCTTGAATACAAGTAGACAATTGTTGCTGTATTTCAGTGTTAGATATGTATGTTGTACAAACATATGTTTAGGAAGGATGCTACTGCTTTCTTTCAATGTATTTGCATTCTGTATCTGCCTAAGAGACAAAGTACAATCTCTTAGAACCATGAACCGTAAGTTGTACTTTGCACTCTAATTATCCACTACCAATTAAGCAGAAGTGGATTTGGACACAACCTAAATGCCAAGCTTTTTAGCCTGGGTGCCGAGATAATTTGTCTCTAAATACAACTGAAAAGAAAGTTTCATTGGTGCGAAAGTTCATTGCAACTGTACAATGGCATTCATTACAAACTTTGACCCGTGAAATCTCAGCATTTGTATCTGGTCGCTGTGCACAATGAACTCGCCACATTCAGTTCGGTGTACCTTTTAGCTCTTTGTGAAGATCAGAAGAGAGAAAATGAAACAAGCACTAACAACAGACCAGCTGAGGAATGCAGCAAATAGAGTTAATGCTGCCCTATTAATTCAGCTGTGTGTGAGAGGAACAGAGGCTACAGAGAGAGACAAAGGCGTTGGGAGTACCAAGAGATTCAGAAACAAACAGACAGGAACTCGCAGAGACAGAAAACTCAAGAGAGGGAATGAGACAACCTTGACTCGGTAGTCCAGAAGAGAAAGATCAAACCAAGGGAAAGAGGCAGACATAGAAGGGTGGAGAGAGACGGGCCATTGTGTCATCTGGGATCACTGAGCACTGTAATATGCTTGACTCTCGTCCGCTGGGCACAGCTCAGGTTGGCTTGGCTGCAGATTTCTTCACTGTCTGCCTGCCAACAACAGCCCATGGGAATATGATTCTCCAGCAGACCCGGCACAATCCTAGAAGGTCTCACTTAGCTGGCTTTGGGAGAAAAATAAATAATAGGTTCAAGTTTCCCAGAGGCTTCACAGTGGAATAATATTTGCCCACTGGTTCATTATGGAATTAAAATGATCTTAACACTGAAACACTCTTGGCAAACTAAGCACAGTGTACGAGCTGTTTCTTCTGTAATTATGCTATTCTCACTGTAATTTACTCTGGCTGTGCCCAATCATCTTAAGTTGGATATCTACACAAAAACACAGACAAACACACACATATACGCACTGAATTTCTCTCTTCATTTTGGCTGTGGCAGTTGCTGTTCTGAGTGAGCTGACCATCAGTTTCTCAAATTGTGATCACTATAGTATGAGGCCAGTAATAGAGGAATATTTTGTCACTTATGTTACTAATTTTTTTACATGTAATAAAGCCAAAGCTTTTGTTTTGGTATCAAAATTCCATCTTAATCATTTTTTTGTTTTGTTTAAACAATGTAGTCTCATAAGAGTTCCAACAAATAAAACATTGCACAGATTTTCATCAGTCTCAAGTTTCAGCCAGTAATACAGCACAGCAAACTGCAAGAAGCTCTTGTGAAGAAGAGGTTTTGCTGTTCCAGCCGCCTCCTCCTCCTCCTCCTCCTCCTCCTCCTCCTCCTACTACTACTACTACTACTACTACTACTACCTGGTCTGGCAGCTTACACAGACTAAGTTTAGCTCATGTAACTAACGGTACACATACTGTATGTGGTGACTAACATTACTGAGTTCCGTAGGTGGCTTCATGACTCCTCTGCTTGTCCTATCCTATCTTGACAGAAAAGGACATTTGAATGTTAATACAATGTAGCTCACCAGCAGCTGCTTGCACCTACTAACCTAAGGGTACTGAGTTGACTATAAAAGTACGGTAGCAGAAAGTGACATTTCATTTTAAAATAGGAGAAAAGACTTAGCTAACCAGGGACATATGAAAAGACCTGTCTTGCCTAATGTGTGCTGTCATGTGTAAATGCTATTTACTGCTAGGATAAGCTGCTTATACAGCTGTTTCATGTATGAATAGTGAATTATATTTTCAGAATGATTCTGCTGACATCAACAATCACACATTTTTGTTACAGGCCATCAAGATTCAACGTGCCAGTTTGGCCAGTTGAAATCCTAAATGTATTTGCATGAGAAGTTGCCTATTACTTTATATTGGTTTTGACAGCTGCAGAATCGTCTGAAAATTACCTACAGAGCTCTCCTGTCTCACCACACAGACAGGAAAGAACCTCTGTTGATTTTGCCACATGCTTTAATTGGTCTATTCATCTTGTGGTTATGGATGCTCTTTACAGTTGGCTTTTAAATGAAAGTGCCCATCTGTACGTGACACCGTACGGTTGATCGTCAGATAACTAGTGTTTCGAAATGACAGTGTTGCCATTGATGCTACTGTGAATATGATGGGTTTCTAATGGTGAGGTATAACTGCAGATTGAAGCACAGGTGTTTACTATGTAATGGCAATTCATTAAAACATAACAGCTTTTTTTGTATTCTAATGACACATGAAACTCATGCAGCTCCTCAGTCATTATCTCTGCACGCCACCAGGGATAAAACTGAATGTGGTGAATAGGTTTGCACTGTTTAAAGAAGTTATCATGATCAATTTCTTGAGACTGTCTAATTTTGTTCTGTTTGCTCTTTCTCCACCTCTCCCCTCCCTGTCTTTGTTGAACTCCCTGCAGATGAATTCAAAGTCTTCCTGAAGCGCTTGCCCACTGACCGGTTCTTAAACGTGTCCACGATCGCCAAGTTCTGGTCAGCTGACTTGTCCATCCAGAAGCGCTACGCCCAGCTGGATTCTAACAGTGCTCTGGTCCAGAGCAAAGCCCAGAAGATCATCAGGAAACTGTTCACCCTGAGCAAACGCTGCCCCAAACAACCCCGCATCAGCCTGCCTCGAGAAAGGTAGCCCACCGGGATACACATACAAATAGCAAACTAAATGAAGAAGGCATAATTTGTCATTATCGAGAGTTTAGGCAGGTGCTTTGTGCTGATTCAGATGTACGCTTGTAACAGCCCACCTCAAGTGGGGCGCACTGGGAAAACCCAGAGCTATCTGTCTGGAAAGAGCTCAGCTTTGAATTTAGCAAACCCCCAATAGTTGTACACACAGGAATGAGGAGAACATAACTGTGGGGTATACTCATGCTCCCTTTAAGCACATTCCCACCCAAAACACAACCATTGTTGTGTTTGAGCGTTGGGCTGTCTGTGCTGTCAGCAGATTGTACAGTAGTATATGCAGTATGTGGCATGGTGTAAAACTGTTGGGCTTCTTGACCGACTGCTGGCTTCACCAGGCAGATGGCTGTACCCTGTGTGTGTCTGAATGGATCACCTGTATTAGTGAACCATGTAGTCAGCATATTGTCAGCAATAATAGTCAGCATTTTATATATAACAAAATCAGTTTATATTATGTTGATATGTCCATAGTGTGGAATGACATTTGACTGCGTTTCTCATAATCCCATATTGAAGCCTTGTACCTTTCACCACTTGAAAAATGAGAAAAATAAAAGGCAATAGATACGTAATATCTTTAAAGGAAACTTTTGTTTTCTCAACAGCCTTCTCCTTTTTACAGAGACAGAGCAGACCCATTTTATTCCCACAATATTTAGTTTTGCAATATGGCAATAATTATGCAATATTTATTGCAGAAAGTGAAGCAGAGCAGAATGTGTGTGTGTGTGTGTGTGTGTGCATGATTTAGTGCAGTGTGTTTATCAGCTGGCATGATGATAGTGAGGAGAGTGACCTGCAGCTAGGCTCCCAATCAGGACTTGAACCTGGGATGTTGCCATCACTTATACCCCATATAGAAGAAGCAGAAAGAGAAAGAACACATTTTTCTTTGCAACTGAGTGCACCACAGTGAATAACTTCCAGGAGAGGCGTTCTGAAAATGTGTATTGTTATTCACATATTTAAACGACATCACATCTCCTCCCCCTTGAATGGTGGCTGACTTTTTACTCTGTCCTTGACTATTTTTGTTGTTGCACAAACCAACTCTTTCTTTGGCATTGTTTTTACACAATTAGAATTAAACCCTGTTCAGATCAAAGACTTGCAATTAGGCAAAACTATTTTAGCAGCTGCAGGGAAAGGTTGCAGCAGTGTGAACTGACCCATCTTGGCTCAACTCAAATCAGCAGACAGTGTCCTCTGTGACTCATCTTGTTAAGTCGTCAGTGGGCAGTTTTATAATGTGAGGTACATCAAGTCTTTTAACAGCCAATCAGCTCGTAGCAAAGTCAGCCAGTCACAGTTATAAACAGTCAGCTGATTGACAGTTCTGGACAGAAGAGAGAGAGGAACACCTCGTCCGTTTATTTGAGCAGCCATGTCCATATGACACATCTATTCCAAGTTACTTACGCTCACTGTCTTCATTCATGTTTTGGAGCGCTACAAATTATAACCGGCTATAAAAAAGCTTGAAAAGACGGCAGTTGAAACAGAAGTGCAGTAAGCATATTTTGCTTGTGTGTAACACATCCTGCACTGTCACTGTTGTCACTGGATGAAAATTCCATCTGTGAATTGGATGCAATTCGGCGGGGTAGTGGGTACTGTGGTTTTAATACGCAAATGTGAAGGTGTTTGGAAACATACCTGCTGATGAGCCATCACTGGCACCAAACAGGCAAGTGAAAGAGGTTAACTGTTGTTGAAACCATCACCTCCTAACATTTTGAGAGGTTAACTGACTCCCTCTGCCTGAGTAAATTCTACACCTGTGTTTGAATTCTGAGCAAAAGTCTCTCACGAACTGTCATTACATGGCAGTTTTTTGGCCATGCCATAGGGAGGGAGGAACGAAAGACGGGAACAGCCAGAGACAAAATGATGTAGAAGTAGAGAGACAGGAAGGAAATATAGAAAGAGAATGTGAGAGACGGGAAAAGAGATTAGATGACAGGATGGAGACGAACAGAAAAATAAAGGGAAAAACATGAGGGGTGTAGTAACAGGCTGTGAGGGCTTTGTGGGGTGAGGTACGTGGTGTTGTAGCATGCTGTAATCAAGTCCTCTCCTGGGCTGACAGCTTGGCACTTGTTTACAGAGGGCTTTAATTTCCCTGGCAGTCCTTTCCCTCCACCCATCACTCCATTGTCCCTCCTCGCACCCTGTCCCCATTCTTGTCTTCATTTCTCTCCCTCACTCACCTTTGTGTCGCCTTTCTCCCTCTCTCCATCTCAGCCCTGTCACTCAGAGTATTAACAGAGTTTGTACTAGCCATAAGTTATCGGGAGCTGCTACAGCAGGAAAAGCTCTCTGTTTTCTTATCCACAACGCCATTTATTTTATCACTATTCATTTTTGTCTGTTTACAGAGGCTTGGGGGAGGACTTGCAGGAGCATTTGGGCAATGTTGTGTGTGATTTCCCCAAACTTCTCCTGGGGATCGAATCTCAGCAGAGCCAATTTTCAGTCTGAACTTGTTGACATAGTTACTGCACCAAAGTGGATGGTAATTCATGTTTGTATGTCTGCATTTTCATCTGCAGTCATACCAAATATCCACCCTTCTACAAAAAGGTGTCAAATTGACGTAGATAAATAATTCCAAGTAAAACTTAGAAGGACCTCCACCTCAGTTTATACCCTCTATCCTATAGCTGGCTTTTTTAAAGTTTGAGCAGGTACCTGTGTATGCCGGAGGATTACTGGTTCCCATGAATGTGGATTGTGATATACATTCATAATATTTCTGGGAAGGCCAGTGTTTTGTCGCTATAAAACTTTACTAACATCATCTGGATTTTAAGATATGTTGCATTAGTAGGCCTAATGCTCTCTCTTGGCGTGTTAATCAAAGTAAAAATCAATCCGCCCCATTACTTGGATAACTCCCACTCCATCTTTGGCTCCTGCTTCCCGCTATCACCAAGTTTCATGAAAATTGGACTGGTTGCTTTTACAACCTGCTTTTACAGCTGACAAACAGAGAAGTAAGCCACACAGAAAACATCATAGGAAGCAAACTATGAATTTGGTTCCATCTTTAGAAAATGGGAGCAGTGTAATCAGGGGACATCCTCATTTGGGGCTAATATCCAAGGTTTAGCACAAATTACCTCATCCGTTATTTTTGAAGTGGAGATGCATTGTTTATTCCTCAATGAAAACGATCAGCTGTCCAATTACAGCTTTGAGGCAGAACACTTCCAAAAATGTCTGCCTCAAAGATCCCTCCAAGTTTTTCTATAGTGAGCAGTCAGATCAATTAGCAAATGGTTCACTAAGCAGGCATCATGGTGTCGATCAATTTACAGCAGTCGTAGCAACACTTATATGCCTCGTCACGGCATATTTCCTTGTGCAAAGTGTAGCACTAATGGTGCATAAATGTAAATTATTAATACATTTTGTATTTACCTCTTGGCACAACTACAGATCCAGGGATCCCACTTTGAGAACCACTGAAAAATGTGTGGGTTAGTAACTGTCATGACCCGAAGAAAATGATCTCCTTACATATGCAGAGCAACAGCAGAGTCTAATTGAGAATATATATGAAATGATATATCCACAGAAAATGTAAAGTAAATGATTGAAGAATAAAGTGGACTATGTAAACACAATGGTGTGAAGGAAAGATAATCAATTGAACTGAAAGATTGTGAAAGAGCTGAATGTTAGATTATAAAACTGAGTTTCTAATGTAAATGAAAGCAGTGCCTGTGGATGAATTTAAGAATTTGGCAAGTTCAATCAAACCATGAGTGAGAGTAAACCAGAGAAGTTGTGCCTACTTTTTAGATGGATCTGTTGTTAGGTTGCGATCGCAATAATTAATGCAAATTCAAGCAAACGCCGCAATATTTGCGACAGCATTTTTTTTTTTTTTATTCCGGCGATTTTTCTGCAAAAACTTTCGTCAGCAGAAGCTGTGCTGGAAGTATTAGGGCATAAAGTAAGTCATAACACAAATAGCACGGTTCTCCTCCTCTCATTTCATCAAAACAAACTATTCACCGGAGGAAACCGGAACAAGCGAAAAAAACAGAAGTGGAAAATGTGGCCTTCTAATGAAATGCTTATTATCAATGGAAGTGATTACATATTACTGTATGCTACAGAAAATGTATACACAGTTCAAGTTGTAAGAGACTGCACTTTGTTTTTGTGTATACAGTAGGCCTTTATCAGGTAGTGCTTTAATAAATAGCATTTTTCTTTCTAAAATTGATTTTTTTTTTTATAATTCCTGAACTTTTATAGTACTAACTCACTTAAAACTCCCCAAATTACATCAGATTTTTTGCGAAAATTGGCCACAAAATCAAGCATTTATGATTGCAACAATCACAAAAAAACTCTGCAAAATCCTGGCGGGACTGAATAATTAGAGGCAATAGGGGGGATGCAAATATTAGTTATCCAAGTAAGGATTTCACATCTAAACATCAGTTATAGTTCCAATTTACAAAACAGAATGACTAGAAAAGATCACAGGACATATAATAATGAACAATGGATAAACAAATACAAATTATAAATCACTTTGTCCAAGTTTGTTATAAATTTGGTCCATAGGAAAGTACAAATTTGAAACAATAGATGGCAATGTGGTCACTTGGAAAGAAACAGGATAGCAGAGAGATTCATTGTGGTTTACTTGTGCTTTTTCATTTCCAACTTGTTTGTCTTAAGGTACAGAGACAAGAGAAGCACAGCAGGGCTCCTATGCATATCCTGGATGGAGTAGAGTTCCTAGAGAAAGATCTTTCTTGAAGATAGTTTGCACACTGTTTTGTTAATTTCTTTTAAAAATTAAGGGAAGATTAAACAAAAAAAACAAAAAAGGGTTCCTTTATTGAGATATGGAGTTTGGGGATGGTCCTGGTGTCAAAAGTAATCCTGTCCTGGCACTAGTATGTAAGTTGAAGAGGATTTGTCCACTGTGAGATGACGGTGTATTTATTAATAAACAAATCGCTGACGTGAACACAATCAGAGAGATTTATTAATCTAATGCATCACAGACTTTATTAAATTGTAGACCACAGATGTGAAAGAGGCTGATCTCAGCATGAAAGGTAGGCTGATTTAGGAAAGCTCCAACTAAAGCCTGAATTAATGCAAAGTTTATGGACCTGTCGGTGATGGACTTTGGGAAAATCATTTAGATGTTGTCTTGTGTGTGGATGCAGCTGCTACTTAACATCTTCACTGCTAGTTTATACTTGTATTCAGTGTTGGCTTTTAGGGGGCAGTGAAAAAGCGACAGATTGGTCCAAAAAAAAAATAATTGACCTCAAAAATACCCAAATATTAAAGCATCCAGCACAGAACATTAACCTGTAATTACACATAGAGAGTTAGGAGACAAGGCTGAATTACCAATTGGGCAATGCAAGACAACTGCCAAGTGGCCCCACATGAGGCCCCCAAACCACCATTGTTACAAATATTTTGTGTTACCATCATTTTTATTGTCAAAAATGTGTCAGAAAATTCTCTGCTGAAGAAGAGGATCAGCTTTTCTCGGTCAACCATCTTGTGAGCTTGTCTTATAGTGGGACTTGAGTACAATGAATTGCTTTAGTTAATATTGAGCCTATTTGTAAAATGTTTAAAAGCAAAGGTGTCAAAGTGAGATGTATGCTTTACCAGAACAGTAAGTTGTTTGTTTTTACAAGAGAAAAGACTTCAACGATATGGACTAACTTCCCAGCCTCTGATAGAAGCTTCTCTAAACGTTTGAATGGTAAGTTTGAAGAAAAGAACTCAAAGCAACAAACTTGCTCTTCAACAGACACCAGGGCTGTCATTTAAAATAGAATGATACGTAATTGTTTGCGCTCTGTATGTTTTTATTCATTTTGGCTAGCTCATCAGTCTTTTCTTTTATTTTGGAGTTGGTTATTGTTAATCTGTTTACTGATTTGTTGCATCACTGGAAAATCTGGCTATATTTTAATAAACTTTGTATTGGTCTGTTTCAATTCAGAATTTTTTTCAAGGACCATCAGAAATGTAAAAACCTGATGATAATTTCTAGTTTTACAGTTACAGGCTCAGTAATGGTGTGATATTGGTGATTTTTTTTTTTTTTTTTTTTTTTTTTTTTTTTAAAGAAAACATGTCCTTCATACCCGCTGGAGGGTGGTGGTGGTGGGGTTCAACAGTTAGAACATGCTCTTCTGTACATACAACTGCAATATTTTGTTTTCTCTTCCCCCTTCTGCAGGTCCGTTGGGTTTTGGCTGTGCAGGGTTCAGTCTCTGCTCTACTGCAGTGAGCACGGAGTGCTGGGATCCTTTTCTGAGGAGGTGAAGAGCTGCAGCTGCCCTGTGGAGCATCCCACCTGCCAGGGAGTCATCCCGTGCATTGTGGGCACCTCCTCCACCGCATGCTCCCTCTGCGCAACTGACAACGCCACCCGCTGTGGAGCCTGTCACCATGGCAACCTCCTCCATCTCGGTTCCTGTCGACCCAGCATCGCTGCATCCCTGGACCATTATCTGAACTTTGACTTGGACATGCCAGATGCTGAGGTTCTCAGAGCTCCTCATTTATATTTTGTTGGTTCTCAAACCTCTGTGGACCACACAGAATTTTAAAGAGCATGATCAAAAACAAAGAGCACAGTGATGCTAATGTCATTGTGTTATGACATAAACATTTCGGAGTGCCCAGTGTTTTTGAGAAAAGATAGAATAATAATAGCCAAGTTGAAATACAGGATCTGCCTCAGAATTCATTTTAGTGTCTGCAGTGAGACAAAAGGCTTCATACAAAGGCACATAGCAGCAAACAAAAACAGTAAATGCAGTTGTTTGTAATTTTTTTCCCCATCTCTATTTGAGTTTTTGTGAGCATTTTTAAGTTTATTCTTGAAAGTTAGTAGATTTTTTTTGTGGAGTCATCATCAATAACCAAGATAATGACCCCCACGGAGGATTTTGCAGCAGTTTCTGTTATTAGCTCTGAGGGTTTTGGGGTTGTTGAGGTTGGCACATGAAGTGATGCATTACATAACTTGAAACTTTATTTGCAATTTTATCATTAAGTTAATGTCAAAATTAACAGTCACCCAATATACTGAAATTGGGTGACAGAACAATGTTGTGGAGTGAGCATAAGTAAATTGTGCACACCCAAAGCTCCTTATGCAATTGATTTATTAACAACATTGGAAATAGCAATGTGCTCAAAACATCACTGATGTTATGGTGTTAATAAATAAACTGTAACAGGAGCTTTGAGTGTGAATAATTTACTTTATTATCATGAATGAAATGGCCAAAGCTGCCATACATAAATTGCCCTGAACCTTTTCTGCGTAAATGACTCGGTGTCACACTGTGGCCTTGCACGGCTGGCAAGGTTACTAAATCAGATGAGGAGGTGAAAAGGCTTTTAAAGTGTCACTCCTTTATGTGTAATTTAATTGTAATGCAATCGTGCCTTTTGTATTATATGGCTGAGATTGTCTACGATGGCATAAACTGCACCAACTGCCTGATTCACATTCAGTTCAATAGACAACAGTCAGTTTAATATTTATGATAAATAGAATCGGAAGGTTGCATTCAAAAAAAGCTTGTTTTTAGTATTTATGTAAATTGGATGAAATACATGTGCATATGATTTCGGATAGGTCTTTTCAGGTGCACTCTTGCCCACTGAAGCTACACAAAAAGCCCTCTGCCGGCTGCACTGCACTTGGTTTGAGCTGGCATAAACGCAAGTGTGATTTCACCTCAAAAGTGATACCAACATTGCACTGCACCATCGTATGTTTTCTGACACACCCCTTGTTCCGTCGTTCCGCCCATCTCACCGAAGCCAGGATCATGTTAAGCCACAAAAATAGCAATTTGACGCAAGTGCCCTTGTGCTGTACTAAATTGCAAATATGCCTAGACCCACACCAAGACCTGCTTTGGCCCGGTACAAAAATAGGGCCCTAAATATCTATAACAGAAAAGTTTGGGAACCCGTGTATAACTGATATTGTCATCTGTCAGCCTGCAGAATTGAATGCAATCTCACATTTTGTTAATCCCTCTTCAGGTGAAGTATCTGCTTGAGCGACTCGACAACAGAATAGAGGTCCACGCCATTTACATCAGCAACGACGTCCGCCTGGGAAGTTGGTTCAATCCTGCCTGGAGGAAGAGGATGTTGCTGACACTCAAGAGTAACAAGAATAAGTCCAACCTCATCCACATGCTGATGGGTATTTCTTTCCAGATATGCTCGACTAAGAATTCAACACTGGAACCTGTGCCTGCGATTTACGTGAATCCTTTTGGAGGAAGTCACTCAGAAAGCTGGTTCATGCCAGTGAACCAGCCTGACTTCCCTGACTGGGAGAGAACTCGACTGGATGCCGTCGCCACAGCACAGTGTTACAACTGGACTCTGTCTCTGGGAAACAAGTGGAAATCCTTCTTTGAAACAGTGCACATCTACCTGCGAAGCCGCATAGTCACAGATGATCCAACAGTGAATGAAACTCTCTTCTATGAGCCGTTGGACCTGGATGATCAGACCTCCAACCTGGGCTATATGAAGATCAACACGATGAAAGTCTTTGGATACAGCATGCACTTTGACCCTGAAGGCATCAAAGATCTAATTCTCCAGCTGGACTACCCCTACACGCAGGGTACGCAGGACGCTGCCTTCCTGATGCTGTTGGAGATGAGAGACCGGATTAACCGGCTGTCTCCTCCAGCACCGCAGCCACTAGACCTGTTTTCTTGTCTTCTGCGCCACCGCCTCAAGCTGTCGGCCGGAGAGGTGGCACGCATCAAAGACTCTCTGCAGATCTTCAACTCCAAACTTCCCAATGCTTCTCCTGAACCTGAGCTGGCCCAGCTGTGCAGCTAGCTACCTTAGGACAGTAGCCAGGTCCAGGAGCGATACTACAATTAAAAAGTGAAGTTGCTGCTTTAGGGACACTACTACTAAGTTGTCCTCTTGGACCCAAAACGCCTGGATTAATAGAACACCCAACTCTGACAGCTGTAACCTTTCTTATGGTCACTCTTGTCTGGTTTTCTGGTGTCCCGTTTCTACCTTTGACAAACAGCGAGAGTCCTTGAACGTTTGGAAGAACAGCTGATACTTCAGCTGTCTTCTAGAAGCTGTGCGATACTAGCCCAAAGGCTTACTTTTGCTATACTGCCCAGTTTTTGGCAAACCGTATGACTGGACGAGGTTAGGAGGCTCTCTTAAACCGACGGGTTTTTGTGATTTGGACCTTCAGAGAGACGATACCATGAAGCATACCCAAGACCTCTGCCTTGAAAAGATAAAGGCACTTTTGATATGTAACGAGGAACTCTTAAGAGGTCTTTAAAAATGAGCTATAGGAAGGGGATTTTCCCTTTTCTAACCCTATTTTCTTTGGATACAGAACAATCTCGGGGAAGGGAAATAAAATGATATTATATATGTGGTGAATGAGTTATGTTATGCTTAACAGTTTGAAATTTGATAATCCTGAACCCTATCGCTGTCTTTGAATATTTCTTTTTAATCCCAACCTTACATTTTATCTGGCATTTGAAAGCTTGTAAGTATCTATGCTTAACATCCCAGTGAGAAGCCTGTTAGTGATGTTCTGTCCTTGGTGGCGTGTCGATACCAGAAGAAGGTGAAAACATTGGCAAACTGAATGGCAAAATATCGTAAACGTTGAGTTATATTTTTCTCATTAGAGTTGAAAATCATAAACCTTTGAGCGTGGTAACAAAAAGGTCTGCGGATATAGTGCTGTAAATAAAGCTCCATCTAACCCCAGATTGTGGACAAAGTGCACATTGCTTTTTAGATAACTGAGTGCAAAGACCAAAAAAATGTTTATAACAAACAAACTCATGCCTTATATGGAGAGTCAATGTTAAGATAAGAAGCACATTTAGTTTCTGTGTTTGGTTTCCAAGCGAAGGTCGTATTGCTTTTTATATTTCAATATTTCTACCAAGACAGAACAACAGACACATTCTCCAGAATACGTGGTAATGTAGCTTTTCCATGTCAATGCCAGTCACAGTTTTTGCAGTTATTGTTTTGATTGGGTGTTGTAAACTTTTGAGTCACTATTCACAGTGCACATCAGTACTTGCATACTGTAATTGTTCTGCAAAATCCTTTTATCTCCAATTAGACAAACTCGGAGTAATTAGTAGAATTTTTTTTCTTTTTTTTAAGTTAATTGAGTTCTAAAATATTTTCTGTGTTGGTTTAGTCTCAGGTCAATGAAACTTTTGTTTTCCTTTACATGTGGGTCGATGTCAGCTGCAGATACCACGGCAACTGGAGTTACAAGGTTTCTGCAGGGTAGTGATGATGCTCTTGAGATCTGCAATCTTACCAGGATGATACTTGATATGATTTTACATTTGCTTCACTAATTTCTCACTGAAAGTCAGTAAACCTTGTATGTCATTTTCAGCAGTTCTTCTGTGCTCAGCTTGCTTAAGTAAAAACAAAGTGGTTTATCTATTTGTGAGCCTTTTCCTTGTTTCGAAAAAAATGCTTTCCACCCTCACTGTTATAATGTGTAATAATAATAATGTATTGCTATATAATACAGAACAGATTGTGTTTGGTGTGTTTACAACTAAATTTATATATGTAAGATGTATTATGAAAATTGGTGAGGTGAAAATATGCCCAGGTTGAGTGGGGAGAAATAGCTGACATTTCACTGGAACACTGAGGGAAATACAGTTTGTTAAAGTCGGATCAAAAGGGAGTACAGTACAGTTTCAGAAACCCCCTTTTCTGTTTATGCTTACAAAGTAGTGTCATGTTAATGAGAATTGCCACACGATTCATATTTATAATGATGAAGCTTATTCATAAGTTCAATAAGAAAGATCTGTTACCTCAAGTTTAATCTTCATTCCTTCTTTGGGTGAACATGTGACATCAGACCTCCTATTGCACCACCCTCCTCCTCCCCATCTCCTCCCCACCACCTCATTCGTCTGGTTTTCCTGAGAGCCTCAAGGTTTCCCTCAGTCATCTCCCCCTGTGTGGTGGAACAAAAATGACTTCAACGATTAATAAATTGTATACGATTTTTTTTTTTTTTTTGCCACATCAGCTCCAGAGAGCAGATGAATCGCTGAGTGATTATGAGGGAATCATCAGGGGCCCAACAACAAATTGTTGTCCTGAATGAATGCATGGAAATAATAGTTTTATTGTCACCTAATGCAGGAATATGTCGATTTAATAATACATACTTTTCCTCAGACATAAGTGCAAGTGTAGCAAAAATGCTAAATGTAGGCAAAGTTGCACATACATATGTTTCAACTTTCAACGTCCTGTTTGAAAGTATAGGCTTAGAGTTGAACTAACATGTCTCTTAAGCAGCTTCAACAAATACTGAACCTCATAATTAATTGTGGCGGGATCATTTTCAGGAATTGCTATATTAGCCTGCATTCATTTTAGCAAGGTATACCTACTAAACTAGACACTGCATATTCCACAGTTAACCATAAATAACAGTCCAAATTGGCTGTATTTGGAGGAGCCGGAGTGGACCTGATTTAGAACCCAAAGAAACTATATACCTGCCCACCTACACCAGGAACCTAATTGCATCTCAGGCATGTTAATCAAACAAGACACACTCTCATAGATGCCTTTTTTTTTTTAGGCTTAATATTTACATAATTATGGAACTATTTTCAGAAGGACCACCAGAACACTGATGATAAGTAAATGTAGCCAATAATATAATAACTTGTGGGCAAAAAAAAAAAAAGATTTGTATTACGTGACAGAAGTTGATGCTTTTGAATGGAAGTTCATTCGAGACAGCCTTGTTTTTGGAGCCAGCCCCTAGTGGCCCTCAGTGGTTTTGGAATTTAAAGCACTTGATTTTATTTCAACTGCATTTACTTTTCAGAACCAGAGTATGTCTGTATTTTATGCAGTCTATGGTTAAAACGGAGGAAAGGAGACATTTAGTGAGCTGATGAAATGAGATTGGAGCAAGAACAAAGAGAACATGTAAATACATATTCTAAGCCTGACTGAATGTATGCTTCTCTTCACCACAGTGGATCATCTTGATCTTCACTTGATTGGACTTCAGTTTCTTACTCCACTCCATGTGGCTGTGACTATAGTTGCAAATCATATTAAGAGTCAATGGGATTGTAGCCAACCTTCCTGGAGATGGCCACGAGAGGAAAACTGATCCCAGATTAAACAGGATGATGGGAATGGTAGACAAAGAACCAAGGAACACTTCTGAAAAGGTACAAGCTGAACTTCAAGGTCTTGATACATCAGTGTCCGATTACAGCATGTGTCACTTTTTGAGCACAGTGGAGAAAGAAAAACATCAAAACAGACTAGAAATTAAAAATACATATACAGAGAGAGATATATTTATGAGCCACAAATTTTCTGGAAGAATTTCCTCTGGAGAGACAATACAAAACTGAAGACTTTTTATAAGTCACATCAGCTGTGTTTACAGAGGAAAAGACGTAGCTCTTCAAATAAAAGAACACCATATCTATCGTAAAAAAGAAAAAAAGAGAGGCGCTTCGGTTCTGTTGTAGGGCTGCTTTGCTGCGTGTGACTGGACCACCTAACGAGGCCTCAGACTACAAACCAGACAACAGCACTGGGAGGAAGCAGAGATGTGAACTTTTAATTCCAAATTGGAATTTTTTTTTTAAAATGAAAGAGTAAAATAAAAATCAAGAAAATGCAGGGTTGCTCCAATTAATAAAAGCCACAATAAAAACCAAGTTAAAAGATCATTTCTTTATTAAAAAGGATGTTTTATTGAACAATACACATTCACAGTATACCAGGATTCTTATGTGATACAGGTGGTGACTGACTGTATACTTCAGTTTTTCACATGCTGGTTCAGTTCAGTAAACATTGTGGATGTCTGAGTTTTACTAAATATGGAATAAACAACAGAGGATGTCAATAACTTTTGTCAGTTTCAAGGTGTTTCAGAGAAAATTATTGGTGAGTACTGAGAAAATCATCCATAACATTTTGTCATTGAATTGTGCGCTCTTTGTCTGTCCTGGCTTAATGGCACATGACTGGAGAATGAACTCCACCACTATATTGATGCACCCAACTCCTCTCATCTCTAAACTTGAATCTATCTAGTTAGCCTTCTGTAGAATAAGAGACCATTTCTGTCTTT
This sequence comes from Embiotoca jacksoni, assembly GCF_022577435.1. Classification (NCBI taxonomy): domain Eukaryota; kingdom Metazoa; phylum Chordata; class Actinopteri; family Embiotocidae; genus Embiotoca; species Embiotoca jacksoni. The sequence continues at coordinate 612,100 of NW_027185383.1, read as the reverse complement.
TCTAACTACAACCTTCCATGTTGCATTATGATTATGCCCATTTAAAGATAGACAATTTTCCATGCATATCTGACCTCACCAGAATCCAAGAGAATATGTAATCATTCTCTGCTAACATCATGTTTCTCTAGAAATGATATGCATCATATATCCCTCAATTTGTCTGCATGTGCACATTGTACATGAATGACATTTGCTTAAATGACAATCAGATTTCTCCCTGGTCCGACTGTTTTGTACAAGTATGCACACCAGAAAAGTCTCACATTTTAATATAATGGAGCCACAAACTTCCAATTACCCTCAGTGCCTCATAATAAGATGAATGTCCTCTAATATATGGAGTGCCGTGTTTTTTGTAAGATGAAAAGCCAATTTCCTGGGTTGTCAGGGCGCAAACAAGAACCAAACGCACACTGTCATATTACATCAGGCTGCTGGTTTATCTGCTGGAGGAAGCAAGAGGAACAGAGAGAGAGACAGGACGGATGACAGAGACGGGAGAGAGAGAGCGCTACATTGCCCAGCTTGAGCTGCCTGTATTTCTTTTCTTTTTTTTGTACCCCATAATGAGGTGGGGAAGCAGTCACTCTGCATTGGGTTAATAAACAGTTATTCATCTTCAGCACGGCACCCGGGAAACAGGAGTGGGTTTGCCCTTGGGCTAATCTTCAGGCCTGTGGAAGACAGCCAATCCATCACAGCACTATTTAGACTGCATCCAGCAAACTTTCTGGACCTCCCAAAGAAGCAAGGAGAAGAGAGAGAAAATGAGGGAGTGATCGAAGAGGGAGTGTATGACATAAAGTGAGAGATGGAGGGAAGATAAGGTTGAGAGAAAAGTGGAAAGGAAAGAAAAGGTGAGAGGGGTTGGACTGCTAGTCCCACAGTGATTTATGATGTTTAGAAAGTCAGACTGTTTGAATTAATGAGGTAGAATTGGTCAAATCGACTGCCGTGTGCATGTCTGTGTGTGTGTGTGTGTGTGCGCGTGTGTGTGTGTGTGTGTGTGTGTGTGTGTGTGTGTGTGTGTGTGTGTGTGTGTCTGTGTGTGTGTGTGTGTGTGTGCGCGTGTGTGTGTGTGTGTGTGTGTGTGTGTGTGTGTGTGTGTGTGTGTGTGTGTGTGTGTGTGTGTGTGGAATTTGTGCTTATGTACCTGTAGGTCATTTGACATAGTCATCAATAATGGTGGAGATTTGAAGGTTTGAAATTACTTTCAAATTGCATTTTTACAAATGTATCTAGAGAAATGATTCATGTTTGGAGACAGTGTGAGCCAGACATCTAAATACAGAGTTAGAAACTGTTTAACCTTGACTTGGAGAGGCAGAGGCACACCCAGTTGTTCCTGCAACAAGGTGGTTGATTCTAATTGTATCAACAGCAGCATCATGGCTGACAAATCTGAAATTCCTCTCTCATAGAGCTCATCAGTTTCACATGACAGCTTGCAAAAACATCCAAAAAATAATTGATTTCCCCTGTTGCTTCCCAAGACTCACTTGGCAAACACATTCATTACCTCCGACTTAGAATGGACAAGGTCGCATTACAAATTCACTGGTGCTGCAGAAGGCTTTTTCTTTGTCAGCAGTTTGGAGACAAGCTAAAAAGAAAAATGGGTTGTTAGCTCTGACAAAATTACATGTCCTAACATTCTGCCACCTATTTAACAAAACCCGATGAAATAAATCACTTCGACAACTTTTTTTTTCTTCACCTGAAAAGGCATGTTTTTTTGCAGGTTGTGTACTGTTTCTCACAACAAATAACCTACAAATAGTAACAAATGACACAAGTTCAAACACTAGCAGTGCTAATTCCATGAACAGAAATACAGTTGAAAATATTTCCATTAACAACTCTTCTGCCACATTTAAAATAATATAAACTAAATAAAAATGTAACGTCTGAAAACATGATGAAACCTGTAACAATTTTGCATTGACATACACATGCTAGATCGGGTGGAAGAATAAATGACAAAGTGTGTTTTAATTCATCCTATTTAACCTGACAATACGAAGGTGGATCAAAAACTTCTGAGGCTGCTCCTGTTGCACGCAAATACAACATGGCACAGTAACGTGACCTTTGTGGCTAAGTATTCCAAGTTACACTGCTTGATTAAAATCAGCACCTCAGTTACACATGTTTTTGTGACCAGAGTTAAGTACGTGTTTGCAATTTCACAGTGGACTGGGCAGAGAGTGCTCAAGTCAATATTAGCATGACCACAATTCTCACAATGTTAAGTTATATGTGAAAGGCAGATGAAAGGATGAACAAAATGTTTTAATGCAGTTTAGTAACCAGAAAATAACATTCCCTCTGTGCAAAATAAATCTCTTCAGAAAGGGACCTGTTAGCTAAGGTTAGCTAACATGACCAGTTTTTTTTTTTTTAAGAAAAAGTAACAAATTGATGGCAAAAGTCCATCTTCAAAAGAAACAATAGAAAGTAACTGTAAAAATAATAACATCTGAAAACATAATTATTAAATATTCGTGGACAAGTGAAGAACATTTTCTTCAAGAGACCAAGACAAAAACCTATATCACCAACAAGGTACCAAAATGAAGCCCACAAAGTCTCCTTCCTAACCTTCTTGCTCTTAATTTCTTCCATGGCATCTCCAATTACAACCACACACTTCCATTCACTGTGTTAGATTTACTTTCCACTGAGTTCCACCCATGTAAGAAAAAACACTCCATGTGATTCAACCCAATTATGCTCAATTAGGAGAAGCAGTGTTTTCTCGTAAGGCAATCCCATGTTGTGTGTAATTCTTTGGGGTAGTTTATAAATGGCTGAAGCACATCAAGCTTGGCTGTGCAGTTAGCAGACAATCAGAACAGAGGTGTTCAGGCAGCTTTCTGTCTTTCATCCATTTGTATTTATCAAATACATAAGTCCTTCATTACCTCTTTCTGCATCTTGAGGCTTTGTGTGAGGTGTGAGTGGAAGTCTGGGCCTTCTTCCTCTTCTCTTCTATTTTTGTCCTCCTGAATACCTCACGATGCATCAATCACACTCATGGATTCAAAAGCAGCAGGCTCTTTCTTCCTCACAAGCTGTGTGTCAATCTTCAATTCTTTATATAAATTTTCTCATTCATTTCGAGGGGTGAACTAATATATAATTATAATATAATATATAATATATAATATATATATAATTTATATATAGCTTGATATAATTTTGTAGCATCTTAAAACATAAATCAATATGGTGATTGTGTTGTGAGGAAAAAACAGGGTTCAGAATTTGTAGCCGTCCACCAGGGCTTCAACTGAAAACTCATAACTTCAGACAGAAGATCTTCCCAGTTTTCTCAGTTCCTTCCGTCTCCCCGTAAGGATTCAGTCCCGTTGTTTCAAAGATTTGGTGGCAGGAAACACCACCGGCTGGTTGGAGTCATGCTGAGACAGGCCAGTTCACATTGCAACACTTTCTTCCTGCAATGTTCTAAAACAGTTTCATTTCATCATGACTCTTTGATCTGAATTGGGCTTTACACACATGCACACATTGAATAACGTTGTATTTACCTGTTTTAAAATATTGTACCTTCATTTTAAAAGATGAAAATCAAGTGGAAAAAAACTATAAACTGCAACTAATGGTTGTCCCTGGAATCACACTGATGGGACTTTTTGCACTCTGTCTGGTGTTCAGCACTGGAAACACACAGTCAATTAAATGAGGTGACTGAGTTACACAGTCAAGAAAATTACATAGTCATCAATTCCATCATGTTTACAAAGAAACTTAAGTTTTAATGCTATAAAGTCCAGTGGAGCCTGTACAGCTACAGTGTAGCTGCTGCACTGATGTTAAAACAGATTGACAAGTATCTTAATGGTATACAGGTAAACAAACCTGTATAATGCAACACGTGTTGCATTACAGAGTGCAGCCGTTGCTAAGGGTGGAGTGACCATATGTTTGTTTTATTCTATCCAACCACGATGCTCACATGTCATAGTTTTAGATAAAGGTGTAAGCATTGGTTATGTCTGGTGCATTCAGAGACAACCACGTTGGAAAGGAAAATCTGTGATTATGTGAATTTAAGTAGAAGTAAACTTTGGTCTTTTGTTTCAGAACTGTCTCTCCTCACCTCACTTAAATTGCACCTTGTCCGTTACAGTTTCTTTGGTTCCCTCTCTGTATGCAGGATGTGGAGCCACTAATGTTGTCTGCTTTTTGAGTCTCCAGAGGGAGCTGTGTGAAGTCTGGTAAATAAGTAGTCAAGTAGTCACTTGATTCAGAATCAGTTGGGATTTTGAGAAAGAAGTGAGCTCAGCAGACTAAAGATAGCGGCCTAGAAGCTGCACTGGGCCTGGGACACACCGGATGCGTAACGCGTGTGTTACCTTTTGCCATGTGGCGTGTTTTCATTTCGGTGTCCATATCACCAGATAAGAGCATCCACACTGCCTGCTGAGATGTGGGTCACACGACTCCCAAGTGCAGTGCATCATTTATGAAATACACCAAATGCTTATTTTCCGTGTGAACTGCACACGGTTTCCAGCTAAAATGTACAGGGAACAATCTGTGATCACATGTGCACTGTATATGGTGGGGTTTTCCCTGTTACTCTCTCTCTCCCTCCCCCTCTGTATCGCTCCTCTGTCTCAGTGTGAATGTGTGTGTGTGTGTGTGTGTGTGTCTGTGTGTCTTCCTCTGAACAATGAAAAATAAAAATTATGCCTGCTTTATGGTTGCAACCCATCATTTGTCGGACCTCAAAAATTCAATCGTGATGGCCATTATCAAAAAGAAACTCACTGATTCTATGGTAGGACCTACAGCTGCAGCACCGCTGCCACAGCCGGTGTGAACACACACGCAACCGAGTCGCAGCTGAGCAGCGTGTGACAGGTTACACACTAGCCCCGCAGGCAGTGTGTCCCAGGCCTTAGTCCCCATTAGAATGCAGCGGCATACGTTAAGGCAGTCCCACTCCCCCCTGCGGAGGGGAGCCCTGAAGCCTGGAATGTTTTCGTTTACAAGTTTTTGTTTCAAAATATTTCGTCTTATGACTGAATGAAAATTGGCGATATAAAAGGAAAAAAATAGTGAAGGCTCTTTGAGCTTCCTTTCAACCCTTATTAATGGCTTAAAATAGTTTAGTCCCCCTTGCGCTGGGATTCATCTCCAAACACAGCTAATTTAGCCAAGTGGCTGCTGAAGCTGGAGCACATAAACATGCGCTGTAACAGTCATGTCTTTCCTCAAGGAAAGGTAACGGGGGCAGTAAAACAAAAGAAAGCAAACCAAAGAAGAACAAATACTACCTAATTTCTTTCAAAAGAAATATCAGCACAACTAACAGTTTCAGAATGGTTAAAGCTAATGTCAGCACTTGTTTAGATTGAAAGCAGTCTGCCAGGACTTTATCAGATAATATTTGCATTTTGTAACAAATTAATCTGCATTATAGCTACAATGTCATATGACATACAGAATCTATCAACATTAACCTGCAAAGCTGAAAATTAGGAACACACAGCCCTTTGTTTCAGAAACACAGAGAGAGAGGAGCAGCAGGTCCCTCATCATCCTGAAGATGTTACAGAGGATGTGAGACAATATGAGCTCAAATTGTGGCAACTAAAACTTTTTACGAAACAATACTCAGTTTCAACTGAGAGGAACCTACCAGCAATAACAGGTGATGTGTTTAATTTTCTTTTGCTTCCACTTATCAGAAAATTGTTTTTTTTTGTTTCCACAAATAAAGCATGAGTGAAGTCTTGTTTAGTTGTCTTTTATTATGCAGTAAGTTAGTTTTTGAACCACACATTGAAAAATACTATGACATGATGAATAATCCTAAATAAAATAATATTCTCTTAAGTGGAATACTCCGGCAAACCTCATTTAAGCAATGATTGTGTTTAAGAAAGCAACTGTAGATTATGGTAGATGAGAAAGGAGAGATGAAATGAGCAGATTGAGCAACTCTAAAATCTAAGTCTTATTACCAATTTAGCTTTAAACTGATGCACAGTTTTGTATTTTTTTAACAAAAGTGATTTTAATTTGGTCTCTGAGCCCCAGAATACGAGAGAGAAATGGGGGGGTTTTGACTCCTTAAGACAGGGGTATCAAACATACGGCCCGCGGGCCGCATCCGGCCCGCCAGAAGGTCCAGCTCGGCCCGCCGGATGACTTTACTAAGTATGAAAATTACAGAAATACATACATTGCATTTCTATGAGAATATGGAGGTTTATGAGTACAAACGTTTTGTAATTTTTTTAATCGATCCAGTAATTGCTTCAAAAACAGCGTAAATGCGATGTCTGCTCCGGAGGCAGAAGCGTTCATTGCCACAGGTAGCAGCGCTCACTGCTCGCTTTGTGACGCGTTTGACGTCAAACGCGTCACAAAGCGAGGGAATCTGCAGAGGAGAGCCCAGGCAGATAAACAGTGGGCTGATGTCTCAGTTTTTGGCCTTTATGTTTCTAGTTTATTGTAGAAAGACCGTAAAATAGGGTTTATCATCCAAAAACCTCCACCAGTGATTTAAACATAGAGAAATATTGTCGTTATGTATGCCTTATTATGCTATGATTTTACTGGTCTGGCCCACTTGAGATCAACACATCCTGACTGATGGCATCCCATTCTTGCATGATCAATGCTTGGAGTTTGTCAGAATTTGTGGGTTTTTGTTTGTCCACCTGCCTCTTGAGGATTGACCACAAATGCTCAATGGGATTAAGGTCTGGGGAGTTTCCTGGCCACGGACCCAACATTTCTATGTTTTGTTCCCCGAGCCACTTAGTTATCACTTTTGCCTTCTGGCAAGGTGCTCCATCATGCTGGAAAAGGCTTGTTCATCACCAAACTGTCCTTGGAAAGTTGGAAAAAGTTGCTCTCTGAGGATATTTTGATACCATTCTTTATTCATGGCTGTGTTCTTAGGCAAAATTGTGAGTGAGCACACTCCCTTGGCTGAGAAGCAACCCCACACATGAATGGTCTCAGGAGGCTTTACTGTTGACATGACACAGGACTGATGAGGGGATTCATCAGAGAAAATTACTTTACCCCAGTCCTCAGCAGTCCAATCCCTGTACCTGTTGCAGAATATCAGTCTGTCCCTGATGTTTTTCCTGGAGAGAAGTGCCTTCTTTGCTGCCGTTCTTAACACCAGGCCATCCTCCAAAAGTCTTCGCCTCACTGTGCGTGCAGATGCAGTCACACCTGCCTGCTGCCATTCCTGAGCAAGCTCTGCACTGGTGGTGCCTCAATCCTGCAGCTGAATCAACTTTAGGAGATGATCCTGGCGCTTGCTGGACTTTCTTGGCTGCCCTAAAGCCTTCTTCACAACAATTGAACCTCCCTCCTTGAAGTTCTTCATGATCCGATAAATGGTTGATTTAGGTGCAATCTTACTAGCAGCAATATCCTTGCCTGTGAAGCCCTTTTTTGTGCAAAGCAATGATGACTGCACATGTTTCCTTGCAGGTAACCATGGTTAACAGAGGAAGAACAATGATTTCAAGCACCAACCTCCTTTTAAAGCTACCAGTCTGTTATTCTTACTCAATCAGCATGATCGAGAGATCTCCAGCCTTGTCCTCGTCAACACTCTCACCTGTGTTAACGAGAGAATGACTGACATGATGTCAGCTGGTCATTTTGTGGCAGGGCTGAAATGCAGTGGAAATGTTTTTTGGGGGATTAACCCTCGTGTTGTCCTTGGGTCAAAATGACCCGCAGCTATGTTCAACCAAGTTCTATTTTATTTCTATATTTTTATATTATTTGGGATCATTGGTCATCATTCTTTAAAGAAACCCTCACAGCCTCCTTGTCACCAATGATCCCCAAAAAATATAAAAATATAATAGAACTTGGTTGAACACAGCTGTGGGTCATTTTGACCCAAGGACAACACAAGGGTTAAGTTCATTTGCATGGCAAAGAGGGACTTTGCAATTAATTGCAATTCATCTGATCACTCTTCATAACATTCTGGAGTATATGCAAATTGCCATCATAAAAACTGCAGCAGCAGACTTTGTGAAAATTAATATTTGTGTCATTCTCAAAACTTCTGGCCAGTGATGTATAGTGACCTCAAAAGACATGCATGCTTCTTTTTGACTTCATCCCCTAGGGATGTGGAAGGCCACAGACCTGGCAGAAAGGATCAAGCATGCTTTTGGTTGACTTTAATGACCATTGCAGGGACAATTTTGACATAGACAGTGCTGCTTGAGGAAAAGCCTCAGCTGGTCTCTGAGCAGCTGGTTTGCAGGTCACTCAGCTGCTACCTTCTGGCCAGGCTCCCGGCATCATCACACTGACCTTTATAGGCAGGGCTGGGGCAGCTGGGGTGCTGTGTCTCTATAATAGCCTGTACATATGTGGCCCTTTCTTTTCTGCAATTCAGTTCAAGGGTAAGTCCATTGATCAGTTTATTGCATTGAGGAATATAAATTGTTTTTTGAAAACAGTTGGAGAACGCTTTCTGTGGCCCTAGATGGTCTTTGTCAAGTCTGAGAACATAACCGTGATGTCACCAGGATCATTGTGGCATGAGTTTGGAAATGACATGCTTGAATACACATGGGAAGCCAACAGTACACACTGGGTGTGGAGTTTGATTTTGATTTTTAATTTTTTTTTTAATTTTATACACTTTATTAATCCCCGAGGGGAAATTTCTTCACTACAGCAGGGGGGCTCTCAGGGGGGAGCTGCTGCAGCAGGCTGCCACTAGCGCGGCGCCAGGTAACCTGACCTGAGGTGCATGTTTTTGGATGATGGGAGGAAGCCGGAGAACCCGGAGAGAACCCACGCAAGCACAGGGAGAACATGCAAACTCCGCACAGAAAGGCCCAGGACCGGATTCGAACCCAGAACCTTTTTTTTTTGCTGTGAGGTGACAGTGCTAACCACTGCACCACCGTGCCGCCCTGAAAGACTTACAGGTCAGGGTGGAACTAACAGATGCTCAAGAAACAATGATATGGTTCCAGATATTTAGATATTGAGCCATATGTAACAAATACATAGATAACTGAGGCTCTGCTGCATTCTCTTTAAATCTGTCGTCATTGAATGACCAAATGTTATAGAAATATCATAACTTCCTGTTTGGGTCGAATTCATTATTTTCAAAAGTCTTGGTGAAGCCTGACTATTGATCACAGCTTCAGTCTTTGCTGTGATTATAGTCTTTAAACCTTTTTCGCATTAAGGTTTGCTCAGACACTGAACGGAGGGCGGACCAATCAGCCACCAGTGGGGGTGAAGAAGTGAGATGACACTGGAGTGATGATTACTTTCATTAATGGCAGCAGTGGTAGAGTTTTAGTTCGCAACAAACAGTAAATGGTAGTTAGTGTCAATTAGTTAAAGGCTGTTCCAAGTTTTTTAAATTAATTAATTAATTAAAACCTCAGTTCTACTCTCATTGGGAAGTAACGACTGGAAACAACCCATATATTGATTCATTGAATTGTGGTCTGGAAAAATAAGTCTTTAAGTCCACAGGATAAATGCTGGACTGTGTGTAGATACTTTTGTAGCACAATCTGACACATCTTGGCCATTGATTTATTCAGTCTAATAATAATAAAATATCTGCATGACTTTCATCTAGTTCTATTCATTGTGTAGGGAATCAACAGGACATCAACCAGCTGAGCGAAAGAATACTTACATCTATGTGCTTTGCTGCAGGAGAACTCAGTGCTCTATGTATGTATATAAAAAAATCATAGAGGTGTAAGGAAGCTTGTCGAAGCTTTTTTATCCCATCATCAGAGTGAAAGTTGCCATCACTGACTATGTAGCTATCCTTACATCCTCCATCTGCTTTTCTGAGACTTTTTGTTTTTCACAGCTCGTGCACAGTTTCTCCTTCACCATACAGTGAGAGAATGAGTGACACAAAGAGTGTGCCGGGTAGAAAAAAAGACAGATTCAGAAAGCAAAAAAATAAGACTATGAAAGAATGACAAATTGAGACATAGGAAGAGGCAGACAGGCTGTCTGACATGCAAATATTCCCCAACGGAAGTAGCTGTCCTTTATGATAGTGATCCTGTCATTTGAGCAAGAGCCTGAACAGAAGAGGTTGGCGTACAACAGAAGAGGACAGTTTATCCTGTTGGGCAGAGCAAAGGGACTGCTGACACATTCAGCGGCAAACAGAGCCTTATCCCTTGAAAGAGAATATGCATTAGCATGCGTTAGCTACTATCACCAATTGTAATTGCATACAATTTGGAAAATGTCACTGTCTGTCACAGGGAGAGATATGATTATGGTCAAATGATCTGTTTGTTAGTGTAAAAAGAATGTAAATCAAGCAGCTCTATCAAGTCAAAATGACAAATATTCACAGCCTTCAGCTTCTCAAATGCAAATATCTGGTTCTTTTTTATATCATTTAAAATTTAATATCAAGGCTTTTCTTTTTTTGTGTGTGCACATTTTAAGCATCTATTGCAGACAGAGCAGCTAGAAAAAGGGACGTAATAAATCATTTCCAATTTATGTTTTTTTCTATTGATTCCTCATTCCTCAAAGCTAACCCACAAATAAACATAAGACTGGCCAGGATAATGTATCAATCCCACAGGTGATGACCAGTTTCAATAATTCCCCCCTAATCCCTGAAACATATACCTACCCTTTCAGTTTGGCATGGCGGATAGCATTAATAGAACAATGTCGATGATCCTCTTCTGCTGTTAAAGAGAAGAATTCTGTCCCAAAGCTGCAAATTGTGCACGTTTTCTAATAAAGGTCATCTTTAGCCTACAATCATCTTTACAATAGGATGTTTCAAACCAAATTGCAACTTTTTTTTCTTTTGTGAATGGAATGTGCCTCCGTACAGTCCAAGAGAGAGAGCAGTGTTGGTGCTGAAAAAGAGACGTTTTCACACTGGCCTCAGGAGTAAAATATAATTCTACTGTGTTTTACATCATTTGAGGTTGACTGGCGCTCTTCTTTTGCAGTTAAATGACACTCGAGTGGAGAAGACACATCACAAGCTGGTTATCTTGATTAAACACAGCTCCTTTAAATGCATATTGAGTCACAATTTCTATTGCTGATTTTCTTGACATTCTTTTAAGATATTACTAAATTTAAATGTTGAAAATCGTTCTGTCTGTATTAATCATCAAATAGATTTTTGTTCTTAATGTTGCCAATTTTGCATGTGACAAGTTTCCAATTTACTAAAGATCTAGGATCTGGATTAAATTAGCCTACTGCTTCATAAAGTGGGGGACTGCCTTATATACACCGAGAAATATATAACCACCCCAATCAGCACAGAGAAGCAGTGAAATACCTGGAGGAAATCTATATTTGTTCTTCATTTTTCTAAATACAATTACACCTTAAGCAGTGATTGATGTACCAAATGATACTTTGTCAGGTTTTCATGTCTTTGAAAATCTGAACAAATGTAATAGTGCTTATTTGGAATAAATACAAGATTGGATTTCTCTCTGATAAATATGGTACATTTAACAGTTTCGATTAATTAATTATTTCTTGATATCAAAAATATTTGCTCCCATGTTTAAATTTCAGTTTGACTCAAATCAGTAGACCTTTGCTTCAGGTGACACCTGCTATTTGTAGCATTTTGCAGCATCTCTTGGCAAACAAAGAGGTTTATTTCAACTGAAGTTGCAAGATGTGTGTCAAACCCCAAGGACTGTTGCTCTTTTCTTTCCTGATATCCTCTTTCTTATAGCAGCCAGTGTGAAAATGTGAAATTCAAAGCTTATCTGAAAACTCCCTGATGTATTCCATCCAGACTCTGACAAAACTAAGACAAGGTCTTGCAGTTTCTTTTCTCCCCTTTGCAGTGCACGTAATCTGAAAGGTAACCAGCATGCAAATAATTATAGAAGACACGACAAGTACGTTTTTAATTTATTACTGCTAGACTTTTGCACTTATCAGAAGGATAAGGCTTGAACAGACTCTGAAACATCAATAAAAAAGAGTGTGCATTCTTAATTTTAAGGTCAGAGACAGTGCAGCTTCTGTTGGATCCCCGTATGACTGGATCACGTGGCTGTATGAGTCTGGATAAGAGCAAGATGATGAACTTCATGTTTGTCTGAAATGTTTAATAGCCCTAGCCCACAAAAAGTTGGATGGGAGCTCTAAATCTGACAAACACTTCACTCTGAGGTATCGAACTCTCAAGATTGATAATGATATAGACAGACTATAAAAAGTCAAATCAGTTCATGGAGCGCAGAAAGAAATATGGCTTCTCCTTCGTGTTCCTCTGCTCATGATCAAATACATATAACCGGGATTTAGAAGTAGAAGTTTAAATATACTGTATGTGCGGGAAATAGATCCCGATAAATTAAATATTGTGCTGTGGCAGTGCTGCTATATTTGAAAATTTGGACAGCGAGGGGTGTACTTTCACCATTTCTCAGAGCGGTGTGCTGCTGAGGTGTCAAAGGATGTTGGGAAAATAAAGTAAGTACAACAGAATGCTCTATTTTGCCAGAAGTGTCTGCTGTTGTCAACAGTGGATACATTTATGAATAAACCTATATTAACAAGTGATTTCCATCCATCCATCCATCCATCATCTTCCGCTTAACTGGGGTCAGGTTGTAGTGGCAGCAGGCCAAGCAAGCCACCTCAGTGGACTCCTTTCGACGCAAAATAGTAGCACCTCAACTCCAAGTTCTCTCCTGATACCGGTACCGCTCAGCTGCTTCTGAAGACCCATGAGCCTGAAAGGCCTCCTTTTTCAGCTTCCCTCAGCCCCGGTGTCCACTACCGGGTTCTCGGGTTGCCACCACGACAGGCACCGATGACCTTCCGACCACAACTCTTAGCGGCCGCGTCCACAATAGAGGCTTTGAACATGGTCCACTCGGACTCCATGTCCCCAACCTCCCTCGTGTGAGAAGTTCTTCCAGAGATGAGACTTGAAGACCTCCCAGACAGGTTCCTCCGCCAGACGTTCCCAGTGTTTGGGCTTGCTAGGTCTTTCCAGCCTACTCCCCCACCATCTGATCCAACTCACCACCAGGTGGTGATCAGTTCACAGCTCTGCTCCTCTCTTCACCCGAGTGTCCAAGACATACGGCCGCAGATCAGATGATACGACTACAAAGTCGATCATTGATCTCCGGCCTAAGGTGTTCTGATACCAGGCACACTTATGAGCCACCTTATGCTCGAACATGGTGTTTGTTATGGCCAAACCGTGGCTAACACAGAAGTCCAATAACAAAACACCACTCGGGTTCAGATCGGGCAGGCCATTCCTCCCAATCACCCCCTGCTAGGTTTCTCCGTCGTTGCCCACATGAGCGTTGAAGTCTCCCAGGAGAACTATGGCGGCGTCCTTTCCAGGACTCCCCCCACCAACTCCAAGAAGGCCAGATACTCCGAACTGCTGTTCAGTGCATAAGCACAAATAGCAGTCAGATACATGGAGGCGACCCTCTCCAGGGAGAACTCCAACACATCGGCGCTCAGCCGGGGGATCCTGAGTAGGATCCGCTTAACCTAGGACCTAGGTCTGGCGCCGGGAGGGTTCCCCGGTTTTCCTGATCCGGGTGATATGACCTCAGACTGCTATTCATCTGGGTTTTGTGAACCGCTCTTAGTCTGGGCTCTCACCTGAGACCAGTTTGCCTTGCGAGACCCTACCAGGGGCTGATGCACCGGACAAAATAGCTCCCAGGATCACTGAGCCACTCAATCCCCTCCACCAGGTTAAGGTGGCGATTCGCGGAGAAGTAATGTGATTTTTTTTTTTTTTTTTTTTTTTTTTTTTTTTTTAGCAAAATACAGCAATATCTTGGTTCATTGGTGTATGATATACTTATCCAAATCCAGATTTTTTTTGTAATTGTTGGTTCAGGATTACAGATGCTTGTGAAATGTGAATGCTACATGTATGCCACCAGAGCTCGTGATCCTTATGTTATATAGGAAACGGTTTAATGATTTTTCCTGATTTGTTGTATTGTATGACTGACTTACAGTCATTCTGACTTACAAATGTCTTCATGACCAGGCTCCATTTTACCTCAGAGATCGTATTGAACCATATCACCCTGACAGAGCACTTCGCTCTCGGAATACTGGCCTGCTTGTTAATCCCAGAGTTTCCAAAAGTAGAATGGGAGGCAGAGCCTTCAGTCTTCAGGCTCCTCTCCTGTGGAACCAGCTCCCAGTTTGGGCTTGAGGGGCAGAAACCCTCTCCAGCTTTAAGGTTAGACTTCAAACGTTACTTTTTGATAAAGCTTATAGTTAGGACTGGCTCAGGTGGCCCTGAACCAACCCTTAGTTATGCTGTTATAGGCCGAGACTGCTGGGGGATCTCGTTGTGCGCTGAGCTTATTTCCTCTCACTCTTTAACTCTCTATACACTCACATGCCACCATTACATCAGTTACACTGTAACTTCATGCTTATTCTCTCCCATAGGTTCTTCTTATTGTCTGTTGCCTCTCCATACAGTTCCCTCGCTCGCGTAGTTTCTCTTCTTTCTTTTGCAGATGTCCTGTCATGGAGCTGCATGTCTCTGCCCTGCGCTTGTCGTTTCCACCAACAGTTCTTCTCTTGTATCTCTATGCTGTCCTTTTCTCTCTCTGCTCTCCTCTCACCCCAACTGGTCGAGACAGATGGCTGCCCACCTCTGAGCCTGGTTCTGTCGGAGGTTTCTTCCTGTTAAGAGGGAGTTTTTCCTTCCCTCTGTTGGAGGTTTTTCTCCCTTAAAGAGGAGTTTTGCCCTCCTAGTTTACGTGGGAATTGTTGAATTGCTGGGTTGCTCTGTATAATGCTGTTCTAACTAATAAGTTCTAAGTGCTGGAAGGAATGTAATGTGTTAAGTGCCATGAAATAACCTGTGTTGTGATTTGGCGCGATATAAATAAAATTGAATTGAATTGAATATTTTTCTTGGCTAATGCATTTTGCCTTGTGGACACATTTTGTTCCCTATGTATCTATCTAGCCTTGGAGTTTGACAGTTAGCACAACTGTTGTGGAGTGACTCTAAAGGGCAGTGTTGGGAATGTATTGTTTATATTCTCCTCCTCATAGAAAGGTGCCATTGCAGATTGCAGTTACAGATATTTATGTTCCTCACAGAATGAACTGTAATAACTTGGTGAATTCCAGCCTGATAGCATGGCTGTATACTCTCAATTCATAACACAGGGTTGTTATTTATATCTGCTAGTACATGACTTTTTCAGTTTGTTTTCAATTACAGCTTCTCACCTTTTCTTTCATTTATTTGTTTTTACTGTAGGAGGTATGGGATATACTTTGCTTGCTCAATGCATCGCTGAGAAACTTCAAACAATACCCAAAGAATCAAAAGAAGTATTTAGATATTAGCAAAGTCAAATTCTCCTCCTCCTCAAAAAATGGAAAACATGAAGGCAAAGTGGGAGTGAGTAATAAGTGGAAACAAAATGGCCTTTCATTCTGAATGTCAGGCCCTGAGCCACGGGACCATCACTTCTTAGTATCTGCAACACTACACTCCCCTGCTTTTATCAGTCTCTCTAAACACCACTAGCACACCGCTTCTTACCTTCGTCCAAAAGAGCAATATTTCTTGTCACAGTGAAATAAAGTTTAGAATGGATTATTTACCTCCCTGCCAAAACTACTTAAAGCTAAAGAACAAGTCGGATAGAGAGGATGGACTCGGGAGAAGGATAGTGCAAGAAATAAGTGGGAAAACACAGAGAAATTGGCATGCAAGCATTTGTCCATGGTCGGCCAAAGATCAGTGAATCGATAGGCTGATGGAGGGCTGACAGAATGACAGCTTCATGTTGATCGCTGAAGGACATCTAGGAGAAGCAAGAAAGAGAGAGAACAGGTTGGGGAGAGAGAGAGGGAGAGGCTGACAGCCAGCAGTAATGAATGATAATTGTTCATCAAGTGGACGCGCTGGGTATTTGGAGGTGAACATTCACCCCAGTCACTCCTTCAGCCCTCTACACATCAAGAGTCAAGCTTGTCAGCACACACACACACACACACACACACACACACACACACACACACACACACACACACACACACACACACTTATTGTAGACTCTTGGAAGTCTGAGACCACACACGCACACACGCGCATACACACACACACACACACACACACACACACACACACACACACACACACACACAGTGGCATCTAATTACGAATATGCAGTCAAATATGTGCAATGGCCTCAGCCTGCCCAAACATAAGCTCTACTGTGTAGAATGTACATTGGTGAGTTTTTAACATGAATATTAGATTTATTTAGACATTAGGGGCCTGATTTACTAAAGGTTTGCATGTGTAAAGTCACGTGCAAATGCCACACCACACTCAAAAAAATGTCCAAGCTGATTTACTAACGACATGCAGTGAGGATTGCATCTTTCAAATGTACAATTTAACACTCGTCCATTTTGCGTGTTTGCCTGCATACATATGTAATATTGGGTGTTTCTACCTGAAGGTGCAAAATACTGGGAGGGAAACATGCAAATAGAACAATTTAGCACCCGCAATGATATTTACTAAACCTGAAAGTAGAAACAGGAGAAGTGATTGAGTGTTTATTTTAGTACGACTGAAAGGAACGTGTTAATCAGATGCGCACATCTGGAAGAGACGGCTGCTCTTATTGGTGAGAAGGAGACGCAGAGAAACTAAAGAATACGTAGAGAACGTGGTTTTACACCCGTGGAAACATTTTTGAGATGTCATAGGGAAAAATTATTCAGACATATCGTTTGTCCAATGAAGACATTTCTGAGTTATTGAATGAACTAAATGATGATTGACAGCCAACAACAAGGAGGAGCCACGTAATATCAGCAATTAGAAAACTTCTTCCGACTCAGCATCGTCCTGCCTCTGGGTCGTTCCAGTGTGTTGCTGCTTGGATATCCCACCAGTCCCGTTATTCAGGTGTGTTCTCATAGGTGCTGAATGTGTCCTGCATTGTTTGCTGACATTTTATTATGAAGCCTTTTTTTCACCTTTTTGTTTTTGTCATGGTATTGAATTTCTTGCTGATAATCTCCTATATAGCATGTTGTTATTGTTATATTTATATTTCTTAATTTCAATGGGATCATTTCCATTTCTGTTTTCCATTGGTGGAATCACTTTCACACACGCAAACCCCTCATTTAAATACAGCGATTTACACCTGATTTCAATGACGCAATTACTCAGTAAATCACCTGCAAACAGGTGCACAAAAAATTAGCACATTTTTGGAAGGAACATGCAATTTAGTACCCTTTATTGGAGATCTTAGTATAGCATAAATATATAAACATCGAGATATTTGCATGGACTCCTGGTACTATAACAAATAATTAGATCATTTGAAAGCCAGTTAAGACCAAAGATGCGCAACTGGCAACTATTTTCAACTCGCTAATGTGCAAGACTCTGAAACCTGCCAGTTTAAACCAAAGCAACATCACCACAGCAACAACTCTCTGTACTTCTGTTTTAACTGCCAGTTTATATTCAGATAATATTCTGAACAACAAAACAGCTACATTTATATATATATATATAAAAGGCAAGCTAATGTAATGTTTTTGGGTGCTGTAATTGTAATGTTAACATTCGTCAGATATCATTCCTGTTGCTATCAAAATAAAAGAGTAAATCCCAGGATTAATGACGTCATGGATTTGGCTTCTAACTCTCTTCATCAACAATATTTTAGTGTCCAAGGTGGATGAATCAGTTTCTGAATGATCAGAGAAAAGGGAGCTGTGCTACAGATAATGCTCAATGAGCAGAAACAAGAGTATGGTTCTGTTCAAACAGCTACTAAATCAAGAGCTAAAAATAACACTGACTGTCTCTGTATTTAAACTGGAATAAAAAGCTCTGCTATGGTTAATTACTTCTTTTTTTTTAAGGCAAGACTTTTATTATGTTCTGAAAACAACCTTTTTCCACTTTTTAAGACAAATGTAAAAAAAATATCAACAGCAAGACTGATGAGACCGATGGTCCTATCCCCTCTGACAGTGGTTGGAAGTGGGTGTATGGACTCTAGCCATCTCTGTCGATACAGCTGTCTTCATTAACCTTCATTTGTGTTTAATTTGTCGATGAATTGATCATTAAATCATGAGTTTGTTTGCAGGCTAAAGCTTAGTAATGTGTGCTGGTTAAGATGATATTAATGAGCCATAATCACGTTTCACACCACTTTCAACATCTGACAACAAAACCAAAAAAACACGTAAATGAAAACACCTATATCCTGAATTTGGTTGCATAAAACATAGTATACGTGATGACAGAAAGCAGGAAGTGGGACTCAACATACCAAAAAAAAAGAAAGACCATCTCCCTCCCTCCTTCTCTTACTGTGTTTCTCTTGAATTGCAAACACAGACAACTAGTTTCCTTCTGTCACTTGTTACAGGCGTTAATACACAGTACATTCACCAATAAGTATGTGTTTCAGGGATGCAAATAAAACTGGTGTGTAATGGAGGCAAATGAGCAGATCAGGAGTCCAGGAGGGGTTTCAGGTGAAGCTTCATTTACTTTTTACATTTTAAAAAAAACACCACAAGACAGGTTCACCATCACCTACCAGTCACCATACACAAACAAACTGAGCTCCTTATGTACACCTGATTATTCGAATTAGCTCAGACATACAATCTACAGGTAAGTATATATCAACAATTAATATGTACAATATTTAGATGAATCCACTAACCCAAAGATATGAACAATATTTTACAAATATTTACGGTCCCGATTAATATAGGAAACAATCAATACATAATTTACATAAATAAACAAAGCAACACATGTCTCGACTTCCCCCTACCTGCTTCCTGTGGTTGGTACTTCCCGTAACTATAAATGGGTGCTCGAGCCCCCGGGGAACTATTTTGCCCGAACACCTTGGGAAGAGGAAACAGGTAGAGGTGAGTTATTGCAATATTTAAACCAAGTTTTATCTTTAGTTTAGCAATCTGCTGTTCTGCCACATAACTAATTACATATTATCGCAATCAGTCTGTTCAATTAGTCACTCACTGCACATGGCTATTTATTTGTTCCCAAGGAGAACAAAAGGAACAACCCAGTGTCCCAGTGGTGCACATGGTTCCAAGCAGCTACACTTTAACAATAAATACATTTAATAAAATGGTGTGTGTTCTTTGTTTGGCAATTTTATCACACCACATCTCATAAAAAATACTGTCCGCAGCATATGCGTCATTATATTGGGCCATCTCCTTTTTTTTAAAAATAAGAAATTACCACAGCAGGATGCAATCAGTTGGCAGCACAAAGCTTTGCTGAGCAGGTATGCTTTTCAGCTTGGTCAATGTTTGTTAAGACCAGAATGTGTTGTGGAGCAGCTTCAGAAGACTCCTTTTAGATCAACGAGAGAACTCCCACCATGCAGGGTTGATTAAAACCTTAAATGCAATCTCAGGTGCAGACATGCACATGAAAAATCTGCTTGCGTGACAGGGTGTTCTCAATTAAATAGTTGCTTTGCTTGCTCTTAAACAGATAAGTGTCTCAAACTCAACAGTCATCACAAATTGCGGTCAAATATACCATATCTATAACATGGAGTTAAAGTGTATTTCACTCATTCGCTCACTATTGCTACCTTTTAACACACAGGAGAAAGCACAATTATAAAATGACCTGGTATGTCCAGACTTTTTTTTTTAAGTTACATCACCTTAATGTTTCATATTCATTCAGTTTATATAATTACAGTTAACAACGTAACATAATTTTGATTCTGTTCTCCTTCTTAGTTCGATTATTTTCTACTTTCTGTAAATCAAGGATTTAGTGCTCTCTGTGCAAGATCTGCAGCACATTTGTGAAGTCTGAAACACATTAAAACAGAATTCTGCATTGTCAGGAAATAGTAAATATTTTGAAAATTACCACAGAAGTGATTTTCAAGATATTTTTCTCACAATATGGCACATTTGTTTACTGTCAGTCCAAAGTAAATAATCCTGAAACTTCCTCAGCCAGGAAGGCGTGCAGAAAGGTGAATCTGCCTGACAGATTGAAGCTAGAGTTGGTGGTTTGTGTGGGGTGGAGTTGGCTCTTTGACTCTGCTTGTCTATCTGTAAAAAGCCAGAGCATGCCACTGAACCATTGCAGTGCTAGGCGACCTCTTCGATGAATATGCCCAGTTCAGCAACTTTAAAAAATGATGGAAGGTAACATACAGTCACCCCAGGGTAAAAATGGTTAATATCAGCGAGAAACATATGTATGTCACTTCAGAGATCCATCTGATGATGAATCAGTAAGCATATACCAGCAGCATGGCTCAAGGTGTGGCAGTGTGGGCCTAATGTCAAACTATCAGATTGCCATGAAATGTTTTCCAGACAATTTGTGGCGTGAGGCCGACCAATGGACACTTTAGCTGTTTTCTCTTATTATCATTTCATAAGAAACAGTAGACAATTGGGTTATGTTATTGAATATTTGATGGTAGCATAAATTCAGCATGTTATTCATAAATAAGATGTTCACATACTTACAGGTTTAACTGAATCGTTGTTTTTGCTGATGCTGTTCCATCAACAGGCTCTGCTGTGAGTGGTGCTAACGTTAGTTGTATTGCTCCCAGCCTGTATTTCAAACTGGTTGGGTAGGATTTGACTTTTAAAGCACTGCTGTTTCATCATCTGACTCTGTTTGTGTTTTCTTTGTGCCCTTTTGGACTCAGGTCAACATTCTTGTTAGGTTACTGTGACATTATTCTGACTCGTGACCAACAGAGAAATGTAGGCAGGTACGACTGTTAATAAGTGACCATTACGTAGGGTAATGTAGTTTATTAAGGGAAATTATGAATTGCTTAGTAACATGACAGGGGGATGGCAGAAAAGAGTATTGGCTGCTTTTGAGACGTGCCACTTCACAAGAAAAAGTCACATTACAACAACTAAAATGTGTACTGGTAAGTACCAAACTATATTTACTGAACTAAACCCTTCATTCCAATTTTAAGAGGTGGGGGAACTTATCAGAGAGAGACAAAAAAGGAAAGTAAGAGGAAAGCAGAGGGATGGACGTAATAGAAGCAGATCAATAAATGGTGAGAGAAGTGATAGAAGAGGAAGATGTCCAGTGGGCACAAAATTGCAAGGGAGGGAGAAGGAAAGAGTCACAATTCAAGCTTAACCCTCGTGTTGTCCTCGGGTCAAAATGACCCGCAGCTGTGTTTAACCAAGTTCTATTTTATTTCTATATTTTTGGGGATTTTTTTTTTTTGGTTTAAAGAAACCCTCACAGCATCCTTGTCACCAATGATCCCAAAAAATATGAAAATATAGAAATAAAATAGAACTTGGTTGAACACAGCTGCGGGTCATTTTGACCCAAGGACAACACGAGGGTTAAAGGGAGGACTGGAGATACTAAGACTGTGAACAGCACCACTGAGAGCTACTACTGCCAGTAACGAGGGAGCGAGCAGAAGATGGGAGTGCAGAGGGAAGTGACTCACCATTTTCACATCTGTAGAACAGGGAGCAGAGAGGAGGCTTAAACTACAACCTTAAAAATAAAGAAATAAAGAGCAGAGGAGTATGAGCTGCTTCAGGCTGTTGCATGTGTAGTGGAGAGGACAAGACTTCTGTTAATGGTTACAGCTCATTTTGAAGCTCAGAAGAAAAAGGTCGGAAAAAAGCTTTGCAGTGTCTCTGAGGATTTTTATGCGAGTAGGGAATGGAGAAGTTTGTACTCTCACAGGATGTTTGGTCAGTGCTTGATGGTGGGGGATGCAGTGTCTTCATCAAAACCTGGCGACAGGATGTAAAATTATAGCGGACATGCACAAACACAAATAATTAGCACCATCATCCTCCTGCATGCATAGAAAAATGGTGACATTATAACTTTTTATCAACCACAGTTACAATCATTTTGAGGCAGATTTTTTAAACCGAAGCTTCTGAATTAATTTAAATGTTTAAAGACAAAATTAAACAAACTATTATTGTGACAATCATCTTGAATGGCAGTAAAATAGTTCCATATGCAACATATTAAGTTGCTCTTGTATTAGGAGGTTACAGCATGATGGAAAAGATTATAGTACCAGCAACCAACATGTACCTCCTTCAGTACTGTCTCCTCAGCCGAAACCATGTTTGTACAGATCTTACATGAATAAAACATTAAACACAAGACTGTATATTCTTTAGAATTAGATATTTAAAGGCTTCATTAGCAGAAAAACTTACATTGGAGACTTTAGAAAACGACAAGCTGCAAGTTGAAGGTTACCAGCAGGGAATTGGCTGACATATGGCTGCCTGCTCCACCATAGACACCAGTGGTCAGCAACCAGCAGTGTGGCCAAAGTCCTGCTGCTGATGGAAACACTCCTCATGCATACGCAGCAAGTTCAAATAGATTTATCAAGCTGTCTCTGTATGCAGTGCATCCTCCTCTTTGTGAAGCTGCTGTGTCAAGGAAGGTCCTGAGAACAAGTAATTAAGAAAAAAACATCTGAGGTCACATTCAGACTGTAAATCTACTACTGTAAGGTTTGAAATTGCAATACAGGTACAATAACATACAGTATTATCATTTGTCCAAAGAGCCACCTCATACCACATCATAGAGATGCAGAGTTGCATCAGTGGAGGATTATAATGTACTGTATACTGTACATGCAGCTTCTAGTAGTTCCGAGCAGGTGATTTTGATGCATGGTTTTTTCAGTGCTTTTTGAAACATTAACACACAGAAGTAGAGACAAAAGGAACATTATATTGTGAAGAATGGGGTAGGAGGGTGTGGTGTGGTAACTTGAGTTTGTGGATGTGGAAAGTGATGGTTTTGTGTGTGTTGGTTTTATTTTAACAGCCTAAAACAGGTTGAACTTGTGGGTAACCTGTGTGTGACGACCTTGTTTTGTAAGTTGTAAGTGGAGTTTAGAGAGGGAGAGGTAAGGTTACTGCCAACAGAGGTGACTATAGAATTGTTAGTACTCCTAAAGTGCGTAGATTCTTCAAATATTGTGTGTTGTATTTGCTGACCAAAAAGGGAGAAGTAAAGTGCCATTCATTGGAAGTTACAACGGCCTCTCTACTGTTCCTTGTCACTGCAGAGTGGTCCAAAAGGTGAAAGCTTGTCACCAGCCACGAGCCAAGCTAAACTAAAGACTCAAAACCAGATGTCTCCCAACTGTGGTTAGGAGTCATGGATCTGAAAGGGTAAAAAATGTTGGCCCCTCTCCCAAATGCATCATTCTTCCATGCCCTAGAAGAACACGTTGAAGCGTTTTCTGATCCGACCTCCCTTTCAGCAGCTCAACACCGTTTTGATGTGCCTTGAAAACCGTTACACATCACAAATCAGGACAATACTATCAGTTTTATGGCGTGATCACTCTATGCTTACACCACCTGGTTTCAGGAAAAGGTTACAGTTCAAGATAAAATGACAACTTTGTTAATGATTGGTTAGAGCTACTGTCAATACAAACAATTTGTCACAACTCCATCAGGAAAAGATATGTACAGCGTCCCATGCCAGGCGCTGTAGTCGCTACACACGGTGTCAAGTGAAATAAATGAGGTCTAAGTCCATCAGTTGTAACAAAAAGTTGGTCAAATGAACCACTGCTCTTACATATCCTTAAACTTCACTCATGAGGGAAACAAGCAAAATCCAAACTTGATTAAATGAATTGCCTTTTTAAAAAAAAAAAAAAACATTTTGAGCACACTTTTGTAACTGGTTCACTTCTATCTGATAGAGACCTTGTGTTTGAGGAGCATCTGTTCTGATCTGAACTACCTTTCTTCAAAACCCATCTATATTTCTAGCACTGAAAAGATACACAGCAAGTGAGACTGGTGAGAGGCATTTGGAGAGTATGAGATGGAGGCAAAAAGAAGAAGTGGCAGAAAGAAGTGTGACAGAGCTTAGACTGGAGAGGAATCAGCGATGTGTGAAAGCATATTCTACAATCAGGGCTGTGCTTTGTGATTCAAAGAGAGAGGAGGCAGCAAAGGCGAGAAGAAAAGAGCAGAATGTGTGAGTGATTTTCTGAAAGCAAGGAAAGCATCTGAGAGTTTATCCAAGGTCAGATATGTAACCCCTGAGCTGGTGCGGAAGTCACCACCTGATGGTGGGCTCTTTGTTCTGCCACTTGGCTTCTGACAAGCACGGGCCTGCTGTGTGTGCGCCAATGTGTGTGTGTGTGTGTGTGTGTGTGTGTGTGTGTGTGTGTGTGTGTGTGTGTGTGTGTGTGTGTGTGTGTGTTTTGTCCTGAGGGACTCACACTCACACACATGAAGGAAAAAAGCTTAAGCCTGACAGAAAAGAAATATAACACTTTAAAACCAAAAGAAAAAAAAAATCATGAATACTGAAACAAAAAATGTGAGAGCACAACTATTAAGAAAATAAGCTACACAATGAATGAGTCCAAATGCTAAAATACATTTAACAAAAAAATATATTTTTTAAATTCTATTGTGCTAAAGTGAATGATGGAGTTGGGTTGAACTCATATATTGTTGCTTTTTCAGTAATAACATATGGATATCTAGCAGAGCACTGGAGAGTAAAATTAGTATGTTTAATCTGCGCAAAAAATAAAAAGTTGGAGTCTTGTTACTGTAAGGTTGCCAGGTTTGATAGTCAGGAGGGAGCCGGGAGACTGTGCCCGGCCAAGAAATAGCTCTGGGACATACCTCTCGCAGCTGAGACCGTTAGATTCTGCAGGGTTTTTACAAATGAGATACAACACATTAATTATTGAGGATTAGAGGTGCAGCTAAGTGAACTTTAATATCTTTGAACAGAGCCAGGCTAACTGTTTTTGCATGCACCCAGTTTGTATGCTAAGCTACTGTAGGCCACCTATCTCGAGCGCCATATTTAGTGAACAGACTTGCAGCAAGAATAAAAAAAAAACAACCAAGAGCACAATGACTACATTTAGGAGCAGCCTACATTTTGCAGTGATGAGTTTTGTCAGTCTAATGAACATTAACAAATATTGTCAGTATAAGTATGCATATATAAACCAGGTATAATAACCATGCAATTTCATACCTCAACAAAATCTATTACATTGGCTTTATTTTTTTCAAGTAGTGATTCTTAAAAAATTCTGACCATTCAGGTTATTCTTCAACGGAAGTACCTGATTTGCAAAAACAATGCTTTCCACTTGTGATATATACATACTGTGCATGTCCAGACATCACCAACTTATCTGCATGGGTTGCTATGGCAATTATATAGGTGTCGCTATACTGGTGACGTGGCTTTCAATCATGTAAGGGCCAGCAGAAAATTGATTTTGCTGTCTGTCCACAGACTCTTGTTCTCATTGCCTGTTGGCTGTTATAGGCCGAGGCTGCTGGGGGACCTCGTTACATGCTGAGCTTCTTTTCTTTCCTCCTACTCTTTAACTGACTCATACCTCACCATCCTTTTCTCTCCCATAGCTTTTATTTATTGTCTGTTGTCTCCATTCAGTTCCCTCGCTCACGTAGTTTCTCTTCTTTCTTTTTCAGATGTCCCGTCATGGAGCTGCATGTCTCGGCCCTGCGCTTGTCGTCTCCAACAGTTCTTCTCTTCTATCTCTATGCTGTCCTTTTCTCTCTCTCTGCTCTCCTCTCACCCCAACCGGTCGAGGCAGACCCAGGCCCACCCCTGAGCCTGGTTCTGTCGGAGGTTTCTTCCTGTTAAGAGGGAGTTTTTTCTTCCCTCTGTTGGAGGTTTTTCTCCCTTAAAGATGAGTTTTTTTTCTCTCCTAGCTTATGTGGGAATTGTTAAATTGTTGGGTTTCTCTGTATAATATTGTAACATCTTGCTGTAAGGACGTTAATGTGTTAAGTGCCATAAAATAACCTATGTTGTGATTTGGTGCTATATAAATACAATTGAATTTAATTTAATTTAATTGTCCTCTATAGCACTAAAAAGTACAATATCTGATAGTGCTCTGCTAGGTAGCAGAGATTCTGCTCACTCCATCCCTCTTACAATGACAAAGTCATTGTATATTGCGCTTCAAGTGATCTGATCTGAGCCACCAGAGTATCTGGAGTGAGACACATCTGTAGAAATTGGGACTGGAATCGCATTTCACACCACCTCCAAATGTGGTTTAGATCAGATTTACAAAAATCTTTCAAAAATAAATCCAAATACAATCTGAAAATGACAAAACACTAATTTAGTCTTACAGTCTAAACAAAGCATAAGTGTCTTGAAGTAATTTGGGTGCATCATTTCGCACTCAAATCAACAGGAATGCTTTGGTACATCTACATTATAAACATAAACAAGCACCCAGCAAACCAGTATAACACGTGTAAAAGTTTAAATGACATATAGGTCTACATGTGTCCACTTTGTTCTGAAAAACCCAGAGCCAAAGTTTATGAATAAACGTGAAGGGATCTGAATAGACTCAAGCATGTGGCATGACTTTGTGCATCAAAGTCAGGTAGGGGAAAATGTGTACATTGAAGTAAGAAGAATGTAAAGTCAGCCTCACCTTTGTTTGGTTTATTCTTGGTGTCACTACCTCTACCTACCTGCGGTCCCTTGTGTGTGTGTGTCTCCCTCTGTCTTTGTCAGTCCCTGTTTCACTCCTTGCACCACTAGAGTTCCTCAGTCTGTCTATATCTGTCTCTCACTCCATGACTTGTGCTGTGTTCCAAATGGTGTGCTTACATACTAACACTCACTATTTTGAGTGCCTAAGTTCACTCTGACCAGTATGCAAACATGCGGTGCACTATAAGTGCCCAGATGATGCACTCAAAACGGCCCAAACATATAGTGTGAAACGCTGGATACTTTCCACACTCAACAGTCGTCATTATGGATAAATTGAGGAAAGGGAGAGACCATCAATGTAAAGCATTATCAAATGAAGGGGTTTTAGGAATCTGAACACTCCACAAAAGCAGTTAATTTCCCATGATGCTGTTGTTGGACAGAGGGCATTAGTATTTCAATTGTGTGCTTTAAAAAGAGGGAACAACAAGCTATGATTCTGGATCAAGTAATAAAAGCCAACAGAGATTTTTGCAGATGATGCATTCAAATGTTGCGGTTATCTCCGCTCAGTGCAGAATGACAGTTTGTGGTTTGAGACAACATGACCCTGTCATACTTCAATTACAACACAAGTAAGAGTACTAAGAAGTATGAGCACTATTTGTTTGTGTACTAAGGGAAGTGTGTCATTTGTAACACAGCCTTGATCTCCTGCCTACCCCGTCTCACCTCCCCTTTTCCCTGTCCTCCAATCTGCCCCAGCTGTGGCAATTCTTTAATCTGTCAGCTACTAAATCTTTGCAAGGTTAAAAGTCAGAACAAAGTCAAAGTTCAGGTACCCCTTTTAAAAAATAATGCATGCAGGTAATATTGGGTAATGATTCCATGGGTCAGTT
Source organism: Embiotoca jacksoni (assembly GCF_022577435.1). Classification (NCBI taxonomy): domain Eukaryota; kingdom Metazoa; phylum Chordata; class Actinopteri; family Embiotocidae; genus Embiotoca; species Embiotoca jacksoni. Next base: position 584,608 of record NW_027185383.1, on the reverse strand, counting down.
TCAAATCGGGTGCAAACTTTTGGACGCATGAAGTCCTCTAAAATCAGATCTTGGTCAAAATCGTTCAAATTGCATTACTTTCAGGTTTTTTCTCTTTTAAGTAAAACATTGAAGTGGCCAATCAAATCTTGATTCTTTATGTAAAAGTAGCATTGTCTCATTTTTGGATATTTTTTTCTTCATCTCAAGGGTCAGAAAGCATAAAAGAGAATAAAAGAAGGCTGAAAGAGAAATATGGACTGAATGTCTTTTTGATATGTTGACAACTCTGATATCTGAGGTGGGAAAATGGTATTTTGAACGACCCTTTTGTGCATCCTCCACCCTCTGACCTCCCTCAGCGTGCCTCACACAGTTCACTGCTTTTCTAGACTTCAAGGACTCCCACCATACTGTTGCTTGTCACACTGCTCCCCGTCAAACTCGTATGACGCCAGCTTGCCAGCTACCAGACCTTTTCAAAATCACTTTTATTTTGATTTTTATATTTCACTTTTTAGATCGAGCTTGCAACTACTGTGGTTATAGATCTCAACTGTTTTGGCATCTTGGCTTACTGGCTTACTGGCATGCTGTATGATTAGAGCTTATCCCAGGTTTAGATGATTATAGTAAGGGCATGTGTCCGGGTCTGTGAAGTGGTAGAGGACTGGCCTCATGAAGATGCAAATAGAACCCAATATATGTTTTATTATTACTTGCATTATTTCTTGTTATCAAAATCTAGCACCTTCTTTACCCTTGATGCACATTCACTGTCAACAGTTGACTTGGACTTTTGTCTTACTTGACTCCAGCATTAAGCAGACAATTGCTAAATGCTAGCATGCATACAATGACAATGCTAATCTGTTAAAGTTTAATAGGTATGATGTTTACCATGTTTAATATCTTAATGCAATGTGTTAGCTTGCAAGCATTTGTTATTTGGCTATACTTTTTTAACAACCCAAAGTATTAGACAAATTTTAATTTTGACCTGATAATGCTTGCTACATAAAAAGACATAAATCCTATTTCATGACAATCCTTAAATGGCTGTTGAGATATGGCAGTCTGAACCAAGATGGCCAAAGAACATGTATATGCTGATATAGATAGTGCTTCTCCACCAGAGCCACTGAAACCTAGCTAAATTACAAAATACAGTCAGATAGATCACTTCTCACGTGTATAAATTTACAGTAGAAGTCCTGATTTGGCTGTGGGCCCAATGAAGATTTCCACGCCCCTTTTTAAAAATCCCTGTCCCCAACTATGAAAGCTGGCTGGCTTCTTTCTTTGGCAGCCAGATACTCCACATCTGGCAGCTGTCCTGCCTGCAAAACCACTCTAGAAGAATCCTAACAATACGGAAAGGAAGTATTTCTTGAAATAAATATACACAATTATAATTACAGTTTTAACTGTAAAAACAAGGTTCAAGAATGCTATTAAATGAGCCGTTTCTTCCTGCTACAGCTTATGGAAATAAAATAATTGTCTTTCATGTATATCTGACGTACTTTGGTTCCATGCAGATATACACTGGCACTGAAAACAAATGCTGGCAGAGGCTGCTGTCAGTATTCCGCAGAAGCTGCAAACACTGGCATATAAAAATCTTTGGATGTGCTTAAAAAAAAGCCTTTGTCATAAACTGACGGCTGTCTTAAAAAGAAAATCCCAAACTTCACTCTTTGAAGCCTGCTTCAAAATCCACTGCCTTTCTATGGCATTCAAAGCTTGTTTACCCAAATACGTACAGCACATGTTCATATATCAGCTTTTCCCAAATAAAGAGTGATGACAGGAGTAAGAAAATACCTCTGTCAAGGAAATAAAAGGTCACAGGAGGAGAAAGGGAGAGATAGAGATGTAACAGTATACAGTACGGTAGGTCTGTCAGTGTGTTTCTGCAGTATGTGATAGTGCTTTTTTTTTTTTTTTTTTCTCAACTCACAATTCCACACACAGGATCACTGATTCCTGGTGCTGATACAACAAGAAGAAAGAGCAAAAAAGCCCAGGTGCCATTTTTGGTGACTGGTACCATGTATAGTATATTCATTATCAATATCAAGCAATGAATGCACATAGAATGATTCCCATGTATTTGGGGGTTTGTATGTAAATTATTATCTTCCCAAAATGTTTTTCAATTAACACAATTTTTTATCATATATATCATATAAATGTAGAAAAAAATTATCAAAAACTTGAGCTCACAAATATATACATATATATATACAAATATGTATTGTTTTTTAAGACTCCACTGCTATGGCTCAAATTACAGCGTATAAATAAAAACAAAGGTCAAAATTTGAACACTAATAATAACCTAATGGAGCCAGTCTAGACGTAGACAGAACACATCCGTGTGCAGAGGAAAAATGCAAAGCAGCAGACAAAATTTGTTATTCTTTATGTAAGCTTTTTACCAAAAATAATATATTTGGATGTAACCCCTTTGTAATCAACAACATTTTGAATGATAACTGTAATGTATTATATATGTTTCTTCGTAACTGTAACGGATTCAATTACAACCCCGTTTCCCAAAAAATCGGGATGCTGTGTAAAATGTAGATGAAAAGATTGTGATGATTTGCAATTCACGTAAACCCATATTTAATTGAAAATACACCAAAGACAGCCTATCAAATGTTGAAACTGAGAAATATCATTGTTTTATGGTTCAGTTCATTTTCTATTCAAACGGATGGTGTTCTTTAGATAAGAAATATGGTTTGAATTATTTCCTCTATTGCTTTTCTCTCCAGGCTCTGTAACCTACCCTTTTGCATTGCTTAGGAGAAGTAGGCTTTGTAGAAATTTCCTTGACAAAGTTATAGTGTACGCTTTGAGGCAGTGGTTTTCAATATGAACAGTTTTTCTCTAAAGGGTCAATCTGTCCTTTTTTTAGTGAGCTTTGACTTGCATCTATTCTTCATTGACAATTCAGTTTATCAATGCTGAATTTCATGATTTTAAGCCCATTCTCATTACCAGGGTGTCAAATACTGCCATTTTGTCAAATGCTGTATGCGTCAGACAAGGCGTCAGCACCATGACCATTTGGGTCAAAGACCATCCCGTCATGTGAAGGAACAGACAGTGGGATAAAGTCATACAGAGGATGTCAGGGGTGGTTGGATGGAACAAACACAGGATTTTCACCTTGGAAACTGGAGCCTGAGAAAGCAAAAGTCAAAGTGGATTTTTTTTTTTTTTTTTTTGTTATGTACTGTAAGTTACATATGATAGCACAACATATTCAACTTATTTAACACATGTAAAGCAACTTACATGATGCATGTGATGTTACTTGCATAAAATTACTTATTTTTGACCAAACCATGATATTTTCCTAATCAAGTGGTTTTAATGCCTAAACCTAACCAAATTCCGACTGTGTCATATTAAAGCCAGACCATAATCTCTTCCTGAGTCTAACCACATGGTTTCTGGTGTATAAACTTTGAGGACCTTGTTCATATCTTTGAGAAACCAGTGGGCTGGGATAAAACTACCATATTTGACACCCTGGGATGAGAATGGGTTGTGATATCTGTTGTCATTAAACTCATCTATGCTGTCATGAAATCCCATACCTGCTATTAGGTCATTGATTCTTTACATGTATTCTTTTAGATACATCAAAGTACAAATGCAAATAATTCAATAAATTCACCAAAACATGCAAATGTTTTTTGAAAAAAAACAAAACATGTCTTTATTATGACTTTGAAAAAACTGAGACCATATTTTAGGACTAAATTATACAAAATTCAGGGAAATCCACTGTATTTCTTGGCACTGCATCTAAAGCTGTTGCAAATGGATACACGTCATTTTGGAAGGGAATTCCTTACGTGTTTGTGATGCTTGAACTACATAGATTTCAATTCTGCATACTTATGTCCTTGATGAGGGATACAATTCATGTTTGATTTTCAGAATGAGGAGATCACGGCAGAAAAAAGGTGAGTAAAATAAATAATGCTGTCAGTTCATGGAGCTGACATTTATAGCTCCATTGCAGAAAAAGCGTACACAATCAAAAATGAGTTAAACCTTATTTTAAGATAATATTTATTCTCAAAATGTTTTCACAAGGAAAAATAATGAGAAGGTTCACAGAAGTTTACTGGCCATGACATTAACATTTTAAACCAAAAAAATACCTTTTAAAACTCATTTAATTTTGTTGTGTACTGACTCATGTCACTCGTCAGTCAATAGATTCTTTCAAAATGGATAACATATTCAGTTAGAAACATCACCGCTGATTCAGTGGTTGAAGCAAAGTGAACAGTTAATTAGAGGATCTAAAAGTTAAGAAAAGTTTATTTTCTTTATACACAATTGAACGTTGACATGTTCATGAGTGTTAATGTGTGTCAAACAACACCCTTTACCAACACTTCCTTGACATCAGCAATAACCACCACATATTCTGCTGCCACTTTGTTTTCCTGTTACGTATCCAGGCGAGGCAAGATGTCTTCACTGAAGTGAGGGCCAACCATCCTATCAGACCCAAGCAAAACTAGACATCAAATCAGTTGTGGGAGGTTGGCCTGGTCCCTGATCTGTGACCATGACACAAGATATTTCTTGATACATTTTCTTGTTGGCAGAGTTGGTAGGTTTCTTTTAGCTTTACCTGGACAGAAGCCACAAAGTGCCAACAGACAATTTATTTTGGCATCTGTCATTGGACTGTTATTGTTGTTGTCCTCCGTAGTGTCAAAATATCCGCTCTCTGATAGCACTGTGGCAGCAGTAGCACAGATTCTGCAAACTGTGTCACTCTAAAAATTACGGGATTATTATGCGTCACACTTTGAGTGACGCAACAAATATAATATGAGCCCCCAGAGCATCAGGACTGAGACGTATCTGTAGAAATCTGATTGGAATCGCATTTCAAACCACCTCCAAATCTTGTTTGGGACTCAATTTACAAAAATCGCATTCCATGTGTTTTTTTGCTCTCCATACATTCAAAAACAATTCCGGATACAATCTGGATATGACAAAAAAAAACAATTTGGACTGGCAGTCTGAACAAGGCCCAAGTATTGTATGTACATATAAGGTGTAAATAGTGGAAACAAAATTTGATTCTAGCCCAAGCCGTTTTTGAGATAATTGCAAAAAAGTTATTTGTTACAGTGGCACTAGGTTTAGGTCAATTAGTGTCATTTTTTTTGTGCCTGAGTATTGGGACCAATTTGCAACCTATATGCCAAATTTGGTGAGATTTTACCACATAGATTTTGCTGGAAAATCACTTTTAGTGGAGAAAAATAAGCAGATTAATCAGAACAAAGACAAGAGGGTTCCACACAGCTATGCTGTTTGGACCCCGAATGAAAAAATTAGGGAGAAAAAGTTAAATTATAATGTATAGAGCAATATAGATGATGAATGATTACTAGTTAAATTTGTTTGCATGACTTCTTTCTGCTTAACCCTCGTGTTGTCCTTGGGTCAAAATGACCCACATTTGTGTTCAACCAAGTTCTATTTTATTGTCATATTTTTGGGGATCATTGGTGACAAGAAGGCTGTGAGATTTAAAGATTTTCTGAAGAAATTAAGACATCCACAGGTGCTGCAACCGTTGTTGAAGGCCGCAGGAAACCAGAAACCCAGTATTGGCTCTAATTATAGCATGGTGACACTTTACCAGTTGAAGGGCAGTGTTTATGTCTGTGCTCTCTCCTACTCTCTCTGTGTCAGTGTAAGTGCCTATGTATGTCTATGTCTTTGTGTCATATTCTGAATGAGGGTAACCAAAAATCAAGCCTGTTTTTTTTTTTAATCATTTATCGGACCTTAAAAATCCAATACTGTTTCAAAGATAGAACCTGCAGCCGCAGCACTGCTGCTGACACTCAGCTGGTGTGGACACACATGCAAGCGAGCCGCAGCTGTGCAGCGCAGAAGAGGTACACACCATGCAGGTGGTGTGTCACAGGCCTGAAGCTGTCAAAATGGACACTTTTCTTACCAGACATTCTGTTCATGTAAAAGTCTGTGACATGGCACAACCCTTGCCGATCCCAATGCCCCACAGAGAAAATATATTTAGTGATGTCTTTTATTCATTGTCTTTGATCAACCATTAAATACCTGAAGGTAAAAGGGAAATACTTTAGAAACAGCCACTACGGTGCTGTGACTTACAGATGTCCACTGCTTAAAATGGACAATGAACAAAATCACAGCAGGTATGGTCTTGTAATGTGTTTTCCTGGGGATTGCTTCAAATTGATATTCTGTAATTCTTCTCTGCAATCAATTTCAAGGTGAGAGCTCAGCAGGAGACAAAGGCTATTTCCTTTTATATACTTTCTGTCTGACACAACTAAGAGGAGGAAAGTGGATCGTGTGCACTCAAAAATTATTCAGTTTCTACAGTCATTAGCCAGACAATTTGGAGAACTTAAAGGAGCATACAGAAATGTATCTGCCCACATATTAGTTGGGAACAAAAGCATAATATTGTAAGCTGTGTAGAACACATGCTGACTGCATTATACATGCAGCGGAATCAGTGCTGTTTAATCTTTCCAATTTGATCATTTTTGTACATGTGTACATTGGTCTCACAAATTAGAACTAAAAGAAAAAAAAAGAAAAAGAAAAGACCCATTTTATCCATAAAGTCTGACCCTTATTAATTGCCAGGGAAGCAACTCCAGAGTTTGTTTACTGGTGCTGTTACCAAGAGATTTTTGGCTCTCTAATTTGTCGTTGGGAGAGACTTGTTTGTGCTCACAGATATTGATTAAACTGTCTGAGATCAGGAGAAGCTTATGGATCTACTGTTTGGGGAGAAAATTCTGAACTTAAAATCTCGCCGATGTAAGTCACATGAGAAATGACGAAGATGAATCCAATTCAAAAACTAAGCTTCTGTATGTTGCAGCCCCTTCATCTGATTCAGTGTAACACAAGTACATCTACAGTATGAGCCCATGGAAAAATAAGCTCAACTCCTTCTGCGGCGAGATGATGTGGGGAGGTCAGACACACTTTCCCTGACTGGAAATGGCGTGTTGATGATAGAAACATCAACACACCCACTCGCTCGCTGTGAATTCTCCACACAATAACCTGCTTTTTTACACTTGGCCTCAATCTGTATTAGGCAGCTGGCAGGGGGAAAGTAATTTTAATGTGAAGTCCAACTGATTTCTATACTTGCATTCTCAAGTACAGCTCCTCTGTGTAAAGATAAGTTGAAGGTTGCAGTGCATTTATGAAAGCAATTATTAAGACCTGGATGATTTTGTCAAGGGCAAAATTGTTACTATTACATTGCAGCACGCTCAAAATTGCAAGCCTTGATGTTACCCATTGGTTTAAAGAACTACTGTGTTGAAGCTTTCAGTCTGGCACTTTGGTTGTTGCCAACTTGCCTTGTTGGAACCAGAAGTGACCATTTTTGGACGAGCTGTGGGGTAGTGAGGGATGGACCTGACTGACAACCCAAGGATCCCAGGTCTGACAACCTATAGCGGAAGACTGACTGCACCCCAGGCCTGTCAATCAAACCTGACACGCCCCAAAACATACTTCTGTTTGAGGCTTAATATGTAATTTGGGGGCCAAGCAGCAAAGCTGTGAAGAACCATCTTGTCTTTTCATTTTTTTTTTGTCCTGAAACATTTAGACTAACGACAATGTTTCATATTTTGATATTCTACAATAATGCATTAATTAACAGCAACTGACAGCTACCAGTTAGCAACTAACAGTTAACAGCTATGTGGAAGTTTGTTTACCAGGAATTCAATATAATGTCCTTTGAAATCATGTAAACACGAGTTGTGTGTGTTTCCATTTATGTCTCAATATACCACATTATACGGAAACAAAATTAGCGCAGTCTGTAGGTCTTTGTTTTTGTTTGATACACTTTATGTAAAACTGTAACTTTTAAACTTTTGATGGCAAAAAAAAGTAAAGGAATCATGTAAAAAAGGATTTGTATGTTAGGAATAATAAATTAACAAAATCTTGTTCTTATTAAATCTATGCTAAAACAAAAGTGAACATTGGACTGGAAATCCTCCAGTCCACAAAAATATCAAATTAATAAATGCCGCTCCATATCTGCCGCAAATGTGGTCAGAAGGCAACTTATTACTCTCTTTACAGTTTGGTTTGCTGCCAACAAGTGGCCAAAAAATGGTAAATATAATATAATACAATAATACAATGTGGTCAAAAAAACTACTTTTAAGACAAAATCTCTAGAGGCCAAAGCCACTTCAAAAAGTACCAAATAACTAATTGAAAAGGTCAAAGAATATATTTTCAAGAACAGTTTATTGCGCGATAATAATTTAATGTAAATAGTAGCCAGTTACACAAATATAGGATGCAGTATATGAGCATATTTTTTATTGATCCAGTGAAGATGAAGAATATAAATACAAATTTGAGATAATAATGTGTTTTATGTTCCACCAGCCTTGTGGTGGTAACATGTATATCATGCTGTAGTAACACTGGCAAATGAGAGTCTGTCTCTGCACCAGCAAAACTGACTTTGTTTTTATGTTGTCAGTGCCTTGTGGATTTTCATTATCTCAAAAGCAAACCCGGAAGACAATAAATAACAATTGATAAAAGTACAGTGTGAAATTGCTCCACTGTCATTTGGGTCCACTTTCAAGCATGTGGACACACCCAAATCGATCTGTATGTCGTTCAATGAGTCCAAACTTTTAAATTGAAATTATTTAAAATAGAACAAATGATTATTTTGTACCAGGTCATTTTCAAGTTTAATATGTACTCAGACTGCCATCTGCTGTGGTGCTTACTTCTGTTAGTATATTTCTGACTAACTGCCACCCACTCAGGGCTTTTACCCAGACAACTGTAACCGACACAAGTTGAGACTTGATTGAGTGAACCAGCTGGTCTCAGGGTGCGGCCCGCTGAGGGGAGCGCGCTGTCACCTGGAGCAAGTTGCCCTCTCTAAGACTTGTGTGATGATCCATCTTTTCGATGATATTAGAAGTGCTGCCTGCGGACTACATATTCCTTCAGGGAACATCGGGGGCTGTTTGGATGAAGCATGTTTGGAATTCATCCCAAGGCCTGTGTTTCTGTAGCTCCTGGGCAGTACTGGCAGCAAATTGTAAGACAAAATGATGTTGACTGTTTCTGTATTGTTATGAAATGTATTAACCTTACATTTTGCTCCCTGAAACAGTTTAAAAAAAAATAAAAAACCTGTGTAAAATATGCAGTACTCTTTAGAATAAAATAGAACTGGCAGTAATAATCTGGCAAAATATAAACTGGAATTAAAGAGGAAGAACACATTGTCCGTGGATTTTTTTTTGAAAAACTAAATTGTGAGAAAGCAACAAGATATGGAAGTTGAAGAGTAAAAACAGACAGAGAAACCAAAAATGTGTCTTACGTCAAAAGAAAGAAGTGCTTCTTCAAGCAATAAAATAACTGGATTTCTTCCTGGATTTTTACCAGCTAATGACCACCCCTTCTGATGATGATCCATTTGTAAGAAAAAGAGAATGTTATGATGAAACGGACTGAAAGAAAGACCAAGAGCAAAGAAATCACTACTAAAGGACACCACTAAGAGGAACAGAATAGTTTAGACCAACAAGCACAAGGAATGGACATTAGACCAGTGGAAATCTGGACTTTGGTCTGATGAGTTAATGTGAGACGTTTGCTACCATCTGCTGTGTCTTTGTGAGACAGAGAGATGGTGAACGGATGATTGGCTATCATGTGTGATTCACAGCATAAAGCATGGAGGAGGAGCCTTGATGGTGTGTGTGTGTGTGTGTGGGGGGGGGGGGGGGGGGGGCTCTGTTGGTGTCATTCTTGATGGTTCACTTCAAATTCAAGGCAACACATGACCAGCATGACGACCACAACATTCTGCAGCGACACACCATCCCATCTGTTGTGATCTTAGTGAGACCATCATTTGTGCTTCAGCAGAGCAGTGAGCCGAAACATACCTCCAGACTCAGAGATGGAATGCTGCATCAGATAACCTGGTGATCAATCACCCTACCTTAACACAGTTAGATGGTTTGGGATGAGTTGGAGTCCATGTGAAGGCCAAGTAACCAACAAGTGTTCAGTATATCAGGGAAATCCTTCAAGACTATTGAAATGGTACATTTATGTACCTCACAACAGGTGCAAGAGGTGGTTTGAGTGGATCGTGGGCAGGAAGCAGGGTGACATCAGCTCTTCAGCTCATCACAGACTGAGCAGGAGCTTTTCCCTCAATTTAGTTTTTCTGAATCCAAGTTTTCTCAATTACTTTTCATCGTTTGAAACGTTGTAGTACATTCATTAAATATGACAAAGAGGACATACAATTATTTTCCATATCCTCCAACCATGTGTTGATTGTTGTAAAAATAGTTAAAAAAAAAAAAAAAAGGTCCATGTAGGCAGGTAGGTAGGTAGGTATTTACTTTATTAATCCCTGAGGGGAAATTTTTTTTCGCTACAGCAGCATACAGAAGCAATAAGATAATAATATGAATAATAGAATAAAATAATAGAATAGAATAGAATAGAATAATAGAAAAGCAATAAAATAGCATTAAATAGCAGTAAAAAATATAAAATATAAAATGCACAGTATATACAATACATTATATATCTATATATATTATATACAAACAAACCAAGAAACACAGTCAACAGTGTTATTGTACTGTGATGGATTTTGCCAGAGGTGAGTTATTGTACAGTCTTATTGCGGTCGGCAGGAATGATCTCCTGTATCTGTCCTTGTGACAGCGGAGCTGGAGGAATCTTTTAGAGAAAGTGCTCCAGAAATCAAAGAAAGTGATTCTCACAGATTCATCGGTTCCATCCAGGTGAGACTGAGCTCGTTGCAGCAGGTAGATGATGGCATTGTCCACTCCCACATGAGGCTGGTACGCAAATTGCAGAGGGTCCAGAGAAGATTTCACCAGCGGCCTGAAGTGGGCCAAGACCAGCCTCTCCAGCACCTTCATCACGAGATGTGAGGGCAACCGGTCGGTAGTCGTTGAGGCCAGATGGAGTCGTCTTCTTGGGGACAGGAACCAGGCAGGACGTCTTCCACAGCACCGGGACCTCCTCCTGCTTCAGGCTCAGGTTGAAGAGGTGTTGTAGGACCTCAGCCAGCTGGACGGCACAGGTCTTCAGGACCACGGGGCTGATGCCGTCAGGTCCTGCAGCCTTGTGCTGGTGGATTCTCTCCAGCTGTCTCCTAACCTGGCCAGTCGTCACAGAGAGGGGGGGTGTGTGTGGTGGGGGGTCAAGGTGTCGATGGAGGAAGAGCCCTTTGAGATTGAGGGCTCTATGCAGTTCACCAGGGGGCGCAGAGGGGAGAGGGGGGGGAGCAGCAGAGGTGTTTGGGAGGTGTGAGGTGTGGAGGAGACAGATGAGGGTTGTGAACTAAACCTGTTGAAGAAACAGTTTAGTTAATTTGACCTCTCCAGGGAGCCCCCTGGTTGTCTCTCTCTCCCCTTGAACCCAGTAATCTCCTTCATACCGGTCCACACCTCCCTCACGTTGTTCTGTTGGAGTTTGGCCTCCAGCTTCCTCCTGTAGGAGTCCTTGCACTCCCTGAGCTTCTCCTTCAGGTGGCGCTGCACTCTCCTGAGCTCCTCCCTGTCCCCAGACCTGAAGGCTGCTTTCTTCTTATTAAGAAGAACTTTCAGGTCACTGGTGATCCACGGCTTATTGTTGGGGAAGCATTTTACAGTCTGGGATGGTACGGTGGTGTGTTCACAGAATTTAATGTATTCTGTGATACAGTCCGTCATGCTGTTGATGTCCTCCCCTTGTGGTCCACACAGCACATTCCAGTCTGTGGACTCAAAGCAGTCCTGCAGGGCTTCTTTAGCCTCCTGTGTCCACCTCCTCACAGTCCTGGTGGTTACAGGCTGCCTCTGCACCAGGGGAACATACTTGGGAGTCAGCAGGACCAGGTTGTCATTCCACCATTTAGGAGCCAGGACAGCAAACAGTCGTGATTTTGTAGAGTGTTTAGCTCAGTGAGGAGCAACAAGCTGATTGGTAGAAGCAGAGCGGAGGGAGCGGGCTGGGATGTAAGGTTGGACCTGATCTTTTCACAGCATGGTACGCAAGTACCAATGTTTTGAAATGGATGCGGGCAGCTACTGGTAACCAGTGAAGGGAGCGGAGGAGCGGAGTAGTGGGAGTGAATTTCGGGAGGTTAAATGTAGACATCGAGTCGAGCTGCTGCATTCTGGATGAGCTGCAGAATTAGGCAACTGTAAAGTAGGCAAGCAAAAATGAAGCACCCTGCAAACAAACTAATTGGAACTACACCAAACTATTATACAGCACTACAATATGCTGCAACTAAAGAAACAAAACAAACAAAACATGCATAAATATAAGATGCTACTGTGCTAGTAGGAGTCTGTTGCAGCAGCTTCCAGTGTGTGTTTTAGTTTTAAGACCTTTCACGTTTTGTTTAAGTGATGGCCAGGCAACTTTTTTTCAACTTCTTGTGGCTTTCCTGTTACTTGTTTTCCCTCTTTGTAATGGAGAGCCATGCACAGAGGACTGAGGGCATTGTTTACTCTCGCTATCAGCTGATTCCACTGAGTAAACCGCTGCTGCTGCCCGGCGAGAGACGTGAAATCCCGGAGGAACTTCAGAGAAGACGTCGGGGTTGCAGACCTGGCGCTGAGATGAAGGTCGGAGAGGAGGAAATATAAACCATCAGTACCGGCGATTTTAATGGGGAACGTGAGGTCCTTGGGCAATACGATGGATGAGCTTGGCGTGCTGATAAAGACCCAGAGGGAGTACCGCAAGTGCAGCACCATGTGAGACATGGCTGCACTCACATTTCCCGGACCAGTGCGGCCGTCCCCAGCTTCAGGACTGTTCGGGCGGACGGAGACGCTGTGCAGAGCGGCAATAAGAAAGGAGGAGGGATTGCAGTCTATGTGAACGAGAGGTGAATGTTTGTGTGAAGGAAGGTGTCTGTAGCCCAGACATTGAACTTCTAGCCGTGGGGATGCGTCCATATTATTTGCTTAGGGGGTTCCATTGTTGTCGCTGTTTACGTCCCTCCATCCACTCCACTGTCTAAACTGCAGATTCAGCATCCCGGTGCATTTTTGGCAGTTACTGGAGACTTTAACCACACCGCACTGGATAAAGCACTTCAAACTTTTCACCAGTATGTTCACTGCCCCACACGGAACAATAAAACCCTGGACCTACTGTATGCTAATGCCATTGATGCATACAGTGCATCAATGTCCTTTCCCCCCCTTGGTAGGTCGGATCACAACCTGGTCCTGGTGACACCAAAGTATGTCCCTCTAGTGCAGAGGTAGCATGTAACCACCAGGACTGTGAGGAGGTGGACACAGGAGGCTAAAGACGCCCTGCAGGTCTGCTTTGAGTCCACAGTGTCAGGAGTTCCTGTCTGTCTCTGTGGGGTTTATTTTTGGTCTTTTTTGGATAATCCTGACCACCCTCTCCACCACCTACTGCAGGGACAACGGAGCACTTCCTCTAACAGACTCATCCAGCTCTGCTGTCACAAGGACAGATACAGGAGATCATTCCTGCCCACTGCAATAAGACTGTACAATAACTCACCTTTGGCAGAATCCATCACACAACAATAACACTGTTGTACTGTTGGTTGTTTGTTTAAATGTTTGCACTATTTTTTATTTAGTTTAATTTAATATTATTCTATTTTTATTGTATATATTGTGCATTTTTATATTTTATATTTTTCTTTGCTATTTTTATTGCTTTACCCTGTATCTATAAATGCTGCTGTAGCGAAAAAAAAAATTCCCCTTGCGGGATTAATAAAGTAAGTAAGTATCTATCTATCTATCTATCTATCTATCTATCTATCTATCTATCTATCTATCTATCTATCTATCTATCTATCTATCTATCTATCTATCGAAAGAGTGCCACCATTTGTTCTCCCTTGCATCCCAACTACAGCCACATTGGAAGGAAATGAAAAGGATATTAAATTAAAACAAACTAAAACCTAACAAATTGTGGAAAAAGAACAGTGTCTGGCTTCTCTTAGAAGTATCTGATAAAAAAAAAAAAAAAAAAAAAAAAACTAAAGGAAACAGAAACAAATTAATATACAAAATCAACTTTACAACAAGATTTTACAAACTATATGCAGAGTGGAGACAAAAGGCAAATACCTTCCAGGCCTGAAAGAAAGTCCTGTCACCTCAGTTGGAAACATGCAGCTGCCTGGAGGCCATTTATAAAAAAAAAGTATTTTCACATTATTGTGCCAGATCCTAATTTTTCTACATCATGAGTTCATTGCATATGCTTTTTGCCAGCCTTTAAGTTGTTTACCTATCTATCTTGCCACATTCAAGTCTTTAGTTGTCCAGTAACCATGGATGTTGTGCTGCTACAGTCCACCAGAACAATGCTCTGCATCTTTTTTTTTTTCTACAAGTGAGGAATTAAAAAAAGGTCTGCAGTTTTCTTGATTCATTGTTTATAATAATAACAGTAAACATAATTTGTATAGCACCTTTCATACAGCAAATGCAGCTAAAAGTGCTTTACAGCAAGAACATTACATACAGGGTTTCACATAAAAATAGATATAAAAGATCATTTAAAAATATAGAAAAGAAATTAGATGCATACGAACAGATAAAATGCTTAAAATTAAACAAATAGAGTTAAAATATAAAATGGGCAATATGCATTTTAAAGGCGCAATAGTTCAAGTGCAGGCAGTGCAAGACAGCTTCCAGAGTAGCTAGTTAAAGGCTGATGTAAAGAGATATGTTTTGAGCTTTCTTGTAAAAGTATTTACTGAGCAGCTTCCCTGATATCTACAGGTAGGTTGTTCCACAGCTTTGGAACGTAGCTGACAAAAGCTGAATCCCCAATTTGATGTTCGCTGTCGCTGGGAACCTCCAAAAAAACAGCAGTAAAGGATATAATTGTGCTCAAAAGCACATTAACCAGAGAGTTAACAACGTAACTTGTTTAAATGTTTGCACTGAGTGACTGTTTTACACTGTTAATATGAACTCAACTCCTCCTGCATCCGTTGCAATTTTTTGCCTTTCAGTAGACAGAAACTTTTAATTTCATAAGAAAGCTTATATTATGTAAGAGTTAAATTATTGTGTTGTGACTGACATCAGATAATAACACTTTAGATGAGTAATCCAGAACAATTATTGAACATAGCATGATAATATTGTTGACTTTATTCATTTCAAGCAGTGGAAATACACATTACTGACTATAATGTAAATTTGCCACCATAGGAGCAGTAGTTAGACAACCTTTGAAACAAAGGCTCAACGATTGACTTTGTATGAACGTTGACGCGGCATTCCACAACGAGCTCTGAAAAAAGAGCTCAATGCAGAATGTTTTTAGTGCTCAAACCAAGCCATCCTTTACCATAATATTGTCACATAATATAGGTGATATTTGTCTCCACCCACCAATGTATTAGATTGTGGGACAAACAATCTATACGGTGATTCAGGCTGGGGAACTTGTATACTTGTATTGTATGAGTATACAATAACAAATTAAGGTCCAAATGCTATTTTAGCTGAGCTGTGTTCAGTAATGGATGGTTTAAGGTGCTAGAGCCAGAAACCACATGACTCTTTGGCTGCTTGAGCTCGAGTGTGTCAGATGTCCATGAGCAGAATGACTAGATGTTCCAGAGGAAAGACGTGAGAAAGAACAGCTTCCTCTGAATCATTGTCCCTCTCAGAGATAAAACATAAAGAACAGCTATTGATGTCTAGAAGGAGGTGCTAAGGAACATTTGGAAAAACATATATTTTATTCATTACTATAAGGGGGAGACTGACTTTTTTATGATCAGCAGGTGCCAGTATACTCGAGCACCGTTGTTGCTCTTGGCAATCTGACTGAACAAACACCATAAATGAATTCAAATGATTTTAGGTACTGTGAATTGTGTAACCTGCCAATCTGTATTGAAATACACAGCTATAGAGTAATTGTTCAAATTCAACATACTTAAAAATAAAGGCTGTGGTCTCTTATGCAGCACTTCAGGATCGATATAATATCAGTAAGAAGCCATCCATCAGCTTTAATGCTGCGGTGCTTTACAATGTTGTGACACTAATGTTTGTATTAGCTTAAAGCACACATCTGCCACATTTACTCTGGAGGTAGAGGTGCCGTTTTGAATGCTGACCTCCTCATTTGACAAAGTTGTTTATGTGGAAATGTATCTTGACAGTTCCCTCTCAAAAAGTCTGTAACTTTCCCAAAAAGCTGATGCTGTCTGAAGCAATACTTGCAAAGCTTAAACATATTGAAAACTTTGAGAAGCTAGTTTATTACAATAGCATGCTTATTTGTACAAACATGATGCAAAATAGTTGGCCACAACTAGATGGGTCTGTTTTGAATTTAATTCAGTTTTATTAATAGCGCCAAATCCCAACACAGCTTTGAATTAACCTTGTCAACCAGGAAAATTGTGGCCCAACAGGTTATGAGGAAAATAATCTACATTTCTGTTGTAAGGACTTTAATGTGTTTAGTGAAATTTGAAATAAGCTGTGTTGTGATTTGGTGTTATTTAAATCAAATCGAATTGAATTGAATTGAATTGAATTGAATTGAATTGAATTGAATTGAATTGAATTGAATTGAATTGAATTGAATTGAATTGAATTGAATTGAATTGAATTGAATTGAATTGAATTGAATTGAATTGAATTGAATTTATATTATATCTTTCTCCAGCCACTGTAAATGTCAGGCTGGACAGCTCCACCACAAAATAATCTACATTTCTGTTGTAAGGACTTTAATGTGTTTAGTGAAATTTGAAATAAGCTGTGAAATAAGAAACACAACATAAACAAATAGCAAACAAAATCACAGGTCAACCATCATAATGTCCAACATGAAAAGACAGGTAGACAATTGAACTATTAAGCGTTGGAATTGTTTTTTCCACATTTAAAAAAAGGTTAGGGTTAGGTAAGGTCAGGAAAATGATTATAAACATGGTATGTCTTCTGGAAGATGTGTTTGATTTTCAACAGGTCACCAGTCTATCATGTGCCTAACACAACAAGACAAAACATATATTTACGCATGCTGACAGATCCCCTTTACATTTACCTAACCTGTGTGTCTTCAAACTGTCAGTAGAAACAACAGGAGCTGAAAGAAAACATTTGGTTCTCTATGTAGAGTAAAAGACACAATGATATACCCCACTTTTCCCTTTTCTCTCCTCTGTAAAAGGAGGGGAATGACACTTTTTTCACACCCATGTTTGGATAGGGGACAATGATATTTCATAATGTCCTTGTTTGCTACTTATTTCATCTTTACTTTAACCTGTTCTTCAAGAAGCTGCAAAGCAATGTTCCAGATATTAATGCAACCAAAATAGCCCAGTGAGGAAAGGATTTCTGTGTTTAAATAAGTGTTATACCATTACCATTAACAATACGCATGATATGAATAAGTTTTATATATAACACTATTTCTGTCAATAGCAAACAGGGTGTGTACCACAGAATCATTTCTTGGGGTCATCCTTCACCCTCAGAGTTGCTCTGGTGTAGCCATAGCACTAAGAGACATGAAGGCGATTCACCAAATTCTAAAACTTTTATATCATTCATTTCCCGGGGCGTTGCTTCGTGGTGATAAACATTTCTCTCAAAAAATAGAAAGTATGAATTTTCATCTTTCTTGCAGGCCCAGTAAAGAGGATATATTTTGTTCTGCAGAAACAAATTAGATTTAGGACATTAACTGAAAGTCAAAACTCGTTCTTCTGTTGCATTGATTTGCTTTACACAATGATTGTCTTTACAAAAATGGAAGCAGATTGCATACAGAGGATTATATCACATTACTGTAATTGAGGGTTTCATGGGAAAACGTTTTTCTTTATTCCATTCTACGTAACTGCAGAGTATTTGTACCATGAACAATGCAAAAATGGTGCAACACAACACACACTGGAGTTTATCTGTACAAAATCATCATTTGTCAACAGCCACACGAGGCTTTCTCCCAAATAAATAAAGACATTTAACAACAAACAGGTGCAAAAGTAGCCACTGGAACTATTGGAGGGTTTTACAAATGGAGATAACCTGATGATAAGAATTAGCTTTTGTTGTATCAAATCATGTATCAAATCATTTAAAAGTATAACTGGATTGGTCAAGATTCAATTGGCAGTCTCAAGAAAAGTTTGAATGAATGAGAGAATATCATAGTTAGCAGAACTGCGTCGATTCTTAGAAATGCACAAGTAGTTTTGTACGCAAACTTTCCAACTTTGGGTTAAACTGAATTGTAGTGTTGTTGCTTATGCAAATGTAGCATCAAGACTCTTCTCTGCCAGCCATGGAATGTTATCTTGCTGCTCACAGCCAGGATTTAGTACTGGCTGAGCACGATTTGACATTTGAACCTCTGCTGTGTCATTGTTTGACTGTGTTTGTGTTCTGTTTTTGCCCCTTTGTGAACAGGCCAGCATTATTGCAGGTTAATCTAAACTCTAAGCTGCTGTGATTGGTTGTTTCACTGTCAGTCTGTCAGGATCCCCATCTGTCCCTGTGTTCTTCCCTATCACCTTTTCCTCATGTTCCTGTCTCTCTCCCTGTTTGTTATTTGTCTGTCATATGCTTTATGTTTCGGTCTGTGTGTGGAGGGTGTGGATCCGTCCACTGCCAGCCTCCGGACACCTCCCACGACCACACCTCTTTCAGCTGGCACAGCTTGTTCTCACTTCAGTAACCACCACCTGGCAGGATATCAACCCCGGTCCGGCACTCCACCTGCGTCAGTCCGTCCGATCATCTCACCCGGTACCATGCTGCAGTCTGCAAGTTCGTTTGCATGTTCTGTAATTCTAGTTCTGACCTCCTGTCTGTCTCCTGCCTGTCTTCTGCCTGCTGCAGTTCTACCAGTGGGCCTGCCAGCCTGATTACCAGTGGTACTGTCCTGCGTTGTTCCTCGGAGATCACCAGTTGACGTATCTTTGCAATCCTGTGTTGGTCCATGGGAATCCACGGAGTCGATCCAACCTGCTGCCTTATGTTGGTCCATGGAGATCACCAGGGGCCCAGCCATCCAGCTCAGCGTCGGTCCTTGGAGACCACCTGCCTGCCTGCCCTCCTGTCACCTGTGCAACCCCGCCTTAATCCATGCCACTTTGGTGGGAGCACAGGAGCTCTCCCCCCTCCGGACTGTCTGAGTACTTGCCCCAACCCTGGGAGAAGCCCGGGTCGGTAATGACTGTTTATTGGCTTTCAGCCCTTCTGAACTTGGTTCTGTGCTCACGTACGATTCCCTGGACTGTTTCCCCTGTTCTGTGTATAAATAAATGCTCTTTATCCCAAGTCATCTGCTGTGTGTGCTGCATTTCAGTCCGTAACCTCACCACCACACAACACAATCAATTGGTCACTAACTGTAATCCTCCTAAATGTCCAAACCAATCACAGGAGAGCCTCCCTCCCACTGATCCAATCTAGCACTAGCCAAAAGGGTAGTGGCAGCTTGCGAGAAGTGCAGCTTGCGAGAAGTGCTGTTGTGCAAAGAGTAAAATGTAGAAGGGCCTCTGCTACATATTTGAGCACTGGTGTGACTGTATTTCCTCAGTTTCAGGGCTCCTTAGATTTGAAGAGTTTTCCTGTAAATGGAGCTGTAAAAGTGTGTCTCAGGACATGCTGCACCAGAAATCATTTCACCATAATGGGTAAGGGTTTGAAAAAACAGAAGAGCATATGTTACTTTAAATAAAATTAAAGTCCCATTTGTTTCTCTTCAAAGTAAAAGAAAAAAAAAAAAGGTTTTAGAATGTAAATATAATTATTATTTTTTTTTTAAAGGTTGAATTTCCTACTAAAACTACTACAGTTATATTCATATTTTAGTATCTTACTGGAAAATGGTTGATTACGTTATAATAAAGGAAATCCACTACAGTAAAATGAAAATAACTCTTGCAGCCTTCTGCCGTTTTTTGTCAGATCTTCATAGCTGCCTCTATTAGACAGCCTTGACAATTTGTGTCTGTATTTCAGCTCTGCAGTATGAATGGCCTGAAACTTAACATTTCAAGGTTGCTTGTTTTTATTCACAGATCGAGTGGAGGCATTGTGAAATCAACATTTTCTTTTACATCTACAATACTTTCTGTCTCTTTTAAACGCCTTCGCTTCACATTTCTGTCCATATCTCCACATTACTGTTCACCTGAAACACTTGTCAGTGCATGCAATACTATTCACACCAACACATACAGTACAAGCATCCAAAATGATCAGAAAGTTTAATGGACAAATCACAACATCTTAAACTCTATTTTGGTTAGGTAATTGCAGGGTATTGCAGTGCATTAGCTTTACATGCTTTCAGTCATGGAATAAATATTTGGTACCAATAAAAGTACAAGAGTATCATCAGCAACATGTACTTGAAGCGCCAAAGTAAAAGTACTCCAGAAAATAATTTACTGCAAATCACTGACTGGCATTTTATTAGAAAGCTGTTAGGAAAGGTGAACTGTTTAACTTCTATATGGTATAAATATTCAAATGGTCCTGAACCTAGGGTTCAAGCACCCTCCCAAGGTTCACAAGATCTATTAATTTTATGTGTGTGTGTATGTGTGTGCGTCTGCATGCACTTGCATAGCAATCAGACATTACCGTTCCACATTCACCAACAAGGGGCCAGCAGGCCAACAGTGGGTGTTTTTCCAGTCTCCTGTTGGTCATGCTTTATATAATGTGTTAAGTCATGTCTAAAACTGTCTGATGGAAAGAGCAGCATTGTGTGGGTGTCAAAGCTTCCACTGAGTAGTGCCCCCGCAGGTAAATTGTGTATATTACCCATTAATGTTGTGGGGACAGAAATGTGTTCACAGTGTGTCTTCCTTATGGGAACTACAATTAGGCCCCTGTAAGATAACTGTTAGCGATGACAGGTTAAGTTTAGGAAAGTAGTCGTCAAAGTTTACGTCAGTCTCCAGGAAATGAATGTAAGTTAATGTAATGTTCTCTGCAGTGATGTAAACCCAACTGTGTGTGTGTTAAATATTGTGTAACTTTATCATTTTGGACAACCAGCATTCACTTAAATGATGCATACAAGTCACATCCACTTTGAGGGCTGGTCAAAGATGTGCTGTGACCGCAGTGAAGACCAGCACAAGCATAAAAGTGTTTTGAGCCTACACATGGTAACTGCGCAGCTACAAGTGTGTCAGCTGTCTTCATGTTTTTTTTTGTTGTTGTCTGCCAACATGAATGCAGTTATCTGAGCACCCACCCCAGCTGAGATGAAAGCAGCTGCCCTCTCCTCGGTTGTCTGCAATTTGCAAGCTGTCTCAGATGGCTTATTTTGCCATTTTCAAAAGTACAGAAAAGCGCATATGAGAGCACAACTTGATAGATAACCCCCACCCACATTGTTATCACACTGCAACCGCTGCACTGAAGTGGTGGCTTTGTGAAGTGGAAGTGAGAAAGTCCAGCATAGACAGTGGAGACACATACATGCTGGTTGAAAATGTTGTCAAATCTAAATGGCATCTAAATACAAACAAAAGTATGACCAGGATTTATGTTATTTCATTTCCTCATTTAATTGATCAAAGTACAGAATCAGAACACAAATAAATGCACTGCAACGATCTGAAACAGTCTCAAAACGCAGATGAGCTGTATCATAGTCTTTGTTTTGGGTCTTACCTGGTATAGAACAACAACAAACAAAAAAACATAGTGACCTCCCCCTTCCTTGTTTACTGAAGACAAATGAAAAGATTAAAGGAAAATCAGACAATCAAAAGTAACTGAAGCCTCTTGTGTATTCACAAAACAAGCTATACATTATTACCACAGCCAGCATCATGGGATGCAGTGGGACAGAAAGATTCTGTTAAATGGAGCAAACATATGGCATATTATTATAATGTTCTTTGCTTGTCAGTGCCAGCAACTGTTGGCAGTCAAATTGTATTGTGGGTAATGTAGGTCCCAGGTTTTGACGAGGAGGAATGTTTTTTTGGCTTATTGTCCTGCTGAAAAACAAATGATGTTCCAACGAAGCTCAAACCAGATGGGGTGTTGTGTCACTACAGAACGTTGTGGTAATCATGCTGATTACATGTTGCCTTAAATTCTAATTAAATCTGCAACAGTGTCACAATCATGACATATTAGTTGGGAGGCATTGATGTGGGCTCTATTCTGAGGTGCAATTACTTGGTTACAAATGAACTTCTCCACTGCAGTAGAGGGAACTCTTGGTCTTCATTTCCTGGGGAGGTGTTCATGAGTCAGATTCATCACAGTGTTTGATGGATTTTGCAACTCCAAGAAAATTTAAAGTTTTTGAAATTTGCTGGGCTAACTGACCTTCATGAGTGGGAGGGTGTAGTGGCTGGATTGGAATCGGGCCATGGTCTCAACACAGTAATTACTAACGTTTGACAAGGAACACCTGTGAACTGAAAACAACCTCATGAAGCTGAGTAACATACCACCAATAGTTTGCAAAACTGTTATCAAGGCAAACAGCAGCCACATTACATGGAGCTTGATATTCAGATTAACAACGGTTTCAAAACTCCCAACAGAATAAAACGGATGCATAGAAACACATCAATTAGAATAAACAGGCCCAATTCAACTAATTGAAATTTCCTTCGGTTTTTCATAAACTGATCAAGAAAAAAATTAAACTTGTACCATGTAAACAGTGAAACATTTCCCCTTCATTTCCAAAATATGTCAGCTAGAGAACTATAACACAGCCAATATTTTGTTTTGAATACAAACTCATAAAATAATTGAGCATTATTGTATGACTAGCATGTGTTAAAAGCAACATCATAATGGCAAATAATGTTCTTAGTGAACAATATCCATCTTATTTTTTTTTCTTTTTTTTTCATTTTTCTTCTGTGAAGACCTGCCCTACTCTGGCTCTGATTGGCTGATGCACTTTGCTTCCTTGTTATGTTGGTAGGGTAAAAATATCTGGATCAGAGGCAGACCAGGGGCAGGCACATCTTCGCAGAATGTATTGGGCTGGGGAAAAATATGTCAATCAAACAGGTTATATATTCAGCACTTTTGTGGATGTCAGAGCTGTTTCTATTACATGCATCGGTGCTTGTAAACAACATGAACGTATAAGATCAAATCAAATGTTAACAGTTCTTTCAAAATCTTGAAAGTGAAAAAGTAGGCATGCAACATAGCTAGTGGTTACTTTGAGGAGACTAAAATGTGAAAGATATTTTACTGTTTTTGTTTACTATCTGATTACATGTGATGTCTTCACTACCACTACAACTTTTGTTGTTCAATGTAAAAAAAGTAAAGATTTAAAAAATAAAAAAGGATTGAGGAGGTGTGTTTAAATTTTCGACTGGTACTGTAAGTCTGAAAAAGTTATTGAATTCAAATGCAAACTGGGTAAAGCCACACCAGTGGCTGCAGATATGAAAGTATTCATCATGTTATTTATTTGAAGGCACTGACAAATACTGTTGCCCTGACGATGGAGGTAGCTGATAAGAAAGAGTCAAGATTTATTTTGAAAGGCAATAACAAATTACCTGTTTCAGAAATGTTAGGCCCATACAATTAAGTGCTCAAATACCACATGTCCATTAAAAGAGTTATTGCTCACTATAATCGTAAGTCTTCAGCCGTATATTGCCATGTACCATTTTCTATTTCAGAATTGTTCTCACTAGTTCATTGGATACATGAGAGGAAAACCCCAAAATGGCCACCACTTGAACTCATTTAACTTACATACAATTTAAATCAGACTAGTAGGACCATACCCTATTTTCCCTCAGTAAAATCTGATGCATGAAATATCAATGCAATGATGTTTAGATACTATACTGCATCCATGGAGGCCCTGTCTATACCCACTCATCCTGTGTGGCTCAGTATTAAAAACTAAATTAAATATAACTTATGCATGTCTAATTTAATGGCTCAAAAATTATACTACCTGTGGAGGCACTCTCCCCCCTTAATATTGATAAAGACATAAAGCATTAATTCTGTGAAGTCCAGATTTTATAGAGACAGCAATAAAAAGATGGTAAACCCACACAATACCATAAAATGAGGAATAAGATTTTTTTTTTTTTATTAGAGATGTACATTCATTTTATTTTCAGATAAAAAGAAGAGGAAAAACTTTCAGTTTATGTTTATTTTCATCTCAAATTGCAAAAGTCAGGAAGAAATGACCCACAGTCTAAATCAGCCACCATAATCCACTTTCATTTGGATACATTTATCGTCAACTTTACCTAACTGTCCCTGTCGACTTAAGTTTTGAACACAAGCTGTCAATGTGTATATTATTATCCGTGAGGATCTTTTTTGGCTTCACATTTTCAAAGTTATAATCTATGTCATTTGCGCCCATGTGTTCAGCATTGCATGTAATATACTGCACTGTTTATAGCTGCACAGTAAAAAAAAGAAAAGAAAATGAAAAAATTGTCTGTTGTAATATTGCTGGCCCAGAACAGAAAACAGATATTGTTCTATGCGCGTTCACTCCGAGAACATGATATTGTCATTTTTATGACTTCTCTCTGTGTCTCTCTACAATAAACAAAAGAAATATGAACTTCATTTTCAGAGAATCTGAGCTTCAATTTCCCAAAAGAGATTGCGGTGTGAAGGAAAGAGTGTATGAATATTTCCTGACGGAGTGGCTTGTTAAACTGACTGTGAAATGGGTTTCTGAACAAGGCAGAGGATTCTGTGTGGGGAGCAGGAGTGGGCAGCACATCTAAACTCCACCTAGGATCTTAACACCAACCTCAGGAGTCGAGGGTCCTCAGCTCTGCCACAGTCTAGCTGTCAATCCAACACTAGTTAATGCTAAGTGTGTACTCACTCCTCTTCACTGCTCCACTTCTTCCTCTTCATGTCTTTCTCTCCCTTAAGTGCTGTAAAGGCTCTCTATACCTGAACAAATGTGCCACCTCATTATCTCAACCTTTTTGTTGTTTGCTTCACCACCTACATTAAATTGTGTACTCTCAAGAGATGCTTAGATTCCACTTCATAAAAACTGAAATCTCTAGCAGAGTGAGTCGAAAAAGCAACACATCGACCAGGAAGAGAATTACTCACGGGGTCCCTGTTTTGCGCTGCATGTGGTCATGTGAACCCAATGGTAGGAAACAGCAGAGGAAAGCAGTGAGGAAATTACTTCTGGGCATGAAAAAGGTGAGAAATGAGACTAAGCGACAGAGAGGAGAAGAGAGAATGGGGGAGGGGATCAATAAAGTAATCTTTAGTCATAGGCAGAACACAGGCCTGCTGCTCAGGATTACTCAGTATGGGGCCATTACATGGAGAGGCCAGCAAAGCAATTATGAGTCTTGGGAGGAACTGACAACTAGATCCCCATGGGGATGAAAGATAGCAGCTAAAAAGAGAGTAAGAGAGTGTGTTAGTGTGTGAGCATGATGGAGAGAACCAGTGAAGAAAAATCAAATATATCATTACCTTGCCCTTCCATGCCTTCACCTGACACAATAAACCCCTGCTACCTCAGCCTCCCACTGCTGTATTCATACTGTCTCTTTTCACGATGGAACATGAAAATCCCACAGAAAGCTTATTGTCAAGTCTTCCTGCGGAGAACAGAAACAATCCTTCTGCACACCACAGTGTCTTTACATCCGCTGGGAGGTGATCTGAGTCAAATTTATCAGTGAAATGTCAAGAGCACATTTGTTGAGATCTTTGTGCGCTGCATTTTGAACACACACCTGGCTGCATATTTGATAAATATGTCTTTATTCTGTCGGGATGCAGACATCATCTGCATAAAATCACTGCATGTGGAATACAGGTGATTATTCCAGCATACTTTTTGGAGGTGAGTTAAGCTGGTCTCTTTAACCTCTAAAAAATACTATCTGTGCTGGAGAGCGCAGGAGGTGTCCCAAAAATGTGACTTCTGAGAGGTCAGAGATGAAGCCAGTGACTGATTTAGCAACCGTGTCACTTTAAATCCAACCATGCTCTTTTCTTAAACCTAACCACATGCTTTCGAATGCTTAAGTCAAAAGCACCTTGTGCATTGCTCTGAGAATGTAGCGGGCTGTGACAATTGGGATGAGAATGAATTGCAAAGTCAGTTACTTACCCGGTGGTTGACGAAGTAGGTGTAACCAGAATAATTTAATCTGGGATCTTAATTATTATGTTTTGGAACTAT
The DNA here is from genome assembly GCF_022577435.1 of Embiotoca jacksoni. Lineage (NCBI taxonomy): Eukaryota > Metazoa > Chordata > Actinopteri > Embiotocidae > Embiotoca > Embiotoca jacksoni. Next base: position 558,283 of record NW_027185383.1, on the reverse strand, counting down.
GTTACTGTCCCCTTAAGTAAGGTCGACAGGTTGTCACATAGCCGTTTTCCTCTGTACACAGAAAAGTGCTCGGAGAGTCAATCTTTTCCTTAATATATCATCTTTGTTACTCCATGCACAGAGATCAATAGAAGTGATCATCCATCTTTTAATAGAGGATCTTTGTTTTTCCGTGGTCTGTGCTTCGGTATGGTAAGAGTTGTGAGCAGGAAAAGATTAATCAGATTCTGCTAAAGAAAAGTTAACAACTTTAAACTGAATGTTGAACGACGAGCCATTGAAGAGCTTCAGTTTCGCCAACAGATCCTTAGAACTTTGAACATTTGATATCATGGCTGGTTTTTCTTGGAATAGCTTCTTCATTGGAACCAGAGGTACTGTCCATCCACCGTCCTGCCTGCCACCACTCACCTCATCTTCATCTATCTTACCATCTACCTTCACCTGAGAATATTCATCTCAGCTGGACATCACAGTTCACCTGGAGCCCATTTCGCTGGACATTGTTTGTGCACGGGGGTGGGGAGGGGGGTAGGACATTTGAGACTCAACTCTTTCTTTTATACTTTTTTTCAATTTAATTTATTCCTGAGATCTCAGAGGTTTTTGATTTTCATATTACCTGCTTGGACACTTTTTGATGTGTGGAATTGTCAATTTGTTGTAGTATTGGTTATTATATTGTGTTCTAATTAAACATTTTGTTGTAAGTGTAGTTCGGGGTGGATATTTCTTGTCTGTGCAGCAGTCAGACGAGTGATCCATTAACCAGTCTCCTCATTGAACCTGGACTAAATTTGATAATTCCCCTCTTTTCTGTCTATTCTGCACTTTCTCTAAAGCAACAGCTGCACAGGGGTTACATAGGCATGTGAATTACTTGTGTCGCTTAGTTCAGTGAGTGGGTGACTTGACTTGTAGAGTGATGTGGTAGATTTCCTGTCCGCCTCTCAGTTTCCACTGCCAACCTTTCAGAAGTTAAATCAGTTGCTGGCTTTGGCAGACAGAAGCTCCTCCGAGCCTCTCAGTAGTCTTATTTTTGGCACACCTCCTTTTGTCACTGTCGAGTTGTTGCTATCAGTCGTTAGAGTCCATCTTCATCTGTTATTTGTCATAAAGATAGAGACTGTACAAGAATGTAAACATGCTGGTGTGATGTCAAAATAGCAGGTTCAGCAGCCTAAAAACTATGATAAAAACACCCCTTATACAACTGCATTTCACTCACTCCATGTGCACATAAACAGGACCATGCTTCAAGTCCATCTTCCTCTTTACATGCAGAACACATGGATTGTATTACAGGTTACCTACACTCAATAGTGCTTCTGAATACATCCAGTTGACACACAAATAGACAACTGAAGCTGCTGCGGCTGCTTTGCTAACGTACTGCTCACCCTCTGCCATCTGTGCAGTCCCAGTGCCAGAGGCTTGGAGACAAGAGGAGTATTTCCATGTGTTCCAGAATCAATTGATTCAATTGATGACCTTCTGTGTCAATCTACTTTCCCCCCTTCATTTTAATTACACATTGATTTGTCTCTGAAGTATCTGAGCATCTCTAATCTATCCTGGTCAAGCAATTGCTCCATCTCCTCTGTAGTTGTCTTGGTTCTTCAGCCACAATTTCACAGTTCAGTGTTAATCAAGCTGCTTCGGTGTCAGCTCTTTCCTGGCCAGTGTTTTTAAATGCAGTGCTGATCTGGAATCCGATCTGACTGCCGCTGCTTCCTACATGGAACGGACATAATAGTAGCTTGCCTTTGCTAAGCTTCAAACCAGCTGCTGCAAGAACACATGCAGCATGTGACATGTCGATTATAGAATACACACCACAACTGTCATTTATGAAAGTCAGGAACAGGCAAAAAAAACAACTAGAACACTGATGTTTAATGTAAACTATTACTATTAGGACTGGGATAAATTGTCATGTGCAAAACCAGTGGAAGGCGGTCGTATGAATGTGCTTTATAGATACTTTCCCAACTCACTATATGCCTAAAAAAATTCACCTATTTCTGTTATTGGGCCGATGAGTAATCAGAGATTTGTGGACAAAAAGACAAGTTAACATAAGTCGTGACTGCTATGACCCACATAGAATATGGAAAGCATGCTAACAAGCTCACACTTTTTTATTTTGCTGAGTTTGGTGAAAAACATTTAAGGCACATTATTCAATGAACAATTACATTGTTTAAATAGTTGTGATTTTACCTCGAATTTTGAAACAATTAAACTCTTGTAATTCCATTGAGTCTCATTAAAGGGCCATTGGTTACTCTCAGTGGATATTGACATTTTATAGATACACCTTCATTTCACTAAGCCGGCCTCAGGATTATTTCTCATTAGCTTTAACTCTCTTCCTTTCTTTTCCTTTCTGTGTTGATGTCCTGTCTTTTCAGGTTGCTCTCTCAACCTCCTGCTCCTGTCACCTCCTTTGCTTTTGTGTTTCCTTCTTGAATCTTTTATGTTACACTGTAGTTATTAAAATAGTTTTCTCCCTCCTTTTCCTTCAATATATTTTTCCAGCCCATGCTTACTTTCTCTCGCTATGCAAATCTGGCTTGCTCTTTCAGACTTCGTTCAAACACACCATCTTGTTGTTTTGAGACTGCGTTATCAGCCTCTAGGTTTTTGTGTTCTTTCTTTCCTTCTCCACTACATATTTCCACATTCTCGCTGAGACACCCCCTTTATTATTCTTGGCTCGCCTCTGATCTCATTTTCATTTTTAGTCTATTCACTCTTTCCCCTCGTCACCTTATCTTTATCTCTCTAACAATCTGCCTGTCCCAGCTCTTTTTCTGTCTCTCCTTCTAATACAACAATAGAGGAGCTCCATTGTTTGATTGCTCCTACTACCTTACTTCAGTGTGAAGCAGCTAATCCATGGGAAAAAAAATTGTATTTAATGAATGTGTCAGTGTGTGCATGAGTGACCGTTGCAACCAAGGCCATGCATCCACCGAGAGGATGGTCCAGCCAGCCCCACCTGAACTCAGTGTACACGGTCACTTAACTAGTCCCAAACCTATCCCGAACTCTAATCCTAATACTAACGTTGACCCTGTCACTTCACTAGGACTGGACTAGGGGTCTAGCTCCACCTCTCTGGACCGAGTGCATTTGGCTCTGCGTGAGCACTACTTGCATTCAGCAGTGTGTCCTGAGGGGATTCAAGTTTTTATTAGAGAAATGACAATTTTCACTGGCAGATGTTATCAACAAAGACAGCATGTTGCCTTCGAGTTGTTAAATTGTAAGAACAGTTGCTGGGCCACGGCAACACGAGAAATGCAGTCAATGCAAAGGCATAACAGAGGGAGAAGATGTTGCCGTTGGGAACAACAACATTTTCCTCAGATGTATTGTTAAAGTGCACAGAGAAACCCTACAGTATACATCTGAAAACACACTATCAATTTCTCATCCAATGAAAAATATACAACCATAGACTCAGTGATTCCCTAAAATGTCAGCAAATACATCACAATTTGTGAACTTTGAGCTTTCAGAAAATATTAAAGTCCAACGTCTTGGGTAACACAAGAGGGGGGGATATCATGTGGACTCCTCTCTTTAATACCATAAATACGACCCCATTTAAAGGCAGTATAAGTTTTCATTTGTATCGGGAAGACGCGTGTCTGTGCTGTTGTTACTAGTGTTCTAAGTCTGTTTTTGGAGGCAAAGTCCCTGATAAAGCATAATAAAACTACAGCTGAAATATAGAATTGTTTTCAGATTTTCCATCATCCAGGAAATGGTCAATTTAAGCATTAGCCTTGTTTGAGTTTATTGAAGACATTTCACCCCTCATCCAAAAGGCCTGTGTTCATTCGTTCTACTCAAATGTATCCCCGGATATCATCCATCCAGACAGACAGACAGACAGACAGACACTTTATTAACCCCTCAAAGGGAATATTGTCATCTTCCTCCTGAAGTCGACCACCATCTCTCTGGTCTTGGCCACGTTCAGAAGCAGGTGATTTCTTTCCGCCCACTCCACAAAGTCATCCACTACTGCCCTATACTCGTCCTCTCATCCATCCCTTATACACCCGACCACTGCAGAGTCATCAGAGAACTTCTGCAGATGGCAGGAGTGATACTGGAAGTCAGTGGTGTATAAGGTGAACAGGAAGGGAGACAGAACAGTTCCCTGTGGAGCTCCAATACCACTGACCACCGTATCAGACAGCACACTGCCCAGACGGACAAACTGTGGTCTGCCTGTCAGGTAGTCAGTGATCCAGGAGAAGGTGGACGTGTCCACCCCCACCACCTGCAGCTTCTCACTCAGCAGCAGTGGTCGGATGGTGTTAAATGCACTGGAGAAATCAAAGAAAGTGATTCTAACAGCCACCGGTTCCGTCCAGAGATGAAGTAGTTAGAAAGAAGTGAGATTACCAGACTTCTGTAGCCTTTTCTTCTCAGCTTGAGGCTGGCGGCTCCAAGCTCTATTCACAGCTACAAATGCTGTGTTCAGACCAAACGCAAAGCGAATTACTCTCGCGGAGCGATTACATACAAAGTCAATGCAAACATGCGAATGTTTGCAAATTGGTGCCGGGCAAGGCGAAAGGACACAAATTTAAAATTTGTTGAAAATATTTAACTTGAGTGTCCGTTCTCGAATGAGTAATGCTTTGCTTAACACATCTGAATCTGTACAACCAAGTGAAGTGAGTCAAAATGAAAGGTGGGTAATGGAGGCAAAAGATTAAAAAAAAAAAAAAAAAAAAAAAAAAAAAAAAAAAAGTTAGAATGCAGTATGTCTAGAGCATGGATTTTGATCCTGATTCTTCCTCCCAGGCCTAAAAACAGCCATGCAAACAGTTCTCATCTTGCTCCATTTGGCTCTCTCCCAGTGGGTCCATACTTAGACACTTTTATAACATACGGAATATAGCTGAATGTATGCATGTTCATGGGCTGTATGTGTGTCCACGGCTGGCTAATTGTCTATGATGTGATCCTTTGGAAGTAACCTCTCAAGCGCTGCAAGGATGAACAGTATCTGTCATTTGGAGGTCACGTTATGAAGTTACCATGGGAGACGGATCACTGGAGCACCTCTGATAAACTCATGGATGGATCTATACTCATACACATGGGAGAGGTGTAATACATGTTCGTCACTCAGAAACTACGGCAGAATAACAATGGTAGACTTACATATCTCAGGAGGCGTATGTGATGCATGCAGCTCACACACACAGTACAGGGGTGATTCTTTTCTGCCGCATGTTTGTGTAATATATTCTGCTGCGGTTAGGTGGCGAGTGTACACATTTGGGTAATTGCATTCTCCTTCTGTTGGCTACTCCCTGCAGGGAAGACTGATGGCAATAAAAAAAAAAAAAGTAGCTTTTAGAAATATGGGCAACGCTTCAACAAGCATCATGTGCCATGCTGCAGTTATTCCGTCTAAATTAAAGATGCTTTTTATATTATGAATTTAAAGTATTCTTTAAATTTTATGAATGCCCAACATATTGCTTATCAGTTTGGATTAAAAATGTGGGTTGTGGTGGTGACTGCTAAACTGATTTGTATGAGCCCTGAGCTTTTTAATTTGGTCATATTACCCAAACTTTTCAAATGATTTAAAGGGATAAATTAACATGCAAAAAAACACTTTTAATCTAAATCTTTCATGTCATTAAAACATGTAACACGTATTTCCATACTTTTTTTAAGCTGGCAACAAACTCAGTCACTTCAGAAAGTATTCAGACTACTTCACTTTTTCAAGACGTTGCGGCATTATAAATTTAGTTTTAAAGGAATAAAACTGGTATTTTTTCTCATCAATCTACACTCTATAATCTACAATCTATAATGACAAAGTAAAATCATGTCTTTAGAAAAGTTTGCAAATGTATTAAAAATCGAAAACTAAAAACTGAAATCTCATACCCAAAAGTAAAGTAAAACAGTACAACTCCATTGGGAAAACAAAAGTTGAGACGCTGTGTAAAATGTACATGAAAACAGAATGCAATGATTGGAAACTATGTAAAACCATATTTAATTGAAAATACACAGAAGATATCAGATGTTGAAACTGAGGAAATTTGTTTGATAAAAAAACAAAGAAATTGGAAATTGGTGCCAGAAGCACCTTTTGAAAACGTTGAGATGGGCAACAAAAGACTGAAAAAGTTGTGACAAAACAGCGTTTTAACTCAATTTGGGCAGAGCTCTGAGCACTATGTCTGGCACTACATCTGGCACCAGGCACTGCTCATCATTTGGCTAATACCATCCTATGCAAAGAAGCATGTTGGTGGCAGCATCATGTTATGAACTTGTTAACGATATGCGATGGTGGTAAATAAATACATGGATGGTCCCACAGCAGCTTTGGCCAAGAGCAGCAGAAACAAGGAGACTGGTCAGAATTGAGGGAGGGATAAATACAGCCAAATACAGAGATGAAAACAAGCTCCAGAATGCAGAGATCTGAGGTCAAGGCGACAGTTCACCTTTCAGCATGATAATTATACAACCAAGACAATGGTAGAGTGGCTTTAGGATGAATCTCCTACTGTGCTTGAGTGGCCCAGCCAAAGCCAGTACTTTATATTATTTTCATAAACTAAGTGTATGGTCCAAAGCGTATGGTGTAAGAGTGTTTGGTAGTTTAACACCCAATAATATAAACAAAAGGTAAGATGCATGGTTCAAAGGGTTTGTACTTTTTTGAATTACAACTCATAGGTGTGTTATGGGAGTAGCGTGAAATAAACCAATCAGTGTTTCATCTCTCATTCCCTGTAAAAGCCAGGCATCTTTACACTATGGTGGATTTGCCAATTAGTAGGAAAGAAAAGCAGCTGCATGAGCACAGATTAACCTGATGTGCACAATAATAATCTTTTGCTGGTCAATTGTGCAGTTCCTTTCTGCTGCCTCAAAGATAGCATTGTGCCAACGACGCTTTTGACCTCACCTCATTTTAAGCCCAAGGCATTCACATGCACTCAGATGGGTGCAGGTAAATTGGCTGTTTAAACAAAGTGCGCACTGTATGGAAAAATGACAAATCCAGATACTTGGCACCACTTTGCACCCAATGTAAGCTATAGCCCTTTAACCCATCAGACCATCTGTGGTGGGGCTTGAAGATGGCAGTTCACAGATGCTTCCCATCAAGTTTTAAGGAGCTTGAAAGGATCTGCCAGAAAGAATGCGGTAAACAGCTCAAATCCAGTTGTCTAAAGGTTGCAGAGGCTTAACCAAGAAGATTTAAAGCCAGAGGGGCTTCTACAAAGTATTAAATTAGGGGTCTACTTTCTCCAAAAGACTCCTCCAGCTCCGCTGTCACAAGGACAGATACAGGAGATCATTCCTGCTGACCGCAATAAGACTGTACAATAACTCACCTCTGGCAAAATCCATCACATAACAATAACACTGTTGACTGTGTTTCTTGGTTGTTTGTATATAATATATATAGATATATACTGTACTGTATATACTGTATATACTGTGCATTTTATATTTTTTTACTGCTATTTTACTGCTATTTTATTGCTTTTCTATTATTCTATTATTATCGTATTGCTTCTGTATGCTGCTGTAGCAAAAAAAAATTCCCCTCGGGGATTAATAAAGTAACTACCTAACCTAACCTAAATATTTTTGGATGAGAGATTTTGTTTGTGGATTTTTAAGCAATCTGCAAAACTGTCTTTTCTTTCTCCTTGACACCCTATGTCTGTGACTGAGAGCAAACAGAGTCAAACATACAAGTCATCATTTGCTGATGAAAAATTGCAAATATACTAGCTCATTTTCCCCCTCCCATGCTGCCCATTTTATTGAGTAGATCTTTATTAAAATCATACCTAAATTGCCTGTTTTGACCGGGGGATTCATTCCAAATGAAATAATTTGTAATACCTCAATTATGGCGACATCCATTCCCAGTGGGCAGACACAGTGCCTGAGCAGCACACAAATACTGTAATTACCCACTCAGCTTGACTTAGTAGGGGGTGTATGGTTCACAACTGAGCCCCAGGCATGCTATTATGCATGTGTGCAACTGTTTTTCAAAGAACGGGTCAAGACCTAAAGGGGGGCCATCGGAAGATTAAAGCAGGGCATCAAATTACTCTAAAGATTTTGGTATCAGGAGCTACTTGCTATATTAAGTCGATGAAGTCACCCCAAGTCCCTGTATTAAGAGAAAAGCTAAATCTGGGCAACAGACCAGTTAAAGCCTCAATACTGAATGAATGATGAATAAAAACATGAGGGGCACTTGATGTGTCTCATGTCTGTGAGCAGTCTACTTTTTCAAGTGATTGAGCATGTGTTAAAATGAACAACTGAAGATATTTGACTTCATTTGGGAATGTTTTATCAGCCAGCTCTGGCCAGCACTGGGCCTGTAAGCAGCCAGTGAGTTACATGTAGCCAGTGATATGTTCTACATGTAGGACTTAAACTGTCACAGTGAGAAGTCATGTTTCACTGCACAGCTGCAGAAGTGAATTTAGAAAAACACTTAGGCCATTATTCTACAATCCCTCACTTGTATAATACTCATCTTATGAAACAACATTTAACCAAGCAACATGTATTCTGATTCATAAGATATGTTCAATGATGTACTCTCAATATGATTGTTTCAAAGTCCAAATTCAGACTGCCAGTGTACAATTGTTAGAGTGAAGTATTAAACATCTTTATTAATTTTAAATACAATTTGGTAAATTTTGCCATACTGAGACAAATGTACACACATTTAGCCTATGGATGCCTTAATCAGTCCTAAAAAAACAAGTCTGAACTCAATACTCAAACACTGCATGTCGTGGTACTTGAAGGGCTAAATTATGTGCTGGTGCCACAGAAACAATGCCATTGCAAAGTTACAAGGGTTGGGTGGATGATTCGGATACAACAGCACACTGCTGTGTGCTTCCCATTTCTATCCACAGGATGGCACCGTTTTTTAAGCCACATTTACTGTTGCATTTACGCCAAAGGTTACATGACTTTAGTGAGTAACTTTACACCATGTTTCAAGTAGTCATTAGAACTTGCTGATTCATAAAACATAACCCTTTTTGTAATTGATTGTAAACATTTTAGAAAAAACAGACAAATTATTTTAGAGAGGTATGCGAAAAGACCAGCACTGTTTTCCAAATGGTGTACTTGTGCATTCACACCGACAGTACAGAAACATGCAGTGCACTATAAGTAGCAGGATGATGCACTCAAAACGGTCCAAAAAAAGAAGTGTGAAACTCCGGACACTTTCCACCCTAAACGGCTGCCTTCTTGGCAACCTAGAGGAAGGGCACCGATGAAAATAATTTTCAAATTAAGGCGTCTGAAGAAGCTGCCGCTGTTGCAGAACACTGTACACAAGCGTTTATTTTGCACTTCAGCAGATGGTCAGAACAATCAGTTTGTTTATTGGGTGTGTTAAACAAAGATCACAAAAACACATTAATTTCTTGGTAAGATACTTAAAGCTTTAGATATTTTGGCGGATGATGTGCTCACATGCTGACCTTATTTCCGGTCAGTGCAGAACAGCGGTGTGCGATTTGAAACAACATGACCGTTTCAAAATTCCTGCACTACACAAGAAAGAGTCCTAACATGTAAGAGCACTCTTTGTTACTATTTGTACGATCGGGAGTATGTCATTTGGAACACAGCACCGGACCTCCTAAAGCCACGTTAGGCCTTTGCTGTGGTGGTGCAATTTTAAACATTACCTGTCACCACCACTTAATGTAGTGTTAAGAGGCTGTAGTCAATTCACATATTTCTTTGATATCAGATTGCAAAGAAACCGCCATATATAATGCATGTAATTATTAAATATTATTAGAAAATCATCTTGCCAAAACCCCTAAACAGATTGTTTCCCAAAAATAACATGGAGGACATTGCCATGTTAAATAATCTTTAGAATAGGACATTTTGGGAAATATGCCAATTCCCTTTCTTGGTTCTCGATACCTCACTCATGAAGTTAGTTTAGCTAAACTAAGCTTTAAATAAACACATGGAGAAACAGAATGAACTAAGCAAAGCATCACTATGCTTTTAAAAGAAATCTCTAAATGATAATGGAATTACCACCATATGTATGCAAACATTACTGTTTTAGGGCCAGCGAGGTTAGCTGTGGACAGTAAATCCACTTCTTACTCATCTTTAGACCCTGCTCCATTTTTTTTTCAACTCTTTAATGAACTCAAGTCACAAGTCAAAGACCTAATGGTGAATTTTGCTCAAGTTGACACATTTTGAATATTATATTTGTTAATTACTGTCCACTCCCATCTTTGCATTGACATGATACCGCATCAAATTGTCCTCTAAAAACAACTTTACATTTAGTAACAAGACACCTAAAGAAATAACCAGCAAAAGTTGCTCTAAGGAATCATATCATCAAGGATAGAAAGCAGGCTGGATGATAAATCAAGACAGCAGGCTTTCACAAATTAAATCTGCAACAGAGTCCAAAGAAAGTGTGATCAAAAATAATATGATGTGAGAGCAGGGAAATGACAGAAAACTCTACACAGTCTTAAAGCCTCCAAAGTAAGAGGAGAAGAAATTCACAGCTGTGATCTGAATGTTTATGTGAACATAGGATGGTACACCTGCTCTCGGAAAAACATTTTTCAGTTCTGGTTTATCGACAGAGGCGGTGACAGTGTAATACAAGCTTTCCGTCTCCTTCAACCTCACCTCACCTTTTGTACATTTTTTTCACTGAAACATATCTGAAAAAACTTTCTATCAGAGCAAGTTTTGTTGAGAGATTTTAAATTGGTGGAACAGTATGAAGGTAGGTCACCTTTTCTCATTCATGAAATAAGAACAAGTAGCTTTGTGGACAATGTTTTCCAGTGTGAGTATTGGTAATTATAAAGCCAGTTACACACTGAATCGCTGCTGTTTGTTAAAATTCTAAGAATAATGTCATTCTGTACCAGTTCTCTGATACAACTGCACACAGTTTTCAAGGTACTTGGCTGGTAGGTTGTTTCAAGCATCCTCAAGAGTACTTCTGTATATTTAGGCTTTTTCAATGTCCTCTGTGTCTTGATGTATTCCCAGACAGACTGCTCTATGTTAAGTTGAGGGGTCTGTGGACCAAACCAAGGAGTTACAGCACCCCTTGTTCTTCTTGGGCTGAATAAAGTAAACAGTTAATCCTTATCACTCTGGCTCTATGTTTGGATGCTTGCCTGGTCTGTTGTCAGTGAGCAGGCCAGAAATTCACAGAGGATCCAAACCATCACATCTTTAAAGTCAATAGAGAGTACATTTTTGAAGTTGCAGTGGGAGCAGATAAATGAACAACACCCGTTGTACTGGTTGGTTCTGCTGGTTTTTATTGGTTGAGTGCTCAGTGAGAAAGAGTGTTACATGAATCCATCCAGGTTGAGCTTTCCTGAATCAACTAGAGATAGAAATATCACAACCTTTGATTTTTTTTTTGGTAATAAAAATATGTCCTGAATCAGATCAGAGCCCAAAAATAATTATAAGGCTCCCGACTCACTCACGGTAGTCCAGAGGGATTCTAGGTGCGAATTAATTTCTTGCCCAGTCAACATCACATATTACTTGCTGTCATCTGGTGATACATATGTAATTTTTCTTTCACTTGTAAGTATACTGAGCATCCTTGGGACGAACCTTCCTTTGGATTGATTTAATATCCAACCTCTCTTTCATCTTGAGTGTGCACTGGATATCTGTGCCATTTCAGTACATTTTGATGGCAGATCACCCCTATTAAAAGATTAAGATCATGGCCAAAAAAACAGATACCAAAATCACCAACATTAATTGTAATATGAGGATTAATAGTAAGATGGCACCGTGCTAGTGGCATCCTTGTTACAGCAGCTCCCCCCCTCGAGTGTGTTTTAAATATTTTTCTTTCTTTCTCCTCTCTTTGGATTTTTTTTTTTTTTTTTTTCTCCACGTGTTAAGTGACTTTTCCTCTTTTCTGGTGGCTCTTCTACTTTTTTCCCTCTTCGTAATGGAGAGCTACACACAGTGGACTGGGGGCATTGTTTACTCTCGTGATCAGCTGATCGCGCTGAGTAGACCTCGACTGCTTCTGCCCGGAAGCGAGGCCTGAAATGCACTCCACTGTGTCCAAACTTCAGACTAAGCATCCCGGTGCATTTTTGGCAGTTACTGGAGACTTTAACCACACCAGTCTGGATAAAGTACTGCCAACTTTGCACCAGTATGTTAACTGCCCCAGGACATCAACAGCATGACGGACTGTATCACAGAAGACATCAAATTCTGTACACTGCTTCCCCAACAACAAGCCATGGATCACCAGTGACCTGAAGGTGCTTCTTAATCAGAAGAAAGCAGCTTTCAGGTCTGGGGACAGGGACGAGCTCAGGAGAGTTCAGCACAACCTGAAGGAGAAGCTCAGGGAGTGCAAGGACTCCTACAGGAGGAAGCTGGAGGCCAAACTCCAGCAGAACAACGTGAGGGAGGTGTGGACCGGTATGAAGGAGATTACTGGGTTCAAGGGGAGAGAGAGACAACCAGGGGGCTCCCTGGAGAGGAACAACCAGGGGGAACCTGGAGAGGAACAACCAGGGGGAACCTGGAGAGGAACAACCAGGGGGCTCCCTGGAGAGGGCCAATGAGCTAAACTGTTTCTTCAACAGGTTTAGTTCACCGCCCCCATCTGTCTTCTCCACACCTCACACCTCCCAAACACCTCTGCTGCCTCCCCCCCTCCTCCCTCTGTCTGTTGTCTGTTTTTCTTGGTTGTTTAAATATTTAAAAAAAAACTTCGCACTATTGTTTAGTTAGTTTTAATTTAATTATTCTATTCTATTTTATTTTATTGTATATACTGTACATTTTTATATTTATTTTACTGTTATTTTATTTCTTTCCTGTGTCTATAAATGTTGCTGTAGCGGAAAAAAAAAAAAAATCCCCTTGGGGATTAATAAAGTAACTATCTATCTATCTTAATAGTTAAATCCACAGTCGCGTTAAAATACAAGACTCCTGGCAAGTTTATAAATCAATGAGAGAAAATAGACATGACAAAAACAGAGATGAGTGTCGGAAACATTATTCCATCCATCCATTATCTATACCCGCTTTATCCTGAACAGGGTCACTGGGGGGCTGCAGCCTATCCCAGCTCACTTAGGGCAGGCAGGGTAAACCCTGGACAGGTCGCCAGTCCATCACAGGGCCAACACAAAGAGACAGACAGCAACAAAGACCGTTCATGCTCTCATTCACACCTAAGGGCAATTCGTAGAACCACCGATTAACCTGAGACGCATGTTTTTGGATGGTGGGAGGAAGCTGGAGTACCCGGAGAAAACCCACGCCAGCACAGGGAGAACATGCAAGGAAACATTATTATTATTATTATATAAGAATTTTATGAATGTGCCCACTAAACTGTAGGGGAAATAATCAAACAATGTTATATTTGAATATATTGATATTACAAACCATGAAGGATTGGGTAGTGTTAGTGTTGACAAGCTGTGCATTAAGTTGTCATGATTGGTGCGACCCGACATGACGCATCACCCTTAGAGGCATGCTGATATTTATATTTAGCTACTGTATATGAGACTCCTGCACAGTGGATTCATCTAATAAGACGATGCCATACAGTGAATGAATTCAATTACAGATTGTGATGCTAAACGTTTTTAACAATTAGAAAAAAACAATACAAATGCTGGTTATGGATTAAAAACGGTCGCAATTAAAAGTATGATCAATCGGCATAGATACCACAGTTCTGTTCACCTGTGCCGTATCCAAAGCTTGTAATTTCTGCATCTGATCACAGTAAACTCAGACAATACATGATTTTATGCGTCTATCTCTCCCGATGGGATCTTTTCTGTCTCCCAAAATGACCAATCAACTTAACACATGGGATGCTGGTAGTTGGCATTCACAATTAAGATCGTATTTTCGTAAACGGTAAACATTTAATACTTTGATTGCGCAGTGTGCACTTCAGTTGGAAGGATTATTCACACTTCCTCTTTTCTGCAGGTGGGTCATGTTTTGGGTACCCCTGGTGCAGTCCTGACAACTGGCGCACACACACACACACACACACACACACACACACACACACACAGATCTCCAGAATGACAGCTATACCTGTCAATGATCAGGTGGATATTTAAAGGGGGGATGCAAATTACTCGCTAACCAGTGGGCATTTTACTTATATGGACGGGCAGGTAAACTCAGGGGAGGTAGTGATGCCAGGGGGGAGTGGACTGCCAGGTAAAATGACTCAGTAAGTGGGAGGTACATCAATCCTGCTACATAAACAATGTATTACCGTGTATGACCAGCCCAGTTATGGGTAATCAAGATATTTTATATAAGTGGGCACCACTATTGGAACTCTTAGTAGGAGATTGAAATACAATACAATTGTATCCTACCTACTTTATTCAGTTACAAAACACACACTCACACATGCTCACACACACATACACTCAAAGAATAAAAGAAGGAACCTCAAAAGTTTAAAAGCATTATATTTTATAAGCTTTTGCTCTTCAGTCATTTAAATCATAACAATGATATATATTATTCGATCTTTCTTTTAAGGACTTCTACCAAGCAGCAAGAAAAACAGCAAGAATGTAAGACCTGCTCCTCAGTCTTCATCTGTAGCATCGCTGACGCTTTTTGTCTAATTTATTATTTTTTGACCTCGCTCATTATAGCCTGATAAGCATGTTGAACTCAGACACTCTGTCTCAATACAATTCCATACCCTACATCAAATTGCATGCAATGAAAGAAGTTTACATCAAAGCAAAAAAACAACAAAGCAAGCAAGGCTGGATAGAGCAGAGCCAACTTCACAGGAATCCGAAGAGCACTACATTACTTAAGAAAAAAGTACAGGCTGACAAAAAAATCACAGCACAGGAGAGCAATCTTCTGCTGTACTAGCATTCTTTGGAAACTATTCCCTTTTAGCTTTGTTTCTTGACATTTACCTCAACACTGACAGAGGTGATGACCTCTGCTGCTGCTGCAGTCTGCAGTAAGACTCACAAAGGAGGCCTCCTCTTTGAAATCTGGACTCCTAAGCGTTCTGCGCTAAGGAACAGTATTCCAGCAACCAGCACATGACAGTACCTGCTGCTACTTAGCTCCCCACAGCCATTTTATTGCCAAGCGGTGGGACATTTTGGCAGACTTTAGTATAATTAAATGTCGAA
The DNA here is from genome assembly GCF_022577435.1 of Embiotoca jacksoni. NCBI lineage: Eukaryota > Metazoa > Chordata > Actinopteri > Embiotocidae > Embiotoca > Embiotoca jacksoni. Next base: position 542,999 of record NW_027185383.1, on the reverse strand, counting down.
AAGGTCAAAGAAAATATTAGCCTCTGCAGCTAATTTGTGATCATTTTCATCTTAACGGTGCAGTGGGTATGGTTGTAGAGTGTAAATTATAATTTATTACTACATTAATTTTGAGGCATTAGTTTAATTACCATAAACAAACAAGGCATCGCCAAGAAGATTGGAAACCTTAGCTGGCCTTAGCATTGCATGTTGAATGTGTGTGAACCACCAGGTCAGGGAAAAGGCAGATATGCTGGACTCTTTGATGTGGTTAAACAGAAGGGGGTTCTGTTCTTCCAGTGACTGCAGATGAATTGCCAATCAGAAGGTTTGAGTTAATTTACTATAAGTGGTATGTAATTAACATTGCTTTAGAAATGTGTTTCTATATCTATTGGTCTGACCACCCGCCCGTCCGTCCATCCGTCCGTCCTTCCATCCATCCATCCCTCCCTACCTCCACCCATCCATCTATGGATACTTTGGGGCCAAAAGTTCACAAATCATTTGCTATTGCTTGGATGTTAAATGCTGCGACTCAGACGAATGTAACAATATTCTTCTTGACTCACCTGAAGTATAGTGGATGGACAGTTAGAGAATAATATTCAGAGAAAGTTTAGTAAGGAAACCAGCCTAAAACTTTGAAGAGTGATGGGGACACTTCCATATCCCCAGTAGAAATGGCACCGATGGAGTTACCAAAAATGAGTTAGAGTTAATGCGATGCACACTTTACTGTCATTAAATTAATTAATTATGTATTGATTTAATAGAACAGGATGTTAATGAAGTATTAGCAATAGTGAATTGTTTGATTAGTGGCATTGGAATATATACCAATTTAAAACAGTCTTCCACCATGTAATTTACAATGTAAAACCTGCACTCTGTACGGTACATCAAGAGAAGAAAAGACTGACCAAAGCTGTTTCACCATGGAGGACGTGATGCTATCATTTGCGGTCAGTGTGGCGTTCTGAAAATAAACCACCACATAGGTCCTCTAATGCTACTCATAGGTGTCAGAAACAACTTGGTTAGAGTTCCTTAGCTGATAAGGATTTGGGTTAAAATAAAGGACCTTTGTTATCATGATTACAACAATAAAAAGGGTTATGAAACAATCTAGAGTAAAAGTAACATTGACTAAAACAGTGAATAGTCTCTCCTGTGCAGAAGTCCAATGTACAGTCGACCCGTCTATCCACCCTGAACTCCAAATTTGTGGCTTTATATCAACATCACCTGTTTCCTCCTTTTCCCACATCATAATAAATGCGACCAATCCTGAGCACTCCCACTTTCACATAAACATTTGTATTGTTTGGGACGTTTGCTGGAATGTTACTTCACTCCCTCCTTTGCTCACATAATGGTATTGTTTAATATGTTGCATAAGTTTTACGCAATTATCATGGTGTGTTGCGAGTAATGAGTATGATGACGATCAATGAGCAGAAAGGGCAAATTCCATCAGTCAATAAAAGTTATTTTCATACTGTTACTAAAAAATTGAGGTCATGATGCATTTCAACACTTGATTGGATTCGATTTTGTGACTAAACAGGTAAAGTCACTAGAAGTTTTAACAGTTTGGGTTTTACAAGGGCAAAAGTATCTGGTGTGAATTTTTAACACAAATCAAGTCTGATTGAAAAAAATATGGAAATGCAAATTAAGTGTGGTGCTATGACGCTAATATTCACTCGAAACTGAAGTGGCCACACTGTAGGGGGCAGCTCATTTGCATTTTCATTAATTTTTCACGTGTTTTGTGGGAAAAAAGAAAACATTCATGCAAATGAGTTGTGTCCAAGTAAGTGAAATCCTTGTGCATACGTACACAAACACTCACCTACTTGGCCACATCTCCCTCTTTATCTCTCACCAGAGGTCAGAGCACAAGCCCACCACTGCATGCTTCATCTGCAGACAATTCATCAGGTTGCAAACTGTAGTAAATACATACAAAATGGAAGAGTTAGAAGGAATTAAATATTTAATATTAGTCAGTAATGTTGCTGTAGACATATTACTAAGAAATATCCTGTAAAAGCGAGAGGTCAGAAAAGTGGTCATGGTCATTTGTCCTTTTTTTGTGCAATCAGGCTGTTATTGTTGCTAATTGCTGTTTCACTCTGTAACATACACCATGTTAGCCAACTAGAGCTGTGAATAGTGGTTTTAAAAATACCAATGAATTACTGGGTCCCAGGACCCTGCTCTATTTTTATTTTCAAATATTAAATTGTATTCAGCTATAACGAAAGTGCAGACATGTTTTCTAACAACTCTGCTGTTTGTGCATTGTTGAGCTGTGTGTGTGTGTGTGTGTGTGTGTGTGTGTGCGTGCGTGCGTGCTTTGACGTGACTTAGAGAATAAGAGATGTGGAACATTTTACAATTTGGAATGCATATGAGTGGCTTAAGACAAAAAGAATAGTGCATTATTTTAGAAGTAGGACGCATCTGTTTATATGCCAATAATGTAATCATGTTCACTTACATTCCTAAAATGATATACTACACATATTCAAATGACTAGGATCTATAGAAAGCCTCCTCTTTTTCCTTCCAACCTCTCTTCTTCCTGATTTATTTTCTCCACCACTCTGTTCTCTACTTCTTCCCTCCATTTTTTCTCCTCTGGTTTATCTGCTCCCCTCTCTGAATCTTTCCAGTCCGTTTCCTCATCTGCAGACTCTAACCCCAGTCTATAGCTGGAGAGAAAAAGACCATAGTACACCGATCCATTGAGTGCCAAATGCTGATTGATTGAACAGCAAAGAGCTGGCAGCAGGTGTGCAGCTGACAAATGCATAGGACCTCGGCGATGAGAGTTAAACCTTGCTCTAACAGTTAGCAAGAAAGCAGGGCTGGAAGGACAAAAGTTCTGCCAACATGCTCGCCTAACTGGCAATTTTATGATTTGGAGTTAATTCCACTTCTTTCTCTTTAAGTACAAAGCAGAAAACAGGCCCTTTTTCCTACATATGCTTTGTTTTGAATGGTCTGCAATCAGTTCATGCACTGTGATTTACCTTTTATTCCTGATACATATTATTTTTAATATTTGAGATGGAAGTTGGCTTTTGGTTTGTCGCAACTGAAATGGAATATTTTTCGGCTAATTCTGTGTAAAGAAAAAAGGAGTGACCTGGAGACTGTGGTCTCCCCTAAAATATCTTCCATCCTCAAACTTCCATTCATGACTTCTTCCTGTGGAAAGGATAAGTAGAACTAATCCTGACAAAATATTACATCGCAGTCTATTCGTTCATCCTGTAGTCTGGTGTTACCAGACACAAATTCAATGCGTTGTGCAGTGAGTTTATGAGACTGGACATCCTCCTGTTGGAGCAGGGTTTAACCGCCATATGCGCCACAACTTTACCACCGCTGCAACTACATTTAGAATAAAAACGATTGACGTCCACGTCATTGAATTTAGCCACCCTTACTGGCTGCTCAGAGTGGTTCCCAGACTATCATCACAGTGAAGAAAACTGAAACTGTGAGTAACACTGGCAGAGTCAGGCTATTCATCTTGCATCTCAATATCAAGTACTGATAACAGTTGTTAGGTCAACAAGCTAATCACTTTAACATCAGCGAGCTGATCCTGACAGATGCTTTTTCCTGAGATCATTAAACAGGCATGGTGACAAAGGACCGATACTAAACACGAACAATACAAACATTCTGCCTCGGTAGTGGGTATTTCAACTACTGTACACCCTCTAAGGAGAATAAGAGCTTCAATATAGATAGATAACAGACTTAATGATATGATGATGCCCATGGACACTCCAGCAGTGGGGAATGTCTGACGCCACGCTGTTGTTCACTTCACCATCCTATTAAGCATCTTATTAATGGAAAGAAAAAAAACATGGGTGAGTCATCTGTTTGATTCAAAACAACTCAGAAGGGAAATATTACAAGCCCAAAGCTTACAAGTTTAAAACACACAAAACGAGTGGCTTCAATCTCCAGGAGCCATTTAAACTCGCTGCTCTCTCAGGTGGAACATCTCCAGGGTCATCCTGCCCATCGATCTGCCATTGGTTTCCAATCTTACTCTGTCTGCAGGTTGAACATCTTGCAGCATCACACGTCAGACACAAACACCTCCATCTCTCAGTGCTGTTCAGACAGATTCATCAGCTCACTCACTGATGCACACACACACCACATGCTCCACCTTTCCAAACGGATTATCATTGGAGACGTGCAAAGACTTTAAGAAAGAAGCCACCACACAATCCCTGCCATTCTGTCCCATTACCTTGTACTCACAATCAAATCAAAAGTCTACTAACTAAGCAAAGTTTTGGCTCCACATGATTCTCTAACTGAAAAAAAAGTGATAAAATAGGATTGATGTAGTTATTGTGATGATTACAGTGATCAAATCTGTCTGTAATGAGTAACTGTGTAGTCTTCACATCAAAAAGGAAGCTGTTTTCATGAAAAAGATTCACTATATTCTACTTTTCCAGCACATGAAAGACAGAGTTTGCGTTACGAGTCCAAGGACTGGTACCATTGGAACAAAAATGAAATCCCCGCAGGATACAAGTAAAGTTCAGCAGCAATGAAGACATGCAGCACTCAGTTCACCTTCTATATTATCATATTATCGTAAAGGATAATCAATGTGTTATTGTTTACATAAAAAAGCTAATGGAGCTGGTCTGCGTAGACCTCAGCAATGACAATAAATTTTACTTGTCTGACACTTTCCTTTTGTCTAATTTTTTTCTCAAGAAAAAAGTTTGGAGACCCTTGACTTACAGTAATATGTAAACCTTTATACCTTTTAAAGTATACGCACTGTTTTAAAATAACTTTAACTTATGTGCAGCTCTATGTCCTTATACCCATTTTTAAATTTTAGCCACTTTTTATGAATACTAAAATACCTTGCATTATATACACATATGATAGCGTATCAGTGTGGTAAACAGAACTCTCAATTTAAGCCATTCATGTTCCTCACTGTAGCAAGTGTGTGCTACTGTGAGGGTTCCTCATGGACACAGCCGACCCACTGAGTCACAAAGGTCATTTTAAGTTGCTTTATTTTCCTGAGACACAGTCCACTGTTCTCTGCTCCGGTCTCCTGTCCTGCGTCCGAGCGTGCGTCCGAGCGTCCGTCCGTCCGTCCGAGCGTGCGTCCAGTCGCTGTCGCTCCCTCCTCCTCTCCAGGTCCTGCTCACTTATAAAGGAGAGAAAATCATCCTGATTCAGTTCAGCTGTGCCAATTATCCTTCTCCTGGCACCGTTCCCTGACACCCCCCCCCCCCACACACACACACACAAACACACACTCTCTTCCCCCCTGCAGCTGAGCTAACCACACCCCGCCACCACATTCACATTTACAAATTAACATTTCATGTAAATACGTTTTTAACTCCTCAGAATATACTTGTTCACGAGGCACTGCAACATATAAAAAGACTTTCCTGTACCTAAGAACAGAGTGGGACCTCTAATAAGTAAATAATCTTGGCGACATTCCTGTAAGACAAAATTCAATGAAACACCCCAAGCAGCCCAAATTATCATAGCGTGGCAAATAGATACCCTGCAAAGTTGGAATATTACACATTGCCTATAGCAGCTTTATATGCTGTAGTACATTCCTGTGCTGTTTTCATCTCTGTGCTGCCTGGCTAACAAAACCTTGAAAAGAATACAAAATAATGCCAGGTTTTAGTCTGTAGGAAGTTCTGATGAAAATGTTTTATTCACAAGGTGAGTTCAAGTGTTGGAAACTCTGCAGGATTATTTGGTTTCAAATCAAGACTTTTTAATCCCATGTGTAAGAATTTATATATATATATCCATATATATTTTATTTTATTTTTTTTACTATAAATCCTGAATAAATACCATAACATAATTAAAATACAACTCTACTCACCAAGGACAACTTTGCATGAGTTGTAGAAATATGAAAGTTTGGTTGTTGTTGTTGTTTTTTTTTCTCTCTCATTTCATTCACTTCCCCATCATATCTGTGTTTGATTGAAGAAAGCAGCACGTCCTGCAGTCATGCCAGAAGATAAAGGGTTTCATCGGGGGAGCAGAGGAAAAGGAACAGTCAAGAACAGAGCCTGGATCCAGCTCAGATCCCTTCTCAGTATCACCTCAACATACCAACACAACTCCCCTGCAGAGCCTCTCTGGTATTCATCCAAGTCCGAAAGTATATTTGTCTTTCATATAAAAAACATTTTAATCCTGACAAAGTGTAAGAAGAAAATAGTGTCTGTATCAACACGATGAGAATATGGAAGGAATTCAGTACCTAATATGGAGTTGAAATTAATCACCATTTAGATCAAGGGAGAGAGTAAAAAGCCAGGTTTTTCCTCCTCACGTATAGTAAATCTCTCTCGATGGCACAATTTAATTCTTTGTTGTTCAGCTTGTCCTTCTTTAAGTCTGCTTAGAATGCATGAAATGTTAGAAATGTTCTGTGCTATAACAGAAAATAAAGGTACGTTGAAGCTTTTCCTTTCAGCTCTTTTAATTTACCTCAGTTAGTTCAGAAAGCAAAAAGCTTATTTTCAGTAAATACACCCATGGCCAAAATCTTTAACTTGCCACAGACTTTAAAAAAAAAAAAAAAAAAAAAAGCACATTAGGATGCAAACATTTCCTGATTGGTACAAAACTCAAATTACAGCCAAAGCTGATGGGAACATTGTTAGATTTGTAGGTCATAAAACAAAGCTTTGGACAGATACAATTTTTGATCTGATGGTGGTGCTTCATGAAAAGTTAACGGAAAAGGAAATTAAGGGATCACAAACCACTGTTACAACTTCAGTTGAGGATCACCAACATCATTATGATTTATCTTCTGAGGATCATGAACGTCAGTACAATCTTTCATGGCAGGCGTATTCATCTAGCGGTCCACGGGCCTGATACACACCTTTTAAATGAAGGCTGCCTGCAAAATCAGGGTGAACCATAGACATATAAGCAAGTAGATATGTACTGTACGTCTTGAGTCAAAGATGATCAATGGAGGTTACCTTGGAGACAAGCATGCATGGAGATGAGGAGGATCAGGGCAACCCTGTGGATGTGTTAGCCACAGCATGTGCTGTGATTGGCTGCATTAGGATTATGCCCACTGTGCACCTGCCATCCATTCAGTCAAGTCTCACGTTACACTCTGGGCTATCAGGCTACAGAGAAACTCACATCGGCTGAGCTAACAACAAGCTTCAAAATGTCAGTCTTTAAGCTAAAGAGACATAAAAAGACATTTTGTAAAATAAATTCTAGAGCAAATGAACTGACAAGTATTCATATACTTTGCCAGCCACAACAAGTTATAATAAAGGGTACTGGCTCACATGGTGGAGCAGGTTTGGTGGTTTCATCTTCACCTCCTCTTCGTTACATGGCCAAGACACTGATCACCAAGTTGCTCGTGATAACAGGCGCAACTCTGTCGCCATTAATGTGTGTGTGTGTATGTGTGTGTGTGTGTGTGTGTGTATGTGTATGTGAGTTGGTGAATAGGAGGCAAAAATTGTAAAGTGCTTTGTTAACCTCCAGTGCTATATATGTACTGTCCATTTTCAATGATGGCATTAAAGTAGAAAAAAAAAGGATGCTAATGAATAGTTTATTCCAGTAGTACTGTATCTATTAACATACTGTAAGAGTTGTTTGCAGCCAATGATTGAAAAAACTATTCTCCGTTGCCCATAAACCCTCAGTTAATTTCCTTTTTGGTCCACCTAATATCGAAGTTGAATAGCCCTGCTTTGGATCAAATAGGTGGAATAACGGGGCTAAGACTAAAAACAACAGATAAAGTTGGTCGTGCTGAGGTCTTATAATATAATAAAGATTAACACCCTACCTAAATGCTTCAAACCAGAGACAAAGGTCTATTTAGGTTTAGGTAAGTATTTTGCTGTTATAGCCTGGTTAATGGTAAAAAAAAACTACCCTTGTGGTCAAGACTGGTGTTTGGATTACTGATGCAGACTGCACTTGAACAAAACATCAAAACAGTGTTTTATCTTTAATTTTTGTACTTTCCTCAAAGGGGTCTGCCAGCTTTTTTTTTAGTCTCGCTGCAGGTCATCATATCTACATCTATCCAACAGAACTTCTTCCAAGTTCCCTTCTGCAACTTGTCAGCTTTCTCTCCTCTCCATGTAATTTGTTCTACGTTATGTATTTTCCTTCTGTCTCTGTTTCCATTTCTATGGTTTGGACTGTCTTCTTGTTTTGGCCCTCCAGAGATTCATAATAAAATATTTCTCTGCTCCCTGGATGCACTCCAATCTATTCTCTCCTTGTACCTGAAACATGAGAGGGCAAAAAAGTTTTTTTTCTAACCATTGCTACTGTTTCATTCTTCTGTAGACACAGCTGCTCAATTTTATTTCATCCGATCTTCAGTGCAGTTGAGCCGACGAGCTTGAGGTCCCTCATATTGATCTTTAAATGGATGATGAAAAATGCCACCGCCTGTTGGTCAATTGGCCGGCCTTGGCTCTATAGGGAGTGTCGGCTCTGATTACAGTCCAGTGTCTGGAAATGTAATCCACTTTTGGTGCCACTTGTCAGCAGGAGCAGAGCAGGCATGGCTGGAATTGATCTGGAGTTTTTTCATTTTCAAAGCACCCACACAATATCCTAAACACACTTGTTCATGCACACCTGACCTTACCCAGGCCTTTCTTTCACTCACATCAAGTCAAAGTATATTGAGATAGCAGGTTGAGAAGTAAGATGACCTTTAATATGTCATGTTTACTTTATCACAATAAAAGACCTTATCAGGGGGGTGATCAATAATGACGATGAAGAGCAGTTCCAACTATGGTCAAGAGCTTTGGGTAGTGACTGAAAGAATGAGATCATGGGTATGTGGCTGAAATGAGATTCCACTGCATCCTCTGCTGGTTGTCTCAGCCTTAGAGATAGGGTGAGGAGGTGTGACATTCCAGAGGGAGCTCAGAGTTGAGCCACTGCTCTTTTGCATCAAAAGGAGCAACGATGCCTCCTGGGTGCCTTCTATTGGACGTTTTCTGAGCACGACCATCTGGCAGGATGCGTAGAGCCAGAACACGCTGCAGGGATTATACATCTCATCTGGCCTGAGAATGCCTTGGGTTCCCTAAAGATGAGCTGAAAAATGTTGCTGAGGTGAGGGGGGTCTATGCTAACCTCGACCTGCTGCCATCAGGACATGGCACTGGATAAGCATCAGAAAATTAATGGATGGATGGAAAAACATACTAAATACAATTCAGTAATACATAGTTCAGTCTTTTCACATTTTAAGCAATTATTTTCCTACAGGTATAATGCATTTTGAAACATGTCTGATATTATTTCACACTGACTTAGTTTTGCCGTCTTTTAGGTGACTATTACCTATTTTTATAGAATAGCATTGTATCAAATGACAAGTGAAAATGTTATGTGAAAGGTGACACTGGTAGTGATGAGAATTATTACCTGCATATCTGTAGTTCCCCTTGTAATTGTGGAGCTTCATTGTGAGTTCCAGTTCATTGTTTTTAGTTGTTCACTCTCATTGCTTTCATTGCATTATTTTCAGTTTGAGCTGTTTTCAATGAAACAGCTCAAAAACACACCGCACACTACCTGCACAGCAACAAACAGAGACTAGATGGTGAACAAACTGATGCGGATACTTCCCTCAATCATTGGTTGAGACCAAACACATATTTTCAAGTGGCCAAACACATGACTCCAACTGAAATGGTTTACTATCCACATAAATAGACAGGAAACTGTTATGTCAGTGCTGGTTTTTGCTGTCCACAAAAGCCCCCCCCCCAAAAAAAAAAAAAACTGTGGCAAGTTAAAGCAGTAATGAGATTGCTCAGCCCCACACACGTACAGTATAAAAAAAATTAAAAAAAAGTATTTCCAAAGTTGGAAGTTTACTTATTTGCCTGCTTGCTAATTATCTGCTGAACTGTTGGAGCCCACTATGTGTAATGCTAAAACCACGACACACCACCGTGTTTCATTAGCAAAAGAATATGTTGGGCTGCTATTATTTCCCAGTACTTGACCTGGCAGAACATAATGTGCCATACTACATACACTTATTGTAGATTCCTCTGTGGAAGACAGACGATTGTGTTGCATCGCTCAGTAATTGCACTGACATAAACACCAGTACAAAGTGTGAACAGTACAATGCCTCAAGTTGATTTCGTCCATGTGGTTGTTAGCAATTACAATGAGATGGCTCATGCCCAAACGCAATCCCTTTCTGCCTGTTGGAGACAATATTTAACATGTTAGCTTGAGTGCACTGAAACAGCTGACTGGCTCTGGATCCTTGAGTCTCCCCACTTGCTTAAAATCAAATCGCACTGCAGCTTTTACACGCAGGTCTTCCTTACTCTCAATCGACTTCCCACAATGCAAATCAGCGGAATATAATATAAATAGTTAAAGTGTGTGTACTGTCCCTTGTCTGTAAAACATTGTAGACATTTTGCAAGTATTCTTGTAACTTACACATCAAATGGCTGTACCCTCAAATCCATTTAGCAAAAAGTAAAAAGAGTGAGAGAAGGGAAAAGAGCTGCATACTGTGTGGCCGTCTGCAGAAGTCAGTTAAAAAAAAGCAGCAATTAAGAGCACCTACACATTTAAAGGCACTTTACTGCCATGTTGACCCTTTTATGTCATGCCTTCCTGTATTCACACTATTGAATCACTAACCACATTTCCAGTTTGTTCAGCTAATGAAACAGATCTGTGCCACAGTTCTCCCCCAGAGCCAATTAGAGATTTGTAAGCAAATGGTCTTCACCTATATAGTACTTTATCAGCTTTACACTGTTTCTCATTCCCACACTAATGGAACTGAGCTGCCATGCAAGGAATATTTTTACACACCAATGGTACTCCATGTGGAGCCACCTGGGGTCCAGTGTCTTAGGCATGCAGAAACAAGGAGGTGGGGATTGAACCCCAAACCTTCAGATTAGTGGGACACCTGCTCTACCATCTGAGCCACAGCCACAAGGTTTAGAATGGGACATTACCTTCCTGTACCAGTAGCAGACATGTGACAGAGGAATTAGGATTAAAAACAAAAAATAGGGATGAGATAAATACAATTTGCTTCCAGAAAAAAAAATAATCGTTAAATCAGACAGTTTCTTCAAAGTACAAAAAAATACTCAATGGAACTGCAGTACAGTGCATACCCATTGGACATTATGGTATTAATTGATTGGTTTTAAATTACAACCCTGAGCACTGAAATGAAAGAACAGCCAACATGAACAAAGGGTCAGATTCAAATATGGAAACCTCACACATAGTGCCTTTAAAGAGTACCGACTACCGGGCTCATTATTCCTGCTTGTGCTGTCAGTCGGGAGTGGCTACATGCTATATGCTAAATGCTCTTCACTTATATTTTAAACACCACATCTCAGCTGTGATGGTGGGCATGGTCAGAGGCTCAACATCCTAGCCATGGAGAACATGGGGACAAATTTGGGATAGTTAGCCCGTTCTGATTCAAACATGACTAAACTATTTATCGTCTGAAAGTACGTTGTACAAAGCCTAACGATTGAAAAGCTGTAAACCATTTTACGATTTTAATACCACAGCAGCTATCATTCCTTATGATGTGCATACAGTAAATACACAGTAAAATTGTCCTTTCTTACCTTCTTTGTTATCTAGATGGACACATACTAGTTGAATCACTGTGTGATGATTTGTGTCTAACAATAAAAAGGCTTTCAAGCTTTTGATCATTGTTGGGGAAGAAGTGGGAGAATGTTGGAGGGTTAACAGGTTGACATGCAGGACATGAGGGTATTGGCTCCATGGTTTCAGTCGGTAACAGGACTAGAAGTTTTTGAGAGAGGGTTAAAAGAGTTTTACTGAGCAATCTTTAGTTATAAAACTTGTAATGAATTCAAAACAGTTTTCTTTTCTTTTTTAAAAGGCAACTGGTATGGTTTCAGATGCAATACAGTGTGTCATGCGATGTTTGTGCTGAAAAAGGTTTCCCGTGACTAATGGATATAAAACCTTCTTACATTAATGGATATGTCTGGTGATAGTCTACAATTTCTCTCATTGTCCACAAATCCCCCCCCCCCCCAAAAAAAACAACAAAACAAAACAAAAAAAAAACAGTGAACTGTTTGCAGTGACAAAAGTTTTATGTTTGAAAGCCTGACAAATCGTGTCACCCTGTGCTACAGAGCTGTCCTGTTCTGCAGAGGGTATCTGTGGCACCAGACTACAGAAAAAGCCACGCCTTCTTTTTAAAACTGAAAAATATCAGAACCAGGTGGAATGGCATTTAACAACAGTACTGAAAGCTTGTTTATGCCTATAGCCCTCATTAATGTTCTATTATTATTTTATCTGTAAGACACTGTGGGGATGTGTAGTCAGTATGCATCATAGTTGGTTTGTGGTACTGTTGAAGATGTTTTTGTTACACGTAAACTTGCAGAAATAGCAAAAAAGTACAGTCTTGTTGATTCTTATAAGCCATTAAAATTACAGAAGTGAGACACTGTTGCACTGTGACTTGTACCTACATTACTATGAACACACACTGTAGCTTATTTTACATGAATATTACTTATACCGCCCTGCTGCCACAAATAGTTGAACATGAAACATGTATTAATCCTCTGATGAAAATAGTCACCGAATAATGCACAATTTTCGAAAAATTAAGAACTGAGTTTTTATTAGTTTTGTTTACAAAACAAGTCAGTTGAGTATTTCATATATTTAAATCAGGGATTTCCTAGGACTTTTTCTGTAATATTGAAATCAGCCAAGTTGTTTCTGCACTTTCACTCATGCACTGATCCCCCATTCAGACGTTTCAACTACAACAGATGCAACAGATTGTATAACACTGAGAATTTCAGCATCAAAGTTATTCAAAAGAGTATTTCACTGTCTTTATACCTCAGTGACAGAAGTCTTACAACAGTTACATCACTCCAGTGTATGTTTTGTGCCATTAGGGACACTTCAACATGTCAACTTTGAACGTGTTGTATGTGATTGTGTACATTTCTAAAAAAAGAGAGGTAGATGTGTTTACCCCCTTAGTCTTTCCTTTCATCCTGTGTGTCACAGCTGGGTAGCATCAGCTGCACATTTCTTTACTGTACTGACTCCTGACCAACACACACTCACACCTGCGGCAACATAAAAGACCTCTTCACCAATTGATCACAATATATCAAAGCACAGTGTGCTTGGATCACCGCTCCCAAACATACCTACTGTGGCTGTGTCGTGGCCCACAGCTCCATTCCTCAAACATCTATATTCTATGGAATTGTGACACCGATGGCACACTGGTCTCCTTTAAGGTTAACATGACGTGAAAAAAAACATTAAAAAGGAAGAGAAAGCAGGTCGAGAATACACAAAGCAATACGTCAAGAAATGTTATATTCACACATCATCATTCTTCTATGTTGGGTTGGAGTGGGCACTAACAAGCTCAGAGGTTGAAAGATGAGCCAAAACATTCTGAATAACTCCTGATGTGCTTTTGGTCCTTTGTGTACCACCAAAACAGCTCTGTCCAGCTGAGGCATAGGTTCTACGAGCCCTCTGAAAGTGTCCTCAGGTATCTGGCACCAATATGTTAACAGCAGATTATTAAAATCCTGTAAAGTGTGTTTTGGTGCCACCGTGGATCTGATCTGTTCCAGCACATCCATTCACTCACCACTGCTGACTTGAAGCACCCTACAAGCTTTGCCTGGAGCTGAGAGGCTCCAACCCAGTCGTCTGGTCTGTGAAAGCATCCCAGGTCTTTATAACGCCTGCCTCCAACATTCTGACTACAAGAGTAAACTGTTCACATAACATTCAATATATTCCAGGCCTTGACATGCAATATACAATATAATCAATAATATTTTATTAATCTGTCTTCAGGTCATAATGTTTAGCCACAATATATCCTCTGGCCTCTGTAGATCACTATTTAAATAATGGATAGTGTGTCAAACAGTCTGTTAAAATATTTTTAAACGTGCTAAAATACAATTATAATTTGCTTTGCTGTGTTTTTGCGATAGCAACATTTCTGTCTGGTGAATGTTTACTGGCAGACTTTTAGTGTGGGAGATTTACATAAAAATGAAAGTATGGTACATTCAGCCAAATTCAGATTTTAGGTGTACTTGTGGTCATTTTTCCAAATGATAGATTATGACAGTAGAATGGGAGGTAGAGCCTTCTGCCTTCAAACCCCTCTCCGGCGGAACCAGCTCCCAGTTTGGGTTCAGGAGGCAGACACTCTCTTTACTTTTAAAATAAGGTTTAAAACACTCCTTTTTGATAAAGCTAATAGAACTGAGTCAGCTGACCTCAAACCATTCCTTAGATATGCTGCTAAAGGCCTAGTTTGCTACATTTTCTTTACATTGATGTTTTAATGTGGTTGTTCATTTTTTTTTTTTTTTTTTTTTTTAAATCACAAAGTACTACATTTACTATGTAAATGTATGTACTAGTCAAAGACGACCGCAAGAGCTCCTATTTGTATAAGCTTCTTTACCATTTTCTTAGACAGACCATCATAGCAGAGCGTCAACATGTCTGGGAAACATGCTGGACAGATAAAATCACGGACCTGGCATATAGGCTACCCTCTGCGAGAGGTGGACCCATTGTATCTCGTTTGGTTAGAGTATGGTTAAAATAGGGTAACTGAATTAGCTGATTATGGCTAAGGAAATGTACATGGTTAAAGTCATCTTTTACTTTTCAATATCCAATCATAACCACAAACCTTTCCTAATTTAAGTGAACTGATAAATAAAATGGCATAAAACATTAATCTTGCTTTAAGATGTCTCCAAAATATACCCGCTAATGAAAATAGATTGTATATGAAGAACAAAGTTTTTGAAGTGTAGAGTGTGGATAAATCATGAATAACGTATAAACCACTCAAACAGACACTCATCCAAGTCAAAACTAAAATGGATTTCTTAAAATGCAAAAATACACCCTCACAAACAAAATCCCACACGCATGTCCACTCGACCGCAAATCCCTGCTGGGAACACAAACAGACACGAGGAACGTGTGAAATCTGACAGGTTGAGTCTGACTGGGTGAGACCTTACAACCATCATGCATGATATTGACCTATCGCTCCACTCATGAAAAGTCCTCCGGCATTTTACACATTTGTCTACCATAGTGTGTGTGGATGCTTGCCTTCCTGGAAAACCCCTACGGTATTTTCTATACGTGCTTGTGTACGTGTCTCAAATTTTTTTGTTTGTGTATGTGCAGATGTATGATCTTGATCTTGAGATGCCCTGAGCAGAGCACATCTCCTGAATATCTTGTCTTACCATGAATATTTTTAAAAGCGTCAACATGGGACCCAAATGCCTTTTCCTTTTGTACACACACATACATGCTCACTCATCCACTGTCATCTCTGAAGTGTTGGCTGAGTGTACCAGACTGTTCCCTGTGGATACACATTAATGGGATGTATTGTGGTCTTTTGGAACACAAAGTGTGTTCCTCAGCTCTTGTCAAGGCATCTCGCTCCCATTCTGGGTTGGTATTTTTAACCCATATTTTTTTGTTGTTCTGTTCCTTGAAGTAGGAGACCTTCCTTTTCATTTTGACAACTTTTAGAATCACAAACGCTATTCATAAAGTTACTCTGTGTCGAGTTACAGTATAACACTGGGGACTTTAAAAGAAACAAAACGCAAGTCCATCGCAAAAAAAGCCTGTCAGTTTTCTTTTAATTAAATCACATTCAATAATCCAGTTGAGACAGGTTCTGCAGAAGCATCAGGAACCTGCCTTAAAGTCTGCAACTGAACTTTTTCAGAGCATTTTTAATTGGTTCTTCAGACTTACTAATCTGCTGGTTCCAGTGCCTCTATGCAGCCTTACCGCTCCACTGAGGACTTACTTTTGGACTTTTAACACTTCCAGTCTTAATATTTTAGATCTTTCCTCAGCTCATAAAGGAAAGCGAGGGATTCCTAAAACCTCTTATTGGCTTAATGACCCCACTAGAGTCATTAAAAGACAATAGAGTAAGGCTGAGAGGAAGTAGGAGAAGATCAACAAATCTCTCAAAATTGTCAAAACCAAAAAAAATGGCTTCCTATATCTATACTACACAGTATAGAAGACATTTTCTTCCCTGCCATTCTAACCCGAGTGCTCTTTTTCACACCATACCCTCCGAGATCAACCCTCCACCTTGTCAGGAATTTTGACTGCAAAATAATGGCTTCAAATTCCTTGTGAATTCAGAAGCATCAATGCTACATCTCTAAGTTCACTGCCAGACTATCCTATTTTTGACAGATAGGTTGTCTGAGTTATGTAACTGTTTTATTTATCATGGTGCGACGAGACCAATAGGGAAAGACCCATAATACTCTGAGCAGGAAGGCAAAACAGCGGTGAGATACGGTGTCTACGAATAGGAAAACCCTGTTTCCTGGCTGCATCATTTTAAAACCTGTCATAACCATTGAATCATTAATTAATGACAGTTGGGAATCTCCCAATAAAGCATCTCATTAGTTTCATTATTTAACATTATTTGAGTGCAAATTCTGCTGCCTATTTCAGGAATCCTGGCAGTGTGCACGCTATATCAATAACTGTAACTGTAACTAGGCGGGGAGGGGGAGGGTGTCTCTCATTTACTTCCTTTTTTATCTATCTGTTGGAGTTGTCGAAGATTTTTTTAAAGTGACCCAAAAAAATAGCTCATTAACAATTAAAAAAAATACCAATATGACATGATGTTTGTGGTTTATTCAACTGAATTTATTTTCTATGCATATGTCATGACATTTGCATGATACGTACCTAGCTGGAATTGTATCTTTATTCTAAAAACATTCTGAGAATATTGTACGGTTCTAGTATTGTTTTTTCTATGGTAATTTGTATAGACCAATAGCTTGAAAGGTCACTGAGACATGCCCAGAGACCAATAGCGTACATATGTGAGAAACAAAGAAAATAACAAATACTCTGCTGGAAGTAGAGTGTCTTTAGAGAAGTGTTTCTGTATTAGTGGTTGATGCTCCTCAGGTCTGACCTGAAAGGCCAAGTGACAGAACTTTTTACAAGATCGCACCCTTTCAGAGAGAAGGATGTATAAATATAAATTGCCTTCCTCTATCAGGTGGTGACAGGACGCTTGATGGGAAAATTTTCTAGCAGCTGCACTTTATAACACCTAAATAAGGAGACAAGGAAAGAGACAACAATAGAAGAGAGAAAAGATGAGTCTATAAGGAGCTAAAAACCATCTGAGTTATACATATTGCTACTTTTAATATCCTCAAGTTAGATGTCTAGAAAAAAAAAAAAAAAGCTTTTGTCTTTTTTGTATTCTGGGTCTTATTGTTATACTTTTAGCCAATATTTCCCCCCACAGCTCTGTTCTGCATCTGTGCTCAGATACCCATAAACCACAGTCAATTATTCTGGTGCAAATTTCCTCTGAGACCTGCAGAATGGGGAAAGTAAATTGATATTTGCTGACAATTGGTATTTTCTCATTTGTGGAGTCTTTTGAGTGAGCTGAGTGAGAGCCGTACGAGGGGAGACAGACTAAGGTCGGGTTGAAGCAAAACAAGACGAGATGTTGGGGCGCTGCAGGTTACCCAGCTCCCCGCCGAAAGGCTCCCGTCTACCCTCTGTCCATCGAAGACCCCGGTCTCCTAAATGAACTCATCCAGAGGAGCAAATAGCTGAAGCAATCTTGGAACTCTGAAAGCAAAGTAAACAGTGACAATGTGACACAGTGTAAACAAGTAGAGTGTATTACAAGAGATAGAAAGAGAAAAAGAAATGGACGTAGATGGAAAAGGAGGCCAGTTGGAAAGAAGGCAGTCAACAAGGTTTTGACATATTCTACATGTTTACATTTTCCAACATTACAGTGGTGCAATCTGGGGTGTTCCAGTGACAGTCCTTTTTAGTGTGTAGTTTTACTTTTCTAAAAGTGTTTTTTAAAAGCTGGCTCTGGCTAAATGCTAAAATGCTCACAGTTGATCCTATAAGTTCTACATTAGGAACCTTCAGTGAAGCGTGTGAGGCCTTACTGCTGCCGTTATACAATCCCTGTTGTAACAGCTGAGCACTCATTGAGCTCAGTGTCTGAAAAGTGCTGGAGTGAAGAGTGTAGTAAGGCAAGGAGGTTGAGAGGACTTGTTATATTCTGTCACGGTTTTGGTTTTGCTGCCCTTCAGTCATTCACATTGTTCCCTGTTTCACTCCCTCCACCCACCAGAGGTCTCTGTCTTTGTGCTTATTCCCCTCCTGCCACACCTGCTCCGAGTTCCACAACCTGCCCCACCTAGAGCCACGTTCTAATCAACGCACACAGTATGGCCTCATTCCAACCTGGGCCTTACATCGATGCGGGCCTATAAAGCACACTCAGAGAAGTGCAGCACCGCTGTAGAGATTGGGGTGAAAAACCACATTCAAATGTTAGTTCCATGTGGTTATCTCTCAGGGAAATAAGTAAGTAAAAAAGAAAAAATGCAAAGATCTAATCAGATTGAATAATGGCAAATTAAAAAAAGCTAGAAAAGTAAACAAGGTCAAAGAAATGACTCGTGAATATACAGTAAATATAAAGTCTTTAGTTAATGTGATATATTTCTGAAATATTTTAAACAGGTTTATCCTCTTCTGGTGCATCTCAGCCTCCATCCTCCATTGCAGAGACGTCCGGACATTCCATAGTTTGTCGGTGTATTTAAACCCTCCCATTTAATGAAGACATCCTCCATGGCTGCAAGCGTGACTTCACACAGGTGCCACATCGTCACGAAGTGGGAGGGGATGGGGCCAAATTAGAATTGGGCCAATATTTACTCCCAGTCTGCCAATACTAGTTGCCTGATCATATAAGTCTATGTTGCTTGGTTCCTAACCCTCTGGTGTTCTTTTTTTTTTTTTAAGTATTTTGTCAGTTTGGGACCTTGCCTCTGTGTTGTGTTCACCTGCCTGTTATTTCTACAGTAATTGCTCCATTCTTGTACAGCTCACTGTTGCTTCACGCCTGCCTCTGTGTCACGCATATTGTCCCGCTCACCTGCTGAACCAAAACTATATTCTCCATATTCATGGAGCGGAGGCTCGCAGAATGTCGCTGAGACAGGTGAGTGCAGTAACTAAATTCACTGCTTGATGTAGCTCACTATCAAGAGGAACGACAACAACTACTGTCGCCAAGCAACAAAGATTTTTGTGTGCCTGCATGACACTGTGTTCAAAAACTGTGCCGCCTACCTTTTTGCTCTCTTTGTGTGTTAGTGGCTGCAGCTGCTGTGTAGTTACTATTGTTTATATATCTCTCTTCGTTCTTTAAAACCAGTGACACAAACTTTTGTTTGACTCAGTGGTCAGTTCATAGTATGTTTGCCTGCATCGCCTTACTCTCTAACAACACTTAATGTCTTTATGTTTTAAAGAAATAAACCATCCTAGTGTCAGATGGGAGCAACTGATTGCAGCTGTAACATCACTTGTAATTCTCGTTTTCTTCATGTACACAAAATCCACTCCACTTATAGATACACAAAGGGGACAACAAAGGCTGCACACCTGAAAACTGCATTTGTGATGATGAGAAAAGGTATCTGTATTCATTAATTCTGTCCCTCGTGTCCTCTTAAATGACTGCTACAAGCTGCTCTTACCAGGTTCACTTACAAAAACTACAAAGAGTAGAGAGAAATATTGATATTTTTTCTCCCAGCAGTGACAGTAATTGTCTAGTATGTCTTGTAGCAGATGACCTCCTCTGACTATACCAAACCAATCAAGTTAAAAGCACGTATGTTAACAGATAAAATATATCAGAACATTTTGTCAGTGTCTGCTGGTGCGTAGCCCTCATATTCCACTGACGACGCATCCGTCCTCTGCGTGGCTTCATGTTCCATATTCAGATGCGGAGCGTTTTGTCTGCCAGTTTTATCTTACTTCCTCATTTGATCATGTTTCCTTGATTTCTGTGCTTCTATCGTGGGTAAACGTTGTTAATTGACTTCTTTTTTGTCCATTGTGTGTTTATTGTTGTCATTTCCTACTTGCAGGCTGCAGACAAAGTTAATACAGCCTGCTGTGTTTTAGTCATTAAAAACATGAATTCTATTTATTGCGTAACTATGTCACATACTGTGTCTGTAGCAGGAGATGGCATTTCTTGTCCAAATTGAGAGTGCAGCGGTAGACAGTGATGTAGTGAAGTTTTTTACAACTGGGAGTTTGCACATGGTTGTTTTATTTTTAAAATTGTACTGATTTTTTTTTGTTTCCCCAATAAATACTCCTGCCTCACCTACCTCCAAAAGCAGACGACTGAACCTGGTGTGAAGCAGTCAGGACTCAAGATGCAGCTGTGGCTCCACTGTACTGACATTTCTTCAGGCACAGTGCGATTGAGGGCCTGGAGCACACTTTGCTAGTGGGGCAAGTGGGGCTAGAAATACACGTTTGATATTTTAGCATAGCATACGTGCAGAGTGCAAATGTGTTGCGCAGTGGTAAAGAATAAATAATTAGGTGTGTCACACCCAACTTCATTCTTGGCCAATCGCACCAGTTCCTCTCATGCCCTTTAAAACCGCTGTGATGCAACAGACTGTCAGTTTCTTATGAATGAAGAAGGAGCAGACGAACCGCCATTCAAACATCACGCTGCAGGAAACTAAAATACTTGTCTGGAGGTTCAGGCTCTGATCACCATATTTATGGTACTACAAGTCAGCCTCCACGGACTGATCAAGGGCTTGGGAAAAGGTAACTAATATCATAACTCTTCCCCTTGGTGTGGTCTTATAGAGGTCAAATACAGCCATTAGTTGCTTGTCAAAGTGAACAATTAAAACTCATCCAAAATATTGAAATGATGTTGAGGATAAGCAGAAGTAAGTTATGCACACTTAAAGCTCCCGACTGATGGAGAGCAATTTGCTCCAAACGTCACTGATGTTGTGGTGTTAATAGATAAACTTCATCGATGCTTTGAAAGTGTCTAATTTATTTGCAATCATTAATTAAATAGCCTAAGTTGTGGTGCATAAATTGCTTTAACCTTTTGTGCGTAAATGACAGTGTTATACTCTGTGGCCTCGCACAGCTGGCTAGATTACTAAACCAGATAGGTAGGTGATCCAGAGCAACAAGAACATAAAATATATTAAACCCATAACTGATAAGTGAGTGACACAAGATGTACTTGTGTGTAAATATGAAACAAAATATTGAAATGCATCTTGTGTTAGACTGCTAGCTTTTGGTGAATTTATGAGAAATCCACAGACACAAAATGACAGTTGCTTCAATTATAATTAACGTAAACTTTATTGATAATTCCTCTGAACAAGAAAAAAAGAAAAAGAAAAAAGACACCTATGTATGTTTAGTTGGCAGAAATCAGCTGAGTGTGCAGGTAAATCTCAAAACACCTACATTAACTGCATGCCTCCATTTATGTAAATAGATGTGGGCCAAAAATGAAAAAGTGTAAGCCTTTGTACTTTATATTGTCTATTCCCCTCAACCCAACTGGTCGAGGCAGATGTCCGCCCTCCTCTGAGCTGGCTTTGGTTATTGGTTTCTTCTTGTCAAAACGGTGTTTTTCCTCCCCACTGTCGCTCATGAGATTTGTTGGATTGCAGATTTTCTCTTTATAATATTATAAGGTTTTGCTATGCGCCCTGAGATTTGGTGCTTTAGAAATATAATATAATTTAAGTACAAAGCTGTGTTTTGAGGCTGATTTACCTTCACTCTGCTGTTCTCCCCAGACCTTTGTGGGTTTTCTCCCACAGAAGAGACAGAAATGATTAAATAACCATGAAAAGATTACAAAGCAGACATAGTGTAATTGAAACAAAAAGAGTTTAATCTTAGGATTCTTCAGGAGGCTCTTTTTGCTATGATAACGTCTGTGCGACTCTCGCAACCATTTTCATAAGCTTCCCAACAGTTCCCACATATGTTGAGCACTTGTTGCTTTCCCAGCTAAAAGTGTAGAATTTAAAACCTACTTTTGCTTTGTTTACACTTTTTTTGGTTACACAATTCCTTATGTGTTATTTCATAGGGTTGGTGTCTTTGTTTTCTTGGCTGTAACAGGCTTCTTAGTTTACCCATAACTGATAAAAGAATAATCTACAATGTCAAAATTCTGAAAAGGTAAAAATTATCTTATAATTTTGGTGAGCATCTCACAATCCTGAAATGCTGTGATTATTTTCATCTTCATCGTGCCAACTTGTGTTTTTTTTCTTGCCGAGATAAACTTGCACAAAATGTGCCTTTGTATTTTCTAATACAAGCAGTAAAAAAATGATCATAAACTCATACATACTTCATCATGTAACAATATTACACAGTGGTGTGATGTCAAATGCATTGATGGGAAAGGCGGAAGGCAGAAAGGAGAGTCTGCCTTTAAAACACTTTATTGGCCTTGCGTGGTGAAGAAGCTGCTGTGGGTGAAGGCCTGTGGCGAGTTGGGAGAGACTAATCAAAATGAACAGTGCTGTTAGACCTGTGAAGGTCACTCTCAGCCATATGTATAAGTGGTGCACTTTATGTGTATCAGACAGAAACATAAAAAAATGAAAGCTTTCTTGTTTGAGAGAAAAATAACAGAGCAAAGCAAATGGACACTAAATTGGGCCCTAGTTACTCAGAAGTCTGATAAAATACAGGACTGTCAGTACCAATTTGATATCTGCCTGCCACTGTGCATGTCACCATGTATCTAACTACCTCGTTACAGTCACCTTGACACTTAGTACGGCACCACTGATGTGCATTATAAAGAGAAATGACCTCATCTTAAATCTTAAGATAAGATCATATCTTTCACAACGTAATAAAAATTGATCCTACCAATTTAATGGATACAATTTTTTTTATAATTAAATGTGCACTATTGAATATCAGATCTTTCTCTAAATCTCTGTTAGTAAATGATTTGATAACTGATCATCAAATTGATTTACTGTCTCACAGAGACCTGGCTGCAGCAGGAAGAATATGTCAGTATTAATGAAGCAACTCCTCCCAGTCATATTAATGATCACATTCCTCGAGATTCTGGCCGAGCAGGAGGAGTGGCAGCAATCTTCCACTCAAGCTTATCAATTAACCCGAGGCCTTAACTTAGTCGTAACTCATGTAAAAGTCCTACTCTTAGTCTGTCACACCCAAACTGGAAAACGCAAAAAGCAATTCCATTTGTTGTTGTTTATCGTCCACCTGGTCCTTATTCAGAGTTTCTAACTGAATTCTCTGACTTTTTATCTGATTTAGTGCTGAATTCAGATAAAGTGATGATAGTGGGAGACTTTAACATTCATGTTGATGTGGACAATGACAGCCTCAGTTCTACATTCAACTCATTATTAGACTCTACCTGCCGTGTCTCTCCCACAGCTGACCGCCTACAGCCGCAGCCTGGTGGCTGTTTACTGCATGTGAGTCATGTCATTTCAGTCATGCACAACTTTTTGTTAATCTGAAGGATGTTAAACGTGTCGGCTTCATGTCTAATGAAATGCGCACTGGTCAC
Source organism: Embiotoca jacksoni (assembly GCF_022577435.1). NCBI lineage: Eukaryota > Metazoa > Chordata > Actinopteri > Embiotocidae > Embiotoca > Embiotoca jacksoni. Next base: position 519,349 of record NW_027185383.1, on the reverse strand, counting down.
CTATATCTTAGAGTTCCGTATCCCCGGTCTGAAATGGCTCATAAACAATGCAGCCTCTCCTCAGCCATTCTCATGTGTACATGTGAATTAAAGTTGTATTCTCTGATGCATAAACAAAAATTATGACCATGGATTAAGTTGCAGGACTGCATTAAAGTGATGAGTAATGAGGAAAAAAATTATATTATTGCATCTGTCAGTATGATGGAGTATAGTACAGAACCACCAGTAAACCTAAGGCTCAGTTAATACATTTTAGTCTATTGTGACGAAGTAAGATCTCACCATTTTCTGTGTTTACAGGTTTGCTGTTGTGCCTTAAAAAGTTATCAACTTTAGCCATAATTGCTGAAATTGGTAAGTACCATAATGAACAACTGTGAATATTATTTGCCTGTATATTTAAATATAATTTACAAATCCAAAATAGAAATAAGGCACTTTATAGAAAAGCTTTTAACTTACACAGATGTATACTTAGCAATGTAGTATTTAAATGTAATGTCAGTTTAATTTGTAATGTAGTTTAAATTAGAAACAGTATGAACATTTAACAGCAGGTTAACTACACAACATGGCAACTGTCAAGTAGAAGAAACTGTTCTGCAAGAGCTAGCATCTACTCTTTGCAAGTAAAATCCAATTCTAGCTTCTGTTTGTGGTTGTGGCTCACTTTCTACTGTCTTGAGGTGAAAGACGTACTACAAAAAAAAAAATTTTGTGCTGTAGAACTTGTAGAATTTGAGGTTGTCTCCCAAAAAAGGAAATTATTATTCCTTCTATGTGTACAGGCACTTAACGTAATGAAAGAAAAAGACAGCATTTTCTGCCTTTTTCAATGTAAGAATTGAACTCTGAAGATGACATAATGCCTTAGCAGTTTAACATACACAAACATTGATTTCATAAATCATAAATATTTATTGGGAAATGTCTTTCTTATTCACCAGAAGTGTGAATCTGTGAGTGTGAATTAGTTATGGCCAATTTTGTACTGCAACGAATCCATTTTTAGTCGCGTTTTTACTAGACCCTTTTAGATGGGCTGGCCGGTCAGTGAAAAGGCCAGCCAAGGTGCAAGTAATCCTGAACCCGAATGACACCAGGAGGCAAATTCTGCCTGATGGAATTCCTGCCAATGGAGCAGCTTATGGATGAAGTCCGACAAGTCTGTGAGTTAAAATGGAATTTGAGATTGTAGGACCAAGATGGACACTATGGAGGTGCACAAGTGAACTTCACATCTTCTGCAGAACATGAGGATTTGGTAACTGTATGGGTCATCCCAATAACTGATGATGGCAGCCAAGGATTTAATGTCTCTGTCTATGATGGTTTGGAGTCTACTGTCAGATGACACAGAGCTCCTCTCCAAACCCTCCAGCTCTGTCTCTACAAGAACTCAGTTCTGTTCCAGAGAGTTTCTGGGACCAACATTTTCCTCTGACACTGAACCGCACTTAGAACAGGGAAATGTGGTGTATCGGTCAAATGTGTCACTGAGTTCAAAAACAAAGCTATTCTGGAAAAGCTAGCTGAAGAAATATTCAAGTACAAAGATTACTTGGATGCTAACTTCCAATCTTGTATTTGTAATGGTTCAATATAAGGTAACATTCGGTATGGCTATTTTATAAAGGGATAGCCAAGTTTTAATACCAGGGGAAACTTTTGATGGATTTTGCATTGCTTATCTCATGTTTTAAAGAAAAGATGTACCATGTTGTATGTTAGCATTGATGTGGTTAATGTTACAGAACAGTTAAAAACAGATCAAAGACCAGAATTTACTCATTCTGTGTTTTTCCTCAAGTGTTGATGTGTAATATACATACTAGCTAGCTCTACTGACTGCAAATGTCAGGTTTTATTTGTGTATTTTGGTTTTATTTTTTAATACATAACAGAAGGTGATTCATATTTTAAAAACATTACAATAAAGATGGTATTTTGAGGAGAACCTTCCTATATTTGTTCATTGAGTAAATTAAATTGAATATCGACTGTAACTAAATTTCAGTTTCATCTTAAGGGGAAATTCTGCTTTTATAATACAGAAGCTACCGTTGCTGTTAGTAGTAAAATTTAGAGGGTAAAAAAGCCAAAAATATTATTGTATTGACCTACATTAAGCAACATTTTTCTTGTGACAAAAGAAAATGTATGTACTTAAGATAAAGTTAAATTATAGTTTGTACTCAATAAAACATTTGACTTGAGAAAAACTAATACATTTGCTTGTAAACAAAATTAGAGTATTTATATTAGTTTATTCTAAAGTAAAAAAAAAACTTTACTTGGATGTAATTGTAAATATTTTTTTTTTCTAAAGTGAAAACATTTAGTTGTAACAAAGTGAAATATGGTGCATGGTCTTTATACTAAATCAGAATTTTTACTTTCTATGAAAGTACATTTTTGTCTTGGGTAAAAGAAAAATGTTTGATTTATGTTAAATACAAATTTTTAAGTTTTACCAAATCATAAATATAATTTGAGAAAAACTAATAAATTTAACTGTAAAAAAATTTAGCATTTTTTGCAGTTTAATTTTTTCAGTGCAGTAACTTCATGCTTGTTTTTTTTCTCTCCCATAGCTTTTGCTTATTATCTGTTGTCTCCATTCAGTTCCTTCGCTCGCGTAGTTTCTGTTCTTTCTTTTTCATATGTCCCGTCATGGAGCTGCATGTCTCGGCCCTGCGCTTGTCATCTTCACCAGCAGTTCTTCTCTTGTATCTCTATGCTGTCCTTTTCTCTCTCTGCTCTCCTCTCACCCCAACCAGTCAGGCAGATGGCCGTCCAGAGCCTGGTTCTGTCGGAGGTTTTTTTCCTGTTAAGAGGGAGTTTTTCCTTCCCTCTGTTGGAGGTTTTTCTCCCTTAAAGAGGAGTTTTTCCCACCTAACTTATGTGGGAATTGTTGAATTGCTGTGTTTCTCTGTATAATGCTGTTCTAAGTAATACATTCTGCTGTAAGGACTTTAATGTGTTACGTGCCATGACATAAACTGTGTTGTGATTTGGCGCTACATAAATAAAATTGAATTGAATTGAATTAATGTTACCTGTTTATGGCACTCTGTGTAATTAGATGGAAGTACAGTTTTCAGTTAGTTTACAATCCAATGAGAATAGACATTCTTAAATGTAGCTGTAAGCACAAAGTATGCCCATAAAACTCATTCATGTAAACATTCTGTAAATATACAGCTCTGACAGCCACAGCTACAATTCACAGAAACAAACAAGGAAAGAAATTATGATTAATTTATTTGAAGAGTACATCTAACAGACAGTGTTGTGATGGGTTTTTCAGTCAGCTGTGATTACAAGCCCAAGCTCTCCCAAGTTTTGGAGAAACTTTGAAAGAGAAAATTAAAAGACAGATTACCTCTACACAAATGACTGGTGTTTCATCAGTATCCAGAAGAGGGCAAAGTCCAATATTAGTGCTGTATTTAATAACTCTTTGTCCAGGTTCCTCCCAGTTATTTAAGTCAAACTTTTAAGATACATCTGGTCAAGCAAGGCACAGCAGACAGAGGTGAGGTGGTCCCAGTGTGTCTCAGCAGTAGGAGAAAAAGAGTTAAAGAGTTCCTGCGCAAAGAAAGGACATGATACAGAACCCTGCAATGCTTAAGAAGCCATGATGTACATTGTTCTTTATCCTCCAGAGAGGGGATGTGGGCTGCTGTCCTGACTGTGACAATGTGGGCTGAACAGACCCATTTACCTGCTCAGGTGAAGTTGGGTAGGTAGATGGTTGGTTGGTGTGAAGGCGGGACCGAGCTGTAGCTTGGTATACCTCTTACGCACTTCAAATTTAGCAGTCTGAAAAGCAAAAGAGAAAGAGGAGATCAAAGGTTTAAGGGAGCAGCTACAGAGATTCCTCGAGGAAAAAAGAACAGTTTTTCTTCCACCCAGAGGAAATCTTTCAAGTCCAAAATGAGAGTATGTTTCCTAGCTGTGGACAATGCCTGGTTGATACGAATACTGCAATGAATAATATGTGAGGTTGTAAAGCACTCGTCCTTTCAGCATTGAGTAAAACAGTGCTCCCAGGCTAGCTCCACAGCAAGCAACAGCAGAGGAATGGAAAGGGGCAGGCAGAGATGAAGGGGAAAGACAGAACAAAGATGAGCAAGAGCTTAATTTTAACATGAAAGTACTTATTTTAGAATTTGACAACAAAGTGAAGAGCAGAAGCCAGATATCACAGCACAGACGGTGTTAAAGGTGCTGTCAGTGGAGAAATTGCTCAAGTAAAAGTCAATGACTCACACTCTCCGGTCATCAGAGTTAAACTCCACCAGGACATTTTGCAGCTTGAACGATAGAGTGGGAGTGCACGTAGATGGTCACTGTAAAACCATATTTCCACATTAAAAAAAAAAAGTAGGTTCCAAACAAAATCGGTTAGATTTGTTTCTCATAGTTTGTTTCAGCTAATGTAGCCCTGGGAACAAGGTAATTTAAACATAAAAGATACTTGAATGTCTCTGAAATCTGAACTTTTTTTTTTTTTAGTCCCAGTTGTCTATCAGAAAAATATGTATTCTCTTGAAGCCTGAAATTGAAATTGATCAATTTTAACCTGTTCGTAAGTGAATGGCACAGAATTTGATATTTTAAGGGTACACTATTAAGATTGTCATATGCACCTACTTCGAATTCAGTCTTGTTAGACACACAAGGAGGTGCAGCAGTGCAGAAACATGCAAAATATTGAAAACAAGAAGAATTGCAGTGTGGAAAATTATTATTGTGTACATCAATCTGCGCACGTGCAGATCCATTTCCTCTGGAGAGACTTCCTAATGTTTGTCAAATATGCCATTATAACAGCAAACCAAGGTGCAAGTGCACCTGGCTTTTGAAGATGACACCCTCATTGGCACCCAAAAAACACGTATAAGAGGCTAAATTGAACCCATTTGAACCATGTGCTCAGATTATCTACTGTTAAACTCACAAAAATATATCTGGCCATAACTTAAATACACGTGCACGATTGTTGAAATATTTCCCTTTGTGTTCGACATCAGATCAAACTCCTCACCACTCATTCAAACCTCATGTCCACTGCATGAATGTGTTTGATGGCCACTTGCAAGAACATAAAAGGTATTTCCTGTTGATCAGTGAATGTTGGAATGCATGCAGCCTCCTGCACAGATTGGACGGAGCTGAAGATGCACATTATCCAACTCCATCGAAACTACACACATAAACAGCAGCTTTCAGGTTGTTTTTTTTTTGTTGTTGTTGTTGTTGTTTTTTTTTGGGGGGGGGGGGTCACACTATCAGCTTGCTTGTGTTTGCAGAGGATCAAATCTTGTAGATTTCCTCCTCCTTAGACGAGACGTTGTTAAAAAAAAACTTTGTGATGCCTCCTCATTCTCCCTCAGTTTAAACCAGGATGCTAAACTGTTGGATTCTGTGTTGCTGGATTTAATGACACGTGTGCTACTGCTACACCTGATCTCAGCTTAATCCCTGGCCTTTCTGCTTTCTGTTTCGATACAAGCATCCTTCACTGCCACCATGTTCAGTGGTGTTTGAGCTGTTATCCTTTTCGTGGGTTTCTCACATCACTGTCAGCCTTACTTTTTTCAGACCTCAACCAGCTGTTTAGAAGTGAAACTAAGCTGGGGTCATTCATGTTGGAGTTGATTCAGTGTCTCTTCTACTTGTTGGAAGTCCTGGCTTTAACACTGGCCATCCTTAGTCTCTCCTCACTGAATCCTCCACTGACACCTTGTGACAACAGGGTCACAACACCTGATCCTTTTGCTGGGAATCTCTGCCACATCACATCAGCCCTCCTCATCCTCACTGACATCCTCCTGCTCGTTGGTGAAGGGGTCAGTGGAGTGGCCGATGTTGCCTCAGTCCTTTTCACTGGGTGATACTGCGACATCAGTATCTACTCTTTCCCCATTTGTTCCAGTGAACAACCAACATTTTAGTGTGTTTTACTAATTAATGATAAAGCAACAGCTTGATAACCACCATGATGTGTTATGGTTCTGTATTCAGATTTACTAGACCTAAGAATCACATTATGAACTCATGTAGCGCAAGTGATAGTTCAAGAATAAGAAAACAGAAGTTGACTTACACTGGGTGCACAATATTGCTCTGTTTGACAGCCAAAACACAAGGGGGTCAGGATTGTTACAGATTTAATGTCTGAAAGGGGATTTATATACCAAATAACCTCTAAATTTATCCATCTGCATCTGCTACATAGAAACAGTACATTTAAAAAGATAATTTGATTTTTTTTTTTTTTTTTTTTTGCTGAACTTGGGTGGAAGGAAGATGGATATCAGATCCTCAAACTCACAGTACAAGATCAAGTAAAGTTTGAGCACAACTCAAGTAAACTAACTGAGAAGAACCTTCTATCAGGCCACAGCACAGAACGACATAACAGATTCAGGATTTGAAAAACATAACAGCATGTCTCTGAGCCGTAGTTCGGACACTCAACACTTACATTGATGTTTCCGACAGTCCAACCAACCAACAATATCCAAACAAATTACAAATAAGCAAACAAATATCAGAGGATTTGTTCATTTTCAATTATTGTATTTCGATTAGAAAGGGGAACCACTGAGTTGTCATGTGTGTGCTGTGTGATCCTTCTGAAGCCAACACAGTGATGTTGAACTAATAGTCAATGGCAAAACCAGGAAGTCTATCCAGACATTTTTAACTCTAACATTCATTCACTCTGACCAAATCACAGCTGAATCACACCCTGTCAGATTAGCATAGATTTACACTGTATCATAAATGTATCTGCATAATTTTTTATATCACACTGTGGACTAGTTCTGTATGTCTATCTACATATAATGAAAGATCCCAGAGGAAGAGATGCCGAGCCCTATGTATAGTTTATTTATCTTGGCTCTGCACAACACTACAATATGCACTTCTCCATTTTGCTGCTCTAACAGAAGAATGTTCGAGTGGCTCCACTAGGATTTACTGCTATCAGCCTGTATCCTGTTACACGTGTTTTGAGGAACTGCAGAGCATTTATGGGAAAACAAGGGGAGTGAGTGATAGACAAGTAGCCTGGTAGAAGAGGCCTGCTGAGCAGCTCTTTATTCTTTTCCACTGGCTAGAAACCCTCCTGCGCACACATACACTAAAGCCATATATCAACTACTGCACCACTGTAGCTGGTCAGCTTAACCAGCTCTGTTGCAATTTTTCAGATGTTTTAAATGTCATGATTTTTACACATGAAGCTGTAAAAATCAGGTATTGTCTCTAATTTAAATATTTTTTGGCCATGCATATTTCTCCATAATTGTCTAATTTTTCCAAACCTTTCCAGAGTTTTGTAAAGTGTGAACTGCAGTGAACAAAATATCACTGGCATATGAAAAAGCAACAACAATAGTCTGCCTTGCCTGAGGGCCATCTGCTAAAAAAAAATGCATCCCAATTACTGAGTCAGTGGGGCAGCACAGGGTTCAGTAGATGTAACCGCTGTAATTCATTTGGTTATGATGTATCATTCTTACTCTTTAACTGACTTGACTACCTCCTCCAGCTAAAATAATTTCAAAGAAACTCCTCAGCTGAAAGAATTGAGATGTGCACCTGATCTCCTGAACTTAAGGGGAACTTTAGGGACTTAAGGAGACATGAATGTCTCCTTAAGTCCCTGCAGCATCCAGGAATTATGGGATGGCAGGTACACAGCAGCGTGCCAGCTACCCATTAAAGTTTCCCAAAAGACACTTCTCAAGCTGGATCATAAAGCTGCGTGTGCACTGGCTTATCGATCCTTCCCAGGCTTTGAGGAAGAAAGAGAAGGATGGGAAGTGGAGAATTCAAGCTGTGCTGCCTCAACAGCAGGACGAGCAACTGTGAAAGAGGAGAGGAGGACCAAAAGACAAAGAGACAAGAAGAGTGAAAAGAGACTAACAGGCCAGTTAAAGTTTGACTGTACGGTGATGCGTTAGCTTGACTGGAAACTCTCAGTAAACAGCTTGACTTTGAAAGACTTTGTAACAACACTGAGAAATTGTTGAATTAAATATGATTTTTAGTGGTATTGAATATTTACAAAAGCTATGGCTATGCTTACAATTTTTAACTTCCAAATAAAAAGCTTGCTCAAACAAAAAAATTGGCAACTTTTCTGGATTTCCATTTCACTGTTTTGAGAATTAACCTGAAAATTGAGACGAACTGAAAGCATCCATTGAACCTTTTTGCCAGAGGGCAAAAATGCAATGTTGATGGATGGAAAGGCCAGCCAAGACTGTCAAAGCCGTGAACAGGCAAGAATCTGTAAAAAAATAAATTAAATCATCACCTCAACTCATAACAGACTTTCGCTCAGTTCCCAGATCCGCATCCCAGTCGAGCCTCACCTGAGCCTCACCACGAGATGGAACTGAGATCTTCAAAGAGTTATCCGCTGAAAAATCTACAAGAAATGCCAGAGTCAGCATGTTTCAAGGCCCTTTTGAAAAGTTTTCAACCTCTTGCTGAAGTTTCAAAATTCCTTATAAAAGAGGAAGCTTGCAGCTGTCTGACTGGTATGTTCTGCTCATGGTCACACACTCTGCTTTCCATCTGTTTTTTATTGAAATGTCTCTTAGCAATATCCCCACAAGAAGCTGGAAGACTTCAGAAAGAAAGTAAACTGAAGAAGAACATTCATTTGATTAGATAGTGAACTTTCTGTTTACCAAAAGCAGATTTGAGTTGACATTCAAAAAGTCTGTTCATTTGAAACGCAAAAGCATACACAGTGACCTGGTCTGTTCATAACCATGACTCATTATTGAAAGAAATAGTCACTGAAAATGAGCTCATTCTCTATGATGCCACATTCTTTTCAGTGAGTTCAGTACAGAGTCAATCACCTCAGGTTGTTCAAACTTCACTAATGAACACACATATCATAATAACTCAGTGTAAAACCGCAACCTGTTGTTTTTACACTTTTGTTTGTGTACAGGTTGAATAAATGAGATACGATGTCTCGGTCAGCTTTAAATGTTTTGGGTGGCATATTTTTAATTTTGGAGATGCAGGACAGCTGTTTCCCCATGCGCTCATATTTTATGTTAAACTAGGTGAGTTACATCGCTGTATTAATATTTTCCTCAAACACTGTGTGAGAAAGCTTATTTTTCAAAATGTTGAACTATTCACAAAGCCTATGCTGTCAATCCTGTGATTTGTATGTCCAAACATCGTTCCTGACCAACCACCAGCAATTAATGTGCAGTGCAACAACAACCCACAAACATTTACAATAAAGTATTTGCAGCTGGAGTCAGACCCAGTTCGTTGTATTGCTTAGGAAACATAATCTGAATATTGCTTTATGTGCTCCGGAACAATTTAAGGGTCAGTCAGAGAAAATATATATAAAAAAAACAATCAAGGTGTAGACTGTGTTAACAATGGCTGTGCAGTGTAAACTCACCTTTCTTTTTTATACTGCATATATACATAGCAAAATAATGAGAGACAATTAAAAACATTAGATTCCTCTAAGTAGCCACAGTTTGCCTTGATGACAGCTTTGCACATTATTGTACACATTTACTGTACTGGCAAATTAGCTGAATGAAATACCTCCATTAATGCTTTTTAATAGACAGGTGAATTTGTGTAATTGTTTTGCTTTCCTAAGGCGTTTGAGGCCATCAGATGAGTTGGAATGAGTTAGTGTTGGTATACAGCTAAACAGCCCTCGTCAGCCACTGTAGCCATGTCATGGAAAGAACTGCTCACCTAAGCAAAGAAAAACAACAGTCTATCAGTACTATAAGACACAAAGGTTAGTCAGTCCAGAATAGTTTCAGATCTTGAAGGTTTCTTTAAGTTCGACGGCAAAAACAAATCAAACAATGTGAAGAAAAACTGGTTCTCATGAGGGCCCACCAGAAGAGGAAGACCAAGAGTTTCCCTTTACTGCAAAGACAAAATGAATGCCTCAGAAAACAACAATCAACAGCACCTCAGATTAAGAAAACAAACAAAATTGACATAAAATCAATGGGAATCTGGATTTTGGCCTGATGAGTCCAAGTGTGAGATCGCTGGCTCCAGTCTCTGTGTCTCTCTGAGAGGGTCAAACAATTTGAGTCTGCATGTGTGGTTCCTTCCCACTGTGAGGCATGGAGGATAAACTGTGATGGTGTAGGGGGGCTTTGCTGATGACGCTGTTGGAGTCCAAGAGAGGAATTCAAGGCAACATTTAACCAGTATGGCGACCACAACATTCTGTAGTGACACACACCATCCCATCTGGTTTGAGCTCAGCGGAAACATTATTTGTTCTTCAGCAGGCTCTGTGAGAGCTGTTTAACCAAGACGCAGAGTAATGGAGTGTCATATGAACTGGCCTCCACAATCACCCAACTGAGATGGTTTGGGATGAGCTGGACCACAGAGGGAAGAAAAAGCTGTAAATATGTGCTCAGCATATATGGGACCTCCTTCAAAACTGTTGGAAAAACTTCAGGGGAAGACCTTATGAAGCTGGTTGAAAGAACAAGAAGAGTGTGCAAATCTGGTGTCACGGCAGTATTTAAAATATATTTTTGACATGTTTACACTTTGTTTGCGTTGTACATATGTTATTTTTTTTACGTTTAATGTCTTAAATGTCTTTATCCACAATGTGTAAAATAGTAAAAAATAACAAAAAAAAACCGTGAATGACACTGAGTCCGACACTGAGTTTGCTTACAGTGTAAGTAAAACCTTTGTCAGAGGACAACTGGAAAATTAAATATAGATTCATAATATGATGTATAGATCAATGGAAGGTTTTCATATTCACATGGTCTGCATGCTCTACACCCCTCCATCATTGCCCCCTACCCCATCTCACACACAATACAAAAGAACAGAAATGTTCAACATAGACAGACACAAATCAAGCAAAACTAATATAAAAAGAGGTGAGCACACAAGTATTAGTACCGCCAAGGATAAAGGATAAAGTCAGGAGGAAAACTAAATACATAAAAAACATCCAGGTCCTTCCAAATTCTCTTCTGTGCCTAACAATCTGGGTTGCAATATTGGATTTTTGAAAAATGTAATAAAGTCAAAATTTTAAATGAAGCGGTTACGACTGTTGACAGAGTTGTGGTTTGGGGACAAAAAAAACCCTCTTTATTCAGTGCCATGCTTTCACTCCATGTGCAACCGAGGTGTTCAAACTAAAAACACAGAAGTGAATTCAGGTTTAAGTAGCACCACTGTGAATCCTGCAGTAAAAGGACATGCAGATACACAAAGTGTTACACTAACTGTTATTTCACTGGGGCACCATCATTTCTATTTATCCAGAGAAAGAAGGCAAGTTAAACATGGTAAACAAAAGATTGTTCTAGGCCTATATTCCAAAGTCATTATGAAATAGAAATTATTCTGGTTGGCAGGAGAAGCCAGTTCAGGTAAAGGTGTCAAATTTTCACATTGGTGCAGCCACTGACAATAAAGAAAATTAATGTAATTTCCTCTTTACACAACAAATATTCTTGATATCAAACCAACATCGAATGTAGAATTAATGACAACCTTCCATGACGTTATGCATTGGTTTGATCACACCCTGCTGGTGATACATGGTTATATCACCTTTCAGCTGGCCTTTTCCAAATTATCCACACCAGCTGCCATTGTCACTGTTTGTGTGACTCTGGTCAGAAAGTGCAGTTCTGTGAGTTCATCTGACATCTTGTTTGAGATTATGACCCTTTTCAAATTGGAAAATCCAGTGAATGTAAGACAGGCATCAGCTATGTTCTGTCCAAAACATATTCAGAGCATAATTCCAGTTTATTTTAGAAAAGCAGATTAATAGTACAGAAAGGTATTGTGTATAGATGACAGGGTTGGCAGTAGAGTGGTTACTACTTTGCTGCCAGTTCCCAGAATAAACCGAAAAGAAAATTGCCTGTAAATTATTGAAAGAAAGCATCCTCCCTCACATCATCTGTAGCGTTCTGTCAGGTTGTCTGAAGTTACACCTGCTCGTGAACACCAAACACTGATGGGGGCTGATTGGTTTCTTTATGCAGAGTAAACAAACATCTGGATACACATGAACAAACAAAATCCAAGGCAGGTGACTGTGACCAGTTAACAGATGCCTAAATAGAGAAAAGAACTAACATCCAAGCAGATACACACACACACACACACACACACACACATACAGAAAGAGAGAGAAGAATACATATTAAGCTATTTTACCACTGGATTCTCACATTCATTTTGAATTCCTAGAGAATACAATTTTTTAACAGACTTTTTAAAGGAGTGTAACTAGTACACAATATATTCCATTCGGGTGCTTATAGTGTGTCAAAGCACATGCTATCCACTGTACCATACATGCCATTTAAGCAGCTGGGACAGGACAAATGACACTTACCCACCACCTCCACAAAGAACTGGGTTCAAAGGAGCAGCTGGCGACACCATATGTCCATGAAGGTAGCACATATGTCTGTCTGTGTACTCCTCGGGCCAAAAATAACAGCAGTGTTGAGAAGCACAATGCATCACACTGGCCATTCCCCCTTCGAAAGAAAAGGAAGAATAAAAGCACAATAGGTAGGGCAGATTTTTCTGAATATCTTTAAATATTTCCATTTTGGATCAAGGATTGTGTTTGTTTAACTGAAATTTAGCTGTGCTTTGAAACAAAAGGTTCATGTGATCCTCATTATTGCTCTGTGCTACATTGTGTGAGTCCTATTGTTTCGCAACACATGATCATGTGCAGTAAGTTAAAAAAAGACCAATGTTTGTGAATATTGTGGCAACGCATTTGGTAGTTTTGTGAGATGATTAAGTCTGAGCAAAGTTGGTGGAGTGACTAAAGCAACATTAAATGTGAGAGGAAGTGTGGAAAAAGTTTTCCTCTGATCGACATAGAAACTGCAAGAGCTGAGCCTAACACAGAAAGAGCAGCGAAACTAACATGTCCATCAATGACAGCACAATGCATGAAAGATTCTCACTTCGAGCTGAAGTGCAACAGGTGCATATAAATCAGGTAAATAACATAACTACAATATTTGATAAATGATCATGTCTGTCACTTAGTGATTGTGGGATCAAGTTATCAAGTGTCAGATATTAAAACTTCACTTTTAATTTAAAAACCCCTCCCTTCAAATTAAAAGCATTGAAGCGCTTCCTTTATGGTCCAGCCATATTTTAGGGTTTGACCAAGTGTTGTGTTTCTTTCTGGAAGGGCAGGAGTCCCAATGATGGGCAACTAATGAACTATATGCACTGCAGTAACTGTGCAGGAACTAAAGGCTTCTTTGTGTACAGCTGCCTTGCTACTGTCTGCTGATAGCCTGCCTGTGAGGCATTTAGGGAACATAGTAAATTGTAGTGTCTACCAATAGTCTACATGTAAGGCCTTAAGAGGATATCTGTAAATTGTAGCTTCAGGGTAGGTTATACTGTCTCCCTCTAAACTGCATGAGTCTCTGCATGCACATAGGTCTCACACTGCACCACCCACTACTACAAGTACATTCTTAACCTGTGGGAAACACTGTTATCTATAAACTAACACAAGTAATGAGTCTCATTAATGGAGGAATATTGGATGAAGCAGGGCTGTTACAACCACCACTCCGTCAACTGTACAGACCATTCAGTGGTTGCACCCAGCAGACAAAATGCTACAGACACATGTTGCAATAAATGACGCTGTGTTGAAATATCAGAAGCCACTGTCTTCTCCTTGTTTTACAAAGACAGGAGAGTGAATGCTAATTTCAGATCATCTCAGTCTCTGCGCTTTCTAGACAGATGCATTTACACCTATTCAGCATCTAGTTAGAATGTCTTTTAAACTGCATCCTGTGTTGGTTTGGATAGCAATCTGACTCTAATGTTCTTTGATGTATTGACAGTTGGCTTTTTTATACTGGATTGCTATCGAATTCACCCATAAGTGGCTAAGTGCAAATGGGTCATACATGAATCAATAGCTCTGCTCTCAACTGCCAACAGAAGAGTAAAAGCAGTGCCAATAGATCATTCACAAAGTATTACATTCAATATCAAGATTGTGTAGACTGCACAGCCCTTGAAAACATATTAAACTAAAGGGCTGGACCTCTGCTGGGAAAAGAAGGCTACACTTAATTGGTGGGTTTGATCACTGTGCACAACTCCTGGAGTATTTGAGCTGAGCCTTAAATTGCCCCTGATGTATGAGTATAGGAAAATATGAGTCACTGAGGCTTTTGAAAAATGAATGGAGGGAGATGTCTCATGGGGATACTTCCGGTCAACAAAATAACTAATGTTGGAGCATAGAAACAAATTTGAAAGGCCAGTGGGCATCATATAATAACGGAAAACATTCTACACAGTAAATTAAATATAAGTGCATATCATTATGTTTAAGAGTTTAAAGAGTGTTGAGTTGATGGTGCCAAAGGGTTTTATTTAATGGGCTCACAGTAGTCATGAAGGATGGTACTACAGGAGCTCTGAAGCCGCTGCTTCCCTGTCTTTTACTGAGACTTTACAAAAGAAGTTACGAGAAACATTTTCTGCAATTATTTGTCCCTGTCGCTGGCGCTGCTCTCATCTCTGCCTCCAGTTATAGGCAGAGCTAACTGAAGCACCGACTGCTTCTCGCTGCTGAAACGTCTGATTTGGATGTCAGACAGAGAGGAGACACAGGCTGAGGATATGGGAACGAGAGACACAAATAGACAAGAACGGACCAGAGGAAGATGCCTGGAGACTTTTCCTCTGCCCTCTAATTGGTGTGAAAAAGATAATGCAAATGAAAAAGTGGCCTGCTGAATGATGATAGAAGCTTAAAACCAGTTTGCGGCATATCTGTTCTGTACTGATGGCACAGTTTCTGCATTGCTTGTGAAATTAGGGCGGAGTACTTCTAATCTGGCTATTCAACACCTTCTTGTTTTAATAAGCTTAGAGTTGCCTTTATCCTCCTCTTGCCTAAACCCCCTTACTGACAGCTCAACACTCTCATCATACACAGAGAAAAGAGAAAACATGTTTTCTTCTTCAAGCTTTTTATTGCTTCATGCAGTCCTTCAATCTTTTGGAACACACACTCCCTGCATGCTGCTGTGACAGATGCTGATACACTTATTTATTAAAATTAAAAAATGTTCTGCTCTGAACTGAGTGAAGTGGAGAAGGATTGTTAGCAAACCGATACATTTACATTTGTCTGTTTTGATAAAGATGGCTATCAGGGGTGAAATATGTGACTTTTGTTTGGAAAGACCACATCAGTAATGTGACTTTCTGTGAGAGAGGGACATTGTTTTAATCTGTGTGATAGTCTCGGCATTTATTTAGAACAAATTAAATAAACAAACCCAAAACAATAACTTCCTGTTTTGCAATTGTAACAGTTATTTCATGACAATTGGGGAAATGTGCAAAGACACCTGTTTGCAGATCAGTTTAATGCTTCTGCAGTGTGTAATCTTTGACCTCAAACTACATTATCGCAGGCTGCCACAACAGATACAGTATTTAACTATCATTCACTCAGGTACTAACTTGCCTGGCAAACAAAGACATGGTAAAAAAAACTCATTAGAGGTGGCGTTACTAATCATGTATCCACAGTTTCACACCACTGATTCAAGTCAGTATAACAGTAGGCCTACAGTACAGATGTCAAAAAAACTATACATATTTATTAAATAGTGTTTGAATCTAACATTAAACCTAAGAGTAATAGGTGTGGATTGTTCTATTTGAGCCACTTTGAATTTGAAGCACACTGGAAGTATTGTATTTTATTGTCGGTAGCTTAACAAAGAGCAAAAAACATAGAAATGAATTATACTAAATAGTGAGTGAGAACAGTACTTCTTATTTGAATTCTTATTTAACAAGGTTGTATACATATCAAGACTAAACGCCTACAGCCATGCTCGCAGATTTGACTTTGAGGTAACTGGTAATATTAGCATGCTAACATGGTCAAAATGATGATGCTAACATTCTGATACAAAGACAGGAAGAACAGGTTTAATTTGCACTTTCACATGCTAAACCAATGAAAATAGAGCTAAAGTAAGGCAGGCAAATTTTGTCATGAACTTATATTTGTATATACTTTATAATGTCAACCAATGGTGGCACTTGAGGGTAAATTAGGTGATCGGGAAATGCATAGGATTCCTCGACTAGAAATGAGAATCTCACCAGTTGAGACAAGGTAATGCTTGGTATACACAAGAGGATTGTAGCAAGTGTGTGCTACCGTGGGGGTTCCTCATGGACACAGACGACCCACTGAGTCACAAAGTTCGTTTTAAGTTGCTTTATTTTCCTGAGACACAGTCCACTGTTCTCTGCTACCCCCCTTGAGAGCGGGAGAAGAAGTCGGCCACGGTCATCTGCGCCCCCGGCCTATGGACCACCTTGAAGTTAAAAGGCTGTAAAGCCAGATACCACATAGTGATTCGGGCGTTGGCATCCTTCATGCGGTGGAGCCACTGCAGCGGAGCATGGTCCGAACAGAGGGTGAATGGGCGTCCCAGAAGATAGTAGCGCAGGGAGTCGACTGCCCACCGGATGGCCAGGCACTCCTTCTCCACCGTGCTTTACCTGGCTTCCCTCTCCGACAGTTTTCAGCTGATGTAAAGAACGGGGCGGTCAACCCCCCGTACCTGCTGGGACAAAACGGCCCCCAGCCCTCTGTTCCATGCATCAGTCTGCAGGGTAAAGGGAAGAGAGAAGTTAGGCGTATGAAGGAGCGGCTCCCCACAGAGAGCCTGTTTTACCTTCTCAACCGCCCACTGGTACTGCTCCGTCCACTGGACCGGATCTGAGGGACCTTTCCGGGTTAGGTCAGTCAAGGGGCTGGTTAGCTCCGCGAAGCCCGGGATGAACCGCCTATAATACCCGGCCAGCCCCAAAAACCGCCTCACCTCTTTTTTCATCTTGCGATAGCAGCTGTCTTGTCCATCTGAGGGCGCACCTGCCTGCCCAAGTGGTAGCCCAGATCCCGTACCTTCCTCCGTCCAACTGCACACTTCCCTGGGTTGGCGGTGAGCCCAGCCTGCATCAGGGACTCCAGCACTGCACCCACCCGCTGCACATGCTCCGCCCAGGTGGTGCTGTGGATGATCCAGGTAGGCAGCCACATATGCAGCGTGCGGACGTAGCACCCGGTCCATGAGGTGTTGGAAAGTGGCCGGGGCACCGAACAACCCAAAGGGAAGCGTGGTAAATTGGTATAGCCCAAACGGAGTGGAGAAGGCTGTTTTTCCCTTGGACTCTGGTGAGAGAGGAATCTGTCAGTAGCCCTTGGTTAAATCCAGTGTTGTAAAGAAACGCGCAGTGCCCAGTCGGTCCAGGAGTTCGTCAAACCAGGGCATTGGGTACGCATCAAATCGTGACACATCATTCACCCTGCAATAGTCCACACAGAACCGTATAGATGCATCCTTTTTAACAACAAGAACAATGGGGCTACACCAGGCACTGTTGGACTCTTCTATTATTCTATTATTCCCATCTCCAGCATAGCAGTCAATTCTCTCTGAACAATTTTTCTCTTGTGTTCAGGTAACCTGTAGGGTCGTGACCACACCGTCACGCCCGGGGGCGTCTTAATGTGATGTACTATGAGGTCTGTGCGACCTGGCAGGAGGGAGAACACATCAGCAAACTGCTTCTGCAACTGGGCAACGTCTGTTCTCTGGGTCCCGGAGAGATGGGCGTCATAAGGGAGTGAGGCAGGATTGGTGGATTTTGGAACCTCTGGCTCCAGCTCCTCTCTCTCAGATACCGCGGACACCAGAGAAACAGACTCCGCCTCTCTCCATGCTTTTAAGAGGTTGAGGTGGTAGATCTGTGTAGCTCCGCCCCTGTCAGATCGCACCACCTCATAGTCGACGTCCTCTAACTCGGCGTGTGACCACAAAGGGTCCTTGCCACTTGGCGAGGAGTTTTGAGCTGTAAGAAGGAAGCAATACAAGTACCTTTTCTCCTGGTGTGAATTGCCTCAGCTTGGACCCTCTGTTGTACAGTCGTTGTGGACACGCCTGGAGCAAATTCTCCCGTGACATCTGACCTAGTATGTGGAGTTTTTCTCGCAGGTCCAGGACGTATTGAATTTAATTTCTGCAGGGGCTCGGACCCTCCTCCCAGTTTTCCTAAAGCACGTTGAGCACCCCCTATGGTTTCCTGCCTAACAGCAGCTCGAAGGAATAAAATCCCATGGAGGACTGGGGAACCTCCTGCACTGCAAACAACAGAGGATCAAGCCATTTATCCCAATTGCGTTCATCGTTGTGTATGAATTTACAATTCATGGATTTTAACGTCTCGTGACATGAACGAAGTGCCCTGGTCAGTCAGAATCTCTTTCGGAATTCCGACTCGGGAGATGACTTGAAACAGAGCCTGCGCAACACTCTTTGCAGAAATACTGCGCAATGGCACTGCCTCGGGATATCGTGTTACGTAATCCACTAGGACTAACACAATATACAATGCGATATCCCCGTGCACTCCGGTGAAATGGCCCGATGAGGTCCATGCTAATACGTTCAAATTGGACCTCCATCAAGGGTAGAGGACGTAAAGGCGCCCTCGGAATTGCCGGCTGGTTTACCAGCTGACACTCCGGGCGGTAAAATCTGGCCATTAGTCCAGCGTTTTATCATATCCCATGTGGCCAGCCATCGGGTTTTAGTGAGCCGCCTGGAAAATGATTTCCCGATGGCTTTTTGGCACCAACAACTGGGTGTTTTCCTGACCTGTTTGAGTGTCACGACTCACTCTATACAGTCTGTCCCTAATCAATGAAAAGTGTGGATATGACGACTCTGTGTCAGGGCGCACCAGCTGACCATCAATTTTTATCACTTGGTCAAAGGCGAAGCGTAGAGTATCGTTCCGAGACTGCTCAAGTGGAAAATCCTCCATGGAGCGTAATTCGGGAACCGGTGTCTCCGCCACAGGAGTCTCCGCCGGTTCCCCCTCCCTTTCTGCAGTGTCGGACAACCCCGTGTCGCCGCTGAGCACAGCACACATCCCACATGTCCCTGCTGGTCGTGAACGCACCCCCACACACTGCCCCATTAATTTATGAAACCCCGGCCAATCTGTCCCCAAGATTAGGGGGTGCGTAAGGCGGGAGCTAACCGCAACCTTCACTTTATGTTTTTTCCCCCCATATCCAATTTCTACAGGCACCACCGGATAATCGTGAATATCCCCATGCACACACTTAATTCTCACCCACGATGCCTGCACCAATGCCCCGGGCCGAACCAGGCTCTGGTGGATCAGAGACTGCATGCAGCCCGAATCCACCATTGCCTGATGTGTACCCCCCCTGGATCCTTACCAGAACACGATATGTCGCTCCTGGACCGGGGAAGGGTGTTGGAGAGCCGGCAACCCGAAATGTCTTTTCCACCTCCATTAAAGGACACTCCCTCCGGTAGTGTGCTTTATTTTCCCTTAGACACACTCCACTGTTCTCTGCTCCGGCGCTCTCCTGTCCTGCCTCCGAGCGTCCGTCCAGTCGCTGTCTCTCTCCTCTCCTCTCCAGGTCCTGCTCACTTATAAAGGACAGAAAATCATCCTGATTCAGTTCAGTTGCGCCAATTATCCTTCTCCTGGCACCGTTCCCTGAACCACTCTCCCCCCTGCAGCTGAGCTAACCACACCCCGCCACCACAAGGATATTTCAATCTTCACAGAGTTTCAAAACACGGGAGACCACAGAAAGATGTAATATATTTTATACAGTCCAGAAGCAGGACATTTATGCCATAATGGATTCTGAGTGGTGCTTCCAGGGACATGAGATCTCATAGGAACTCACGTGATCAATTGTCACTCCAGAGCAAAACAAAAATGGAGCTGGATTGTCGTCATCAGCTGGTTGCACTTGTGTGTACTATGTTTTGCACTGGAGAACTAAATATAAGGAAAAAAAACAGCGGATGAAGTCACAGCTTAGAGGACGGATTCTGCATTGATAATACATGTTGTAGCACAGTTGGAAGTGAGCTGGAAATAATGTTTTATTGTTGGCGTCTACGAGCTAACATTGTTATTCGTACACAGGGAGAGTGAAATCAGTGATCATTGGAAATATAGTCATTTTTATACATTCTCTGCCCTTCCACTGACATGGAGATGCTTTTCCGAATTAATATTACTGTCCTCTAGGTTGTGCGAAGGTCGTGCCTGTTATTGATCAGTTCACCCTCGTCGGCTATTGTGGGTTTCAATTCAATTTAATTCAATTCAACTTTATTTATAAAGCGCCAAATCACAACATAGGTTATTTCATGGCACTTAACACATGAAAGTCTTTACAGCAAGACTTTACAATATTATACAGACAAACCCAACAATTCAACAATTTCCACATAAGCTAGGAGGGAAAAAAAAAAACCTCCTCTTTAAGGGAGAAAAACCTCCAACAGAGGGAAGAAAAACTCCCTCTTAACAGGAAGAAACCTCCGACAGAACCAGGCTCAGAGGTGGGCGGCCATCTGCCTCGACTGGTTGGGGTGAGAGGAGAGCATAGAGAGAAAAGGACAGCATAGAGATATAAGAGAAGAACTGTTGGTGGAGATGACAAGCGCAGGGCCAAGACATGCAGCTCCATGACGGGACATCTGCAAAAGAAAGAAGAGAAACTACGCGAGCGAGGGAACTGAATGGAGACAACAGACAATAAGAAAAAAGCTATGGGAGAGAAAAGGATGGTGAGGTATGAGTCAGTTAAAGAGTAGGAGGAAAGAAAAGAAGCTCAGCATGTAACGAGGTCCCCCAGCAGCCTCGGCCTATAACAGCATAACTAAGGGTTGGTTCAGGTCTACCCGAGCCAGCCCTAACTATAGGCTTTATCAAAAAGGAATGTTTTGAGTCTAATCTTAAAGCTAGAGACGGTTTCTGCCCCTCGAACACAAACTGGGAGCTGGTTCCACAGGGGAGGAGCCTGAAAACTGAAGGCTCTGCCTCCCATTCTACTTCTGTAAACTCTAGGAACCACAAGTAGACCAGCGTACTGAGAGCGAAGTGCTCTGCTAGGATTATATGGTTCTATAAGATCTCTACGATATGATGGAGCCTGGTCATGTAGGGCTTTGTAAGTCATAAAGAGAATTTAAAATTATATTATTGATTTAACAGGAAGCCAGTGAAGAGAAGCTAAAACTGGAGAAATATGATCTCTCTTGCTAAATCCCGTCAGTACTCTTGCTGCAGCATTTTGGATCAGCTGCAAGGTTTTTAATGAATAATTTGGACATCCTAACAGCAAGGAATTACAATAATCTAGCCTAGAAGTAACAAATGCATGAATGAGTTTTTCTGCGTCACGCTGAGGAAGGATTTTCCTGATTTTATTAATATTACGTAGATGAAAGAAGGCAGTTCTGGAGATTTGCTTTATATGGTGTCTAAAGGACAAATCCTCATCAAAGATGACTCCAAGGCTCCTCACAGTTTTGCTGGAGGCCAAGACAACATCATCTAGAGTAACTAAGTGATTACAGAAATAGTTTCTGAGGTGTTTAGGACCAAGTACAATAACGTTTGTCTGAATTTAGAAGCAGGATGTTTTTGGTCATCCAGACCTTTATGTCTTTTAGACAAGCTTCAAGTTTCAAACTGATTAGTTTCATCTGGTTTTATAGAAAGCTATAGCTGAGTGTCATCTGCATAACAATGGAAGTTTATGCAGTGCTTCCTGATGACATCTCCTAATGGAAGTATGTACAAAGTAAAAAGTATTGGGCCTAACACTGAGCCTTGTGGAACTCCATAACTAACTCTTGTTTGTCTGGAAGACTCATTGCTGACATGGACAAACTGGAATTTATCTGATAAGTAGGATTTGAACCAATCTAATGCAGTTCCTTTAATCCTCCTAACGTCTTCTAATCTCTGTAATAAGATTGCATGATCAATCATATCAAAAGCAGCACTGAGGTCTCTGCTCATTATTCCCCCACTGTACCTTCACACAACAGGATTTCACAATAAATAATTGCAGTACACTTAATAGCATTAGAATGATCTCTATAAACCCCTCACACGAATGATATCCTTTAGGGAGATAATCAGTTCAGACCAGCCTCAAATCTAGATTGCCCAACACTTCCCAAATTATCCTCTAGTGTGTGGCCAAAGCAAGACAAATACCCGATTCAATACATTCTAGCCATTAGGAACCATGGTATCTGCACCACATATTACAGCAATCTATTCAATCATTGTCAAGGCATTTCCCCAAATGATAAACATGTCAACCTGCTAGATGAGGAAATGTCAGGGGATCACCAAGGTCTGTAGTTCCATGCTCTGATCATAATGAATGTGTCTTCCATATCTCATTGCAATCCAACCAATTGTTCTATTGGATGGTTAAAACAAATATTTACGTCAGACAACACAGTTAAATATGGTAAATGGTCTGCACTAATTAAGGGCTTTATGACCTTAGCAGTCTCAAAGCGATTTACACTGCTTCCCATTCACCTATTCACACACTAATGGAGCTACTATGCAAGTTACTTTTCATCAAAAATGCACCGATGATGCAGAGCTGCCAAAGTGCTTGCTTACCATCAGGATCAATTTGGGGTTCAGACTGCCAGCCCAAATCCGATTTTTGTCATATCCAGATTGTATCTGGATTTATTTTTGAAAGTCTGAACAGCAAAAATACACATGAAAAGCAAATTTTGCAATCTGGATCCAAACTGCATTTGGAGGTGGTTTGAAATGTGATTACAATCAGATTTCTGCCAATGCCTCTCAGTCCGGACGCTCTGCTGGCTCAGATCGGATTAGTGGCGCCATTCATAACACAACACGCGGTCTCAACGTCATTTTCAGAGCGACAGAGTGAGCAGAATCCACGCTACCGCCAGCAGAGTGCTATCAGAAAGGGTCGATTTTGGTGCCCTGGAGGACAAAGACAGCAACAGTCCACAGACAGAAGCCAAAATAAACTGTCCGCTGCCGCTTCCATGCCGGCAGCTTCCGTGTTAGGAAGCCACCTCACCAGCATAGCTGCGCGTATGTTGTTACCATAGCAACCTAGGCAGATCATTTGGTGATGTCTGGACACACCAAAACCGATCTGTTTACATTTGTCAATGCTAAAGATCTGATTTGAGAAAAAAAAATCAGATTTCCCTGCAGTCTGAACAGCCTCAGACATGTGGACAAGAGGAACCGGGGATTGACCCGCCAACCTTTCAATTAGAGGGCAACCCGCTCCACCATCTGAACTACAGCTGCCACAGGTATGACACGACTGATATACTGATTGAAATAGAAATGTCAAAATATACATTTTTCATTAATTTATCAATTCACAAAGGGGGGTTTGCAGCAAGTAAAGAGCATAAAGAGTAAATTCTATTCAAACAGAATAGAAAACGGGGAAGAATCTGTCTTGCTAAAACATAATACAATATACTTAAAATAGAAACATTTGGATTTTAAAAATTAGGGCTGTTTTTTTTAAAAAGCCTTTTCCCAATGAAGACCCTGTTTGGCTCTGCAGCTGATGTAAATAAAGGCCTTGGACTGCATTTGAGAATTATCAGTATATGCAAAACAACTGGAGGATTGGCTGGCATTGACCCTTAAAGTTTATTTATACTTTACAATACATTAAATCCCTCAGGTTATATCATAAAAACAGATCCTACAACCAACATTTTAATTCTCAAAAACTAAAAAGGCCTACTCGCATATAATCTTGAACACATAACTGTTTAGATAGAAAAAGAACAAAAAAACTTCAATCCAGTCCTTTCTGAGGTTTAAATACTGTTTGGGACTAGAAATAAACATTTACATTGCTATTTGTATTTAAACTACAGAAGAGCCGTCCTCTTTATATCAAATCCGCACCTTTTACATACTTGTATTATAAATATTTGTATGTTTTCTTCTGAATGAGGTCTTTTCAACAGCCATTGTGACTCATCTATAATAAACATTTATTAAATATGCTATTCCTTCTGTGTGGTGCGTCTTTTAGCTGTTGACCGAAAGCTACATTCTCATTAATCTCCCTTATTGAAATTCCACTACCTACCAGTTTACAGTGAATGTTTGGTTTTGTCTGAAGTTCTGCACAGTTACAACTCTAACTAAATCCTCCAAATAATCCCAAAGTAAATATTACAAGGACCACCAGATAATCTCCTCTGCATACTTCTTTTTTTTTTTTTTTATGTTGCAGTATAGAGGTACTGTCTAGAATAACAACAATGTGTTGCTGTGGTGAGAAAAACTAAAGACTGTATATGTGAAGCTGTAGCTAATTTACACCAAGGGCAATGATAAAACAACAAGAGACAACTTTACATTTACACAGGCACACAATGCCTTTTCCTCTCAAGTGATGAAAAAATTGCCCAGAATAGCAAATACATATAGGAGAAAATAAAGCAAATATAAGGAGACAGCTGCTGTATACAGTGCATCTGGAAAGTATTCACAGTGCTTCATATTTTCCACATTTTGTTATGTTACAGGCTTATTCCAAATTGGATTCAATTATTTTGTTTCCTCAAAATTCTACACACAATACCCCATAATGATAAAGTGAAAAAAGTTTGTTTAACATTTTTGTAAATACAGTGCTGTCAAAAAGTGTTTGCCCCCTTCCTGATTTCTTATTTTTTTTGCATGTCTGTCACTTAAATGTTTCAGATCATCAAACAAATTTAAATATTAGTGAAAAATAACACAAGTAAACACAAAACGCAGTTTTTAAATGAAGGTTTTTATTGTTAAGGGAGAAAAAAAAAATCCAAACCCACATGGCCCTGTGTGAAAAAGTGCTGGCCCCCGAAACCTAATAACTGGCTGGGCCACCCTTAGCAGCAACAACTGCAATCAAGCGTTTGCGATAACTTGCAATGAGTCTTTTACAGCTGTGGAGGAATTTTGACCCACTCATCTTTGCAGAGTTGTTGTAATTCAGCCACATTGGAAGGTTTTTGAGCACGAACCGCCTTTTTAAGGTCATGCCACAGCATCTCAATAGGATTCAGGTCAGGACTTTGACTAGGCCACTCCAAAGTCTTCATTTTGTTTTTCTTCATCCATTCAGAGGTGGACTTGCTGGTATGTTTTGGATCATTGTCCTGCTGCAGAACTCAAGTTGGCTTCAGCTTGAGGTCACGAACAGATGGCCGGACATTCTCCTTCAGGATTTTTTTGGTAGACAATAGAATTCATGGTTCCATTTATCACAGCAAGTCTTCCAGGTCCTGAAGCAGCAAAACAGCCCCAGACCATCACACTACCACCACCATATTTTACTGTTGGTATGATGTTCTTCTTCTGAAATGCGGTGTTACTTTTACGTCAGATGTAATGGGACACACACCTTCCAAAAAGTTCAACTTTTGTCTCGTCAGTCCACAGAGTATTTTCCCAAAAGTCTTGGGGATCATCAAGATGTTTTCTGGCAAAAATGAGACGCGCCTTAATGTTCTTTTTACTCAGCAGTGGTTTTCGTCTTGGAACTCTGCCATGCAGCCATTTTTGCCCAGTCTCTTTCTTATGGTGGAGTCATGAACACTGACCTTAACTGAGGCAAGTGAGGCCTGCAGTTCTTTGGATGTTGTCGTGAGGTCTTTTGTGACCTCTCGGATGAGTCGTCGCTGCGCTCTTGGGGTAATGTTGGTCAGCCGGTCACTCCTGGGAAGGTTCACCACTGTTCCATGTTTTCTCCATTTGTGGATAATGGCTCTCACTGTGGTTCGCTGGAGTCCCAAAGCTTTAGAAATGGCTTTAGAACCTTTTCCAGACTGATAGATCTCAATTACTTTCTTTCTCATTTGTTCCTGAATTTCTTTGGGTCTTGGCATGATGTCCAGCTTTTGAGGATCTTTTGAGGATCTTCACTTTGTCAGGCAGGTCCTATTTAAGTGATTTCTGGATTGAGAACAGGTGTGGCAGTAATCAGGCCTGGGTGTGTTTAGAGAAATTGAACTCAGGTGTGATAAACCACAGTTAAGTTATGTTTTAACAGGAGGGGGCAAACACTTTTTCACACAGGGCCATGTGGGTTTGGATTTTTTTGTCCTCCCTTAATAATAAAAACCTTCTTTTAAAAACTGCATTTTGTCTTTATTTGTGTTATCTTTGACTAATATTTAAATGTGTTTGATGATCTGAAACATTTAAGTGTGACAGACTAAATCAGGAAGGGGGCAAACACTTTTTCACACCACTGTATATATATTTATAATTATAATTATTGAAGTACAAAGTACGTATGTGTGTGTGTGTGTGTGTGTGTGTGTGTGTGTGTGTGTGTGTGTGTGTGTGTGTGTTTGAAATGCTGGTTTGACTGGGTTATTTGGTCAAACATAGCTTTAATAAACAAAAGTATTCACATTTAGCTAATCAATTGTTAACTGCTCATCAGTTCAGATTCCATTGATACATGAGGCTTACTGATTATGTATGTAAGACAATACTATTATGACCACTAAGACATCCAGGTGTCTTTTTTATCACCAGTGTTTGGGTGGCATTGTTCCCATTTGGGCACAATTTTTATAATATTTATAAAAAATGTTGGATATCATCATATTTTTTTACCTGGTGAAGAATCAGGCGGAAATGCTGTCTTTCAGTGCCTTTTTACTCTATCTCACAGACAAAGAGCTAAGCCAGCTGGTGAATGCAGCCATCAACATGCATTCCATCTCCATCTTTCACCCCGACATCAAGCTGCAAAATGTCCTGGGGGAGTTAACGCTGATGACCTGAGAGTGCATGTCTTTCTTCTTTCTCCACCTTTGACACCTTCTGTGGTACGATATCTGGCTTCTATTTTTCATTTAATTGTCAAACTTTGAAATAAGGCTTTTGATGTTAAAACAAAGCTCTTCCCACCTTTTTTCTGTCTTTCCCCTTCATTTCTCTGCCCATGTCTTTCCATTCCTCTGAGGCACCTGTGTGCATGCCCTTTAACAGTGGATGAATTTAGGGAGTATTGGGTCTGTAACACCACACTCTAACAGCAAGCTGGGGAGCACGCTGTATTCACTTCTGAAAGGACATGAGAGTTTTACAACCATAGATATGTATGAAACATAACAACTACACATCACCTGTACATTGCCCAGAGATAGGAACAAAAAGTTTGTTTGATTCCTCCTGGAGGGAAGCAACTCTGTTCTTTTTCCTAGCTGAATCTCTGTAGTTCCCTTAAACCTTTGATCTCCTCTTTTTGCTTTTCAGACTGAAAAATCATGGTAAGTGAGTCTGGCCAGAGATCCAGTTGGGTGTGCCAATGGAAAAGCTACAACTCTTCCCTGCCCTCACACCAATCAGCCCTCCACCTACCCAACACCACCTGAACACTTTGGTGGGTAAGTTCAGCCCTCATTGTTGCAGCACACATCACCTCTCTGGTACAGGAAAAAGAGGACAGTGTCCATCATGGCTCCTTAAGCATTACAGGGTTCTGCATGATGTCCTTTCTTTGCTCGGGATCCTGTCAACTCTATTTCTCCTCCTGTTGAGACACACTGGAACCACCTCACCTGTCTGTTGCGCCCTGCTGGACCAGATGTGCCTTGGATGTTGGAATTTAGGAGATCATCTTCTTCCACTTATCTGGGATTGGGTCGCGGTGGCAGCAGACCAAGCAAGTTGGCCCAGACTTCCCTCTCCCCGCAACATTTTTACAGCTCATTCTGGGGGATCCCGAGGCGTTCCCAGGCCAGCTGGGATATATAATCCCTCCTGGGTCTTCCCCGGGGTCTCCTGCCAGCTGGGTGCCCGGAAAACCTCCAGTGGGAGGCGCCCAGGAGGATCCTGATCAGATGCTCGAACAACCCCCTCCGAGAATTGCCCCCCCTCCGAGAATCGCCACCTTAATGTGGTGGAGGGGTTTGAGTGGCTCAGTGATCCTGGGAGGTATGTTGTCCGGGGCATAAGCCCCTGGTAGGGTCTCCCAAGGCAAACTGGTCTCAGGGGAGAGCCCACATTAAGAACGGTTCAAAAGACCCCCCCTGATGAATAGCAGTCTTTAGCCACCTCGCCCGCATCAGGGAAACCGGGGCACCCTCCCGGAGCCAGACCTGGGAGGGGAACTCACTGGCCCATGAGGCCCGGTCGGGCTCAGCCCGAAGAAACAACATACAGCAGCCACCCTGTGGACCTACCACCTTTAGGGACAAGCATCTGGGTCAGGTGCAATGCAGACCGGGCGGGGCGGGACGGGAATGGGGCCTGGGGGAGTTTATTGCTGGCGGCAGAGAATTTAGGAGAATTCTGGATAAATACAGGATCAAACTTTTGAAAATACAATATTTTGCATTTATTCTAATTAACTATGAAGAGACTTAAAACGTGAGGACAGAGTGGAGTACAGAGGTTCAGTATCACAACCATACAGTATTTACATACTGATGACTTAGTGAGATATTAATGACAAGCAGTCTAAAGAATATTGAGTGAGGATCTCCCCACCCAAGCCACAGGATCTTTCAAGATCAAGACTTTTTAAGATTGATCAGCAATAGTTATATGATAAATTATCTGACTATATGATGCATTTCTAATCTGAGTAACTTTATGGTGATCAATGTTGGTTCAGGGACTTTCAAAGATTCCCATTTGCAAACTATTCTCTGCGCACCTAATATAAGTATTATAAGGAATGTCATTTTATTCAATATTAAATACATAAATATGCTTTATGTACATGATAATAAATCCTTAAATAAATAAATGAAGCAATACACACACAAAGACATGTGTACATTTTATAAATATAAAAAGTGTTATAGTGAATAAAATAAATTAAGAAGTAGGTTTTTATTTCATCATGATGTTTCTTAAAGGAATAGTACTTTTGTTTTTTTCAGGGGACTTTTATTTCATAGTTTCACATTTACTTAAGGAGAATTTTATTCTTATTTCTTTTCCCATCTCATTATATTCCCATCTGTTATATTCTAATGAATGGAGGATGGTTATCTCTCAGAATCTGACCGCAGGGCCGTCTGCTGCTGTTCACCCAGCTGGTGATGAGCCGGAGGAGGTAGGCCAACCCAGGCTAACAAGTGCAGATCTCTCTGATAACCTGGATAAACCCGGCCAGGCAGCTCAGTTTACAGCAGTCTGAGAGGAGCTTGCATTCTGAAAACAATCTGCAGATTCAAAGAGATGCTGTGGATCCATTTTACCAGCGTCCACAGGAGCTAACAGCTAGTTAGCATGCCTAGCATAGTATTGATCTGATGCACTGTGTCGCCGCAGAGTTTCCAGTTTTATAATTGCTGACATTTTAAACTGGTGTTTCATGGATGTTCAGAGAGCGCAAGGGACAGTGACCAAATCATGCATCATTTTCTACAAATGGTGTCGAATAAGAAAACCATCGTGCAAAAAATTACTCCAAACTGCTGGATAAAACTTTGCACATGAAAAGACTTGTTAGGATCATATTTGGGCCAGCCCAGACTAGGACATAATAATGATAAAGCACTTTGGAAGAAACTGCTCTTTTTAAATGGACCATTAATCTACATTCAGATGTGACATCAGCAGAAATTCCAATCTAACTAATTTCCTCAAAATCTTAGTTGGGTAAACAACAGCTCCATCTCTTGCACGTACCTCTGAGACAAGTCTCTAATTCAGTACAGCTGCATGAGTGACTATAGATGTGATGTCCAAACTTGTGAGCACAGATGCCTGCCATTCATCCTTTTCATGCAACGCGACACATTATTAAGACAATTCCTACTGGACTGGAGTACTTAGCCTAATTAACCAGAACTCTCAGAATAAGCCATGTGTGGCTGTTATGTCTCCACTTCGTTTATCTTTGCATTAATATCAATTCATCAATAAGGAGGAGACTCCTCACTTTATTAGAAGGGTAGCAGCTGAGGGAACATTTTTATTAAATATTAAAAGCAGAAAGGAAAAGAAAGAGGTGTCTATCAAATATGTTATGTTTTAATATATGAATTTAATTGCAGGGTGAAGATGGAAGCTGAGGCAATACTAAGACCCATCAAAGACCTGCACTGTATTAAGAAATCAGGGATTTCCACAAATCTCCACTGAATACAAATTTGCTCATTTTTTCTGATAAAACAGACCTAATATATTGCATTATGTAGATCTGCAAAGTTACTTTGATCATTTAATTTTATTTTCATTAGTAAAGGCTGTTACACACGGGGGATGTAAAAAATAAATGACACAATGCAAAATACTTGCTCACGAATATTTCGCATCATAACTTGTCATACCAGCAGTGTTGCAAATTTGGAATAGATTGATGTCTTTTTGTTTTTCTTTGTCCGGTTCTGACCTCAGTTTTTGTCTGCCTGCCTCAGCAACCTGCCAAACGTGCCTGCACTCTGCCTGACCTGTTGCCTTGTCCTGCCTCGGACTTACCTGATGTCCTATGGAGATCCCGCCGTCGACGCTCACCTGCTATCCTGTGTCAGCCCACGGAGGTCACCAATCTACTCCGACCTGTAAGTCCTGCATCAATCCATGTAGATCATCGTCGACGTCAACCCTACTGGGGCCAGTGTCTCACCTCTGGTTCGTCCACATCCACCTCGCTGAAGGATTCAACATCACCCAGGGATGAAAATCTTGTCCTGCTCATCCGTACTGTGACACTGTTGCCTGCTTTTGACCAACTCTACCACATCCAAAAGTAAACTCCATTAACTACTCACTATCCCGATAACTTGAGTCCTACTTTATAAAACATTGAGTAGGGTCCATATTAAAAGTGTACGTGCGCACAAAAGCCGAAAATAGTGTATACGAAAAAATATTCTGATTTATAAAACCATGCTCGTGCACACTTGCACAGCATGTTCCCTTTAAAAATATGTTTTATGTAGATTATATCCCACCTTCTACATGCCCACATTCAACCTTTAATTGTCAATGTAATGCACGATATGAACGTTGATCGGTTCTTTGGTGCCTCATGGTAACAACACAGGGTTTTTATTCAGAATGTGGTGGAGTGCATACTAATAAAAGTATAGAATCAGAATGATAACACAGAAGGATTATGAATCGCAGTGATGAGTTACAAGGCCACAGTGGATAAACTGTAGATTACACTCTTCTCACAAATACAAATTAAATTTAAATCCAGACAGTGTTCTTTTAGTTAGAAAAATTATTAAACATTTTCACAACTAACCTTCACCATATGAATCAAGACAAAATTATTGTTCTACTTTTGAAATCCCCAAACCTCAAACAGTAGACAGTACATACGGTCTCACTGTAGCATAGGTGGGGTATACCAGTAGGTAGAGCAAGGAAGGGATTTAAATCAAATACCACAATCCTATCACAATTTTAAAATGAGGATTAGACAGGTTGAGTCCATGGACTCATGCTGTTGATGCCAAATTGTGAGCCAACCATCTGCAGTGTGAGCAGAAATGGAGATTCATCAGACTGGGCTCCATTTTTCCAGCCTAAACGGTCCAGTTTTGCTGAGCCTGTGCCCACTGCAGCCTCACATTTATGTTCTTGGCTCACAGGAGTGGAACCCGACGTGGTCGTCTGCTGATGCCGCCAATCCAACTCAAGGTTGATGAGTTGGTCACTCTGAGCTGCTTCTCTGCTTACCAAAGTTGTAAAAAGTTATTTGCTGTCAGCTGCAACCAGACTGACCATTCTCCTCTGAGCTCTCTCATCAACAAGGCGTTTGTTTTTATGCACTGCACTGCTGCTACATTATTGGCTAGCTGGATAACTGCATTTAGGACCAAGTGTACATGTAATCCTGTTAAAGTGTTCAGTGACCTCTAAGTAGCCTATCAAAAGTTGATAGAGTTTCAGGAACACCCCCCCTCTCCAGCCTCCATAGTTTGCACTCCATTTTTTTGTCACAAAGTTTTGGTAGCATTGTGCAAAGCGCCTGGTTCATCATACTCCACACAGATGACATAATACATTTTAGATGTGCATATTTATCCTGGATTACATCAGTAAGAGATCATGAACAGTATATGTACAATTACTTGGAAAGAAAAAGTGAGCTGGATAAGTGTTTCCCCACTGTTTCCACAGGGGGATGAGTTGAGAAGAGTTATATTTTCATGTGAGTAGTCTCACTTCTCTGTTTTCAGCTGCTCAAACCTCTCGGGGCCCTGCAGGGATTTACACCTGTGGCCACTAACACTCAGGGGATGAAGCACTCGCAGGCTTTTCTGTCTGGTCAAGTCGCAGCAGATATTCTGACACTTGCAATTCTTCTTGATTACTCTTTCATAACTGTTCATCTACTAGCGTTTATTATCTCCAAAAGGCTATGAATTATTAGTACTAACTGTGTACCCAGAGTTATTTCATTGTTGTTTGCCTTTTTTACTTGTTAGCAATAGGGTCTTTTTTTTTTTACTGATTTGGGACTCTTGTGTTTTAAAGGTGTTGTTAAAGTAAACTTCCCATCCTTTGCAGAGTCATACATTCAGAGCACAAACCTAACTAGGCAGCATTATAAGAGAATAAAGAACAATAAAATGTGAAAGGTCCAAAGCTCTTACAGTCTGCTCTCGGTTTCCTTTAAAAGTACAGTGCCAATGTTCTGTATTACCTCTCTCTTGTTTCATTGTAGTAATAAAAGCAAATAAAACCAGGCAGGTATTGATTGTCATCATTGATTAAACCAGTGGTGCTGTGCCAAACTGCCAATATAAACAAAGGGACCATGTGGAGAGGACCAATTACCACACAATTAAATGCGCTATAATCATATCTTATGCCCATCTCTTATTTTCTGGATTCAATGACTCAAAGTCTTCCTTAGTCTGGACTGTGAAGCTAAAAGTTTAAGCTAAAAGTGATCCGAATGGAAATCCCACATTTTCATCAGTTTTTATTAAATATATATTCCAATTCTGTATCTAAATAAAAAAACAGCAATGTAAAATTACTCAATTACAAGTAAAAGTTCTGCATAAACAAATCCTACTTAATTAAAAGTGCATAATTATTAGCAGCAAAATAAGTATTAGCATAAAAGTAGAGGTTTGCTCACCCTGACTGATATATTATTATGTTTAACATTATTAGATTGTGAAATACTGAAGCATCAGTGTATAAGCAACATTTTACTTTTGTAGCGGCTGCAGGTGGAGCTAACCCTAATTACTTTATATCCAGTTTTACATACAGGCACAACAAATTAATTTGAGGGGTCATCATATAATTACTGGAGGAGGTTAACAGTTAAGAATAACAGAACAGAAAAGGTTCTGACACACATCTGTTTTCATTTCTTGTCCTTTTTCTCGAATCTTAGATTGTTGGTGAGATTTTGGATCATCTGAAAATTCCTTGAAATGAAACCATGGAAGAAGTTTAGAGTGAAAAAACTGTATTTGGTTGAGATATTGACAACATGAAAGGTGACCACGACTTCACACTGCTTTTTGTAATACACCAAAAGACAAAAAAGTTGGAAACTGCTAGTATAATCCTTAACTATGTGTTATATTTTAAAAGTTTAGATAGACTGATAGAGCATTCATTATAGTATTGATTTGCTTGTGTAGATGTACCACCAGTATATCTATCTGATTAATCTGAGTCTACAGCTTAATTTAATAACTTTCTGAAGTTATTTTTAAATTGCCAAGAAGTAAACTGTGTTGGGATTGCCAATTGTTGCTTTATACCAGGCCATATAGTTGACAAGATCCATCTGGATAGGCCACTTGTCCACACACAGCGTGGCACATAAAAATCCTAAATACATTTTATTATAGGTTTAAGCAAAGAGTTAGAGCTACAGGGTGGGTGGATTTTGTTACCTTTGAACAAACCAGGCCAGATTTTTCACTCTTGCTCATCTTTATGCTAAGCTATGCTAGCCAGCTGCTGGCTGCAGCCTCATACACAACAGAGTTGTAGCAATAGAAGATTGCTACAACTCTGTTGTAGATGAGAAGCATCGAACTCCCAGAAAGCAAATCCTAAAATATCCAACTTCTGTTGTTAAGTCTCAACTATGATTCGTTAAGAATCTCTATATATCCTCAATCTTTAAGGGAAATTTTACCTTTTCCATTATAGTTGTAATTATGTTAATAGGATCCAAATTTTCTTCTTATTATTTATTTATTACACTGTTTGCTTGCCTGGCTGTGTGGCTCTCGACAGTCCTTCAGAGCCAATAACCACTTCAAAAATCCACCCTAAGCGAGGCATGTCTTTATCAGATCATTGATTACCAGATCAGTAACCTCTGCTATCAGGGCCTCGCCCTCAATTAGACATTTTATATTAAGGTCTTACATGGACACTCATATGATGTATGTATAGTAGGTTGTAAAGTCCCCAGTTACAAACGAGTGTTTAATTTTACAGAGGTAGCCGGGTGTATTTAAAATGATAAAAATGAATGATGAGAGTGAGTTGCAGCGGTAAGAGCATGAAGTCAGAGCGATGATTGAGCTGTGAACAGTGGACGGGTGGGGGTCTTCATCCCGCTCTGTAATCCAGGTCCCCTGTCTCATTACTGGATCAACAATGAAACCACGTTCTGAAATTATCCTCCCAGGTGACCTTGAGCCGCCCATCGCTCCCCTTCTCAATTGGTATTCGCCGGCAACTCTAAGCCAGACCAGCAGTTATTTCACACTACATCAAAATGTCATGTAGGGGCACAACACCTCATCCCACCACTGTCGTAAGGGGGCGGGGGAAGTGAAATAGAGGAGTAGTGAGCGGATTAAAAAGACAGGAAAGGGGGACAGAGGTGGAAGGTGAACAGGGAGAGTATGAATATTGAATACTTAATGCAATTTCCTTCATCTTTGCATGTGTGTCTACAATGTGAGAGGGATATCAGTGGCAGAAAACGATTCACAGGAGGCCTAGCTGCAACAATTGCTATGAACCCCCCAGTACTTTAGCATGGCTGCTGCCACTCAGCCTGTCCAACTCACCAAATGAACTGATGCTGTGCTGTGGTTTGAATTATTACTAAGGATTTTACTGTACACTCTTAACCTCCATTTGAAATGAAAACTTTAATGCATACACCTTTCCACTTGAACAGAGACTGATGTTCAGGCTTTCTTTGCAGTCATTCATACAGTGAATAAAATTATACATACTGTAAAAAGCAATCATTTTAGATGCAAGTAATACATTGCAAACAAGTGCTTTAATGTTTAGCTCTTGATGGGAACACAGAATCTCAGAATCCTTCACAGCAGATGGAACAATTACAAATTTAATTCAGAGATTGTTGTAAAATGTCAGGAAAATGTTCAATAACTTTTGTCCATAAAGATATATCTCAAACAATCATTGAATAGATTATGACTTTAATATTGTTTTGCCTCTCCTTCGTTCCATTTTTAATTCCTTTGGGTTTATTTCGTGTATGTTTGGAATATGTTTGTATTGTATATTTGTTATGGTCATTTTAATTCTCTCTGTGATCATTCTGTGTCGCTTGGGATTGTTTGTGTCTTTGAGGTCATTTTGTTTCTCTATGTGGTCATTTTGT
The DNA here is from genome assembly GCF_022577435.1 of Embiotoca jacksoni. Classification (NCBI taxonomy): domain Eukaryota; kingdom Metazoa; phylum Chordata; class Actinopteri; family Embiotocidae; genus Embiotoca; species Embiotoca jacksoni. The sequence goes on along the minus strand of NW_027185383.1, from coordinate 483,765 downwards.
GTCTCTTGGGATCATTGTGTGTTTGGGGATTGCATTGATTTGTCTGATTGAAGTATTTTTGTGTGTCTTTGGGGTCATTTTGTGGGTCATTGGAAACACTGGTGTTTACCAAAGGAGACCACTGTTCCTTTCCCCTTTCAGTTTGGTTTTACCAACATTTATTTGGACGGATGTTCATTCAGCTCTAAAAAAAAATTGGATGTGTGCTGTGTTGGTCTGAGATATGCATTGTAATAATATGCTGTCTATGAATGGGTGCAAAGCATAAAAGACACTGGCATAAAAGGAAGGAGATTCAATTTGTCCATTTAGCTTCATTATCAGCTCAGTTAGTGCAAAGATGCAAACACAGTTTTTATTGCTGCTCATGATGATGATAATACAATGATAAAATGTATCATGTCTAGCTTGATTTATACACACTGTATATTTATGTTTTGATCTTTCTTTATCTAAACTGAATCTTCCACTCGACACAGATTAATTGCTGCCCTTAAAGTATTTTTCTGGATATTTATCGACTCACTGAACCACAATTAAAGTCCACACCAGGACAGGAAGAGGCAGAGACCTTTTTCGCTCAGCCAGAACAACTCCAAAGTAGTTACTGAAGATTAGATATTAAGCATGAAAGAACATTTTTGACAGACCACATATCCATAACACACAAAGAGGTGTGAACACAAGGCACGTTTATTTATACAGTAAAGCACCAATTTGGACAAAGGCAATTCAAATACCCTATTGTTGGGGATTTGACCCTGGGAGACTGGTGTAAAGATGAAATTGACCACAACAGGGTTTCGGTCAGAGAACACGCAGACATCTGTTTGAGCCACACTTTACTGTATTAGGTCTGGCAAATAAGTATCATAACTTGGTAAAAGATGGTGAAAGAGCTCTGAAATAGACACAGAAAACAAAATAAGGAACCGAATTATTAGCAATAGTAAACCTTAACTAAAGCATTAATAAACATGAATTTACATTAATACAGGCTCGCTAGCAAGGTTAGCCACTTAGCTCAACATTGGGCTATTATTTGATCAGCTAATTACATAACATATCATGTGTAAACATAGCTCGCTGTGGAGAAGCCTCGGGATTACCCAGTGAAGCTCCGCCCACCCAGCTACGTCAGCCTGCCGCTCGCTTGTGGAGGACCTCAGGATTCCACCAGCGAAGCCGCACCCACGCTACGTACCTGTCTGCCTGCCTGCCAGCCGCGATCCGCGAAGAAGCCTGTTTCTGGCTCAGGAGGAGAGAAGAGAGGAGGGTCTCCTCGCTGAACATTGAGCCCCATACGGACTTGTATATTGTGTATTCTCTGCCTACTGTGCTTCAGTGTTTTGGTGAGAATAAAGGACTTCCTGGTTCGAAAGAAAACATCTTCCTACTGTGTCTGCGTCTGGGTCCGTTACATCACCATATCGTAACAAGCGGTGTGGTAGACCACGGCTGTATGAGGCCAAAGTCTGACCTGATGGCAGCTGCATCTGATGAGCTGGAGATGAATTACCTCTGAGGACAGATAGTCTGCTGAAGTGGTGCTATTGATGAAGGCACTGTAGCATAGTGAGGCGGGCCATAGCTGGAAGTGAGGCATCACTTGTGGTGAGTGGTAATGCTGTGTGGCTGGATAGCTGTAAGAGACTGCTATAGGCTCATGGACCGGAGCAGTAGCAATTAACTGCCCACGCACTTGTCCTGCTTCACCACAGTGGCGAGGCAGCCCTGAGGCATTAGAGGCTGCAGCGGGTCTGGCCTGGTAGGGTACTGCTGGACCAGAGTAGGCGTCATAATGCCCGATGAAATTGCAGAACACGAGGAGCCCGAACGCTCAGATGAGGCTGGAAGCACAGAATTTAGTCTCTGGTCTCCTGCTATAGGAGTGTAGGCTCTAACTTCAATCTGGACCTCTGGTCTCCCAGATATGTGACCTGTTATAGGTCCACCAGCCTGAAGCTCCGTGTCCTTAGCCAGCTCCTCTGGCGATGAAAGCAAGTGGCTTGGGGAGAAGAGAGACACGGGAGGTGGGGGTATCGATGGAGGGGGGGGGGGGGGGTAGCGCTCTTCCTGGTGTCATGACCCTCATCTATCTCTTCTTCCATCAAGAAGGAAGTGATGTGCTCCAACAGCTCCTGACGACGACGACGACGTCTGGTTTCATACTGCTGGAGTTTGTGTGTTAGCTGAACCACTTCAGCATCCTCCTCCTTGTCATTCCTAGAGATGGATTCGATGAGTTGTTTAAGTGAAGTGGTGTTCAGCAGGTCATCGGAGCTGGGGCTGTGTGAGGCTATGTGTCTGTCCAGATAAGAGTCTGCATCCGCTTGGCCACCCTCCACTGCGGCCGCTGCTCCTCTCTGCTCCTCTGTAGAGTTCCCACTCTAAAAAAAAGGGCAGGTCGCTGTCTACAAAGACAAGGATGTAGTCCTCAATATGTCTGGGGACGCGATGATGCCTCACAGAAAGCTGCTGATCTTCAAAATGAGGCTGATGGGTAGATCTATCTTCAGATGCCATCTTCTGTAGTAGTTAATCAATCCAGCTCGAAGGACCATTTGTTGGGGATTTGACCCCTGGGAGACTGGTGTAAAAATTAAATTGACCACAACAGGGTTCCGGTCAGAGAACATACAGACATCTGTTTGATCCACACTTTACTGTATTAGGTCTGGCACTACAGTATCATAACTTGGTGAAAGAGTTTCTGAAATAGACACAGAAAACGAATTACAGAACCGAATTATTAGCAATAGTAAACCTTAACTAAAGCATTAATAAACATGAATTCACAGTCATACAGGCTCACGAGCCAGGTTAGCCATTCAGCTCAACGTTGGGCTATTATTTGAGCAGCTAATTACATAACAAACACTTACTGACAATAAATGCACTTAGGAGCATAAGTACAGCTACAGAACGGAACAGTTTCACCACATCAGTCCAAAGTAAAGGTGCTACGACTTACATCATCAGTGACTCGATCTGACTGCATCGGCGGTCCTGTGTAGCGGATACGATCAGTAAAACCGGAAGCGGAAGCAGTTCGCAACGTCAAAATAAAGTTTCTAAATAAAAGCGTCTTAACCTTATTGTCTCCATCCGTGAAGAATTCACAACACCTATAGAGACATAAAACTACATTAAAAGTAAGACTTTGAGAAGACATTTGAAATTACAGTCCAAGGTTCAACATGTAGGAGATATTTGGGATTAGAGGCAGGAATTGAATATAATGCCCATAATTATGTTTTCATGTGTTTAATCACCCAAAACTAAGAATTATTGTGTTTTCTAATAAAACAAATCTTATATCTAATAAAAAAATTAAGATTATTAGTTTAACAGAACAAAAAAACATGACACTTGATTGTGGACTATTAAATATCCTGACAAAAATAAATGCCAAATACGCTTTTTAAAGCAGACAACGCGACAGCTGGAAAGGAAGTAGTGTTCCACGAATTTAGAAGAATTTCATCTGGCCTGGAAGGATAGTCTAAAAATAGATAGTCGCTCCCTCTCTCCCTCCTCGCTGGCCTCCTCTGTTTTATCTGCCCTCCCTTCAACTGACTCTTTCTCACTCATGCATCCTAACAGATACTCCGCTTTCTACTCTGTCTTCCTCTCTTGATTCTCTCTGTCCTCTTGCGTCACGACAGGTCTGCAAGTCCTCCCCAGCTCCGTGGTTGTCTGACTCGGTGCGCGCCGAGTGAGCCACCATGCGAGCAGCAGAAAGGAAATGGAGAAAATCTAAACACTCTGACGACCTGCTCACTTATCAATCTCTCCTCTCCTCTTTCTCTGCCTCTATCTCTGCAGCCAAAAGCTCTTTCTACCAAACCAGAATTCAATCCTCATTTTCTAACCCCAAAAAGCTCTTCATCTTTTCCAACCTCCTTGACCCCCCCAGTCCTCCTCCCACCTTTCTACCAAGCCACTTTGTCAACTATTTTACAAAAAAGATAGATGACATACACTCCTCATTTTCTAATCCAGCTTCTGTAACTACATTTCCATCAACTGTGTATGGTAGAAATACACAAGGTGGTTTTAAAAAAAACAAACAGTCGAGACAACTCAGTGGGGCACATGAGTCCCAAAGCACCAGCATCTCCTTCCTCAGACAGTATTTGCTTTCTGGCTGTGCCTTTGCGTATGATGTTACTGTTGTTGCAACTTCCGCAAAAGTATTCCTTTAAAAGGTCTGTTTTCTATCCCCTTCACTTTCCTCTTTCACCCCCCCTGTCTCCCAATCAAGTTCTTACCCTGGTAACCTCTGCCCGCCCAACCACCTGCCCCCTTGATCCCATCCCATCTCACATTCTCCAGTCTATTGCTCCTGACCTTCTCCTTTTCTCACCCATCTCATTAACACTTCCCTGTCAACTGGCTGTTTCCCTAACTCTCTGAAGGAGACAAGAATGAACCCTCTCCTGAAGAAATCCACCGTCAACTCGCCTGAAGCAAACAACTACAGATCCGTCTCTCTTCTTCCCTTTCTTTCCAAAACTCTTGAACAAGCTATCTTCAATCAACTCTCCTCCTATCTCCACCATAATAACCTTCTTGACCCTCACCAGTCTGGTTTCAACAGACCACTCAACAGAGACTGCTGTCCTCGCTGTCTCTGAGCAGCTTCACACCGCTAGAGCAGCCTCTCTCTCCTCTGTCCTGATCCTTCTTGACCTTTCTGCAGGATTTGACACAGTGAACCACCAGATCCTTCTTTCCTACTTCAGGACCTCGGTGTCTCAGGCTGTGCTGTCTCCCTTTTCTCATCCTACCTCAACGACCACATTTACTGGGTAACTTGGAGAGGATCTGTGTCTGAACCTTGTCCTCTCACTACTGGTGTCCCTCAAGGCTCTGTCCTGGGTCCCCTCCTCTTCTCTCTGTCCATCAACTATCTCGGCTCTGTCATTCCCTCACATGGCTTTTCCTACCACAGCTATGCTGATGACACCCAACTGATCCTCTCTTTTCCCCGATCTGAAACACAGGTAGCAGCACAAATCTCTGCCTGTCTGACTGACATATATCAATGGATGTCCGCACACCACCTGAAAATCGACCTCGACTAGACTGAACTGCTCTTCCTTCCAGGGAAAGACTCTCCCACCCTCGACCTGACTACTACCTTCAACAACTCTGTGTTAGCCCCAACCCTGACTGCTAGGAACCTCGGCGTGACACTCGACAGTCAACTCTGTTACTGCCAACATCACTGCAACAACACGTTCCTGTAGATACATGGTGCACAACATCAGGAGAATACATCCCCTTCTCACTCAGAAGGCACCACAGGTTCTGGTCCAGGCTCTGGTCATCTCACGTCTAGACTACTGTAACTCCCTCCTGGCAGGTCTACCTGTTAGTGCCATCCGACCTCTGCAGCTCATCCAGAATGCAGCAGCCTGACTGGTCTTTAACCTCCCGAAATTAATTCGCACTACTCCACTCCTCTGCTCCCTTCACTGGTTACCAGTAGCTGCCCACATCTGTTTCAAAACATTGGTACTTGCGTACCGTGATGTGAACAGATCGGGTCCAGTCTACATCCAGGACATGGTCCAACCCTACATCCCAGCCCGCTCCCTCCGCTCTGCTTCTACCAATCAACTTGTTGCTCCCTCACTGCGAGCTAAACACTCAACAAAATCACGACTGTTTGCTGTCCTGGCTCCTAAATGGTGGAATGAGCTCCCCAATGACATCAGGACAGCAGAAAGTCTGAACATCTTCCGCCGCAAACTAAAAACACACCTCTTCAGACTTTACCTTGAATAGGTAGCACTTTAGTAGCGCTTAAAATGGCACTTACTTTTAGCACTTTGTAGTTTGGCTTTCTTTAAGAAATTATATTTTCTTGATTCCTATTGTTCTGGGTTTTGTACCCTCGTGGTTGAAATGCACTTATTGTAAGTCGCTTTGGATAAAAGCGTCAGCTAAATGTAATGTAATGTAAAAACATATAGACCAGATTTATATTTAGACCACTTCTCTCCTGTTGATCTCTCCGAACAAACAACAATAATTACTCCATCTAAATCATCATCATCTTAGATGCCGTGTCAACAAGACTGCTCAAGGATGTTCTCCCCCTAATTGGAGCTATATAAATAACATTAAATTGAAATTAATATAATTATATAGTCTTTACCTTGGAATGAGGGAGCAGGTCCACTTCCATGGAGCCCACCATGTTGCATCACCTTGTTTCTATTGTAGCCCAGTAAGGACAAACCAAAGACTGGCTCTGGAGAGGGCATTTTGTGATTTTCACAGCCACTTTAGATTTTCTGATATGCTTGGAAAAGGTGGGCGAGTAGTTCACTTTGTTGCAGGCTGCAACCTCACCGCAAGATGACATTAAATCCTGCACACTTCTCCTTTACAACACAATAAGATGAGAAGCAAAGAAATAAATAAAGATTAGAAGAGGTTATGTATCTAATTTATTGGATTGTATTAATTTATAAGGTGACAACAGACAGAACAAGACTTAAGTGAACAATCATACTTCATATTGAAAGTTCTGGTCAAGTTTGACATGTAGCAAATTACAAAGTAAAGGTGGGGTTTCTGTCCCAACTTCACCGTGCCAAGGTGATCAGAGAAGGAAAAATAATCTACATAGGTCACAAGTCCAGCAACACTTGTAGCATATACAGTAGAACAACTTTAGTTGTTAGACCAGAGGGTTTTGGTTTGTGGCCATTAGGCCTGGTTGACCCTCATGAGGGTCACAGTGAAGCAATATGTGTTAGTGTGACATTAATGTTGTTCTATTAAAATTTAAAAAGTTCTTAAAAGTTTATTGTGCAGCCCTCAATGCCTGTAATAATGGCATTCGTCCAGGAATGCACTCAGATGTATTTTTTTTTTTTTGATCCTTTTAGAAAACTCTCAGAAGTGTGTTCACACAAACACTTGTCTGCAAAAAAACAACAACCTGAATCCTCAGATGATCTACGCTGCAGGGTTGGTGTGGGTATTTCTGGACTGCAATGTGATAATTACAATTTACACTCAGCAGGCTGCTGCAGAGATGCAAAGACCAGTAGGAGGCATGATAGAAAACAAGTCACTGTAGTAGTAACTGCAGGGATCATAGGGACGCTTGGGAGAGACAGAAAAAGATGTTCCACAAAAAATAAAGTAGACTCGATAGAACCCACAATAATACTACAATTTCAATATGTGCAGTTCATCAGTTTCCCTGGATGAGGTGTCTGGGGGGAGTTACAGTGGAAAAATACAACACTGTACAATGCCTGTGATTTGTTAGCAACTGCAGCCCTGCTAAAGACCAAGAAAGGCCCATTCATTACATCCCACAACATGAAAGTGATGAGAGCACAAGGCACATACTGATGAGTTTTCTGTTATTGGGTTGCATTGGTGCGTTCAAACAGAACTCAAAGTTTTTTGATGCGATTGCTTCCAAAGTCAATGGGAACATGGGGCCGAGTGAACATTAATTGTAATGCTAAACAAAATGTAGTGGCACTTTGCAAATGAAAACAGAAACGAGAGAAAAAGGTTGAGAGCTTGGATAAAAACAGCAGAAAGAAGAGGAGTTCAAGGTTGGATCACACACACACAGGCAGGCCACCACACACAGATGGGCAATGTAGTCCGTGTTAGCTCGCTCACAGCTAACGGCTGTACACTGAGAACATGTGAGAAATATGATTCCTTTTTTCAGTAGTGACTGTTGTAAGTGGTTACAAGTAGTAAAGACTTCTGAGTTACCAGAGGTCAGTTTGTGAGTCGTAGGCAAATTTGACCTCCATTTGCCTGATGCAGGGCCTGAATTCACAGGGTTTTTCAACACAGTAGGTCTGCCCCTGACCAATTTAATAATTCTCAGAAACCAAAATTCACCCCAACTTCATGCATTGATTGAAAGCCGCCCTGTTTATGCTTTAAACAGATGCTTCAAAAGTCTGATACATGGTGAGTTCAGGTGGCCTGACTCTGTGATTGAAATCTGGAAACCCTGTTTGCTAAAAGATTTGCTCCACCACAAGGGTTGGACCAATTAGTAGTCAGTGGGGATTGCTTGTGCGATGACATTTGTGGTGGTGGAGTTTTGCGGCACAACACGATATATGGTGTTCAATACCATTTGGTTGAAGGCTGCTCCATTTGTGAAATTCACCCGAGGTCTATGTCCATTACAATGAGTGGAAACAATGGTCAATGGGGCATGCAGTGAATTTGGGTCTACTTTTATGCCGTCATCATCAAGGCTAAGCCAAAACCCCTTCTACCCTCAAATCCCACTGTTGCAATGCTCATACAAAATCCCTCAGTGCATTGCAATGTGGTCCCTGTGCCCACTTCCAAATATAGCTATTTTAGTTCAGGCAGAATAGTTGGTGAAATCGTAAACAGTTTCTCCAGTATAAAAGCTCAGCAGCAATTTCTGAACGTGGAACTGGATTAACTTTCACAAGAAACTGTTTTATTTTCTTTACATCTCACTCTTCCCGTCAAACACTTCAACTCACCAACACAACCACATATCTTATGCCAGCAGTTGAGTTTTATCCCTGTTCAGCCTTTGGTCTCTCTCCATTATGACTTGGCCAGTCGGGCACTTGTTCAGCCTGGAAAATTACTGTGTAAATGAAGAACTGTTTGTAGCGGCTGTAAAATCAAAATGAAAAAAGTTTAAAACAAAATGTTACTTGTGGATTTTAGAGATATTTTAGTGCAAAGGTAAAAATCCTTTGTCAATATGGACCCTCTGTGTTTCCTGGTGGATTATTTATCTAAGGGAAAGCATGCCAACAAACAACAACAACTGGATTGCCCATGGAACCTATGTGGTGCATGCTGGTCCTTTATGTACCAAAAGCCCATACAACAATTTAAACAAAATGCTATGTTGACAAAGTTCTCTTTTGCTGTGTTTCCAATGTCAAAACTTTTCTCTGGGAGTAAGAACCTTTTGAGGAACTAATTTCCTCTAACTGGGTTTCCACCAGAAGAACTCAGGTCTACATTAAGTTACAAAGGGGATTGTTTTTGTTTTTTTAAGTTTCCACTTTGTGGGTCATCCTTTTTTTAAAGGAACGTGTGAAGGGTGGAGCTGTGTGAAATTTTCACCAGTATTTTACAACCATTTTTTAAAACCCCACAACTTTTAGTAGGTGTAATTGGTTGTTCATTGTACTTCACAATGACAGCTACAGAGGAAATATTAGGATAGATTGACAAATGATAAACCCCTGGCCTTAAGTATTTCTACAATGAGAAATTCAACCTTAAATTTTTGGTAAAACTGTCATAGTTTTGTATTGTCACACACATTGTCACTAAGTTGTCTCTTTTTTTTTGTAGGTTTTACACCACAGATGATACACAGATAACAACAGAAGGAAACTGTATTATCTCAGACTATAGTCTGGGGAATTAAAAGTTGTAGGAACTTTTAGTTGAAATCCATTAATTATAAAACTTGTTAATGTGTTAGCAAATAGCTTTTACACATCCAGCAGACCAAAACATTATCATTCAATTCAAGTAATTTTTGTATCTACATGATAAGTCCAATATTTACCACATTTTAGCGCTGTTTTATTGGTCTCTACCTTACCCCAAGGAAAATATCTGTCTCTTTAGTTGTTAGATCTTTGACTATATTCAGCATCTGGGCAGTATTGTACAGCAGGTTAGTACAACTTAATTTAAAAACACTGACACTTGAGACCAGCACTATATTTATTCTTCAAACACAAAACCCAAAGCTTGAAGGTCTTTGCTTCTGTCTGTCACATTAATAACAAATACAGTTGTATGTTTTCACAACAAAATCATAACGATTCCATAATGCAGAATTTTGGAAGATTTTGAAAAGGTCAGTTTTTGCATTTTTTTTTAACCATTACTGACCACTAACAGGACAAGCTAATGTAATGGATTGGCTATGCTGTCTTGGTCCCTGGTTCCCAGATAGTATTGTGTATCTACTTGCAACACGTGGAATTAATTAACATAAGACAGGCTGCATAGGAGAAAGAAAGAGAACTATATCTGTGTAACAATTAGTTAAAGATTTTAATTAGAACCCAATTCAAGCCTAACAAACCAAGATAAATCCCTTTGAATTACCATCAGTACAGGTTGTGGTTAGGCTCTTTCACTTTAACACAGGACTATTCTCACTGAGCATTTAAAAAGAGGGAACAAAATCTACTGTGGGTGTGTAATCATTATATCTTTATGAATCTACTTATTTTCTACATGGCTTTGAAGATTAATAAATGTAACAATATAGAGGCGAGAGCACCAGAGAAAGACATGTACTGTTCATTTTGCATTCTGTGTGAATATAAGATGTATTAGTCTTTTCTCTCCCTCTTGAAAGCAGAGCTCTTCAAAGGAAATTAAAAAAAAAAATTGAACAGATAATGAATTGGACTTTTATTCAAATTCACACTCTTGACATTTTATTATTTCTCAGTGAATTTTCCTCACAAAAAAGGGATTGTGGGGAATCAAACATGCTAATTTTAGTAGATTGTGTTCTCAGATGATGTCGCCCTCAGGGAAACTTTAAATATTCTCATATCTACTCACAGTCCTCCAGCTTCCTCAATGTAAAGAAGTACAGAAGTGAATGAATGTACTCTGCATTTGTTCGGCTGAACAAATGGTTTGCAATGGAAAAATGTGGGTTATAAATTACAAAACATCTTAATCCAGTGACTTTTCTGTTGTGTCCATTTAATCATGTCAGTCAAGAGGGAATCATGATTTCTAATTAAATCAGTGCTAAAAGAAAGACAAGCAGAAATGAAATTTAAATGAAACACCTTAAGACCTGATGTTGAAGTCACTCCACAGTGATCATCCCACAATGAAGCTGTTTACAGACTCACACACCTACCAAACTAAAGCAGATGTTGTTTTCAAAGTGATTACACTTTTATGGCAATTGTAATTCTATTTTGGTAGAAACACTGCATAACTATAAAGTAATCATATCTGTATTTAGTATCGCTGAGAAGCCAGATGTAAGTAGTTGTACTTGGTCTCGGTCTGCCAACAAAGTAATGGTGAAGTCACATGAAGCCGAGTGAGCTGTATATTTGTTTATATTTGTCACCCTTTTAAATGCAATCAACAATATTAGGCATCTTTCTTTACCTTATCGTCAGCATCAGGGCCACAATCATTCGGTTCAACAGGCAGGAGTCTGTGGTAAATATGTATTAAAAGAAATACATGAAATCAAACGGCGGGTACTTGTGGTACAAACAGTATAAAGATATTTTTCAGCAAAAAAAATGTCATTCTTTTATAAGAAACTGTGTAATGAAAACTAGATACAGCACCAGTCTGTCTTGGAACCTCCTAGATACAACAAATTAAAAACTGTACCTCACATTCAAACGAGTGGACAGCAAAATATTTTTACTCATTTTAGAATTTAAAAAATATGCTTTGGCCCAACAGGTCAGAAACAATGTAAGTGAAAAATCAATAACTGAGTTTTTATGTGGTCGAACAATGTCTAAAATATTACTGGAGAAATGCCACTGAATACTTAATATATATATATATATATATATATATTTTTTTTTTTTTTTTTTTTTTTTTTTTTTTAAAGTCCCAGATTTTTCTGTCGAGTCTGTCAAAGGTTCAACTTTGTTCTTTTCAAATACGTGTTTGATACGAACACACATCTGCTAGCTGCTAAATGCCTTGCATCATGGGTGTTTATGAAGGACAAGTCAGTCACAACTTCCCGATTCCCAAATCACGCTTCCCCCAGTTTTAACACAAGCATTTCTTGAAATCTTTTGTTGAATCGCACATGCTGAAACATTTAATTGCTGTTTTGAAACAGATGTGCTCCACAATTTATTGGATATGTCAGGTGAGTGGAAGTCAGTTTCACTGTTTTTCTTTAGACATTGCTCAACAAAATACATACGTTGAGAATAATGTTAAAATATAAATATATCAATGTTCTTTATTTTTTGATCAATTACAAGAAAAGGTGTATTGTGTAAAGCTGCACTGTGCAGAATGATGTGTGTGATAAAAAAAAAAAAAGGAGAAAAGTTTGTTTTCATGTTTATCTGCTGAATAAGACTGCTGTTTTTCTGTGTTAATTGTAAATCAGATTTTAATGGGCGAGCCTATGAGCAGGGTTTTTGACATCACAAATAGTTTGAAAGGTGATCCAGATCCAATTCAAATTACACAATGTGGAAACTTGAAACCTCCAGAACATACATGGAAAATGGACTTTAAAGTGATGAGACATCACAAATGTGCAATGGGGCAAAGTTGAACTTTCTCATTTCTATTTAATTTACTGAATTAAAAAATGATGGTGGAAAATCATAATGGACACAAATTATTTGTAGTACTATACTGTATATAAATCCTAAAACATGTATATAGGGGGTCTTTAAAAATACATCATTGTGAAACAGGGTTTTATCTTACAGCAAGCGCAAAGTACGATTTAAATTTCTTTACTAGACAAACACAATTAAGATTTTCCTGTCCAGTGCCCACCTTGTTTAAATAGCAAATGTACTTGTGCCCATATGGGCTCCCATGGACAGTGTGGTCAGGCACATTATTGGTGCAATGTTGTTCTGAGAAGACAGAAAGTGATTGTGCGATTGAACAACATAAGATCTGATCTTAAATCAGTGGACTCGTATTTTACTGTCATTTTAAGGGCCATTATAAATATTTAATTAAATGTGTCCCATAGGCATTTGCACAACATGCTTACACTCTGCTTTTACATATACAGAGATACAGTGCAGCGTACAAATTCATGACATATTTTTAAAATGGATGTATAGATATATAGAGAGAGAGACAACCAGGGGGCTCCCTGGAGATGGCCAATGAGCTAAACTGTTTCTTCAACAGGTTTAGTTCACAGCCCTCATCTGTCTCCTCCACACACTACACCTCCCAAACACCTCTGCTGCCTTCCCCTCTCCCCTCTTTGTCCCCCCTGGTGAGCTGCATGGACACAGAGCCCTCAACATCAAAGGACTCTTCCACCATTGATGCCATGAACCCCCTCTCCCCCCTCTCTGTGATGACTGGCCAGTTTAGGAGACAGCTGGAGAGACTCCACCAGCGCAAGGCTGCCGGACCTGACGGCATCAGCCCCGGGGTCCTGAAGACCTGACGTCATCCAGCTGTCTGAGGTCCTGCAACACCTCTTCAGCCTGAGCCTGAAGCAGGAGGAGGTCCCGGTGCTGTGGAAGGCGTCGTGCCTGGTTTCTGTACCGAAGAAGACGACTCCATCTGGCCTCTACGACTACCGACTGGTTGCCCTCACATCTCATCTGATGAAGGTGTTGGAGAGGCTGGTCTTGGCCCACCTCAGACCGCGGGTGAAATCTTCACTGGACCCTCTGCAATTTGCGTACCAGCCTCGTGTGGGAGTGGACGATGCCCTCATCTATCTGCTGCAACGAGCTCAGTCTCACCTTGATGGAACCGGTGACTCTGATAGAATCACTTTCTTTGATTTCTCCAGTGCATTCAACACCATCCAACCACTGCTGCTGAGTGAGAAGCTGCAGGTGGTGGGGGTGGACACGTCCACCGTCTCCTGGATCACTGACTACCTGACAGGCAGGCCACAGTTTGTCACACAGTGTGCTGTCTGATGCGGTGGTCAGTGGTACTGGCGCTCCACAGGGAACTGTTCTGTCTCCCTTTCTGTTCACCTTATACACCACTGACTTCTAGTATAACTCAGAGTCCTGCCATCTGCAGAAGTTCTCTGATGACTCTGCAGTGGTTGGGTGTATAAGGGATGGACGGGAGGACGAGTACAGGGCAGTAGTGGAGGACTTTGTGGTGTGGGTGGGTAGAAATCAGCTGATTCTGAACGTGGCCAAGACCAGAGAGATGGTGGTCGACTTCAGAAGGAAGGTGACGGCTCCACAACCGCTGAGAGTTCTGGGAGAGGATGTGGACCTGGTGGAGTTGTACAAGTACCCGGTGTCTCCATGACAACAGACTGAACTGGAAGACCAACATCAACGCTGTCTACAAGAAGGGGATGAGTCGACTCTTTTTCTTGAGGAAACTTTGATCCTTCAATGTGTGCAGCAAGATGTTGGAGATGTTCTACCAGTCTGTTGTGGCCAGTGCATTGTACTTCTCTGTGGTCTGCTGGGAGAGCAGCATTGGAGCCGGCGACACCAACAGACTTAACAAACTGGTTAAGAAGGCCGGCTCCATCATTGGCTGCAAACTGGACAGTCTGGAAAAGGTGTTGAAGAGGAGGACACTGAAGAAATTATTATTCATATTGGATCATCTGGACCACCATCTCCACCACCTGCTGCAGAGACAGCGGAGCACTTTCTCCAATAGACTCCTCCAGCTCTGCTGTCACAAGGACAGATACAGGAGATCATTCCTGCCCACTGCAATAAGTCTATACAATAAACCACCTTTGGCCAAATCAATCTCACAACAATAACACAGTTGGTTGTTTGTTTTCTTGTTTGTTTAAATCCTTGCACTATTGTTTAGTTAGTTTAATTTAATTTAATATTATTCTATTTTATTGTATGTATTGTGCATTTTTTTATATTTAATATTTTTTACTCTGTTTTATTGCTTTTCTTATACCTATAATGCTGCTGTAGCGGGAAAAAAAATCCCCTTGTGGGATTAATAAAGTAACTATCTATCTATATATATATATTAGGATTATTTTTCAAATGCTGTGTTAAAATTAAACATAGTTTCAGATGTATAAGACATAGCTAACAATAAGTGTTTGTGTGGTAGAGACTGCACACTCAAGGATCTCCCATTAACACTGACAAGAGTATTGTGTTTCTGTTCATCAGGTTCATAAAAATGTGCAATGGGGCAGAAGATTAAATATGCAAACAGTTTGTGCAGTAATAAGGGAGGGCAAGCAGGTGTGCCAAATAAGACTGACCACCTCAGACAATTAATTTATGTGCAAATGTCATTCACATCAATATACAAAATACCATGCAGAAGTACTCTCTGGAAAAATTAAATGATGTTTGTTTTGTATTTGTGTTTACTGTTGAGCATAATGCACTGCTGTTATAACAGAGTCATTAAACATGTAGCTGTACACCCAAAGTGGTTTTATAGCTGAGGATGTTGTTGTTGTTTTTTTTAACAATGTGTGCTGACATGAATGTCTTTGGTTGATGAAATTAAAGTTATAGTGTTGTGCTGTAATATGTGGCTTATGAAAGAACTGAATAAATAAGTTACATCTAGGTTTATTTTGACCACAGAATGTGGTGTACTTCAGACAAAATTAAAACACATTTTGGAACATTATGTAATTTCTGTATCAATAATTATTATTAAGCTGTTATTTGAGGCAAGTACTTTAAAAATGTTTTAACCTGTCTTTAAAAGGACCTAAAGCATGAATAGTCAAAATGATGTGTGGTATTACTATTATATTCACACACTTCATTTTTTATATCCTGATTCTATTGAGTTGCCAGTTTTACTCAAGTTTTGTTAACACAGAATTATCAATGTACCCTTTGGCTATAATATTATGTCAGGCTGGTTCATCAGTAACAACTCTTTCAATGAAACATCTGAGCCTGAATGTCAAAGTAGCTCTTACAATGTTGAAGACGGTTTACTATGCTGCAATTCTACATTTACAGCTACAATCTATCAAACTGTCAGCTGTATTTAATACCTTCACTTTTACTGTGAATCTTATATTTATTTTATCGCAGAGCTATCAGTCAAAGTGTGAAGAACAATGAGCAACACCGGCTCTCTCATTTTTAGAGGCACAGCTAGATGTAGGTTGTAGTAAATCTCATGAGCATTATGAACATTTGGAAATGTTGACTAAATGTAAACATTCCGGTAATTTAAAATTAGACGATTTCTTTCACATCTCTAAGAATATAAAAAAACTATATTCATATTCTAGCAGCACATCTAAAGAACATACAGTATTGCTCATCATTGGCACTGTGATCCAAGTATACTCAGTTGGATTCCAGTGCATTAACAGTCAGGGTTTGTCCCGCATTTCTTATTTAAAGACAAGTGTTATGGTTAGAATCTGCACTCCCACAAACATTTGAACGTTCTATTCATGAGGGTTTAGTCTGCTGCTCAATGTAAATCCCAGTAATCTCGAACTTTGTCATGCGCCAAGCATGTGGGGGTTCAGCTGTGGCTGGCAACAGTAATTAATGCAGTGACTGCCATCTTGACTTGTGATAGAAGGAAACACACAGAAAGGCGCAGTAGGACACATACAATATTGATCATAAGTGTTATTAATGAAGACTCCCTCCTGGGGAGCAAGTGTGTATAACACTAATGCCCACGCAGACCTAAGTGGAATAAACACATTATTAGGCTAATATAGCATTTGTCATGAGAGTATTTATCTTGTGATGCTTTCACAGACAGTAAATGGACAGGGTTCAATATATACATTTATTGGCTTGCTCCAAAAAAATCTTGGACTTTGAAAACCTGAATATTGTGTTAGCAAAACTTGTTTAGCTTGAACATACCCTCCAAAAAAAAACAAAAAAAAACAAAAAAAATGGTTGCTTGGACAAGACAAAGGGTCTGCATTTGGAGGTGGTCAGGATGGATGTATAGGTTGGCAAAACATAGGACTCTTAGACGGGAGGCCAACATTCATTTCCCATTTCAAACTGAAAGTCAACGTTTGATTTAAATGTGATTTTTTTTTTTTCATAACCCTAATTGCTTAAACTTTTAATCATGATGACAGGCAAACCAAACCTTATGTCTCCCTAAACAAAACAAAACAGAACATCGATATTTCAATACAGATTTAATTGGCATTTGTTCATATTCATGGGGGGACAGTGGTGCAGTGGTCAGCACTGTTGCCTTACAGTAAGAGTAAGAAGGTTCTGGATTTGAATCTTGGCTGGGACCTTTCTGTGTGGCGTATACATGTTCTCTCAGTGCTTATGTGGGTTTTTTCTGGGTGCTCTGGATTCCTCCAACCATCCAAAGGGGTAAATTGGTAAATAGGTAAATTGGTGATTCTAAATTGGCATTAGGTGTGAATGTGAGTATGAATGGTTGTCCGTGTTAGCCCTGTGATGGAGTGGCAATCTGTCCAGGTTGTAACCTGCTTCACCCATCGTCCCCTGGGATGGGCTGCAGCCCTCCTGTGACCCCACTCAGGATAAAGAGAAGGATCGTGGATGGATTGAGAAGGCAAAGAACTGTTTTTAAATGAACATTGTTCTTTGATAAATTCAAAAACTCTTTTTTTTTATCCATGAGGGGAAACTCCAGGAGTATTAGAAGGACTTGCAAAAAGGACAAAGTAGACATTACAGGATAGGACAAGCAGTGACCACGTGGTAAACACACTGCAGTACAGTGAACAGCAGAGACATTATATGCCCTTGTGGTGGCGGGGTGTGGTTAGCTCATCTGCAGGGGGGAGAGTGGTTCAGGGAACGGTGCCAGGAGAAGGATAATTGGCGCAGCTGAACTGAATCAGGATGATTTTCTCTCCTTTATAAGTGAGCAGGACCTGGAGAGGAGGGGAAGAGACAGCGACTGGACGGACGCTCGGAGGCAGGACAGGAGAGCGCCGGAGCAGAGAACGGTGGAGTGTGTCTAAGGGAAAATAAAGCAATTTAAAACGACTTTTGTGAGTGAGCGTGTCGTCTGTGTCCACGAGGAACCCTCACGGTGGCACACACTTGCTACACTGGCACCCAATGTGGGGCATGGAGACAGGCGGACAGCCGAGTGAAATGCTGATGCAGCAGGTCGTCACGCTGTGGCAGATGCAGGGTGGGATCGTGGCGATGCAGCGTGACTGGAGGCGAACCGACAGCTCCTGGTCGCGCTGCAGGCACAAGTAGAGCAGCAGACCCGCTCCTGGGAATAGCTTGCTGCCCTGCCTCACCCCCCCCACGGTTCCCCGATTCCTCGGCCCCGGCCGGCCTCGGCCGGCCCCGGCACCCTTCCCAACTTGCAGGGGTCCTCAACCGCCAGGGCAGGAGTGTTGGAGGTGGGACAGACGGTTCGGGTTGCCAGCCATCCAACACCCTCCCCCGGTCCCTTGTTCCGGTAAGGATCCAGGGGGGTACACATCAGGCAATGGTGGATTCGGGCTGCATGCAGTCTCTGATCCACCAGAGCCTGGTTCGGCCCGGGGCATTGGTGCAGGCATCGTGGGTGAGAATTAAGTGTGTGCATGGGGATATTCACGATTATCCGGTGGTGGCCTTAGAAATTAGATATGGGGGAAAAAAACATAAAGTGAAGGTTGCGGTTAGCTCCCGCCTTACGCACCCCCTAATCTTGGGGACAGATTGGCCCGGGTTTCATACATTAATGGGGCAGTGTGCGGGGGTGCGTTGTGCAGGCTCTGTTTCAGGTCATCTCCCGAGTCGGAATTCTGAAAGAGATTCTGACTGACCAGGGCACCTCGTTCAAGTCACGAACACTGAGGAAACTTTACGAATTACTGGGAGTTAAGTCTATTCGGACCAGTGTTTATCACCCACAGGCTGACGGTCTTGTGCAGTGTCTAAATAAGACATTAAAATCCATGATTCGTAAATTCATACACGATGAATGTAATTCGGATAAATGGCTTGATCTTCTGTTGTTTGCAGTGCGGGTGGTCCCCCAGGCCTCCATGGGGTTTTCTCCTTTCGAGCTGCTGTTTGGCAGGAAACCACAGGGGGTGCTCGACCTGTTTAAGGAAAACTGGTAGGAGGGTCCGAGCCCCAGCAAAAATGAAATTCAATATGTCCTGGACATGCGAGCAAAACTCCACACTCAGATGTCAGGGGAGAATTTGTTCCATGCCTAGGCGCATCAGCAACGACTGTACAACTGAGGGGCAAAGCTGAGGCAATTCACACCGGGAGAAAAGGTACTTGTATTGTTTCCTTCTTACAGCTCAAAACTCCTCGCCAAGTGGCAAGGGTCCTTTGTGGTCATACGGCGAGTAGGGGACGTCGAATATGAGGTGGTGCGATCTGACAGCGGCGGAGCTACGCAGATCTACCACCTCAACCTCTTAAAAGCATGGAGAGAGGCGGAGTCTGTTTCTCTGGCGCCCACGGTATCTGAGAGAGAGGAGCTGGAGCTAGAGGTTCCAAAGTCTACCAATCCTGACTCGCTCCCTTTTGACGCCCATCTCTCCGGGACCCAGAGAACAGACATATCCCCGTTGCAGAAGCAGTTTGCTGATGTGTTCTCCCTCCTGCCAGGTCGCACAGACCTCATAGTGCATTACATTGAGACGCCCCTGGGCGTGACGGTGTGGTCACGACCCTGCAAGTTACCTGAACACAAGAAAAAAATTGTTCATAGAGAATTGGGATTGAGATGGGGGTAATAGAAGAGTCCAACAGTGCCTGGTGTAGCCCCATTGTTCTTGTTGTCAAGGAGGATGGATCTATACGGTTCTGTGTGGACTATCGCAGGGTGAATGATGTGTCACGATTTGATGCGTACCAAATGCCCCGGGTCGACGAACTCCTGGACTGACTGGGCACTGCGCGTTTCTTTACGACACTGGATTTAACCAAGGGCTACTGACAGATTCCTCTCTCGACAGAGTCCAAGGAAAAAACAGCCATCTCCACTCCATTTGGGTTATACCAATTCACCATGCTTCCCTTTGGGTTGTTCGGTGCCCCGGCCACTTTCCAACGCCTCATGG
This sequence comes from Embiotoca jacksoni, assembly GCF_022577435.1. Classification (NCBI taxonomy): domain Eukaryota; kingdom Metazoa; phylum Chordata; class Actinopteri; family Embiotocidae; genus Embiotoca; species Embiotoca jacksoni. Next base: position 464,030 of record NW_027185383.1, on the reverse strand, counting down.
ACCGGGTGCTGCGTCTGCACGCTGCATATGCAGCCGCCTGCCTGGATATGTCATCATCCACAGCACCACCTGAGCGGAGCATGTGCAGCGGGTGGGCACGGTGTTGGAGTACCTGAGGCAGGCTGGGCTCACTGCCAACCCAGGGAAGTGTGCAGTTGGACGGAGGGAGGTACGGTATCTGGGGTACCACTTGGGTGGCGGGCAGGTGCGCCCTCAGGTGGACAAGACAGCTGCTATCGCGGCCTGTCCGCAGCCCAAGACGAAAAAAGAGGTAAGGCGGTTTTTGGGGCTGGCCGGGTACTACAGGCGGTTCATCCCGGGCTTCGCGGAGCTGACCAGCCCCTTGACCGACCTAACCCGGAAAGGTCCCTCAGACACGGTCCAGTGGACAGAGCAGTACCAGTGGGCGGTTGAGAAGGTAAAACAGGCTCTCTGTGGGGAACCACTCCTCCATACACCTAACTTCTCTCTTCCCTTTACCCTGCAGACTGATGCGTCGAACAGAGGGCTGAGGGCCGTTTTGTCACAGCAGGTACGGGGGGTTGACCGCCCCGTCCTTTACATCAGCCGAAAACTGTCGGAGAGCGAGGCCAGGTACAGCACAGTGGAGAAGGAGGGCCTGGCCATCCGGTGGGCGGTCGACTCCCTGCGCTACTACCTCCTGGGACGCCCATTCACCCTCTGTTCGGACCACGCTCCGCTGCAGTGGCTCCACCACATGAGGGATACCAACGCCTGGATCACTCGGTAGTATCTGGCTTTACAGCCTTTTAACTTCAAGGTGGTCCATAAGCCGGGGGCGCAGATGACCATGGCCGACTTCCTCTCCCGCTCTCAAGGGGGGGAGGGTAGCACACACTATTTTTGTCAGCCTAGGCACATCACAAAGCGTGTGTGTGCTATGGAGCGCAAGTGGGTGTGGCAAACTTGTTTGGCATTTTGGTGAATACAAGTGCAGGTGCAACTCTGGCACAGCACAGCACAGTGCAGTGAATAATAGATAATAGGAAGGTGTGTCACACACCCGACTTCCATCATGGCCAATCAGCTCCTCTTATTCCCTTAAAACCACTGTGGTGCTGTGTATTGTCAGTTTATAAAGGCTGGAAAATGAGAAGACCGGCTCCGCCATCCAAACTTTACATAGGAAGAAGATTAAAATTCAGTAGACAAGAGTTAGTTTAATTTGTATATGATTAACTGAATCAGAAGGTAGCATTCAGAAATTCTTGTTTGATTATTTATGTGAGTGGAATTATATAGGGAGAAAATCCACCAAACCCGTCTGTGGGATTTTGGATAGGTCTGTTCAAGTGCGCTCTTGTCCACTAAAGTCACAAAAACTAGTGCAGGGATTGTGGCAGACTAGTAGTCATGGGGGTTAGACCCAAGCAAGGAATGAAAGGGGCCGGGAGCTGACTTTAATAGACATATGTAAAGATTACCTTCTTTGTGGTTAGACCTAACACAGACACATGCCAGAGGGCCACCAATCGAAGGCACTGTGAAGGACATGGTTGCACTTCTGTAAAATGGAGTGGGCTCTCCTGAGTGTTTGCTGATCCTGCAGTGAGGTCAGAGGGTTCTGGAGTTGCTTCTTGGGTCGTGAGAGAGTAAATCTTGCTGATTCCTATGGGGCTTGGGCGCTCTTGCAACCAAAGGGAATGATTTGAAAATGCAAAATGTTGCATCAGCACATGAAGTTGTTCCATTGGTTCTAGGCCTAACAGCAAAGACGTGACCAACTGAGTGCTGCTACTATCTGTTAACTCTGAAACAGAGGGAGTTGAAAGTGAGCTAACCACACACATGCCATCCATTAAAGCTACCCATCGGACAATGAAAACAGCATCCTTAGAACCTGTTGCTTGTTTCTTGAAGGTCTAAAGCACATGACAGAGGAATGGAAAGTGTACGTTTGTTGTCTGACACCTTTTCACAATGAAGCTGATGCTTTCTCTGAAACCAAAACTGTCAATGTGACATTACAGTAGAGCAAATTTCACTAATGTGAGAAAAAATTTCTCTGGTCATTCATATGAAGGTGTGGTTTGCATTGTGGTAAATTGGTGCACTACAGGCATCTGTGTGAAAAAGACTTATGGTACATTTTGTCGCTTTGGTTTATTTACTCCTGTCCAACCTAAACTCAAGTTTAGATTTTAGAGAAAGTGTCATCAGCAAAAATGCATGCCATGGAGGAAGGGGAAATTACATGTTTTAATAAGGTAAATAATGCTTACATTCATCTGGCGAATTACATCTTCTGTGTCTGTCCATTTCAAATATAACATACTGTACAATGAACACAGAACAGGGTGAGTTATGAGCAGAATAAGTAAAGTTTGTGTGTGGGGGGGGGGTTCATCGGGGGTAGTTGCTCCTGGGAAGTGTGAGACACTTAAGTTAATGAAGTGAAATAGTAAGTTAAAATTGATAAGGAGCTAGAAAGTTTGCAGAAAAAAAAACCTGGCAGAAATGCTGAATTAATGTTGAATGAATTCTGAATGTATGAACTAAATGTTTCATAGCCTACCAAAATAAACTATTAATATTACAGCAGATTGTACCTCACCAAAGCTGAACCATATTTGAAGTCAGATCGGGTTTTGTGTCTGTCCGAGCCACTGGCAGCAATACTGGGGAGACTGTGTGGGTTATGTTGTAGCACCTTCACAGCTTTGCATAGAACTAGCAAACTGCTCATACATGCCATGTGTTGCTAGTGAGAAGGTCTCTAGTCAGGTAATCACAAGGTTGTGGTTTTAATTTGAGACGTAAGTAGATTTCTTACATTCCTTTTCATCAGAATCAATCTGTTCCTGTTCCTGCCCAAAGTAAAGAGAGGAAAGAAGGGTTGGTCCTAATTCTGAATGTTGCCCTGCAGATGAATTGTGCCTATTTCATCATCACTGCTGACCAAGAGCACCCCACAAGCCTGTCACTGCCTCATGTCACACTTACTAAGATCTTCACACATGCCTGTTCAGACGTTATCATTCCCAAGGAATCAAATATTGCGGTTTTATCACAGCCGTTCGCGTCAAATAAAGGTGTGCAAGGTGTCCGTTGGAATCTGAGACAAACACACAATGTATCTTAGGTCTTATGTGAGGAAGCAGGTCGAAAAGGGTTATGTGATGAAGTCCCTGTAGGGAGGTCAGTGGTGGTTGGATTAAACAAACCCAGGAGATCGCTGTTCCAGTCTATTGTAAAGCAAAATTTAACGTATATTTCTGTTAAGTAATCCAATCTATCTTTTCCTAACCCTAATTAAGTAGCTTGTTTGCCTAACACTGACCAAATGGAGACCCTGTCACATTTAATACAAACCACAATCTTTGTTGATTTGTGTGTCCAAATGACATTGGCACATTGAGTTAAAACACAAAAGACAGAATCGGAATGCAAAAGTGAACGTGACAGGTAAATCATAAGCAACTTCAAACACTGAGATAATTCTCTCTTAGGATCATCTAAGAAAAACACCAGGTGCTGCCACTGCCCCCAGCATGTCACCTCTACGTCCTTGGAAATCTGTCTCTCAGCAGGGCTGAGGTCACATCAAGCTGTCTACCTCACACCCACAACAGTGTTCTGCATCTGACCTACAGAAGGCAGCAACCAGAGCAGAGACTTCAACCTATTGGAGTGATTAAGGAGTCTTCGCTGTGTTGTGTGTTTGTGTGTGTGCGGCTAACAGATAAGCAACAGCATAGCAACACTCCCTTAGAGGTCTGTATAATTCAATCCACTGAACCTTTAGAGAGAGTATGTGTCTGAACTACTGTCTGCAGCTGAAATCAGACAGAGGTAATTGCCTGGAGTCACTGCTTGAACTCGCAGACACCGCAGATGAGGCCTTGTTCTTGTTGCTGTCCACCACACTGAAGCTCAACTTTCAGCCTTGCCTTAACACAATGGCTAGGATAATGTGTCTTTGGCACTCAGGTGTGTGTATATGTGGAAAATGAGTTCATATCACTAGTTTGTGTCCTTTTCAGAGGTCCAACTCCTTTTTGCCCTGTTTTGCTGCAGTTGAATGTCTACAAGTCTATGACTTTCACCTGTATTTAGTCTCAGGAACATCCCTCTATTGTGTCCAACAGTAGTCTGCTACCACAGTGTAGTGAGGCTAAACTGGGAACATCTGGCAGAGGAACCTGTCCTTTTCAGAGGTCCAACTCCTTTTTGCCCTGTTTTGCTGCAGTTGAATGTCTACAAGTCTATGACTTTCACCTGTATTTAGTCTCAGGAACATCCCTCTATTGTGTCCAACAGTAGTCTGCCACCACAGAGGTGCTCCACTTTCCTTGGTACGGCTTTCCCATGTCCAGGTAACACATTTGGATTTAGTAAGCACAAATACATCAGAAACAGGAGTTTATGCATGCGATAAATTCTTAGTTAAGCAGTATGATGTTCTTAATCCCTTGCTCTTCTAATCAGGAGTCCATGTCTGTTAATAATATGCATGCCTGCGAATCACCACCTTAACGGAGTAAACCCAAACGTGTAGTGAGGCTAAACTGGGAACATCTGGCAGAGGAACCTGTCCGGGAGGTCTTCAACTCTCACCTCTGGAAGATCTTCTCACATATCCCGAGGGAAGTTGGAGAACTGCTGACTCGGATGGTGGACATCACGGGGGTGATGTCACACCCATATCCCTGGCAGAGCCCTTTGAGGTAGTCAGAAAGCTCCTCGGTGGCAAGGCGCCGGAGGTGGATGAGATCCGTCCCTTGATGCTGAAGGCGCTGGACATTGCTGGGCTGTCTTGGCTGACACGCCTCTTCAATGTCGCATGGGGGTCGGGAACAGTACCCAATGGACTGGCAGACCGGGGTGGTGGTTCCCATTTTCAAAAAAGGCGACCGGAGAGTGTGCTCCAACTATCGGGGTATCACACTACTCAGCCTCCCAGGCAAAGCTTATGCGAGGGTGCTGGAAAGGAGGCTCCAACCATTTGTCAAACCTCAGATTCAAGAGGAGCAGTGCAGATGCAGTCCTGCTCGTGGAACAGTGGACCAGCTCTTTACCCTCGCAAGACTACTTGGAGAGGTCCTGGGAGTTTGCCCATCCAGTCTACATGTGCTTTTTGGACTTGGAGAAGGCTTTCGACTGGGTCCCTCGGGGGAGGTTGTGGGGGGTGCTGCGGGAGTATGGGGTGCCGGACCCGTAGCACGGGCCATCCAATCTCTATACAACTGCAGTAGGAGCTTTGTTCGTATTCTCGGCAATAAGTTAGACACGTTCCCAGTGGGTGTTGGCCTCCGCCAGGGCTGTCCTTTGTCACCGGTCCTGTTCTTGACCTTCATGGACAGGATATGTAGGCACAGAACGTCAGGTTCGGGGATCTTGGGATTGCCTCTTTGCTGTTTGCAGATGATGTGGTCCTGTTTGCCTCTTCGGCCCATGACCTCCAGCATTCACTGGGGCAGTTTGCAGCCGAGTGCGAAGCGGCAGAGATGAGAGTTAGCACATCCAAATCTGAGGCCATGGTTCTCTGCCGGGAACCGGTGGATTGCTCCCTCCAGGTGGGGACAGAGTGCCTGCCCCAAGTGAAGGAGTTTAAGTATCTCGGGGTCTTGTTCACAAGTGATGGTAGGATGGCGTGGGAGACCGACAGGCAGATCGATGCTGCTGCAGCAGTAAAACCGACGCTGCACCGGACCATGTGGGTGAAGAGGGAGCTGAGCCGGAAGGTTTACCAGTCGGTCTACGTTCCAACCTTCACCTATGGTCACAAGCTCTGGGTCATGACCAAAAGAACGAGGTCGCGGCTACAAGCGGCCGAAATGAGTTTCCTCCGTAGGGTGGCCGGGCTCAGCCTTAGAGACAGGGTAAGGAGCTTGGACACTAGGAGGGAACTTGGAGTTGAGGCGCTACTCCTTCACGTCAAAAGGAGTCAGCTGAGGTGGTTCGGCCATCTAATCAGTGTGCCTCCTGGGCGCCTCCCTCTGGAGGTTTTCCCGGGCACCTAACTGGTAGGAGACCCCGGGAAAGACCCAGAACACGCTGGAGGGATTATATCTCCCACCTGGCCTGGGAAAGCCTTGGGACCCCCCAGCATGAGCTGGAAAATGTTACAGGGGAGAGGGAAGTCTGGGTCAGCTTGCTTGGCCTGCTGCCACCGTGACCCGATTCCAGATAAGCGGAAGATGATGGATGGATGGATGCCTTTAAGGTTTCTATTTTGTTATGTCTAAATGACTTACCCTACTTATCTCTAATCAATCTAAGCACTTTGGTGTAGAGAATCAAGTAAGTGCACTAGCTGCCCCCAATCAGTCGTCCTCTCCCACTTTGTGTGGCAACTAAGGTGTTAAAATGGTTTATGGGGGCCCAATAACAGCCTTAGTTGGGTCTTGATTATTTCTGTCAGTATAATTCATGTCTTATGGTTATCTTGTAAGTTTTATCATTCTTTATTTATTCGTGAAGTGTCCGGCTACAATGTCAGAGATAGAAGAACAAACAATGATGCAACCACAAACCCGCAGTAAGAGACAGTCTCTCTGCTACTAGTAATTCTCAAGTGAATCTTCATCTTACTTTATTGATGCAAGTTTGACCGCTGGAGTGCTTTCACAGTTTGTTTGTTCACTACACACAACGAAGATTTCAGCAGCGCAGATATTTTCTGTATTGGAGTGCTGTCTCTATAGCACCGGGGATGCAGAAGAGCTGGAATTGAGTTAATATGGTCTTTTAACATTTAAGTTCATAATCCACAGCAAACTGCAGTGTAAAGCTCAAACAAGGCATCAGAATGGAAGAAGCATGAGCATTTCTTCTGTCTAACTTTGAGAAAAGTAGTTTGACAAAATAATCACATACCAAGTTATTACATTTTAAAAGCTTTTATAATCATATCTCTCAATCCCGCTCCCATATAAACTATTATACTGTTCACACATGTTTATACATATGTACATACTGGGAAGCTATGGCTCAGTCGGTAGAGTGAGTTGCACACTAATCGGAAAGTTGGTGGCTCAATCCCCAGCTCCTCCTATCCACATGCCTAAGCATCCTTGAGCAAGACACTGAACCCTAAGTTGCTCCCGATGGTGTACCATCAGTGTGTGAATGTGCTCCTGATGGCAGCACCTTGCATGGTGATCTGTCTCATTAGTGTGTGAATGGGAAAACCATGTTAAAGCGCTTTGAGACCAAAAGGTGATAAAGAGCTATACAAGTACATACCATTTACCATATGTATTAACAACTGAGCTGCTTCTAAGATATTAAAAAATCTAGCTATCTCACTCTACACTCAACATGTAAATTATCCCTTTTGGTAATTTAACTGTTATCTGCTATAAATCAAATCAAATTTAAACTCAATGTCAATAATGTGTTTGGTATAAAGTTAGTTTCTGATTTACTTTACTGCAAGCTAAGCTCAGTAGATAAAGATCAAAGTTAAAGTCACCATTCGTTTTGGTAGACAACCATGAATATAACAATACATATCCATATTTAACACCCACAGCCTTGTCGTCCCCATATTTATAAGGTTTCAACTCTATACTCTGCCTGTATAATCATAACTCATTTATTTATTCATTATGAGTCATATTTATAATATTTTATAGTACAAACATGCTTACTGGTGAAATTTCTGAACAAATGCCTGCAAAATGAATGATATTGCCATCAGCAACAGCTTTGCTTTGTATTCAAGCCCAGTTAAAAAAAAAAGGTTACAGTGTTAACAAGCTAAACAACGATGGTGAACATTTTTGCACCCCATTTTTGGCATGGCTGTAGTCATGTTTTACATGTGCAAGGAATATTATTCATTGGCATCGAATTAACATTGTCTCAAACGGCAGTGACAGTGACATAGTGTAGTAAAACATACAACAAAAGTTTGGGAGCATGGGGACATACATTCCTGGTAAATTGTTGATATGAATGCATTTAAACAAAAACATCCTGTTTGTGACATCATCTGGCAATGGCTGCATTCTGAATATTATACAGTGGAAAAAAAGCTCTGGTTGGCAAGATATTCCAACATGCTTGTGTGTATATCCTCAAGACTAAAATTCACTCTCATACAAGTTATTCCAGTTCATTACTTTTCCTTGAGCTCTTGTTCTCTGTAGAAACAATTAACATTGTACATAACAACAGTGGACCCCAGGAACAGAAGATAATGTTCTGCTTCAGCTAATGGGGATCCTGGAAAAACCATAAATCATAAACAGGGAGACGGACACAAGCAGAAGGATCCAGCAGTCAGACTACTTTGTGCTCTGACAATCATGACAGCATCATGAGTAATTTACCCAAAAAAGGTCCTCTCTCTTCACTCTCTATATGCCTTTTTTTTTTATTATTATTATTTCAGCACTATCTCCATTTTTCTTCTGTAAAACCTCATCTTAAACTCGGTGGGGTAAGCTATCAGCTTTGATAGATAGCTAACTCTCATGTTGGTGAAAAAAAAAACATACAAAGTGCTTGAGTGGTATCCAAAACAAACTTGTGGGTTTGTTTCCCAGATTAAGTGTGCATTTACAGAGCCCTGTCCATCTGTGTAAGAGTCTGCATCCATGTTCTGCTCAGGGAAAAAAAAAAGATTTTTTTTTTTTTTTTTTTTTTTTTTACAATGGCATAAATCCCCCAACTCTCATTCTCATTTCCAAGGAGCTCCCTACGTACTCTCCTTCCCATCTGGCCTTTCTGCTCCAGTATTTCAACTGGAACATCCTGTTCTATTCGTATTACTCTGAATCACAGATTGAGATGAAAGCAAAAAGAGAGTGCAAAGAACAGAGGGGAAATGATCAATGCTGCTTCTGTCGTAGCTAATATTGATGAGCTGGGTAAACTTTTTTCAACTTTCTTGAGACTTAATTTTACCGTGTTTGAGATCTATAATACATTATTTGAGGAAATAGATCATGGAGAAACAACATCTTCCAAGTTTGAATATTTTGTCTGAATCAGTAAACAATGTTTAAAATTGCAAGACAATCCAGATGCACTGTCAACTTTTTTCCTTTGTTTATAGCCAGTTTGTCTTCATGCTTTATTCTTCAGGGTAGTAGCATAGTAGGGACAACCTCTTTCTATGTACCACTGTGACTCTAGGGGGGTACTTACAGGTCTTTTTATGGCCTGAACTGTCAAATTGTATCTGTCCTGATTACAGTGGTAATTTTTTTTTTAAATGCACCACAGCTGAGAATTGTAAGGCATGTGAAACACGTATGTGTCATGAGCCCAAACTTACACCGACACTGAGTGTGCATACTACATAAAAATGTTTTATTATGTCAATGTTTTTTGTTTTGTTTTGTTTTTTCAGCTTCACATCACCTACATGCAGTCGATTTACCAGTCGATCTACATTCTGAGCCTCACCTATGGTTATGAGCCTTGGGTAGTGACCAAAAGAATGAGATCGCAGATAAAACTGTTGAAATGTGTTTCCTCCGCAGAGTGGCTGAGATTATTTGGATGGATGGATGACCTAAGAATTATTTTACAATTCTGACACACTGTATGTTGGACCCAAAAACACTCAATTCAAGTATTTCAAAGGCTGAAACTGTTAATAAAGGTTGTAAATGTGAACATATAATGATTTTGCATACTTTTATATGCTCCAAACAAAAACTATTATAGAGCATGTTTGAACCTGCCATATGATTTGATCACAGCAAGCATTTGTTATGGAGCAGTCAAGGACAGAGATTTCACAGCTGAGATTGAAGGCTTCAGTTTGGCACAAGGATATTTTTACATCATTCCAATAGTTTTATAAATATTTTGAGATAAATATAGTGGTTTCAGTTTACAAATGTCCATACCACAGAAGACTAGACTATTTTCCTTAGCACGGTTGGCTTGCCAAGTGCCCTTCTTTATCTTCTATAACTTAATCAGCATTATATTAATTATTAGCATTATAAGTTAAATGTTTTTGTTAATTGAATATATATTTATATGTTTGTCTCGACACAATATTAGAGCCTCTCACCCCTCCATAAGGTGCTCATAATTCAGTCCACTACCGTCGTTGAATGGAAATTGTGTTCGTTCTGTGGACTTCAGGTAAAGTAATTGTAATTAAAAATCAGGTTATCAAAAGAAAAAAATAGAAGGCAGAGTAATCAGAGGAGAAGCAACTGTTGAAAAAAGTATTTCTAAAGAATGCTTCAATGTTAGTGTGTAATGTGGCTGGTTAATTATCATCTTAATAGTTTGCTCTCTGATAAATGATATATCATCGTCTTGTCTTGAATCAGCTATCTGCTCATTTCAGGCAAACTGAGTTCAAACCGAAGCAACTGAAAAGCTTTCTCGTCATTTACATCAGTTTATACGGACAAAAGATTTGCAACATCAATTAGTCTGTTTTACTGTATATTATTAGTATTATACAATATTGTTAAAACATTATTAAACATGATCAGTTCATTTGTTTTTGTGTTTTTATGGCCTGCACCACATCTTAGCAGTCTGAAAGTGCTTTTGCGTCTCATTCACCTACACATTCATACACCAGTGGGAGCACTGCCATAAAAGGCGCTCGCTTGCCAGTGATAGGAACTTGGGGTTCAGCGGCTTGCATAAGGACACTTCATGTTTTTTTTTTTTCCACACTTTTACCATTATATATGCCAACATATAACCTATGTGTTATACTGTAACTTATACTGGGTTACTTTTCACATTACTCACTGTTACAATACCAAAGACAAACCTGTTTATATAAATACATTTTCTTTCCCTAATTAAAAAAAAACCAAGATCAATATTATAGGTTCAAACTCATCTCAGAATTATATTGGTACCATCTCAGTCCCCTCTTATGCAACACTAGTCACTCTTGCTGGAACCTCTAATATATTTAAATTCAAGTTTGACCAGCATATTAAGTTCAGGTTGTTTCTATTAGTTAAGAACACTTCATCTCATTTAGATTTCTGCAATGCTTTTTAGTCATGCCTAACCCAACGAAACCTCAAACAACTTGACCTGATTAAAAAAATGCAGCCACTGGACTCCAAACCAGTTCCAACAGGAGGGAATACACCGACTCTTCATTGGCACTTCAACCTGTCCAATCTCCCTTCCTCTTTGTCCTCTTTGGGTGGGGGCTCGTCCGGGAGCCATTTGTTAAGAGTAAATTAATTTGAGTTTAACGTAGCCTTTTGTGGTGCCTCGGCCTGGATTAAATTGGTGTATTGCTAACCTCTTTGGCAGACAGTGGCTACTGTCTTGGTTTGTCTTGCAGGAGTGTAGGTTAGTGAATTGTTTTGGATGTAGATGTCAATAGAACGCATGATTTGTTGTTTGTTCACCATCTTTTTGAGGAGTGGAAATGTCAGGTTATGTTCCTCTTTTGGGAAGTTTGGAGGAGAGTTTGGTAATTGGTCCCCTTTGTGTTGTTAGTTATGTGTTTGTCTGGGTTTTTTGTGTTGTCTGTTCGAACAGGAGAACTTTTGCCATTAGGCTTGGTAGCGGGTTCCCCTATGGGGCTCGTGGTGTTTCAATTAGGCGGCAGCGTAGGTGGGTAGAGCCATTGACTCTGGAGCACAAGGCCAAATCAGAGCCAGGGCTTCTTTTTTCCACAATGGAATAATTCAACTGGTAAGAGTTTAATTTTCTGGAAAAGAAACTGACTGGATATTCTATGCCATCACTATCAGCCTGTAGAACTACAGCTCTGGCTCCCACATTGCTGGCATCTATGTGTAAATTAAATTGGTCACCAAGACATAGAGCTGTCAGGACAGAAGCAGATGAGAGCAGACCTTTTACATTTTCCAAAGCACATTGACAATGAGGGGTCCAGTCAAACTTTTGAATTCAAGAGGTTGGTAAGCAGTGCAACTACACTGGAGAGGTTCCAGCAAAAATCCTCTGCAATACCCAACCATGCCTAGAAAGTGCATAAGTGGTTTCTTAGTGGTTGGAGTTGGGAACCGCTCAATAGCAAGAACCTTTGCTGTAACAGGACTAACCTGACCTTGGCCAATCACTTTTCCCAAGTAGGTGACGGTACCCTGGGAAAACTCACATTTTTCCAGATTTACTGTGAGATTGGCCCATACTAAATAGTCAAACAGAACTTTGATGTGTTGTACATGCTCTTCCCAAGTCTCACTATAAATGACAATGTCATCCAAATACACTGCACATCCCTCGAGCCTTGCCACCACCTTGTTCATCAAGCGCTGAAAGGTAGCTGGTGCATTTCACAACCCAAATGGCATGACATTGTAAGAATAAAGGCCGGAGGGTGTTATGAATGCTGCAATGTCTCGACCTCATCTGGACAGGGGCACCTGCCAGTAAACCTTCAAAAGGTCAAGCTTCCTTACAAATTTCGCTGTGACAACCCAATCAACGCAAACCTCCATGGGTGGGAAGTAGATAGGAGTCTGGCTTTGTGATATTATTTACTTTGCGAAAATCTGTGCGCAGTCTGAAGGTGTGGTCATGTTTATTCACTAATACACATGGAGATGCCCAACTAGAGAATGAGGGTTTAGCAATGTGCTCCAACATGTTTCACCCCTGACTCCAGTGCAGTGCTTTTTTTCTTGATACACAATCAAATCTCTGGCAAATTGGTTGAGCATCTCCCACATCTATGTCTTGTTCTATGAGAGGAGTTCTAGAGGGAGTGTCTGAAAACCAAGAAGTCTATGACAAAATGAGGTTAGACAATTCTTTCTTCTGAATCTCAGACAAATGACCCAACAATTTGTCCATGTTACTCAGGGATTCTGAATGTTTGAGTCTGCCTTGCATTACACAGTTAAGTAGCAAATATTCAAAAGGTTGACCCACAGTTGGAATAGGATGCAGAGGAGCAGGTTTAATGGACTAATTTCCCTGTAAAATGACAAGTGTGACTGGTTTTGATGAAAGCTGAGATAGCCTTCTTCATCCAAGGCCAGTAAAAGTAATGGAAAACTTTGTTATTTCATGGCACTTAACACATTAAAGTCCTTACAGCAAGACTTTACAATATTATACAGAGAAACCCAACAATTCAAAACAAGCCTGTGCCCTGGTGACAGCACATGCTGGAAGAACTTGAAGATGGTCTTGATTTACAACCTCAGGCTTGTCCACAGACATAGAGGAGGTGACCACTGGAGGGGGAGATAAATCGGCCCAGACTTGGCCGCCAGTTAAATCATTCCCCAGAATGAGTTGTACACCATCAACTGGTAAAGCGGCCTCACACCCAAAGCCACGTCAGCTTTAACCAGATCATAAAAAAGAACAACCTTGTGCAAGGGAACTGGTAACACAGTCAAACCCATACGTCTAACCAGCACAAAACCTCCTGTGTCAGATTCAGAGGAAAATGGCAACATGGATGACAAGATGAAAGAGTCCAAAGCTCCAGCATCTCTTAAAATCTCAACAGGAATGTTTTATATCACTCCCTGGTAAGGATATAAACCCGCTGGTGACATGTGGCTTATAACTTGGATCAACTTCATTCGTCATGTCAGCCTGGGATAATTATCCAGAGGAGAATACAGGAGACACCTCAGAGGAATACAGAGGCTCAGCAGACAAGGACGTGTGAGCAACTATCTCAGATGATTTTGTGTGCTGTTGAATTGCAACAATAACCTTAGCCTTCTCACTAAATTGTGCTGCAACATTAACAGCTCATTTTCTCATCAAAAGTCAGAGCTACACCAACTCTAGCTACAGGCCGCACAAATTTAACGGACTGCTCATAAGGACTGACCTGAGGGGTAACTACACTCTGAGTGCCCTTTCCCTCAGCAAGCAAAACACCTAACTGAACCAAGCTTTCCTTCAACAAACTCAAAATGCAGTCTTTACGCCCGACTAGGAATTTCTATTTCAAAATGTTCTGCCACCTGTAGCAGCTGGTTCCTAGTGCAGGCAACTACAAGACCCTCACTTGGATTCTGTACAAATTCCTCCACAACCAACATGATCACCAACATCAGTAGTCAATCTGCCCTAACAAGTAACCCGATACTTACAAAAGACAACTACAACCTGCTATTAAACCCTTGGCTTTCAGGTACAACAATAAGCCAACCAGCACTTCAGACACTTACTACAAAACATAGCCCTCTAAAATCAAAATACCTAAACAGGGACCCTTTAAATATCCCGGATGAGCCCCCATTTGTCACAACCCAGCTCAAGGCTAGACATCAAAAGAGAGACTCCACACACAAATCCAAGAGAAAAGAGTGTTTATTAAGGTAAACTAAGCAACTCGGAACAAAATGTGTGAATGTAAGGTATCAGTAGTGCAAGCATGTGTGGATGGGTGAAGAGTGAATGTAAGTGTAAATCAAAATAACAAAAGCAAATGAATCTAAATGTAAGCCATTTGGTCAGCATCCATGCTTCTCAGCAGAGGAAAAAAGGAGAGAGAGAGATCAATAACAGGGAGAGGCAGAGAGATAGAGGGCCATCACAAGTGGAATAAGAAGAAAACAAGCAATAGACTTGTGGCGAGAGGAGGGTGTGGTTAGAGTTCACGAGGACATTAACCAATAGTATTAGTAAGAGCACAACAATGCCACCTTAGGAATTTCACCCAAAGAATACATTTTTCACACACAGCATCAACTCAGAAGGCACTCAGGTTCGTTATACTGATGAGCAGGAGACGTGGTTCCATTACAAACAATTATTCTTTATTATAGCATTCAATATTCAAAACAGTGATTCAAGCAAATATCTTTTTAAAACACCAACTACTAATAAAAGAGCCCTATACAGTTATTTAAAAGACATGTTCAGGGCTGCGGCTTACCAGTGGAGGGGTGGACCACTAAAGGTGAGGATCCCAAAAAGAGGAACCCCGATCACGTGAGCACAAAATCACTCACACACACACACACAAGCACACGTGAGGGTTCAGAACCAGGGATGCACCAAACCACAGCACACGAAGGAGGGATGATCAGATACCCAATTTATTTAAACAACATCCCTAAACATCCTCTGTCAAAATACACTCACAGTAAAATGGCTCAAGCTAAAAGGGGTTCTCTGTTAAAACAACAGTGTGACGCTGAAATGAAACGACACTAAGCAGGAGCGCAGTGCTGACAAGAGCAAGGGAAGCCCGGTAGTTGAGCAGCTTCAGGCACTGTAGATAAAAGCAGCGCAGGGTACGGCGAAGCCCGGTAGGCAAAACACCCAGATAGGCAAAACAGCAGCGTCCTTAAACGTGAGCAGGGTTAGCTGTCGCCACTTTCTGGCAAAGTTCCGTGCCAACCCACCAAAAGTCACCTGTGATACAGGATGAACATCAAATTAATAGAATAATAATAATTAACAACAAAATATATGAACTAGCACAATAAAATCACTACCGATCAGGCAACGTTTGTCCACTCCAGACGAGGAGAGGAGGGCATGTAGCGCTGCTACCGGCAGCTATGTAAACAAGACTCGTTACAAACTGACCCCATAATAAAATCAAATCGGGAGTAATCGAGACCTACCGACACTGATCCGCATCTGAGTCACCTGTGCAGTAGTGATGTTACGAGATGTGCCGACGCTTCGAAGCTGTGTCGAGTAATGGAGGGGGCGTTTCCTCGAAGCGCGTGTCGAGGCTTGCTTCATTTAGGGGAGGAGCCAAAAATGATGACGTCCGAAGCCTCGCTGCCCGGCTGTACCACGTGACTGCTTCGGGAAGTGGTTCAGATTTTGCCGGGAGGTTTGACAGCAATATAAACCCCTCAGGCTCCATTCAAAATGTGGGTTGTTGGTGGAGAGTTGCGGTCAGTTGAGAGTTTGGATAGTTTGGATAACGTTTATATAGTTTGGAGAGTTTAGAGAGAGAGAGAGATAGTTTGGAGATGTAGGAGAGTGAGGAGAGAAGGAGGTGATAAGATGGAGCCAGCTGGGAAGAGGAGGATTTCCCCTGTGTGGGAACACTTTGATTTGATAACTCCTAATAAGGTAAGCTAAATCTAACTCTATTTCAGACACATTAGGTTTGCTTATCAAGAACTGTATTTTTCACAGTTTCTTATTTTATTCAAAGGTGAGGTGTTTATTGTGCTCCAAGGAGTTGGGGTACAATAACAACACCTCATCCATGCTGAGGCATTACCGTGCCTTGCATGAGAATAAGGAGGAAACTGGAGCTTCACCCAGACAAGGTAAGTCATTACAATATTACAAATGCACCATCACAATTTTTCCCTGTTCATTTTTGTTTATTGTGCAAATAAAGACAGGTAACAGACACTGTATTTATTCTCTTTTAACCAGCCACCAGAAAACAAGAGCTGGATGAAGCCCTCGTCTCCATGATAGTGAAGGACACACAGCCCTTCAGTATTGTGGATGATGTTGGATTCAGGGCATTTGTGTCCAAACTGGATCCTAATTATGTCCTCCCTACAAGGCAGGTATGTATGGGTGCATGCATGAAACAAATGAGTACTTTATTGTGTCTCACAGTTCAGCACTATATATTTTTTCCTTTAGTCTCTGAAGGCCATGGTGGAGGCCAAGTATGAGTCAGCTAAGGAGAAGGCTAAGGCTAAAGTGGAAAAGGTGGCTGCTGTTAGCCTTACTTCTGACATGTGGACATCCACAAAACCAAAAACGGTTGAGAAACTGTTATTTCTGAATAAAAATGAATAAAATGTCCCCTGTCCTGTACATCATTGTCCAAGTTACACAAGCATATTCAGTCCCCTCTTCCTAGTTCCACAAGCACTTTCACTGTCCTCTGCCTGCTTAAGCCCATGCCATTTTCCTAAAGTGACAGAAAAACATTATTACACAACCTGCCATATCATATGATACTACCATTTTGGGAAAATGTACACACACAGAATACATTCAAAAAATATTTTATTATGCACATATGTGATCATTTATGTACAGAAATTATTTGGTCATACATTTTTGTAATTCATAGTCATTCCCAACAGCCATAACAGACACAAAAATTCAATGCATCACATTATGTGGTTCAGATACAGCTGCCTGTGATTATACACTTGGCCAGTAGGTGGTTTCGTGTGCACATGAAGCTTCGAGAAATGAACCCTTTCTAGAACCAATTGGCTGAAGTGGTTCGATGCCTCACGAGGCTTCATCTCACCATCACTACTGTGCAGGATGAGAAATGAAATGAAATGAAATCACAGAAAGCCAATGTAACACCAGAAACGCACGACTGACTAAAACAATGCGGAAGCACTCTTGAATACCTGCAACAGTGGCAGAAGCCAGGCAGACCGGAAGCGGGACACGCGTTTGACGTCAGGGGGAGCTAAGGGAATCCCCGCTGCATTTATATGATGCCCGCCCACCGTGATTGGCTGGTGATGGCCATGTTATTAAGGGATGACATGAAGGCCCAGACAGGGATAAACACACCCCAGACTGTATGCTTCAAAACAATCATAACAAATTAACTGCTTACAACTAACGTGCAAATGAGTATTACTTTTTGTATGAATGCATCCAGTTTACTTCTACTGACTTTTAAAAACTCAGTACTTTAGTTTTTTCAGTTAACTTATAACTGGTTTTTAAAATGTAGTTTTTATATTTGATCCATTTATCATGAAAATATAGATGTGTTACATGTAGTGTTACAGACCACGTACACCCCAACAAAAGCATTAGTGTGACAGCATAGTTGGCAGAACAGCCTCAGTTAACCTGGAAGCTTTTTCTGCAATCAAATTGAATTAACTTGAAAGAAAATATTTAATTGGCAACAGAAAAAAAAAACTTAATTGATGTCAAACTGGAAAAAAGCATTTATTTACTCATTGATTATTCATGTTCATGTAGCAGTAAACAAATCTTAGGTCACCAAATCACATTAGTGTGTTGGTGGATCCAGTGCGTGGCCTCAGCTTCCAGGAACAGAACATTATACAACAACAGGGATACAAAAAAGACAGGTGTGTTTGATTATATTCTTTTTTCATGAAAAAATATTTTAGAATAATTGCCTCTTTAGAGATGACATAAAATGCACTGAAAAAGTTTCAACTGAGGATAGTCAGCACAGTCAAATATAATTGCTAGAATTTGATCTGTTCCGAAGTGAGCCATTTGTTTGTGCATAATGTATTTTTTTAAAGCATTCTAGAGATATCATGTCTTTAATATTTACTTGTTGATCATTGGACTTTTGGATCTTTTTTACTTTACTCAAGATTTGGACTAAAATCAGTTTGGATTCTACGGTATGTGTTGTTGTGTGATGCTAACATGATGTGTAATATCTTCTAGCTATCGAGAGAGAGAAAAAAATAATATTTTGAAGTGTTGGGCAAGAATCATTACAGCAGCTTGACAGAATTCACAATCTTTTGATGTTCATTTTGCCCAAGGACAATCAGATTCTCCACATTTTAAATTTCAGCTCTGATTTTGGAAGATATTTCCTTTTTAGTTGATGCATTTTTTTCCCCATCATATTAAACAGTTTAAAACAAGGTGAACTTGGTGCTGTTGTGCCATTATTATTCCTGATGCGATATGATCAGCAGACAATTATGATATATTTTTCCACTTCAAGCACTGATTATAAGTACCAATACTCCCCTTATTTTATATGTTGGTGTGTATAGCCTGCATGTGGCTGGGATGTGATCTCCTTGTGATTACCAAGTGAATGCAGGATGGCCTTCTGAAAGGCCTAAGCACAATGGACCTCATTCACCAAAATTTCTGAAATTTGTTTTTAAGAAGGGTCCTCAGAAAAATCAGCATCAGCTTCTGGACGTGTTCTTAAACCGCAAAATTCTCCCCCCTTGGGTTCTTATAATAGTGAATCATATTGTCCTCTTAAATTGAAGGTGCATGCCCGTTTTTCCTAATTAGCCCAGGTTAACATACTGCCAATCACGATAAAAGTGAATCAGACTGGAGAGCGGTGTGCACACGGAATCACAGAAACTGAGAATGTGGAAACAATAATCTAAAGACGGCAGAGTACCGGACCACAAGAGGCAGAAAAACTCCAATAGCTCTGAAGTGAAGGTACTGCTGCAGGATGTGAGCAGCAAAAAAACTATTCTATAGTAGCATCATAACTTGGTGTAAAATTGAAATGAGGATGTGTAGGATGTTATTGCTTGTTCAGTGAATGCTGTATCAGGAGGAGGGTGCTGAATGACTTGATTTCAAATCTGAGGCAAAAAAAAAAGATTTGCAAAATACAGAATGGAGACACAGACCAATGGATGGTGGATGGCTTCTCTGGAGTTATATGAGATGGAACAGGGCAACAGAGCCGTGATGGTGAGACAGGACTCACATGTCCATGTGTTCAACGTGCATTTAGTTTGTATTCAACATTTAAACATTTGCTTTCGCAGTTGGCTATAATGATTTTAAATCTTATCATTTAATTACAGAAGACAGGTAGAACCTGTCCTGTAGTATGCTGAAGCAGCACATCCAGATCAATTGCCCTCCGTCTGATCTCAGATGTGGTCCGAGAATAAACGTCTCAACACTGGCCACAATCTCAAAAACAAATTAAATGAAACAAATTTGATAAAATAAAGATAAATATTTTTTTTTTGGTGATTCTTCTTAATTAATTGCAGGGTAAATAATTGCACTGTAAAAGTAAAAATAATTTCAAGAACCTTTTTTATCATCAAACAAGCAATTAATTGCTGTCGAACTGGGACAGAAAATCAATTTTCTGATCCTAGGGGTGGGAGTGTAAAGCTGATTTAAAACTTTGCAAACTAATTACAATAATTGTTTAAAAAAAAAAAATATTTCATATGATTGAAAATACTGTAATTTAAATCTTTTAATATACAACTTTAGAATTGAGGAAAACGGATAAAGAAATGATCTTGCACAAACATGTCAGCACTGTGTGTAATGTGTGTCTAGACTGTGTGCAGATTTTGTTCTTACCTAAGAACAAATCCCAAATGAGAAATCTGCGTAAGTGGGTTTTAAGAAGATATTTTTCATAAAAACAGTTGGTGAAGGGCACCAGTTGCAATGTGTTATCTATCCCCCAGAAGGAGCTGTGATTTGTTTTAGTTGACTTCATCAAACTGCTGCAGAGCATTCAATTCTGTCTGTTACCGCAGGGCATTTTCATTGACCTTGTGCTCCTGAAATCAGCGGTTCTGATCACATTTGCTGTGTATGAGGTAGTGTGGGTCTGCCTGATGCACAAGTCAATGAAATGCTAAATGCCTACAAGCAGCTGTTAAACTGGACTTTGAAGTATCTTCAGACACTTGTATAGACTGCTTTATTGCAGTAGCAGGATTTACAGTATACCTGTGCTTCCAAAATATGGGAGTGTGTTATTTGAACTTTTCATAACAACCTGCAAAGCGGCTAAAATAATTGTGTATTGATAAATATAGAACAGTATATAGAACAGTCCTTAATATGTTCAATTTCACAAGTAAACATACGACACTTTGACATGATTCGTTGTCACTACAAACCAGCAGGGGTTCTAA
Source organism: Embiotoca jacksoni (assembly GCF_022577435.1). Lineage (NCBI taxonomy): Eukaryota > Metazoa > Chordata > Actinopteri > Embiotocidae > Embiotoca > Embiotoca jacksoni. The sequence goes on along the minus strand of NW_027185383.1, from coordinate 443,550 downwards.
TAAGTCCCATTGGATGTGATATGTGTAGGTCGTCCTATCATAACACAGCATGGCACATACCTTGGCTGCCAAAAGCCACATCAAAGCTAATGTTTAATTCAGCATGGCTCAGCATCGCAAGTGCAAATTGGAATAATTGAGGAACCCCTACGTAGTGCAATTTTCATGAACCTTCCACCCCAACAACACTCCTTTGAGTCCAGAGCTGTTTGCCATGTTAGGTTTATTCATTTGCAAATAAAAACCTCTAAAACATTTCATATTTGTGTCCCTGTTTTACAAGTACTGGTGTTTCATTTTCAGTGAACATCGGTTTTATTTTCATGACTTACAGTTTGGACCAAAAGATGATCTGAGCTCTTGGCAGAGTTTCCTAATGGCTGTAGTGTGAGATCATTTTTGGTCCATTAACTTACCATGAAACCAAATGACTTTAAATTGCTTCCCACAGCTTCAAAGATAGAAGGACTACAAAGTGAGTTATACACCAATATATCACAAGTAACAGCCTGAGTGAAATCGATCTGCTGCTGAGGTGCACGCATAATGGAACTAAGCAGTTCATATTTTAAACATTAATAAAGGACACTGAGGCAAAATTATTTTGGCTGTCCTCAGTAATTAGACACGGTACATATAAATACCTGCTGATAGAGGGCATACTTAATGTTATTTGGCAAAAAAAAAAAAAAATCTTCAAGGTTGCTTCCCAGAGCTTTGAATCCCAGTCTTCATATATGGATGGACTTTGCAGTTGTCATGGAGTTGAAGGCTGTTTGTCTGGGTAGAATGAGGTAAATGTTCTAATTGCCTTATATGAAATTGACTGCTGAGGTAATCTCAATATTTAAAGTTCAGATAGTAATATTATTGTTTATACAATAACTCTTAAGCATTCCAATGCCAAACAGCACAGTAAAGCAATTCATTCACTAGATAGGACCAACATCACAGTTGAACATCAGATATTCAAATAGATCAAAAACACTCTATTTTTACTATCATCTTTATTGTAGATGTGGTACATTTTTTGGTTAATACTAGTTTAAGGGTTAAGAGTGCTGATTTTAGGGGATCCCAGGACAAAACTAGGCACATATTAGCTTGCATCATTTGACTATTTTTGTCATTTGTTTAAATTGTTCTAAGATGCAAATTTACATGATGCCAGGTTTGGAAACTAACAAATCAAATTTGTAATATGTAACATGTCAGAAGAAAAACAAAAGTAAACAAAGTCATAAAAGTGGAGTTTATCATTGTAAATATTGTGCTTTGGCTTTTATGTGTTTAATGAGAATGCCACTTAAAAATCTAATTTCACAGATAAAATTGTATCACAATGTACACCTGCAAACAATGATTTCTTAAATAGTCCAGGTAAAACTAAGAATATTAATGACAGCTTATTCCACTGGAGCTTCATCAGTGAGCCATCCGTCACTGACTGTCCAAACTAGATCCATCCATTATTAAAATTATCAGTTTAATTTCTATTTTCATTTTTTGTGAAATGATAATATCCAAAATATCTGCTGTGAAAAGGGTCTGAAAAGAAACCCTTTTGCCTAACACCATCTGGTCAGATTAAAATTTCTACAAATCAGTTATGAATAAAATATGTCTTCAAGTAAACAAACAGGTTAGAAAATGTAACTCCAAATGTAGCATTGTATGCAAAAGGATTGCAGCAGTCTCCATTTTTTAGCTAAATTTGTTAGTTTAAACATTAGTTTCGAAATGTGTGTTAATAAAGTGCCACTGTTGTAAACATAAGTTATCCATGGCTCTATCAGCAAGCTAAAAGGATATTTTGTGCTCTGCTACTGCTTTTTAACTGTCAAAATCTGAGATGAATGATAACATTGTGTTCCCAAAAAACTGTAATATCCATGTATGACTGGGAAAGTCAAATGAGTCAGACTTTGCCAGCAAAAGAGAGCAAACACAAATGTCTAATGTCAGCCATTGTTAAAAAAAAAAAAGATCCTGAAATTTTATATGTTAGACACTGTATTTTTAGCCCTCAATAACTCAGAGCTTTGTCCCTGTTAAAGAAATGAATTAATGAAATAAAATGAAGGAAAAAAAAAAAAAAGCACAAACATTCCTGTATGGTAGCCATTAATAGTGTTTTTACCACACAATTTGCCTGCTCGGTAGAAATGTAACTAATATTTGTGTCTCCATGTTATGTTTTATTTGTGTTTATTGATTAAGACAGCTAGAATCTCCAGTCATGAGTGAGAAGCAGCAGCAGCTTTATACAAACAGCCCTCACAGACATCATGCTTTAAGTAACTTATTATATAACTCGTCCAGTGCTCATTTTTTCTATATCAGACATTTATCTGACCAAAATGTGATGTGGGCTCTCTGCTTAAGTTAAAGTTCCATTGTGAAATTGCAAATATGCATGTACCAGTATGCAACAAACATGTGTAACACAGTTGCTGATGATTATGTCAAGTGACGTAACTTGATAACTTACACATGAAGGTTATAGTTTCCCCCTGCTCCAAACGCATTACTGAGCCATACTCTGTTCGCACACAACAGGAACAGCCAAGTAACTTTTTGATCGCCCCTCGTTCCACTATCCATCCAACACAAGCAGCAGATAAGGTAAAAAAAATATGTTGGAGCCTGGCAGACAGATTTTTTTTTTGTGTGTGTGTCTGTCTGCCAGGCTCCAACATATTTTTTTTTGGAACAGTGATAATTGGACTTCCATTCTGCTAATGTTACACCTTATGTGCTCATCTGTGGAAATGAAGAAAATTATTGCTAACACATGATTAAAAGATACCTCAGTGAGCAAGGGAGAGTGTAAATCAGTCAGGTAATTTCGTAGCTTTTTTTTTATTATTCCAAATGGCCAGAAACTGATTAACTTAAATGTCAATCAAAGTCCAGGATTCTAACAAGATCTATTCTAAACAGTCTATAATTTTGGCATCACCTCTACAAGATGAAAAGTGTTCATGCGAATGAGCACATATTCAAAAGAATCAAGATATTTTTATAGCATGCGCAGACTTCAGTAGGTAACCTCAATGACAGAGTTTCATCAACAGCGACCCAGATGTTCATTGCTTTGTTCATTTCTTTACTCTTTGTTTTTACTCAATTCTAAGATGATATCAACTCAGCTTTTGCTGAATTAAAGAAAGTGTGGTTTCATAAACACCAGAATGGGACTGAATATCCTCCAGGGCATTTCCTGTCATGAGGGAGGTATAACATGATGGAGGCTAAGAAATGAGAGATGTATCAATGACAACTTCAGTAAGTGTAACCTCAAAATCTGGCCTAAAGCAGTTTCACTAAGCGTGCGACTTATGCAGTGAGAATTAAGGAAGTCTGGCTTCTGTTTTCAAATGACATCAGCAAAGAACAAGTCCAATCACTGATAAATACACAGTCCTTCACAGCTAGAAAACAAGAGCTGATAATAAAGTTTTATGAACAATGCAAGCATACTGTAGAATATTACCAAAACTGTGTCATTGCACCTTTATTAATGAGGGCAGGGTTGTACTGGCAGGTGAATAGCTTTGATGCCGATTTTTGCAGTTGCCAAAGTTAGTCCTTGAATCATCTCATCCCTTTAGTTTTCATTTAATAGAGTGGAAATTATGTATATAACGCGGATTGAATGGCCAACCTTACAAAAAGTGAGCAACGCATTAAACCATCTGAGCCAAAGCTGCCCAGTATTAATAGCAGTCACATGTATGTGTCATCATGTCAATGCACTTTGCTAAAAACTTATTTAACAGCTTATTAATGGATGAATGAATTGAAAAACCCGGGAAACACACAAAGAGGTAAGAAGACCAACAGTAAATGATACATGGTGTCAAACAATAGTAGTACGACCAAGTGTGCACCCTTGGAGATCCATCAGGAAGACAGTACATTTTTCCTACGTTATGGGGTCATTTACTAAATTCAGTCCTTTTGATCAGTGTTATGGCAGTCTTTGAGAATAAAACCATATTTAATCAGATATTAGGCCTCTGTAATAAGTCTTGAGTTACGCATAGTGGGTTCCTCAGACGGAAGACACTTCAGCCACAGGTTTCCGCTGTTAACAGGGTTTATTGCCTCCAAATCCCTCCCAGTCACTGTGCCTGCGCTCTGCTGCCATACCCCGAGCACTGGTCACGTTCCTCTGTGGTCACTCCCCTCTCAGCCTCCTTCTCCCTGCTCCCTTTATAGTGAAGAGCTCATCAGTCCATATCCCGATCAGCTGTGCTCATTATTCCCCATTCGGCTCAGCTGTGCCCATTACATCTTCCCGGCACCGTTCTCTGAACCACTCCCCCACTCTCTCCCCTCTGCAGCTGAGCTAACCACACCCCGCCACCACAAGGATATTTCAATCTTGTGGATCACCAGTGACCTGAAGGTGCTTCTTAATCAGAAGAAAGCAGCTTTCAGGTCTGGGGACAGGGAGGAGCTCAGGAGAGTGCAGGGCCACCTGAAGGAGAAGCTCAGGGAGTACGAGGACTCCTACAGGAGGAAGCTGGAGGCTAAACTCCAGCAGAACAACGTGAGGGAGGTGTGGACCGGTATGAAGGAGATTACTGGGTTCAAGGGGAGAGAGAAACAACCAGGGGGCTCCCTGGAGAGGAACAACCAGGGGGAACCTGGAGAGGAACAACCAGGGGGCTCCCTGGAGAGGGCCAAAGAGCCAAACTGTTTCTTCAACAGGTTTAGTTCACCGCCCTCATCTCTCTCCTCCACACCTCACACCTCCCAAACACCTCTGCTGCAATACCCCCTCCCCCCTCTGTCCCCCCTGGTGAGCTGCATGGATACAGAGTCCTCAACTCCAAAGGGCTCTTCCACCATCAACACCATCTTTCTTGTGAGCATGATAACTCTAGACGATATGATGCCTTGCTGTTCAAAAGTGAGCAAAGTTTTGCATTAACGCAACGTTATAATATTGATCTTACATTTAAACCTCATGTACCAAACCGATCCTGATGATGTAATTGTTGAGATGCTGTCCGTGCTTAAAATAAGTTGTAAAGCCTGTTGTACCACATTCTTGCTAAACTACATTCCAGCATGACTATGAAGGTGCACAGTATAAAATCAGTTACACCAGAAGGTTTTCAGGTTGATCCTGGCAGGTTTTAGTGGGACTTTTCTGTAAGGTAAATCATATTTAATTTTTTAATAACTGAATAAAAATGATTCAATCATCAGGAAGTGTTTGTGTGGTTTTAGAATGACATTACAAAAGGACATTCATAGAGCATTAGGATAACTGAGAAGTTCAGAAGACAAATGTGTTGCCGTGATTTTATGTTTTTTTGCCCATTTGTCTCATGTTTTTAATGTAAAATTGTAAAAATGAATAATGTAGTGTTATAATAACGAAAAACGAATTTATATCAGTTATAGTAAGACTGGGGTTTCTGTGCAGAATTCTTCCAATCGCATAAATTACTTGAATTCAAGTTCACATACTCTACAACTGATTCAAGTATTGTAGATGTGAATTCAACTAAAGACAATTGTGGAAAATATTAATCAGAAATAAAAAAATAAATAATGCAGTTAGTATCTGATAGGATTTAATGCACATGTCAAAGGATCAATACAAACATATTTATAATAGATTATACCTCAACTAGCCAGAGTTCTTCCTCATTCTAAGTCATCTTCTTTTTCTGGCAGGCATGACGCCAGATGGATTTGACTGATGCAACCTGCCCTACAAATGTGTGGATTGTTACACGTCAACATAACAAATTCAAGAGTTCAATGTTTGACAAAATGTTACATGAAATAATTGGGAATCTGGACAATACTCATAAGGTATGAAATGAATGTAAGTGGCACACAGAATATGATAAGAATAATACAAACTATCCAAGCTACTGTTAGAATTAAACACCAGCCAACAAAACAGGAAAGTTTAAAACACAAGATGGCACTAGAGACAACTGGACTGAAAATAACAATGGCTGACGGAAAACAAAACCCCTTTTTAATTAGTAGTGGGCGTTAATTGAATTTGGTAATGTTCATACATGGCTCTGACTTTAAGTGGAGTTCAAAAGAAGAGTCTAAAGTCTTGCTTGTCAACATTTTTCAAGTGCCTGATGTTCATCTGCCCTTTTCTAAAACATAAGGGTGTAGACAGTTGTTGTGGAAGCAATTAACAGAAGGATGCAGCAGCGTGGATCACATTGCTGGACAATATATGACTTTGTGGACATCCATTAGTCTTTCTAAACACTTGGAAACCAGGAAAACAGTAAATAATCCAGGTAAGTTGTCTTTAGAGTCCTCTGTGATGTGCTAGAATTTTTTTAAGTTCTTCATGAAGTTTGGATATTATTGTGAATATTTGTCATGAATTAATGCTGTTATTGGATTTCCAAACCTGATTATGGGTAATTTAGTTCATTGAAAAATTTGAAAAACTACACAGAAAGGGGCCCTTTAATGGGGGGAGGGTTTGGTTTTAAATAATCACGTCACCACATCTGTGAAGTGGAAGGAAGTGGCAAAACAGCCATTTTGATCTCTACGAAGCCAGCGGCCCTGAGCAAATTTAAAATGGTACGGGAATTTGGGGTTTTCTTATCATGTTTAAAATTCTAATGTTACCTGCCATTTCCAAAAGCTGTTTAGTGTTGTTTATTATGACAGCCCAGTAAGCGTCAAAGGCTGCTAGCTTTTTAGAAGATATATGTGTTGTACAGCTATGAGCTGATATGACGATAACAACTCAAAAACGTGTTGTTACATTCTTATTCTAGTTTAGTTAAGTAAACATGTCAGTGTTTGGTATGTTGTATGGTTTGTTAAAAATAGGATCGGTCGCGCGACCTGTTTGACCTGACCGAAGATCGAACAAACTTCCGTCGTTTAAACTTACAGTTTCTAAAAATATCATACAATTTTATCAAAAAGGTTTCTTGAAGGTAATTTGTGTGATAATAACTGTATTTTTTTATTATTTTATTTTTATATTAGTTGCTGTTTCAGGATGCGTGTTTTAAAATGTGCCAGCCGAGTCGGCCTTGAAGTCTTGCTAGCTTTTTAGAAGATATTTGTGCAGATATGAACCAATAAATACCAATTCATTGAAAACATGACAAAATTCATGTCGTTCAAACTTTAGAAAACTATCACATAATATTATCAAAAACCTTTCTTGTAAGTTTTTTGTATCACTTCCAAAATACTAATATTAGCCACCATTTCAGGAAGTAAGTGTGGTTTCACATGCTCTGACATCCCATTAATCCTAAAAGGCTGCTGGCTTTGCAGGATATACATGTTATGCAGATGTTTACTGGTGTAAACTAGAGTAAGAATTCAAGAGTTGCTATGTATAAGAATTCATGAGTTAGTATACATAACAACTCTTTAATTCTTACTCTAGTTCAATCCAGTAAACATGACCATAAAATGGTCGATTATCTGGTATGTTAAAAACATGATCAATTGCGCACTTTGTCTTTGAAATGAAACACCAAGCTTCATTCCAAACACGTCAACGGCACATTACATTACATTACAAATTATAATGTTACCACAACGTTTCATGTAAGTTATTGGTGTGGGAATGACTGTATTTCAAGACTTTTCACCCACCATCCTGTTTCACTTCATTTGTTTTTTTCATTTTCATTTAATATTTATTCATTGCTAAATTTAACTTTTCATGTTAACTTCTTTGGCTCCTCACTTTATTTGTGGCTTTTCTGACTGTTTTGTCCTAATAAACTTTACAACTACTCCGTACAGGATATTGATGGTGTACAAAGAATGAATTACCTTTCGTTTTCATTTTGCCATGCTCCACTCACAATGCACAGAGTATTTTAGGATTTTTGAAATTATTCCATGTTCATTTTCACGTGTCGCATCTGAAATGGTATTTTTGTTGAATCTGTAAACACCTGATTTTCTATTTTTATCTGGTAATAATTGTCTTAAAATTGAGGTATGTCTCCTTTTCCCCACACTTCCAAATGGCATAAAATATTCCATCATGTATCACTTTATATTTCCACACTCTTAGTTTATCCCAAATGCAAGATATGGGATATAATATATCATTGTTAAATTTTGGATTGTCATAAGATTTTCTTAAAAAAAAAAAAAAAAGATTTACAGTTTGTATCTGCACAAACATGTGCCTTCAGTAAGTCCAGCAGAAATCAAGAGTTTAAATGTAATATTAGTTCTCTAATGTAAAATACCATTTTCTGCTGTTCACACACAGGCTCAAGTATCCAAAGAAGAGAGACTCTCGACTCCGGTAGGTAAAATGATCTGTTCTCACTTTTAGCCTTTGTGTTTGTCCTCTGCCACATTTGCGCTTAAGTTATTCAGTTGTGTCAGACTAACATACATGTTAGACATGCAGACTTTGCATACATTACACTATGTAGAACTGTATGACAAAAAACACATGTTTGTTCAATTTTTTTTTAACATTACTACCTACTCAGGCTCAATGCCAAACCAACCCCACTGGCTGGAATGGAGTCATTGTTTACAATGACATGACCTACACCTCTCCCTCTGTAAGTACACATCAAAATTAAAACTGCAAGCAGTGATATGCGGGCCTTCGCACGCTGCAGCCCGACCCGCTGGCTCCCCAGCATGCAGGACGCGAGGGAGTACGTATCTCTGCTTGCAGTTTTCATTTTTTTTTATCGTTTCCTGTTGCCAGCAGGGGGCGTTATGACTATGAGCAAATATTACCATACAGGTGTCTTTAGGGTCAGACTGTTATCATACATGTAACATTTGGAGAAGGTTAGGATACTTTTTTATACATGTAGGTGTGATACACATGTCCACCTAATTTTGTGCATCTAGGTAAATATAGCTGCCGGGGCTGCAGTTTTGGGGGCGCTAGCAAGCCATTTGGCCACGTCCACGCGCGAATCCACTACAATACTTACATTTTCCCCACGACTGACATGTGTTCCAAGTTTCATGAGTTTTTGAGTATGTTAAAACCGAGGCACTTGCACGAAGGTCCGAGCGGGTGCTCAGAGCAACAAGTAAGGACCAAAAGAGACCCAATTTCTATCGGAACTACTTCTGGTTTGGGAAGAGATTACAACTAAATCTGTGCTAAGTCCTAATAATAACATTTATTTCACACCTTTTTCAGATTCCATATGGCGATGGGGATGACGCAGCTGCGGCCAGGTAAGTCGGGGAAAACATCATAGGAAATATTATATGATTATATGTTTATAAGCTACATCCTTATCATTAATTTTATTTTATTTTCAATCTATTTTTTGCCATCCATGATGCAGCTGTGGTTGCATATTGTACTAGTGTTATACTCAGAAATGGACCATATTATTTAATGGTTAATCATTGAAAATGGAGCAGGATTGGAATGCGTACGAGAATTGTTCAGAAATTATCTAATCAATTCCAATCTGAGCGAGCTACATATATTTTGGTAAATTGTACTTTTTGAAGTAGTAGTAGTAGTAGCTATTGCTAGGCGGGATGTAGTATCATCTGGTTTCCAATCAGATCGAGTCAGATCCACCACTTGCTCCTCACCAGTTCATCCAGATATGGTCACTTCTTGCTCGAAATCCCTTTTAAAATAGCAAAATGGGAAATGCCTCATAACAGCTGTTCACAAGCCAATGGGTGATATCAGTGTTGGTTGCCGCTTGCTTGAACCCCTGTATTTGCTGCTATTGGTTGGCTCTAAACTCTTTGTCAGTAGTATGTGTTATTCAAATTGTGGAAAATGTAAGTGGTATTCTTGTTTTTCTTTTTAAATGCAGGCGCAGTCACAATGGTCCCTGGGTGGTGATGGCAGCCGTTGGTGCCGTGCTCCTGGTGGTGCTGCTGCTGCTGATGTTAATCCTTTACATTTCATGATTTTGAAAGGAATCACACACATTTCTCAATTCATTTAATAATGAACTTTCAAATTTCATTATGTATAACTTCAAAATCTATTTCAAAATCATATCACATTTCAAGTGTACGCATTCAAAATAAATGTGTGCTATTTCTTCTGTCATACTTCTGTATACTCACGAGTGTGTATATAACTGCACACACACATATATATACATATTCTCTCCATGATATAAGAATATCATGAATATAATAAACATCGTAAACAATTAAATGAGATTAGGGCATCCAGAGCTAACTCTAAGGACAACAGGTAGTTTAAGATGTGATTTCATGACTGAGAAAATCACCAGTGACTCTTTGTTTAGGACAATGTATAATTTGCAGTCCCAGGGTAATAATCACACATCATTAGAGCTCGCCTGATGATGCTGATCCTATCCATAGAGGATGGGATTAGTGTCATCAGTAGGAGAGTGGATGCTGGCAGGTGAGTACCTGGACTGAGCACAGAACACAGACAACAGTTGAAAGAGGCATCATGAGGAAAAGGGACAGAGACTGACTGTTGGACTGTTCCCTAATGGTAGAAGATCAGTAGAACAGGTCTGTGTCTGCTGTATTGTTCACAGAGAAAAACAAAAAAAGATGAAGGGTTTTTTATTTCAGCCTGTTGTTAAAAAGGTGTGAAAGTGTCTCATGGCATTGTATGAATGGAACCTGACACGTGATGTTGGACTTTGATCTACACACTCCTATGATGCTATGTGTAAAGGAGATGGAGGTGCTGCTAACAGCGGCAGGAATTGCAGGATTGAATGATCAATGGAGGTGAATGAGCTCCTGGAAAAACCTCAGGAAACAGAATAACTGTTCAATTAAAAGAAAATTATTTAGCTTTATCTTAGTTTGTATTGCTGTTACATGTGTGTATCCTGTGTGCTCTCTCTTTCTCCACCCCCAAACATAGTTGTTGATAATTTCAGTCTGGAAAGACAAACAAACAAACTATCATGGCCAAAAATTATGTGTTTATTTTTGGAGACCCAGCAATGTACAGTAGGTGAAACATTAGCACAATATTAGTTGTACATAATTTTAATAATGGAGGTATTAGTGGTCAATATCATGAACTAATGTGTTATAGATCAGTTAGAAACCATTAATAAGGAAACTAACGAACAATGTGTGAATGAACTGTTGGTTAGGTTTTACAGTTCATGACATGACAATAATGGTAGCATAGTAACTGGGGCAAGTGAACAAAAGGGTTTCCTTTTTGTTTGTTGCTTACCATTCTGATTTATAAACATCGTTAATTTTTCATAGTTAAACTGTGTACCGATGAAACTACTGTGAACTTCACTGTTCAAACCCATTGGTTTGTAAAATGGCGATTTAAAGCCTCAAGTTCGACATTTGGGCTGTCGTAATCTAAACATAAAAAAAAATGGTATTATAGCTATTTATCAAATGACAATATGAAAACCATGACATGCAAAAGGGTGTAGTGATGAAGCTAAAAATGATCACCTGAACAATGAAACGGACCCATCACTGACCGCAAGGCCATTACACACACATGCATGTTCACATAGGTGCACACCCAAGTGGTTATCCTGGTGACAACTGTGGAATATAGATCTGATTAAAGCATATGTGGGCTCATATGATGTACGTTCAAAATACATACTGATTGTAATCATTGTAAAACACATTGTTTATGCAGAAAACATCACGGGTATGAAATATGGCCAAAAGTAGGATGCAACTAGTGCATCATATTAGGAAATGAAATGTGTTCGAGGGAACTGAATGTGTTGATTGTTTGTATTATCATAGACAACAGGAATCTGTGTGGAAGGGTCACGTGGGGTGCAACTCCCTATCAGGCAAGAGGAGGTGTGGCTTAAACGGAGGACAGTGGAAAACAACCATATACACAGTATAGGTCACGCCTCTTCCAATAGCATAAGGGTATGTGCCGGAAAGCGGGAAGTTAGAATCCAACAAAGAGACCTCAGGTTGATGTTGGGCTCTCCAAGATATCTTGTAAACTACGCTTAATAAAAATCAACTAAGACCGGTAACTGCCTAAAGACTGCTTCTATCAACGGACTCGGGGAAAACAATTGGGGATACAACACAACAGGATGTCACTCATTGGTTTGTAAACGGATGTTTTGAAGACTCTCCATTTTCGAAGTCAGAAGTTACCATATTTGGACACACTGGGGAGGCGCGAACCTGAGGACACATCGGCCTTCTCTGTTCATAAAAAACTTCAAAGCCAGGAATCCTATGAAAAATTTCTGTGAACTTTAGTGAAACGGTGAGCTCCGCTTCACTAAAGATGTAACGTTGAGCTACATTACATCTTTTTATACAATTACACAATTATAATTATACAATCTATTATCACACCAAAGCATGTAATGCACCCATCAGGTACTAGAAGATATTTTGTCAGTGTCACATTTTTCCTTGGTAGGTGTGAAAAGTGAGGTGTTTAGGTTTAGACACCAAAAACCAGCTAGTTAGGTTTGGTAGAAGCTTAAGGTTTGGAATAAATGTGACATGACACTAACATAGTATTCTCTAGTGGACTGAAGAGTGTAACACACGTTGACGTGACACCGGCCTGATTTATAAGGTGTTAAAGTAAGTTAAAAAAAAAAACTGAGTCAAGTGGAATGGCCTCCATGATAGCAGACTGGTTTCCTGGATCAAGCAAGATCTCAGGATAGGGATTGATCTGAAAACCAGAATTGAAATGTAACCAAAGTTAAAGCAATGATCCCATGTAGTCGACATTATCATGTCACCTATAAAAAAAAAAAAAAAGTAATATAATGACAATGTTTTTTCCCCCTTTTCTCCTTCTCTTCTCTTTTTCCTGTGGAGCTGTGTTACTATTGCACTATATTGTGTCCTATAGAAAATTTATTTATTTTTTCTGTTTTTTTACGTGCAATTGTTGATTCCCTATGGGATAAATAAAGTACATGCTGTACCAGCCCACATTGTGATTTGAACCTTGTACTTGTTATTTCAAGGCTGTTCCACACAAGAAACTGGCATCACACCGTTCACCTACGTGTGTACTTTAATAACCTGAGCTTGATTCCATAAATTCCTCCAACGCTCTCTTGGCGGTGTGGAAGAACATTTTCTTCCTTTGGTGGGTGTTGAAGATGCAGCCAAGAAAGATCCTCCTTTATGCTACACACAAGCTACAAACACCTCACTTCTAAGGTCATTTTATTTTATGTCTACGGGTGAGATGTCTGAGGAGCTTACAATAGTCGATGATCGAAAGGTTTCATCCTGCTGCGTTTTCTTTGAACACCCATGATCTGTTGAAAAGTATTTTCTGGAACATTTCAGCAGATAAAAGTACATGTCATGACATTATTGCATTATTTGTGCTCTATGGTAGCTGTTGAGTGGGTGCATAATGACTATCACTAAGTATATGCACAATAGCATTTCTGCCACTTTCAATTAGGGCTTTAATTTTTACACAAAAAAAAAAGTTGATGCACTAATTCAGGTTAATTATTTATCATAAGACCTTGATGTATAGATGCATGGGGCTGGAGAAGGCAGGAACAGATAATGGATGCAAGGTCAGGAGGTAGATGGAGATCTGACTGCACAAGCTTTTTAGAAACATAAAGAATACAACTTTACCTTGAGGTAATAGGCTATAACATATATATTGTAGTGTCCCTGCTTAAGGAAGCCGCCAGACAGTACCCGGTTTTCTAGAACTTTATTTGGAACAATACACAGGATACTGTGTGCCGTAGCCAACGCCAACATTAAGTCTAATTCTTACCGGTAGCTCTACACAGCATGTCTTCCTCACACACACTTGAACTCACTCTCACAACAAGCGAGGAGAACAGGACATATCCCCCCCTTGGCTCCTGGCCAATTGCAGGCAGCTGTCCCACCCTGTTCACTGTCATAGGTACAGGAATGACTGACAGGTCTCACAGCTTATCTAAATACAGCAACAACAAGCATGAACACTGTAACATTTTGAACAGTTAACCTAACATGTCACCCAGGCCGTTACACTATATATATATATATATATATATATATATATATATATTTATATATACACACATATACACATACATAATTACCTTTTCTATTTAAATGTTAAATGTTGTCAGCTTTTCACTTCTTCTGTTGTGTGTTTGCATTCTACATTTCATGGGCAGGTCAGAGAAGGAAACAGCCAGCTTTAGATTGACATTTTCCACAGTAGTCCACAAACAGGAATGTGACGCACTGCTTTCGAAGGGTAAAATCTGAAAATGCTACCAAAGATCAGACTATTGAGTCCACAAACTGCCACTCCAGTAGATGGCGATGGGAACTCATTATCAGTGCTTGTATTTAACCTGCTTCTTCTGCTACCTTCAAGTGAATGAGCAGACTGAAATACTTTCTATTCTGAGGACAATATTTGTGTCCAAGATGTTTTTTACATAAAGCATAATTGGAGTAAACATAACATGAGAAATTTGCACCGTGGGAGCAAAATATAAACCACATTAAATAAGGTCTTAAGACAAAATTCACCCCAGAGCACTTTTAAATTGTCATGAGACAAAATACGATGCAGATGCTGGCTCAGTTAATAATATAGATGTGTTTTAGTGCTGCAAATTGCAATTATTTGTTATAAATCCATTACCAAAACTACATGTCTCCTACTGAGCTTTAATTTTAGCTATTAATCCCACTACGAACCAGTGTTAATTTTGACAATGAAAACTAAAAAACATAATATTTGTGGATGACCAATTATACACAATGAAACAAACAAAAACAAAATAAAAAGTACTATTGTAAAGATCCATAAAAAATAATGTATACATTTTGTAAAAGCATTATGTGTAAGATAATTCCAAATTCCATTTCTGTACTTACAATAACACTGGATTTTTGTATGAACATACTTTTAAGTATTTCAAAAACTAGTAAGTTAATTTTAACTAAGTAACTACAAAATGCACATGCACATCAAGAAAATTGTAGGTAGTCTTGTCATGAGGGCTATAAAAAATTGGCAGTATTGGGAATCAACATAATTTAAAAAAGGTTGCATCTCCATTGGCAGAAATTGAATATAATATTTATATTTGTGATTTTATTAAAGTATAATCACCTGAAACTAAGTTTTTGTCAGCTTAGACTGAGCCCTTCTTTTCTCCACAGGTCCTCTTCCTGCCATGTTGTACCACCCAGTTTCTACTACCCAGAGTGGACAAAACAGAAAAAACAGAGGGCCTTTCACATTTTTTGCAAGAGTCACTCACATAATTGGAAGGGGAGGGTGAGGTGATAGGTGTTCAGTGGGTTGAAATAAGCAATCCCACCACTAGATGCCACTAAATGCTAAACCCATCCCCTTTAATTAATCACTGATTTAATGAGCCATGTGGGAGCATGCTGAGGCACTCAAATCAAACACACCTACGTTGTTGTGCAACGAACATTTTAGCTACTTTCAATGAAGAACTTAAACTACTTTTCTGTTTGTGACTGTTTATCTCCTTTACATTGTGACTGCAAAGCATCTTTCACCTCAAAACTTTGAGGAATGCAATGAGACAAAGAGGCCGAACCAATCTTGCATTGAAAATTAATTAAAAAAGCAGATGAACCTATAGGGGCAGATGAGGAACACACCGAGGTACATAATGAATGTCCTTCAGGCAGTTGATTACAACAACAAATTACTGTTGGATGTACTCACTGTACAGAGGAAAACATATAGTTCCCTAGCAACAGACCAGTGTGTGTGTCCACTACACTGTGTAAAAACTGTCCGATCCTTTTTTTGAAATGGCTGCAACAACTATGCAGCTTGTATTGTTAATACATATGATGCGTATTGATGCCACATGTGCCACATGCAGCTTGATACTGCAGACGAGCTGCATTCTGTCATCTTCTCCAGTTAATTCTAGTTACACTTTAATGAGGAAGGTGAATGTTTTTTTTTTGTTCAACAGGTTCTTCATATATAAAATAATCATAACAGAAACATTTTCACAGCTAATTTTGAGTAAATCATGACAAAAGCTATTTAACTTTTAAGTATAGTGCAGTTTTCCCGCACTCTCTCATGAACAGACTGCTAAGTGATCACATTATGAAGAAAACTGTGTAATCAAGATGGCAATATCAGTACTGTATCATTAACTGTGTCGATGCCCTGACTGTGATCTTCTCTTGGAGCCACTTCCTGCTTCTGCAAAATCTTGTACAACATCAATGTGAAAGATTTAAGCATTTGTTAGCCAACTTGTTTAAAAATTTAAACAAAGGAAATATGTCAGCAAATTTGTTCAGGATTGTATTCACTTCGAAGGAGGGTTTGATCCTGGATTAAGGGGTTTCCCCAGTTCTTTCCATCTTTCAAGAGTAGATTGATACTGTGACAAACAACTTGCCATCACCGTGGGTTCTTTCAGCATGAACGAATAACAACCAGCCAAAGTACAGGTTCCGACGTGTTTATTCAAAACACAAACAATATCAATGATCGTGTGCTCTCCTGCCGAGCATCTGAGCATCTGAGCACACGCCCCACGCCCGCAAACAGCCTGCTGCTCAGTCTCTCCAGGAGTGCGACCCCTCTTGTGTCCTGCTACTTGTTTTTTAAGGAGAAGAGAGGGACAATCAGGGATTTGATTCAGCTGGGCTAATTAAGCCTCTTCCAGGCTACCACTCCCCCAATCAGTCCCTCATGCAGCTGAGCCAAACCAGGCCCCACTACCACAGATACCTAAAGTACCAATACTGTGTTGCCTGGCTTTTACATTCCGTAGGATGAATATAGGCTTCATATGACTGTGTTTAGCACAAAAGAAAAGACCATTCTATCCCCAATTATGTTAAATCTGTGATTCTGTCATCGCCAACTTTCAAAGAAGAGATCAGCTGTTGCCTGTTCAGTCAGCGTCTCTTCAGTTCCCCCACAGTGGCTGTGTGGAAACAACATGATTTGATCTGTTATTCATGGGGTTTCACTGTTTTCAAGAAATAACTCTCAGTGACATAGATCTGGTGTGACAGATGGGAATCAAACAGTAGACTAAACGTTTGTCTATGTGGACGCTGCTTTTAAAACCTAACTGTATGAAAACACTTTAGATGTTTCATCTCCCATCACACAATATAAATTAATTCTGTCGCAGGACAGGAAATCCAAACATCCTGCCAGAGGCATGAAGGACTTTCTTCAACCACAAGAAGAACAAGGGGTTGTGCAACAGATGGTGAGGCTCCCACAAAACCTTGATTTCAACATCACAGAGTCAGTCTGGGATTACAGGAGACCGAGGACTCAGAGAAAGACTGAACACTGATTTGTATACTTTAACACTATTTAAAATCCAGTTTCAGCTTGTTAAACTCATTAATGAAAACATTTTCTCCATCCAGCCAACAATAAGACCAGGTCTACCTTCAAAACTGCACAACAACAAAAACACAGTTTTAAGATTTGTGATACCCACTTGCGACAAAGTCTTCAAATCTAGAGCTGGTCTGTTGTCATTTGGATGGAGAAAACTGAGTTTTAAACAGAGTTAAGTCTTTTCCTGAGATGTGCAACACCTTTTTAGAACAATAAGTGAGTAAAAAAAAAAGAAGAGTTTGTTGCTTTGTAAAGTTTCTATTTCCTGTTCAAACGGAGAATAACTTCAGCATTGCCAAACAAATAATCTGTAGTGAGTGATAGTGTTGAGGTACGGATAGCTACGACAGCAGACTAACAATATAATTGATGTATTGTTAAATTGAGAAAGTTTACAAATGTTTGACCAGAGCAGTGAGTTTTTCAAAAAAGTACTTAATCGTAACAATTGCCGTACATTATTTTTTTGTCAATTAACGAATCAATTAATAAACTATTTGTTTCGGCTCAAGTGTCATTTGTGACAAAAATTTGTAAAGTCCTTGTTGGTTAAAGAGAAAACCCTTGAAAATCTGCAAACACAATCCTTCCACGACATATGCCGTACATGCATGTGAAGACATCATAGTTATAGTTGAAATACTGTCAGCTCAAAAAAAACATCTGTAGTTTTTAAACCAAGATTAAAGATGACAAACTGCATGTATCCCAGTCAAACATATAGTGCAACTACAGTGCAACTTTAAACAGAGTACCTTTAAATTTCCTGAACCAAAGGCACCTGAGCCAATAAAGAAGAAGCTCAACATAAAAAATTTAGATAACGTTAATGTAAGATTTAAAACGGTGCTCTCGAAGCTTTGGAAATTGGCTGGAAGCCTTTTTTTGAGAGTGATTGTGAATGATGAAAGCGCTGACATTCTGTAGTAACATCCAGAGGTGCCTGTGGGCACTGCTGAGAATATATGACGATTTGGGGAAAAAGTCCTCTTTTTATGCCAGTTTTCATTGATCTGAACTGTTTATGATGAAAAGTTCATAAAATGGATGAAAAGTTGGACTTCTAAACAGGAAACACTAAATGAAACACAGACAGCGAGCGCCTGGGTTTTTAATTGGACAGACCCCACTTTTCTGGCTGGAGCAGGGTCACAGCAGGATAAATCATCCCACTTCACACGTCTTCTATAGCTCAGTAGTTACTTCACCAAATTATCTTCTCCACATGCTCCCTCAGTACATCTTTACTGTGAGGAATGTACACATCATAAAACTAGACACTTGCTGTAATTGGAACCAGCACCTTCCTGTGTTCAAGAAGACAAAACAGTCTAATGAGGTGTGGTTAAGTGTTACTGCTCGAACTGTTGAGATCACTCTGAGAGGAAGCAGGTGCATTCAACGGTCATTCTCCATCAGCAGGGACGAGTAGAGGTTGCCGGTGCCTCATCATCCACACATTGTATGAGGCTGCTGGGTTAATAAAGGTAAAGAGTTATTGACAGAGGTGCTGCAGTCAGTACACCCAAAATAAATGGGACGTAAGCTTGAACCAATGAAACACATGGCAGGTGTCATGGGAAACCAACAAAAATATGGATATCTCTCAGCATTTTAATATGAAGAAATTGTTATCACGCTCGTTTCTAGATTTAGCCCCTACAACTCCAGGTAAGGAATGTCACAATTAATATTTTGAAAACAAAACAAAACATCCCCTCATGCCTTAAAGTGGCTTTGATGTAACTTGACACCTTTGCCTTCATTCATGACTTGCAGATCTATGAATATGCAAAAAGACCCCGCCTCTATCTCCACCACTCACCTGCAGCTCAAGCTGGCAGCTCAAGCTGGCAGCTCAGTGATATAGAAAACCTAACAATCAATCATGGGCAGGGCATTCTCCCACTGATCTAATCTAACACCAAACAATATGAAAAGCCCCACCCTGCAACTTCACAGGATTGGTTCCTTCGGTCCGTGATGAAACCCCAGCTGCACCCATGTTTAAAAGACTGTCAGACTGTTCGGTCCAACATGAGGCATGGCACTGCTTAGTTCTATCATTATATGTCTTGTAGCATATAAAATCACCACATGAACAGATTATCAAGGTTAAAAACTCGATTTTCAATGGAGGTTGTCTTTAACTACATGATTTAATATTGATGATTTATTAAACAATGACGATGCAAATCTTCTAACCTTAAAGAATGTCATGAACTGGCTCAAGGTCCAGACAAAGGGAGACCACACAGGTTGGGAATTACTATACAATAAATGTATTTAACCAATATTAACATTAACATAACCCCACCTAAAGTATAGTATGTGTCAGTACATCAGCAATTTAGGGAGTGTATGTGTATGTGGTGTTGAGCAAAGTAAAAGTAACAAAATAACCTAAAAGATCCTTCTTCCAGGAGGAGAGGGAGAGAGACTAATCACATGGGGCAGCTTTTTTTGGCTGGAGGGCCCAGTTGAATGGCATCAGCTGGCAACCCTCTCATGTCAACCAATTTCCCCTCAAAGACAATGGAAGGGGCAACCTAAGTCATGATCTTTTCCAAAACCCCAAAAGTTGTGGATAATAGTACTCCCACATTATAAAAGGGTAGTTTATTCTTCAACAGTTAAAAATGTCAACAGTTTATCTGTGGCATTTCATCTCTCCTATATGCTGCTATGAGTCGTATCAGATGATAGGGAAACATATGAGACAAGGTTAAACAAGTTAAATCTATTACAAACCTAAATAACTGATAAGATAAAATAATTAATTATGTTATTCTGGAAGGTCAGTAATGAATGTAGTGTATGAGAGGTTCAAACAAAAATCAGATAACCTTTCCTTCAACAGGGTGATGCCCAAATTACGCAATTGCTGAGAATGCCATTTTCTGATGTAGTGATCCATCCCTTGTATGCCCATTAATTCCCAAACCAGGAGGACAGAACCAACTGTCCCAATGGGAAATGGTCTGCTTATATAGCACTTTTTTACCTTAGAGGTATTAATACGCACTTTACAAGTTTTGCTTCTGTTCCCCCCTCCACACCAATAGCAACAGTTGTTTGTCTATCTTCAGGAGCAACTTAGTGTTCAGTGTCTTGTCCACAGACACTTTGGCATAAGGACTGAACCGCCAATCCTTTATTTCTAGATTTTTACTGTTATATTCTAAATCTAGATATTAGGTTTATAATCTAGTCTATAATCTATGTCTCTATAATCTAGATTATAAATCTGGTAGTCATTCAGAATTCTTAATTAATATTACAGTTAACGCTTACTTTTCTCACTTCTCTCTCGCTGTCTAGCAAAGTCACACATCTCTAGCCATACGGTACATACTGTAACTCCTTTACACCTACAGGTCCCTCTAACTTTCCACCTTCATTGGAGGCAAAGGTGGTGGATCAGAGTTTTTTAAACTGTTAACTTGAAAACAATACAGCAGATCTAATAGCGCAGAGGAGAGTGACCGAATAATGTATTTGAGTAAATGGTAGGCAAAATGTAAATGGCTCTGCACAAACACTGTTTTGCACTTTTGAACTACTAGTTTAGAGGATAGGGTACTTACGTTGTAAATAGTACTAGTATTCTAGTACTATTGTAACAATGCTGTTCTCAGTGCTCAGCATGCTCCCAGTCTGCCAATACTGTGCACACTGTTGGCAGCTTTATTTATATGTAGAGGGTAGGCTGTGTGTGAGGGGAGGGGTGGGAGTGAACCTGACGTTACCTTGTAGTTTGGGAACATGTGTTCCAATATCTGTAATATTCTCATTATTATTACATATTTTGAACATTCAAGTGGACAGCATTACTTTTATGGAAAAAGGAAACAGTGTTGTTGCAGTGAACACTATAAAACGGGATGAGAATCAATAGATAGTGTAGTTAAATGACTGTACATGTAACATACTAACTTTAAACCACAGTGAGGTTGAATGTTCAAATGGTATAAATTGAGGAACATTCGTATTTAATAAAAGGAAGTAGTCTGCATCACAAACAGTTCAAATGAGTAGTCATGCTTTCAAAATAAGTTCAAGTTAAGGGAAACATCTTAACCGGCTTCATATATGTACAGATTTAAATTTAACAGGTTCCCATGGTGCATTCAAATGTGTTGTCCAAAATAAACCACTGTTGCATTAAGCGCTATGGACTGAAACCAGAATTAATTAGTAATCAACTAGGAGAAATACAAAGTCGCTGCATTTATAATTTACCTAGTCCAACAATTAGTGTGAGGTTTTATTCTGTGGCTCTGAATCCATTTTTAGAAATGTCTTTTTCAAAAAGGAAAGGCGACACTGTCACCTACTGCAGTTGCACTGTATTGTATGACTGAACCACCACACAGCTCGTCTAAAATGTCTGAAATCTCATCATCAGTATCTTTAAAATTTTAGTATAAGTTTACTTTGTGGTAAGTAAAATATAAAGTGAAATATGACTATTAATTTGAGACCAATATGACATTATTTTAAAAACTCAGCACTGGGGCTTTTTTAAATTTTACTTAAACAATGTGATGAATGCAGGGAGAAGAAGAGAACCAAAAGTTTAATATTGTTGCATCTTCCAGGCAAAACAAGAACGCTTCTGGCCCACTTTTGTTTGTTTTGTTCCTGTTTTTTTTAAGGAACACCAAACTTTCGAAAC
The DNA here is from genome assembly GCF_022577435.1 of Embiotoca jacksoni. NCBI lineage: Eukaryota > Metazoa > Chordata > Actinopteri > Embiotocidae > Embiotoca > Embiotoca jacksoni. The sequence continues at coordinate 421,534 of NW_027185383.1, read as the reverse complement.
AGCAAAATTGTCTGTTTTGTAAATGTTTCCCATGTGTCAAAATATATTAAGCAATGGAATAACAGGCTTGAGGCATTCAACTTTATCATCAAAAAACAAGCAAAAACAAGCAGTTGAACTGCCATAAGGGATCAACTTTTATTTGAAGTTTGACTGAAATTTGGCCAGTCAAAATAATTGAGACATACTGTATATCATATTGACTCAGGATCTTGGGATTACAGCCACTTAACGTAAACCTGGTGATGTGATTTTTATTTGAGTGTCTTACTATGAGAAGTGGTATGACATCATGATAGCATGGTGTGCTACAAGGGAAGTAAACATAAAACCAAGTGTAAAAAGTTGGAAGTTGGGGACTATTTCTTAGCAGTGTGCCCTCACTGCCAGCACATAACATTATAGATACCAATCTCCTGGCTGTAACTCTACATTTAATAGACAGAGATTCAATTCAGCTCAATTTTATCTATTTATATAGCGCCAAATAAAAAAATAAAAAACTTAATCTATGGGCACTTAACACAATGAGGTCCTTTACAACAGAACTTTACAACATTATTGGGAAAAAACTAAAATTTGATAATTCCCACAGCTAGGAGGAAAAATCTTAGACAGAACCAGGATCAGAGGTGGCTCAGCCAATTGGGCTGAGTGGAGAGGCGATACAGAGAAGAACAGACTACAAACAATAGACATTGGGTAGTTTGGTGGGGTGACAGACCAGACACCTGCAGAAAAAGAGACAAGAACAGTTGTATCATCAGACTCTTTTCATCATTTCCCAAAATGTGTCACTTTGGATTTAATTTATTTTTTAATTTTAATTTAATTTTAATTTGAAAACTAATGTAAAGGCCACTTGTGACATTAGCATTAGTATTACTTTTACCATGAGTATTTTGCTAAATAACTGAACCTGTGGCACCAGTATTATCTGAAGAGATGCGATAGAGGCAGATTTGGACACATGCCGCTGTCTCTGTCATTATCTGTGTCAGGATGACCTCTCACCAAATCAAACCCGGTGTTTAGAGAAGAACCAGTCGTTCTATTGAAATCCGTTCCATCCTTCTGTCTTGCTACAAGCACACAGACATATTGAACAATCAACTCAATAAAGTAGACTCAAAGGGGTAAAACTCTAAACGGATTTGAATTTAACTTGGATATTAGAAGCTTTTGGCAACAATATTCTCCTTTAATGAACAGATCATGCATTTACTGCATAATTTGACTACTTAAAAAAGGCTTTTGTTCATGTTCAGAAATTTCCTGAATGTCTTGGTACAGCATGTCCCTTTACAGAAGGTGGAGAGCGTAGACTATTCATTACTGGGAGAACGAATATGGGGAAATAAATGCTTTAGCATATTAAGTCAGGGATGAGAGGGATGTGTGCACTCGTAAAAACTGAGATTAAAAGTTTAAGAGAGTAGTGTGTAGCCTGCACCATCACTCTGACAGTAAAAAGAAACAGAGTGCAGTGCTGACAGGGCAGAGAGTGAAATTACAATGTTCATTAAGAAGTCTCTAAATCCTCACTCAGCTGGGAGCAACATCTGACATGCTGGTTAATGCTGCTGTACATCTCTCTCACACACACACACATGCTGTACACACATGATTCTGGTCATGTTGGCTATGTTACGAGTAATTACAAATAGTCTGTTTAATTATCTTACTAAATATTGCTTTAATCAAATCTTGCAGCATTAATACAGTCAGCACATGGTTGATTACAGCTACCAAGGCATGGTTTCCACCCCATGCTAATGTATGGGGGATGACCAAAATCAGTTATGTTAATCCTCTCTGGACCACAAATGTCTATAAAATTGTATCATAAATATCATGGCATGTGATGGCAATATGTGATAGGTAGGCATTTGGCCCAGTAAGGAAACAATCTCAGTTTTTCCTCTTCATAGTACAGATAGGGTGACCTGGTACTTGGTGACTTTATGTGGGACGGCAGAACATTTTTATTCCTTGGCTTGCATCCAATGGGCCCTATTTTTGACAGGTGCAGCGCAACCGCAGGCAGGTGTGGCAAAGTTATTTAGTGCAGTGCAGTGGTGATGTAGGAGAAATTGTTTATTAGAAGGTGTGTCACTGCCAACTTTAATCTTGGCCAATCAAATCAGGTAACACCATAGATTGTATATAAGAGTGGACGTAGCTTCCGGCTAAGAAAAATGAGGGCGATGCGGAAGTGTCTTAAACTGCAATACCACGGGGTGCCGTCAGATGTTATCTCCAATAAGCTTCTGGCTTCATAGTCTTATTCAACTAGTCTCATAAAATTCTCAGTCAGTAGAATTTCTCCACAAATTATCTCAGATTTGCTAGCTGAAGTCACTTCTTCTAATTTGTTTTTTGGCTGTGCATCTGAAAATAATCCCGCCATTAATTAGAAAATAAACTTCAAAAAGACATGCTTTTGGGGGTGTGTCTGTTTGATTGCCAGACCTGTGGTGCAGTCAGGTTACGGTTATCTGTGGGCAGGACGTGGTATCGTGGGATTTTCAATCAGATCCCCCACTCACTCCCCCCCAGCTCGCCCAAATATGATCACTACTATGGGCTCCAAACCGTTTCGAATGAGCAAGATGGCCAAATTCCGAACTCGAGGCTTCATAACAGCAGTTCACAAAACAATGGGTGACGTCACTGTCGGTTGCTGCTTCGGTAATACCCTACATATTTTACTACTCCGAGATATTTTACTACTTTCTGCTTTTATCCACTTCTCTAGCATATGCGGCAAATTAGCATTAAAATTGTATTTATTTTTAAGACGGTTTGTGCTTCTTCCATGTTTGCGCATAAATGCCTGGGACCTCAATTTGTTCACTTAATCAAAATTCACTTCTCTGTATTTTGTTGCCACGGTATGTGGGGACATAAGATCATTTCTATTTAGTTATCCCGGGGACTCCAACTGCAGGTGGCCTCATCACGTTGCCTCAGTTACAGTTGCTGAGATATTTCAGTGTGGATCAACATGGTTGACTGACTGATTAACATTCCTGTGGAGTTGTTGGTGCCGAAAAGCCGTCTGGAAATCATTTTCCAAACCGGCACCAACAAATGGGTGTTTTCCTGTCCTGTCTGAGTGTCACAACTCACTCTATACAGCCTGTCCCTAAATCAATGAGAAGTGCGGATATGACTGTGCCGCGTCAGGGCGCACCCACTGACCATCAATTCTTATCACTTGGTCAAAGGCAAAGCGTAGAGCAGACATGCCCAAAGTCCAGCCCCCGGGCCAAATGTGGCCCACGTTCATATTTCCACTGGCCCGAAGCCTCTGTCATAAAATTAATAATATGTGGCCCCCCAGTACTGTTGTCCACAGTCTAAAATACACGCATAAAAAAAGCAATTTTATATTTCACTACAGGATGGCAGTAAAGTTGTGGCCGAACTCTCGCGATCCAAAGCCCTGTGCCACCGCCAGTTTCAACAATTTCTACTGGACATCCACGCTGAATATGGAGATGTTGTGTATCACACTGATGTAAGATGGCTCAGTCGGGGGTCTGCACTGCAGCGTTTCTACTCTCTTAAAGAGGAAATTGGACAATTCTTGGAAAAAAAGGGACAACCGATGCCAGAACTAACCGATCCTGTTTGGCTGGTTGATTTCGGATTTTTAGTTGACATAACCCGACATCTGAACACCTTGAACACGAGCCTTCAGGGGAAAAATGCAATGATAAGCCAACTGTATTCACATATCAAAGCCTTTCGGACCAAGCTGCTACTTGTCCAAAGCCACCTGTCACAAACGCAGCCTCTGCAAGCAATAATAACCCGTTTTCCAGCTCACAATATCAGTGCGCAAATGAGGAGGTATGCCGCAAACATCTCATCTCTGGCTGAGGAGTTTCAACAGCGTTTCAGTGATTTTGCAACTATTGAAAAGGAGATCACGCTTTCTTCCTCTCCTTTTTCCGTGGATCCCAGTGACGTTCCAGCCCACCTGCAGCTGGAGCTCATTGAGCTGCAGTGTGACACGGAGTGTCGCAGCCGGCACCAACAACTCCCTCTTGTCAACTTTTACCAGCAGCTGGATAAAGACAGGTTCCAAGAGATTCGAACATTTGCTAAGAAAATGTTGAGCTTGTTTGGCTCGACATACTTGTGCAAGAAGACATTCTCAGTTATGAACATGAATAAGAACCGTGTGAGGACAAGACTAAGTGACTCCCACCTGCGTGACAACTTGCGCATTAAAACCACCGTTTTTGAGCCAGACCTGCCCCATTTACTGCAGTCGAGATCTCAGTATCATCCTTCGCATTAATGCAAACATGTTATTTGTTGATTCTGGTGAATAAAGGTTTGAGTTTGAGTCATATTTCATAGAATACTTTACTTGCATTCAATTTATTTTTATTATAATCTTCATTTATCCAGGTCAGGCAGTTATCAGATCTACCTAACAGCAGACAGCATAGTAAAACAAAGCAAAATAAAAGGAAATACAAAAAAGCATTCCCCGTCGGTAGCATGTAAAATTCATGCTGGCCCGTATGACAATTTTTTTACGTCAATGTGGCCCCTGAGCCAAAAGGTTTGGGCACCCGCCATCGGCTGTAGAGTATCATCACGAGACTGCTCAAGTGGAAAATCCTCCATGGAGTGCAATTCAGGAACCGGTGGACTCTCCATGGGAGGCTCCGCTAGTTCCCCCTCCCCGTCTGCAGTGTCAGACAACCACACAGCGTATGCATGTCCCTGTCTGCCGTGAACACACCCCCGCACACTGCCCCATTAATTTAGGAAACCCGGGCCAATCTGTTCCCAAGATTAGGGGGTGTGTAAGGCGGGAGCTAACCACAACCTTCACACTATGCTTTTTCCCCCCATGTATCTAATTTCCACTGACACTATGGGATACTCATGAACATTCCCATGCACACACCTAATCTTCACCCACAATGCCCCGGGCCGAACCAGGCTCTGGTGAATCATTGACTGTGTACAGCCAGAATCCACCATTGCCTGATGTACACCCCCCTGGATCCTTACCAGGACCGGGGGAGAGTGTTGGAGGGCTGGCAACCGGGATCACCTGGCCTACATCCAGGAGTGGACGATCCTTCCAGCAGTGCCCGGGCCGCCCACACCTCCAACATTCCTGCCCTGACGTCTGAGGGGCCTCCTGTAGGTTGGGAAGGGTGCCTGTAGCTGTTGGGACCTGCACCTGCGGAGACACAACTGGAGGGAGAGGGTGAGACCGTGAAGATGGTAGTGGCCGAGCCGGAAGCTGCAATTGTGACCTTCTCTGAGGGGCGGGAGTCGGTCGGCTGATGCTAGCGGTCACCAGCTGCCTTCCTGACTGCTGGAGTGGACAGTGAGGTGGTCCTCCGCCAAACAGATGGCGGTCACCAGTGACACGGGCCGGTGCCAGGGTACCCACGCTGATGTGTTGACCGGCAGCTACTCCACAAAATGTTCTACCACCACCTTCTCCAGCAAGGCCTGCTCCCCCACCGAGCTCCCCGGCTGCAACCACCTGGCCGCAGCATCCCTTAGCCGCTGGGCATGGGTGAAGGGCCGGTCCTCAGGCTCCAGTTCTGCCGTCGATGCTCCTGTGATGAAAGGCCTACCCGGTCTAGGATGGCTTTTTTTCACATCAGCATAGATGTTTCTGGCTGCTGGTGGAAGCCCCAAGGCTACCGTTTGTGCCTCCCCCACCAGGAGCGGCAAGAGCCGGACCGCCTACTCCTCTGCCGGCCAGCCACACGCCTCCGCCTCGAACATGTCAAGGAATGACTATGCATCATCCACTGCAGTCATATTATGGAGGTGAACGGCCGCCAACGTCGAAGAGGCCAGCGGCGGCGGAGCTGCAGCCAAACGAGCTGCGAGAGCTGCGAGAGCTGCGAGAGCGCCTCAGCCTGCCTCTCTGCTTGGACCTGAAGCGCTGCCAGCCTGCTGCTCTTTGTCCTACGGAGTGAGACCCCATATGGTGCCCTGCTAGTGCTTTTATATGGAGAGAGACAAATCAGCAATTGCCTGCAGCTGTGCCAACACCATGGCACCATTCCCTGAACCACTCCCCCAATCAGTCCCTCCTGCAGCTGAGCCAAACCACGCCCCGCCACCACACCACCCTTGAAGCTATCATACAAGTGTCCTGGTGGCCAAATGAAGCGCAGCTGGTCTTCATTTCTGCACATTTTCTCATGACTGTTTTACCTGCCAGTCATTGACTAACCTGTCATTCCACATCCTGTCATACCAACAGTTGCGGTCTGTGTTTTCCTTCCAGTTTTAGTCACCTGATCCTCACAAACATCCTAGCACCTGCTCCTCATTCCCCTGCTAGTATATACTGTGTCCCTGCTCATTTCAACCTGCCAGGTCTTCCCATAATGTTCCAGCTAGTTTGATGTTTGCTTGCCAGGTTCTTTAACCTCTGCCTGGCTTTCTGCACTTCTTGCATTCTCTTTATTCTTTTCTTGTTTGCTTAATTTGCCTGATTTGACTGCTTACCCGATGCTGACATTTGCCAGCCTTATAATCTGAGTAAACCTTCTCCATCTGCTCTGTCTGCATTATGACGTTCTGTGCAAGTCTTTTTTCATTGAGCCGATACAATCACACTTCAAAATTAGTATTTACTGTGGATGCAGTCTCATATTTACATTGTCAGATATTATATAAATGAGATTATTTCTATAATGTTATGGTTGTGACCCTTTGCATATTGTGGCATTTGACAGTGAGGTGATGCCGAGCTTCTCCATCATTCTACTAGGCAATCTGTCAAGTGAAGTTTGCAGGCTCCTCTAACAAGCATGACCAGATGAACCCTTCAGGTGGCCAGGCATTAAAATTGAATGGCCTACAGCAATATGCTCTATATATAGTGTGGCCTCAATATTATTTTACCAGAAAACCCAAAGACAAACTAGTGCTCTTAAAAGTGAGAACTGCAGTGATCCCAAGTTTTCTGTGTCAGTTAGTTTGTGGTCATCTGAGTCTGATATTAGCCCCAATTTTGTCTGCAACTGACGTAAGTAGGTGTGACAAATGTGTTTGATATTTTGGTTAACACAAACACAGCCACAACTCTAGCGAAGTGCCTTGCAGTAGTGAATAGTAGGAGGAATAGATCATTAAAAGGTGTGTCACAGTCGTTCTTCCGTCATGGCCAATAAAATCAGTTCCTGTTATTCCCTTTTAAGACCGCTGTGATGCAGCAGACTGTTAGTGTCTTATGAGTGAAGAAGCAGCAGACCGGCACTGCCATCCAAAGTTCCAGCAAGATGAAACTGACAAACTTGGCCCAGCCTCTAATCACAGAATTTCTGGTACCACGGAGTTGGCCTCCACCCGCTGAACTGCTTCCTGAACTGGGCAGTGGTTTTCACAATACCAGGGAAAGAGGTATTTACAATATTAGTGCACCTTTTATGTTACCTGGCCACTGGCTTGGCAAGAGGTAACTATATATTGTAATATTGTAAATACCTCTTCTAGACAAAAGAACAAAAGTTGCATCTTAAATGCTCCTCTTGCGCGTGAATGGATTGCAGCATCGTGACGTAGTGAAATCAGATGCTGGAACCATGTTGAGGAGTGAGCTGTATGGTACAGACATGTACATGTCTCAGTGGTCAACACACAGGAAACCAACCAAGATTGTCAGATAAATGGTAGATGACTAAGATATCTATGGCCCAAGTTTAACAATAAAAGACTTATTCGCAAGATTATCCAACATATTGTTCAAATTAAATGAGAAAATACCAGAATACCACAGATGTTTTGTCATCTGACAGATCTATAAGCAGAGTGGCATCTTTTGTCTTTGCCTCCCAAAACTCTATAAATTTGTTTTGTGATCTGTCATTATTTTGTCAGACTTAAACTAAAAAACAACCTAGATGAGGTTAGAAAAACAGGGTTTGGGCTAAAATGACTACTTTTGTACAACGGTTGTTGTAGATTTGTGTGATTTATACAGATGTCTGTGGAGATTATGCGTCATTAATTGCACAAGAGGAAATTTAAAAAAATAACCTGAATAATATCACAATGTCCAAGTGACACGCATCGTAAAGATGTGTCTTGGATTTAGTATTGACAAATTTAATCAAATGCTAAAGTGTCTGTTCTATGAGCTGAGCGAGAGACGGATATCAAAAATGCTTCTAAAAACTCTTCACATTAACAAACCAACACGGAGATGAACCAACGTCACTGGCTGCAAAGATCCAGCTCTCTGAAAACCATATTTACTCCCTTCAGAAGCTGACAGTACTCCACTTCATAATGTCTGCTTCTTTTCCAAGCCAACGAATATTCAGCAGATCAGTTGGCTTTAAAGTCATTACTGCAGCCGGGATTAGTAATTGTGTTGTTGCAACTGTGGAATATTTTTCTTGTGATAACAAAAATAAAATACTATGCTGATGAATCATTAGAGAGTCAATAATCTTGTGGGAGGCTGTGAGTCCTTTATTTATTTTTTAATCTTACTTCAGCACAGTTCAGAAACAACAGTAAAATCAAATGTGCTCTGCTGGAAGGATATGTTCCAGTCTGCAAGTACATTCCAGAGATATTGGTGTATCAAATGTAATCAAAATTTACTTTTTATCTCCACGTCAAGGAAGTTCCACAAACTTTGGTGGCTCAACATGTACTAAGCACAAGATCAAATTATGTCATACAGGTCCAACAGGGTAGCAATATGCTCAAGATGGGTGGCACAGTGGTGTAGTGGTTACCACTGTCGCCTCACAGCAAAAAGGTTCTGGGTTCAAATCCGGTCCTGGCCCTTTCTGTGCAGAGTTTGCATGTTCTCCCTGTGCTTGCATGGGTTCTCTCCGGGTGCTCCGGCTTCCCCCCACCATCCCAAAAAACATGCACCTCCCCAGCTCCTCCTGCCCACATGCCTAAGTGTCCTTGAGCAAGACACTGAACCCTAAATTGCTCCTGATGGTGTACCATCGGTATGTTGTAAGTCGCTTTGGATAAAAGCGTCAGCTAAATGAAATGTAATGGAAGGTCTGCAACTGATAGTTGAATTGTGAAAACAAAACAACATGTTCAGAATAAGCTCCACAACAGGAGGAGTCAGTTTGGATATAAATCTAACATCACATTGAACTCTAACAGTTTCACTGTGTCTTTCGCTGATTGTTTTGTGAAGTTTACAGAATGTTGAATTTATTGACTATCAAGAAAACTGTATTTACTGGCCCAGCTGAATATGTTTCATTTCAGCCAGACCCCTAGCAATTGGATAAATTGAGAAAGGTAGTCTCTTAAGCCCCTTTGACACAGCCTGTTCAATGCAGGGATTTTGCACCACTATCCAGCCTTTCTGTTCTGTCTAAAAGGCATGAACACAGGATGGAAGGGGCATTGTTGATCCACCATTAGGCTGAGGTAGTCAGAGAGCTAAATCAGCGCCTGTGTGAAAGGGAATGCCACGACAGGGGTGTGACATTTGGTGACATGTTATGATGACATGACATTTAAAAAAATCTTTACAGATAAGCCGTGCATCAGCGTGTTCTATATCAGGCACAGCAACTTGGCTGTGTTTGGATCAAGGTTTCTATGGAGATCAGTCTTCTCATTCTGTAAATTAGGTACCAGTGGCTCAACACCTGTATTCTACACTAAACTGATCCGGCTTCTTTGTCTTTCCTATTCATATTTGTCCTCTTAGTTGTCAGGCTTTGCCCCCGCAGCCCGAAGAAAAGCAGCTATCATACAGACGTCCTGTTCACTGCTGCTGCAAGTGAGCAGACAAACAGTGCTGTTGGGCTCCAAGCAGCCAGCTTCAAAACATTTGTCAAAATAATATTTTGATTGTAAAAATAAGTTTAGACACAAGAAATAGATGATGAGAAGAATGGAGAATAAGCGGGGGAGGATGTGTTGGTTCCTCCACAACTGTGATTGTCACTCATGCTTGAGTGATGTACGTATGTCTGAGGTTTGTTTTCTGATCCATCATTTGAATTAACTTAACAAGCCATAACGAGACAGGGGTGAAGCTGACTGCCAGCGTGTTGAAAACTCCACTCATTTCAACATGTGTGAGCACGGAAAGGCAGATACAGTTCTGTAACTCCTCTGAATTATGTTCTTCAACTTTAAGTTCAATATTTTTTGAGTGACATATTCTATCAGTTAACTCAACATAACAAGAAGCTGCAGGGCAGGGATCACACTGCCTGCCAGCTTGTTAAAAATTACAAAAAACTTAACACACTTAAAAACAATATGACTGAGTCATAGATGGAATAAACTTCAGCAATACAAAAGGCTCACACTAATAACATTTGACTGAACATACACATGGAGCAGCAAACAGCAGCTGATTCACACTCACTGAGCAACATCTTCATCTTCATGTTAGACACCACAAATTTTGATTGTTTGAATGTGTGTGATGCGTGAAATGTGTTTTAATGTGGGAAATGAAAAACTTCTGACACAGTATCATACAGGTCTTTACTATAGACGTGGCTATAACATGTGGTGAAAAAATAATTAGATCTAGATTAATGAGAACACATTAACCTAACCCGGAATGTGGGTGCTCAATTGATGGCTCTAAATTGGTGTGTAAATGTGAGTGCTGTGATTGACAGGCTACCTGTCCAGGGACAACCCCACCTCTCGCCCAATGTCCGCTGGTACAGACTCCAGCTAGGATGGATGAATGGGTAAAGGAAATATTATGGTGTCTTCTGAAAGTCTCTTAATGTTATGTAGCAGATATTTCTTATTTATTTTTTTGCCTCTGTAATCCCCAATATAGTGAAGATGCAAGGAATTTGAAGAGTTTCTGTCTACTTGGATAATAGAGGGCTTTTAATTTAAAACAACATAATAATTTGTTGAGTTTGTATTAACGCATAATACAGTAACTTTAACAGGGCAAAAAGTAGCAGATCAAAACAAGGCTTTAACTTTGTAAATCAATCAATGCACATACGTGTCAATATAACAACTTTGATCATTCCATTTATTTTTATTGGTTCTCTTACATGGTTCTCATTTGGCCTTAGAGATGATTGGATCTTCAAACACTTCAAAATGTAAATGATAAAAATGTCAAGGGGAATATAAACAGAGAGAAAGGAGAGAGAAGCTCTGGAAGATATTGTGAAGGAGCCAACCGTTAGCTTGCCAGCTCCAACTGTTCACCACTAGCCCTGTGTGCACTCCTAGTAATTGTCCCCCACCTACTTTAATGGCTTGACCGCCACATTACTCTTGTAAGGCATCGGTAAGGCTGAGTCTCAATTTGCATACTTATGAGGGTGGATCAGAAAGTTCAAAGACTGCTGTTACATGTGAACGTACACAGAGCACAGAGAATCTGTAACCTTTGTGAGTAAGTATTTAAAGTTTAATGGCTTGATCAAAATCATGTACATTTGCTTTTTTTGAGTGGTGGTCTGGGTGCATCTGCGATTGTTTACGCACCTGAAACTTGAGCAGAGTGCGCACATCAAAGTTTTTGGGGAACAGAAAGAAGTAGCATTGAGCCAAATCCGGTAACTAGGGATGGTGGGGAGCGACGATTTTGTTGTGGTCTTTCTAACTGCAGCGGCGGAGGAAGCTGCAGCGGTTGCGGAACGCCACGCTAAAGTGTTTACCTTTCATTAAGTACCAATGTCCTGTTGGATAGAAGCTGTTGAAATTCTTGCACTACACAAGTAAGTGTACTAACATGTAGGTGTACTAACGACAGTACACGGATTGAGACACAGCAACATTGTTAGTTAATTTCATAACAACCTTCCATTTCTACAATTGTATCTAATTTTTCCCCATCATGTTACGTTAGAGCAGAGATTGACAACGCCCATTCTGACTGTAAATATTTAATTTTATATTACTCATTTAGCAAACTGCACATTCGGAAAAAGTAGAATTTGTTAGCAACTTCAGGTATGACTCATACCAAAATGTCACTTTGGTAACTTAAAAGAAGGGCTAAGCTAAGAACACATAAATAAATGGGAAAATACATGCTGTTTCATCACAAGGAGGAGGTTTCTGTGCTCTACGAATACAATCTTGATTTCTATTGCCCTATAAAATAGCGGTATGTAAGTATATAAGTGTCATGAAGAAATGGAAAAATATGTAGCTCGAGAATTTTTTTTATTTCTCGGTACAACTAGTGGCAAAAGAGTTCTTCTAATCATTAATCATACACTCGGTAATTAATTTGAATGAGGTATCGACAGGCATTTTTTGAAAATCCTGTGCTCAGGTTTTACGAACATACAAGTTCAACGTATTATGACCTTCCTTTCTGTGTTGTCAAGTGAACCAGAATGTTCAAACAAGGTATTCACACGGAGAGATAGAGTGATTGGCAGTGAAGTAGATAGAAACAGTGTGAGGTATTCTTAATTAACTGCTGATTGACTGAGTGACAAGTAGCCAGTAAGAAATGGAGGGTGAGCTAAAAAAAAAAAAAAAAAAAAAAAAAAAAAAAAAAAAAAGACCCCTCAAAAGTAAGGTTTATCAGCTGGGCTCAGAAGTCTTCCCGGGAACGAAGAGAAAAGGAAGGTGGACTTTTTATCTTCGACAGAGGTCAGCTCTCAGGAAGGAAAATATGCAGCAGGGACAAGACAGATTAACTCCAATCCTAATTATGGGACGGCTGCAAATGATGTCCCAGCCAATCAATGTGGGAGGTCACAGTAATTCCCGTTTCTGTCACAGCGGGACATAAAATGGAAATTGGTCGCACAGAAACTTGGGAGGCGACCTCCCACATACAGCAGAAATCTGCAGACAGGAAGAACATGTTTTAATCATCTGCTTTGGAGTGACTGTAATGTAATTCAGGGGACTGACTACGTTTACAGAATTAATTCACATACAGTATGCGTGGAATCAGGATCTGCCGTAATGCAATTCAAGGAAACACTAAAACTGAGGCAATGACAACAATTCCTATATGCAGCTATAATCAAGATGGTGTTATGGACAATAAAATTAAAAACGTTTAGTTTTGTTTTGTTTAGTTTTTAGACGATGTCTGTGTGGTCATGTATGTGTGCAGATGTGGTCATAAAACCACAATCTGCTTTATTTTTTCTTGTCTAATAAATATGTATGAACATAGCATCAAGTTATATATTTAAACTACTTATTATAAGTTTTGAAATTTGTGTTTATGCAGATAAAGAACATTCAGAGTTATGTGTTATTCAGTTAACTGAGCGTTTGTAGGTGTCGCCCACTTTTTTCTAAGAACCAGGTTAGCTCCCTCTAGCTTCCACTGTTCATGCTAAGTTATGCTCTGTGCTTAATGCTCTGATCTATCTTAAAAATATATATATATTTAATAATATGGTTGGTTCGCCATAGGAAATTTTAAGTTGAAGGTGTTCCGCTGTCTCCTTTGTAAAGTTGTCATCAGAAAATACATTCATGGCTTTGCAATTATATTTAATGTCTGTCTAGTGGCATATGAAGAATATCAAGCTAAGACTCAATTTGGTCCAAATGGTATCAGACATACACACACAACCTGCTGATTATCTGAAGTTACTGCAGGCTGGAGAGCTGCATACAATCCCCCAGCGTTGCCTAATATTATTAATGGTGTTGGAATTGCTCTTCAAAATGAGTTTAATCTAAAAAGTGATTGAATTTCAAGTAAGTAATTAAAGCAAGTAATTTGAGGAAGTAATTGAACCTTATATTGGGGCCAATTATTCCTGGTGTGCAGAATCTTGTTAATTGAGGTGTGAGGAAGGCAAGATCCATTATCATACTGAACCATCTGCTTTAATAAGGTAGCCAATGTCACGTAACCATGGTAGCACCGGTCTCACCAAAGGAGAAGTGAGACAGTTGTGAAGAACCATGTTGATTGGCTCATGAGTTGGAATTGGTTTCTCACATAACTACTGTCTTTAATTTATGAATGTAAATGGCAAAATGCTGTACACCTTCTTTTCAGAAGCTAATTAATCCAAATACAGAACGCTCTAGCTGAAAACATGGTTAAAAAATAAATTGTTATTTTAATATGAATAAAGAAAGTCACTTCCTGAAGTGATGCGATCACAAAAGTATTCCAAAAAGTATTTTGCCACCTGTTTGAATCTCCATCTTGTGTAAATTGTTTGGATTGTGTTGGTGTACAGCAGTCTTCAAGTCATGCTTTCAATTCGCAGTTGGATTGAGTTTTGGGCTTTGATGAGGCCATTCCAAGACATTTAAATGTCCCCCTACACTGCAGTGTCGTTTTAGCAGTATGTTCAGGTTCAGGACAAAACATATCAGAGCCACAAAGTGTAGCTCAAAAAAATATCAGACATTTGAGGTTATATTTCTTCAGAACTGTTGTACTGGACTGCCTTAGTTCTTGGATTTAGCTAAATGTTCCAAACTGAGAAGTGAACATATGTCCTTATGAACATCTATAGGGGTAAGATGAGTCAGTTGAGATGAGTTGTGGGTGGCCATGTGTGCCTCAGGTGCAGCAGCTGAATGAAACCAAAGTAATGGAAAGTACAGATGTCAAAAGAACAGAAATGCTGTGTAATATTCCTGGTTTGTGTAAAAGTACTCATGACAAAGATAAAATATAATGACGTGAATTAATAGCGTAAAAAAAACCCGTCCCTGGTGTAAAAAGGCCTCTATTCTGAAGCCCTGGCCTTCAACGGGTTTTAGGTTCCTCCTGAGTCCATGAGCCACTAGTGACGTATTTTGAGTATTGTACAGAGTTAAACAAAATCAGCTTTTATTCACTATTTAAAGACACCCTAAGTAAGAAAAGTGTAGATTTGAGTTGAGTCAAGTGTAAACCTGTTAAGTATTTGCTAAAAGACAGTCACAGATAATTACTAATTATCATGGCTTTACTATTGTATGATATTAATATCCAGCTCTAATGAATAAAGATTTCAGTAAAGAGGTTTTCTCAATCAGAAACGGTTTTCTTTTTGATTACGTGCCATTGCATGTCACACACCATGTTGCATCATGCTTAACAAGCACTCAGTGCAATTAAACAGGGAAATAAAATGCATTGTTTGTCATGTTAATTAGTGTAACCATATTTTAGGTTAAATATATATATATATATCTGATTAGATATCTGATTAGATTTTATGTGTTATTACCTTTTACAATGAAACATTAACAACACGTTTTTGTTTCTCCCTGTCCGACCTGAATGATGAATGCTATGCATGCCCATCTAGATTTGTCTCTCCATGGTTGCTTGTTATGAGCACTGAGGCAATATTGCCTGGAATGACTTTGCACAATAATGGGAATGTACATTTGAAGTATAATTGCTGGAGGATAAGTGCAGTGTACTATTTAGTTTGTCAGAGTCGTAGCCCAGCGTGTTCCTGATGTCTAAGGCCAGTCGGATGCTAAAGTGGCCATTTTGTTTGTTGCTATATGACTGTCCATGTGTATCAAAATAGGCACAACAAGCCCTTGTGATGAACCTTGACTCCAAACCAACTGCTAATTTCTTCCTCAGCAGCAATTTACCTTGATGGTGTAGTCTGTGTCTCATAGAAAACAACAGTATTTTTCTTTTATCTGAAATGAAGTCTGGCCAGACCTTAGTCAGAGTATCTAACTATGTGCCCAAACTGCAGTAGCAGAACGGCATAATGATTGCCAGTGACTGTTGTTTTTCCATTGCCAGATTAATCAGTGCTGTGGGATGCTGCCATGACTAACGTTTGTGGCCCTTTGCAGTGCCTGATGCAGCTCATGTAGAAAATTAGTGTGTCACCCCGGCCAACCTCATTTTTCCACAGTGAAGTGCAGGAGCTGAGTGTCTCTCACCCTGCCAGCCCTTCAGACAAGCTCAGCCCCCAGGACAACAAGGAAAAAACATCCCGAGCCTGACTGCACCGAAACACTCAGTAAAAATATGAAGAAAAAAAAAAACTACACGCAAGAAACACCTGTCTTTGCAAAATAGAAGTAAATTGTACCACTTCTAAACTTGTGAGATTGTTTTAAATTACCTTCTAAACATGAAGTATGTGGTAACTGATTCTGTGACTAAAACTAATTATCTGGTGTAAATGCTCTGTCTTGAGTTCCCTTGCCAGCAAACAATGAACAAACAAATATTTGTTACTTTTTTGAGTTCAATATGCACTAGGTTTACACAGGTTCACCAATGCTACAGGAAATAGCCACAGCCTGAAGTTTTAGTCCTCTCTATCTAATCTGCTTTTATATTATCAAGCTAACTGCCAGCGATTGAGAACCATTCAAATTCTGTGACAAGTGTAGCTTACTTTCAGTCGTGTACATCGTGGGCTTTTAGCAACACTCATTAATAAAACAATGCATAGTAAAAGTGTGTGCGAATGCTGAAGATGGCGAACGTAAAAATATATTCATATTTATAAAACAGTGTGCACGCACACCTGCACGCAATGTTCCCTTTATAAATCATGAAGTGTGTACAGGCCTGCCTTCTACACAACCACATTCAAACCATAAATGGTCAATTTAAAACACCTTATAAATGTTGATGCTTCTAAAATTTAGAGGTTCTTTGAAGTGGTTCTTTGGTAAATCATGGCAACTCAAGAAAACCCAGAAACAGAATTTTTCTGACGCAGAAATCAAGGTGCTTGTGGACGAGGTGAAGGATATAAAGCACATATTGTTTGGTGGCCACTGCAGTGGAGTACAATATTAAATTGCTTTATTAACTATGAATACCAACACTTGCTAGCATGCCCTTCAGTAAAGCAAAATTCAATTCAATTCAATTTTATTTATACAGTGCCAGATCACAACACAAGTTATTTCATGAGATTAACTTTAATGTGTTAAGTACCTAACAGCAGAACTTTACAACATTATACAGAGAAACCCAACAATTCAACAATTTCCACATAAGCTAGGAGGGAAAAAACTCCTGTTTAAGGGAGAAAAACCTCCAACAGAGGGAAGAAAAACTCCCTCTTAACAGGAAGAAACCTCCGACAGAACCAGGCTCAGGGGTGGGCGGAGCATCTGTTAACAGAACCAGGCTCAGAGGTGGGCGGAGCATCTGTTAACAGAACCAGGCTCAGAGGTGGGCGGCCATGTGCCTTGACCTGTTAGAGTGAGGGGTAGCAGAGAGAGAAAAGGACAGCATAGAGATACAAAACATGAACTGTTGGTTGGGCTGACAATCACAGAGCAGAAACATGTAGCTCCATGGCGGGACATCTGCAAAAAAAATTAAAAACATTTTTTTTTTTTTAATTTCCCCTCGGGGATTAATAAAGTAAATACCTACCTACCTACCTAAAAGAACGAACAGAAACTACGCTCTGCTCGTGTAGCATTCAGGAGAGGCAACAGACAATAAGCAAAAACTATGGGGGAGAAAAAACATGAAGTTGATGAGATGTAATGGTGAGATATGAGTTATAGAGAGTGAAAGAGTGAGAGGAAAGAAGCTCAGCATGTAATGAGGTCCCCCAGCAGCCTCGGCCTATAACAGCATAACTAAGGGATGGTTCGGGGCCACCTGAGCCAGCCCCAATATAAGCTTATTCAAAAAGGAAAGTTTTGAGTCTAATCTTAAAGCTAGAGAGAGTTTCTGCCCCTCAAACACAAACTGTGAGCTGGTTCCACAGGAGAGGAGCCTGAAAACCAAAGGCTATGCTTCCCATTCTACTTCTGTAAACTCTAGGAACCACAAGTAGACCAGCATACTGAGAGCGAAGTGCTCTGCTAGGATTATATGGTTCTATAAGATCTCTTAGATATGATGAAGCCTGGTCATGTAGGTCTTTGTAAATCAGCAAGAGAATTTTTAATTATATTCTTGATTTAACAGGAAGCCAATGAAGACAAGGAGGCCAAGATAACATCATCTAGAGTAACTAAGTGATTAGAAAAATAGTTTTCTGAGGTGTTTAGCTTACCAAAATAAAATTACTTTTTTTTTTTTTTTAAAGGCATGACAAAAAATACCAGTTTCGTAAGTGCATATCCCTCCAAACTTAATTATCAAAATTGTGGGGTTACATAGCTAACAGAGTTTTGCTCTGTTACAAACAACCATAATTTGCATTACAACATTCTTTTTTGTGCCAACTTTCTGTTGCTACCTCCTGAAAAGTTCTACTCTTAGGAAGTGAGAGGACTGACTCATCTCATCACTGACAACCATGAGAATTGGCTTTTTATACCAAGAATTAATAATGACTTGGCTCAGTCTCTCCTTTATCAATCACAATTAGCATATGGTTAATTGCACGATCAAACAAAGCAAAATAACAAAAAGGCCAACAGCTCGCTCCAATACCACAGGTGTTCATCTTTTTTTTCATTATTCCCTATTTTGCTTTAAGTCAAGCCAATGCTGAGATAGTATGACTGTAAGAAAGAGCAATGATGTCATAATGATGGGATAAGAATGAAAAGTAAAATAAGAAGCGGTGAGAACATGTGCATGTTGTGAAAATACAATACAGACCTTTGGAGCTCATGTTTCCAACCTGGTCAGGACATCCATCATTGTGCAGCTGGATGAGTGGACTGTCACATTAATACTTTATATCTCTAACATTTATTCATGTATCTTGTTCTAATGGAACTTAAAGCTATATGATCCTCTGTACACTTTCTCGTAGATTTCCATGCCGTCAATCAATCCCCCAATGTTCTCCTACTGACTGATGGTTATGTAGGTATTCAATACAATCTGCCATAGCAAGCAGTAATCAGTTATTTGGATGAATCCAAGCTTTAAGATGAAAGCAAATCTTAGTCATGTAATCATCAGGTTACAGAAAGAAAAATAAATAAACACTTTCATGTGCAGGAAAAATACAGGTATCTCTCAATGTATATGCAGGATTATAGAGTGAAATAAGGGCCTAAAGACTTACATCTTTTGAAATGATTTGGTTGGAATTCTTCTCTTCTAACTTTTGTGTAGTCACTTTGCAGATGTAACATTTTACAAAACTTTATTTCCATTGAATGTATATTTTTGTGGTTTTCCAAAAAAGTCAAAAAACACGTTTGCTCAAATCAGCTTGGTCAAATTCACAAAAAGTCAAATTCACGACACAGTGATGTGCTTAATATGAATGTATTGTTTCTCCTTGATTTTCTGCCTGGTTTGAAGTGTCATCAATATCTGCTCTTGTTGGGACATTTTTTCAATATTTATTTGAAGTCATTTTGTTTTGCTTCACACCCGAAGCAGGAAATGTGATTAAAATAGCCAGCTAAAAAAAAAAAAGATGTCTAGTCTACTTTTAAACGTCTGTCAGAGATGCCAATGCATGCCTTTAATGGGTAAATAAATGAATTGCTCACACTGCGCTACAGCAGGGGTATAATGAGTTACAATCACTCTTAGTGACAGAGTTGTTTTCTAGGCACTATAGTTTGGGGATTTTTAAGAATCTGTAATTTTACTTTTACATGCTCCTGAATGAACATTCAGAAAGGCATCAAAGGGGTGCGATGTATTGTTCATGAGGCCCTGTAGTTTGAGGCTGCTGATCCTGTTGGTCTCAGTGTAAGTTTATCCAGTGTCGCTTTCAAAGGCAAAGGATTCTTTGGATTCTCCAAAATAAACCCATAACCCCCAATCTTTCATTCAAGGCAAAGACATAGAACACTTGAGATGGATTTCTAAGGCTTTCACATGACACGAGTAATAAATATTTGTCTGTCAATCAATCCTTCCACCCTTGCTTTCAAAGTGACTTCAAGTGAGTAATGTAAGGCAGTGGCTGGCTCCTGCAGTGCACAGAACAGAGAGTGATAGAAAAGCCCTTGAGGTGACCTTCACAGCTGATGAAGCCTGCTTGGATTTCAAAATGCACCTCGTCTGTATATGGTCCCCACACTGAAATCAATGGTGCTGCTACCAGAGTGTGTATATAGTAACCTGCCAGCAGCAACATTGAGTGATTTAATTCAAAGGGACTTTGAGGATTAACTGATCCACAGGTAGGAGGCAGCAACCTATTGGAACTCTGCCTGGGCACAAAATTGAGGTGGTGTTCTTCAGAAAGTGTTTTTGTGTGAGTCAAAAGATGGTGTATAATGCATGTTCAATGATCGTACGTACACTGCCGCCCTCTTGCAGAGCAATGATAACCCAGTGTACAACATTTTCAGCTGACTTCACAGCCAGTCTTCAATAATTAGCATTAATATATGAACAGCTGCATTTCAAAAGGTCATCCAGTTTTCAGCAGAATCTCAGCCCTAATGAGGTACCCTTGACCATGACGCAGATCCTAAAGTGTTTCAGGCTTCAATTTTCAATCTGACCTCTGAGTGACGATGAGAGCAAAACTCTTTGCACACAAATCCTTAGAGTGAGATTTATAACTCTGCAGTGTAATCATAGAGTGAGGTTTAAGTCGTGCTTGGAGGTAAGTTTTTAGAATCCTAATCTTCAGATTTGTGTACAGGCATTGCAAGGCCTGAAATTAACCAAGATTAGACAACAATTAAAAATGATTCACTGCAGTCTCCAAGGCGAATAAATCAAGGAGATACAATTTGCAGGAAATCCCTTTCACAATAAAGCAGACACGTTTGTGCTAAAATTGAAACAGCAAGCAGTGTTGAAATTAACACTATGAAATATCAAAACCATCATTATGAAAAATTGAAAAAATATGAAGGTTGTTTTAAAGTCATTGAAATTTGTGTTTGAGTGTTGGGAGGTGTTAATTATGCCCTTGAATTATCATGCTTTGGCTCCAGTTTGAAATATTCATGGTACCAGTGGAGAATAAAGTTTCAGAACTAATGACTCATTACTAGTTGGTTAACTTTGCCTCCTGCTCATCACTACTATAAAAAAAAAAAACATCTGTTGCAAGCAACTAACTATCAATATCCTCATTCATGTTTTAAGACGTTACAAATTATATCCAACTAAAGACTAAAAAGATGGCGGTTAAAATGGAAGTTGATGCTGTGGAGATGTTATACCATCTTAATGCTTTGGTTTAAACTGCCAGGTTTCAGAAAGGCCATTCCAAATTTTATCAATGTATTTCATTATGAATACATTTTTGCAACTCATTCCATCTCCACTTCAAACTTTTAGACTTTTAACTTTTAACTTTAGCTGTGATTATAGTCTGGACATCCTGTTTGCATTAATGTTCGCTCAGCTACTCTGAGGGGCAGACCAATCACAGAGACCAGTGTTGTAGGTTAACTGCCATGACGGTGAATTCTAGTGTTTTTTGTGTGGTAGAGTTTTGGCGCATACCAATCAGTTAAAGCTGCTCCAAATAGTTTTACAATCAACCCGAGGTCTACGCCCAGGATGAACGAATCCCTATTGCACGTGCCCATACGCATATATTCAGACGGTAAATTTGGGTCTTGTAACACCAGGCTAACATTCTCTGATAAGTGTAATAATTAAAAGAGAGACATTTTGTGGAATTTTGATTACAAATATTTGTGCTTATACTCAAACAAAGATTGTTCATTAGTAAAAAGATACATCACGCTTTACTCTACCAGAGAAATTAACAGCTGATGGAACCTTAAATTGAAGATCATTAAGTTTATAATTGTGAATCAGGACCTCTGTTGTTTGGATCAAGTAGCTGTATAAGCCAGTATGATCTGGCTATTATATCTGTGTGTCAGCACAATCAATATCAATCAACAGTCAACATTTCATATCGTCTGCTGCTCAGCTCATTTTCAGGTTGGATTGGGTTCTGGATATTCATTAGGCTGGCTTCATGAATGCTAAAGTTGATTAATTTAGTTGCTAACACTAAAAACTGTAGTGTTTCTGTCTTTCCATCCAGCCACAGGTAACAGAGCCAAAGTGAATCGTGGAGTAGGAATATTTTATAACTTTAGTTACTTGCCAATTAAATTTAAACTTAAAGAGATTCTATTAAGGTTTTCAAGCATTCAAATGCTGGTCCGTGGTCCATGATCTTTGGTCCATGTTCAGTGTGGTGCACACAATGGACCTCATCAAAGTAAGTGCACACACAAAATCACAGAGATTCATGACACGTGTGCAGCGGCCAATTTTGTTCTCACACCTTGCGTGTGTTAGTGAATCTGAATCATTCTAAACTGACAGGCGTGTGTCCACGCTCTGCAATTAGCATACAGCCCCCATTTATCCACATAAGGACACCTGTTTGTCTGGAGCTGTATCATGAAGAAAGTGGTGAAGTGAAGAGAAGTTGACAGAGATGGCACTGTTCAAAAGCATTTCGCCAGAAGTAACTATCCCTCCATCCATCCATGATCTATACCTGCATTATCCTGAACAAGTTCACGGACAGACAGGGAGAACATGCAAACTCCACACAGAAAGGTCCAGACCCAGGATTGACCCCAGAACCTTTTAACTGTGGGGCAACAGTGCTAACCACTGCACCCTTGTGCTGCACAGGTAATAATAGTTGTGTTTTTTTTTTAAATGGAATGTTTGGGCTCAGTAATCTGAGGCTGCAGTGTCCCCTAAAGTGCACACTGTGGTACAGGTTAAAAAAAAAGTTTGATATTAAAGTTGACACAGCAACGCATCTCAGACCAAAAGAAAAAGAAGGAAACAGGTGGAGGACAAGGAGCACGCTGAACTGATAGTCCAGGATGAGAGAGTGGCAACAATTACTGGGCAAACATCCAACAGAAGCGGGATATGTCCTAGAAATGAGGGTGAAAGTGATGACATTTAGCAAGAACCGTCACCCACAGGTAATTTATTTCATAATGAACGTGGTAATTGCAATTTTTTGTAAATATGTGAACATTTTAATAATTGATAATTGATGAGGATTAAAGAGCATCCATTTCACAGATATACATTTGGTCAATGTATTAGTAAATTACCAGTTTTGAAAAATGTCGTTTATAAAAATTTGTTTAATGAATGCTGTTTTAATATGATAAAAAGTGTGTGTTTACATTTTCTAAGACAGCCAGGCAGTCGTTATTTGTTTTGTATGCATGGTCTGAGGTCATTCTAAATTTGTTTGCAGAGTACGAATGAGTTCGTACTTTGCAAGAACAGAAAATATTGATGAATCCCAGATGTTTGCGTCAAATGTTAGTACGCGCAGTTTAAGTCAATCTTTGCGTACGCACTGTGTGTGAATGATGCCCAATGATACCGAACAGCAGAGTGATCACTTTTCTTAATTGAAATAAGCTGAATGACTAATTACAGGATTGAAATGATACCAATAAAGAAAACAGTTTGAAATATCATCATAACCCAATTATTTTGAAATTTCTTCTGGGGGTACAAACAAATAGGAAGAGGATATTTTAGAATCACCTGTGTTGAAGAATAAATAATTTGTCTTTTCTTTGCTTTACTCTATATGGCACACTGAAGGCATTGAGGTAATAATGACAAAAAATGGCTTTTAATATCATTACTTTTCAGAATTAATGAGTATTTTTTTCATTGAGCTTTTAAAAGTACATACATTACATCCATGACTATAGACTGCAGAACCAAAAGAATGGAAAAGATTCCAGCTTGCCATAAGACCAAGCAGGATTTCGGCATTCTATAACATTTAGTTCAAGTCATTCAAATCAAGTCAAAAGGCTAAAGCTGAAAGTCCTTGAAGTTCATCTTTAAGTTAAGTTGCACATTTTATATTTCTATTATATATCAAATAGAACATACCTCATCAAAGTAAAGTAAACAAGAAAGATTGAATGTAGATTCAGATCAAATGGTGTGACTGTATGACCACCGCACAAACCTGAAACGATCTGTTCTGCCTTTAAAACCACTGAGTAGGCCTGTAGTTTGGTGTGCTTGGACCCAGCTCCGGCCTACAGGTTGGCCAGCCCATAATACCCCATAACCAGTTTACTCAATCTAACTCAACATGAACCGACCTCAAGTTGAAAAGTTCAGTTCTATTCAAAAGTGAAGGCAGGAAAAGAGATGATGTAAGTCAGTAAAAGCTACATTGTAGAAAAAGTTATAAGAGTTACAAGTAAAATGCCAAGACTTAAAGAGAGTGGAGGCTTGGTTACAAGCTGTAATTACTTCTGTGATTGTAAGGAAATAATTAAATGCAATGCAATTTCAAAATGAGAGTGGAGTATGAAATATTTTTCTTCCCCTGAAGACTGGTTCACAATTTCCTTCCAGCAGGGTACTTGTGGATCTCGTTGTGCAGTCTGGCTATAATACAGAAGAAAAGTAACTTTATGCTTAAAAAGTGCACGCAGCAGACACAGGGGTTACGACTCCCCTTTCAGGAATTAATCCAACAGTGAACAAACAGTCGTTTGAGACTCACCAGTTACGGACGTTGTGTAGCATCTCTGGCACATGGCCTCAGTTCAGCAGCTCCTCTAATAGCACCTACTGAGACACTGATAATAAGGATAGTGTTTAATTGAGCGCAGGTGTTTTTCTTTGTGGGTTTCCCCCGACTCTGCCTGCCACCTCCTCATCAACCAACCCAACCATGCTTGTAAAAAAATATAACATTTGAAATATTGCCTGTAGATACGATGTTAAGGTCTGCACAGAGAGATCCCAGAGCTACCAGGAAAAACTTTTTATACATCACACTCCAGCAGTACTGCAGTATAGCTGAGGGCCAAAGCTGTTGCAACATCTTGTGAAAAGCTTGGTGTAACTTTATCTGGGGAAGGACTTGCTAGATTCAGGGCTCCGGTGTGTGGGCAGGATAGTTGTACAGAACTTAATTTTGGTCCAGAATGAAACAGCTCCACATCTGTTGGATGAAAATCTGTACAGACATGCATCCTCCTCAGAGGATGAATGGTAATGACTTAGGTGATCTCCTGCCATCAGCAATCCAAATGTATTACAATATCCAAATATAAGCCATTTTAACCATGCATATGACTAATATCACGAGTTATCAAGTAGAGACTACAGTGTTAGACACAGTATTCTCTCAAAATCCTACTAGACACAGTGGATTACATTTCAATGTGCACATATGATTAGCCCACCAGCTAGGTAGATATTTTATTATAACTGAATACTCTGTTGAATATTCTGTATTATTCTGCTGCCAATTGTACAGATTATCTCTTCTCAAATAATTGCAGCTTCAGTGTGTGCATGCTAAATCCTTGCAGTATCACACACACTTTTAGCATTTGGTATAGTCAATGTCACATTGTGTAACAGATAGCCTATATGTTTCACCTTCACACCATGTACACTTATGGTTTTGAGTCACAACTTATTCTATGTTAATTTGTCTTTGTTGAAATGCTCCATAACTGCATGTTTTATCAAAAATGAATATAATTGATATAAGTGCTACCAATCGCCACATTTTTGGTGATTGGTATCACCAAACTATTTAACTTGATTGCTTTATTTTTAATAATTACAAAGGACGAGGGTATGCAGGGAAATGGGAGAGGAGGAGCCCGAGAAATATGAAGGAAATCACAGTTCTGTTACTCTGTAGCAATTACTTCTACTAAGCCAGCAAGTGAGAGAGCAAGAGAGATCATAACATTAGTGAGTGGATGCAGTCAAAAAATAAGACTGAATGAATGTTTAAAAAAAATCATAAAAAAATATAGGCACTGTGAGTTTCTAAAAGCATATTTGTTAATACAAAACTACAAAATAAAATCGGAATAAATTAGAAACCTTGGCTGCATACAGACTGCAGGAAAACAGGTCTGAAACAGTGGTCCTAGCTTTCAAGCTACTGTACATCATAAATAAATCACCTTAATGCACAAATGCAAACAAGCCCTGTTTTACTCCCAAGCCCTGGCATGCCAGATGCTACAGAGTTGTGACTACATCATGATAACTGAAAAATATGAATCCTATTTTTTACTTCCAACAGTGGACCCATTCAGAAAGTGTTACAGTTTTGCTTAAAAGAGTAAACTTCAAAATTCTCAATATTATCATCCCTTCCTTTTCTTATGACAGCATTTACTTTTACTTTCTGCATTTAATACCAAAACATTTCCTTTGATAGTTATGTTCTTGTACCAAAGTGATTTTCTGGTACTTTCACTCAAGTGTGGCTTTCAGGTACTTTATACACAACTGGAAGGAGGCAGTTTTACAGAGCGCTTATAAACACAGCGAAAAATAAAAACAGAGACACAGGAATGAAAATACATATAATCAAATCAGATATATGAAAATGACTTACATGCAAAGCTTACAAAAGGTTTTAAGAAGTCATTTAAAAGAAGATCAAAAACTTGGGTGCCCTGATCACAACAGTGAAGTCCCCTTCACTCCTGAGCCACACAGGAAGAGCCAGCTGGTTGTTGTTTGAGGACCTCAGGCTGCAAACAGGTTGGTAGGGACAGAGCAACTCTGAAATATAATCGGCAGCCCATCCGGCAGCCATTGACATAATCAATCAAATCAATACTAAAACAAAGCAGCCAGTGTAATACGCTCTCTTTTTACCCTTTTGGTTTGTCTAAAGTCTGACACTGAGGTGGACAACAATGTGCTAACCACTTCACCAGTGTACCACCCAACATGAAAGTCATAGAGCTGAAATATGATAAACTACTACTAATGATTTTGGTAGATATGACAGATTGTTTTACAATAGGTGATTAATTTATCCAGACTGCCTGGTTTAAAAAAACAAGAACTTTCCTTTCAAAAATATGAACTTTTTTTACATCTGTATTTGTCACTCTGGTGTCCTCTGAGGCTACAATGAAAAGATAAGGCCTGGGACACACTGCCTGTGTGTGTGTTACCTGTTACATGCTGCTTGGCTGCGGTTTGGTTGCGTGTGTGTATCTACACTGTCTGCGGCAGCGGTACTGGGACTGCAGGTCCGACAATTGAATCAATGAGTTTCTCTTCGATAATGGACATCAGTATTGAATTTTTAAGCTCCGACAAGTGATGAGTTGTAACGATATACCAGGCACATGATTTTTGTTTACCCTCGTTTAGAGCGGGACAAAGACACCCACAGGCACAGAGAGAGCAACACTGGGTTTTTGCTATGCTTATACGGTGCACGTGTCTCACGCACGCAGTGTGGCTGTTAAAATGGACGCTAAAATTAAACATCGCCAGAAAGTATCCATTAACGCACATGCCACGCAGGCAGTGTGTCCCAGGCCCAAAGCAATCCCCCTAAATCAAGCATCAACTTTTAAATTAACCTACATCTTACCACTGAGATGCACCACTGCACAGGTTACTGACAAACACAGTTTTCAGCAGTGGTATGTGTGTCTACAATTTTCCCATTTATGAATTCATGACCAGAGGGTGCACATCAAATTGTTTGTCAAACTCGGAGTATAGAAACGCAAAAAACTGTGACCGGCTTCACTTAGTTATATGTAGTTTCTGGTCTTTGTTGTAGCTGCATTTCCTTCTTTTTGTGTTTGTGTCTTTCATATTTTTCAGAAATATGATAACCTTGTGACTTTGTGGTGACTCACAATGTTTCCCATCAGCCATGTGTTGGCAGCAAAGACGTGACAGACTAACCTGCACTTTATCCATGTGTACAAAATTAACTCCCCCCCCTCCAAAAGAAAATACAGATTTTTAAAAAAGTGTCTGTGCTGTGTTGACTTTTAAAAACTAGGGCCAATCAAAATGTGGGAAGTCGTATCGATATGACATGTAGGAAAAGGTATAAAAACATTTGCTGTCCCACATAGAGTCGTGTAGCCGGTCACCCTACTGTCATCAGGACTCCCCAATACGTTGGTTTATGACCAAATACCTGCATAGGTAATGACATTTCCATCAGCATCAGCTAAACTTCATGGTCAACGCTCAGTAACAAATGTTGAGTCTATATGCTAAAAAAAAGAGGCCGCTATGTTGACATTGTCAGTGTTGTCATGTTGACATTAGCATTACTCTTAAAGTACCTCTGTACCTCCAGCCTCAGTCTCCAGTGTAGCTGTGGACTCGTGTACATTGATCTGCATGAGCTGAAATTGCAAACAGTTAAGACACTTTTTTTAGCAATGTCAGCTGATGAGCACACTCCATCTAACAGCGGCTTTCTCTTATTGATTTCCTTTATTAAATATATACCTACAAGTAGATGAAGAGAAGATGCAACAAAATATCAGCCAGAGGTTGTGCATTATCACCTCCATGCAGGTATTCTAGGTGTATAATATCTTTTATTCATTTGATAGACGGTAAATAGTGCTTGCCAGTTGGGAGCACTATTCACTAGTCGCAGGCCCTCCAACTGAGAAGTGATCTCACTCACCACTTCAACGTCTGCCATCCCTCATCTCACAAACACGCCATCGTTTTTGCACGCTGCCTCAGCTCATCACCGTCTGCCGTTACTCTGAATCCAAATACTTTAAACCGGCAGCTTTAAAGCTGGAGGTTGAGGCATTTGGGAAAAAGAGATGAGCAATGACTTTTCCACATTAATGGCCCGTGGCATTACTGCAGTTGACAGTGAGAATAGGGCGATGGTGAATATAGTGACTTTTATTTCTTAACCAATCATCTCAAATCGACAGCCATTGATGTAGAAGCGCCATAACCCTGGATTGTGTACCTCTTTAACTTTTTGAGAACAGACATAAAAGAGATAAAGAATGTAAAGAGTACCCCAGCGCTGATTAAATATTAATGACAGTATTAGTCAATGTGCGACAGCAGCAAATGGTATTAATCAAAGTTTCCACAATGCACCGTCATTTTAATCAATACCATGGATTTACAAGAGACAACAATTATCCACTTGAGTATAAGCAATTATTCCTGCCCATTATACTATGAAAATATTATTATACTGCAAAGTATATTGAAACATTAATGCACTTCCGGAAATGCACTGTTGCGTTCAAGTAATACAGTTTACATGAGCAGAAATAATACGGTATATCCTTAAAGTTGCACGAATAAATATTTTATATTTACAATGTGATCAATAATAACGCAACTCTACAGTTCACCTTAAATCTGTGGAGAGTGTTTGCATCTTTTACAGTATCGTTTTGGCTCGTAACTTTACTGTTATGGTTCGCTCACACCCCTCGACCCTGTTTCTATCGGCAGCAGCCAGACGTTTAGCAAAAATAAAATAATCTGACTGTACACTACGTCTCCGTCATCAAGAGATAGATATTAACAACATAATGGTTAATATCAAAGGTGTAATACTGCCACAGTGCACTGGAACAATACTACGCCCTTTTTTTCTCAAAGTGAAGAAATAAAATGTTTCCAATTTTTTTGATCCAATTAAAAAAAAAACATTTGAGGTATATTGATTGATTCACAATGCCAACTCAAAGCCTCGTCTTGATCTGCAACCTTGTGCCCAGTGGAGGTGACTGACACTTCCTGTATGCATTTCAATTTAAAAGCTTTCTGCCATTACAGTAGAAAGAAGCCCTTCATTTCTTAACAAGGTTTTTTATTTTGAAATATTTGCAGGAACCTGTTGTGACTGAAATCACAAAATCACAAAAACAATCACACCTTGGAGGAGTAATCCAGAACAACTGTTGAAGGTTGCAGGATGATATTGTTGACTTCATGAATATACTGAAGGGTCAGTGTTTACACAGACTTAAAAACAGCAACAAGGTAACTGTGCGTGTGCCGGTGTGTGCTCAGTGAACACATCACAGGTGTGCTCTGGTACTTCAACAAATAGCACTACAAGAAAGTTGTGGAGTTCTGCTCCAAGGTGTTTTAAAGGATGCTTTCAGTTTTGAACAAAAAGAACCTGTGTTTATACAATACTCACGTTAACGTGTGCCACCTTAATGTGGTGGAGAAGTTTGAGTGTGTCAGTGATCCTGGGAGCTGTGTTGTCCTCATCAGTCCTTGGTAGGGTCTCCCAAGGCAAACTGATGCCAGAGGAGTGTGTCTTTGCCCATGGGGCCCGGTCGGGCTCAGCCTTAAGAGACAGCATGGAGCTGCCACCCTGTGGACCCGCTGCACTTATATAGTGCTTTATCCCCATAGCAGTCTCAGAGCGCTTTACAGTTTGCCTCCTATTATTCCATTCACCCTCCAATGGCGGCAGGGCTGCCTTGCAAGGTGCTCGCATGCCATCGGGAGAAAGATGGGGTTCAGTGTCTTGCCCAAGGACACTTCGATATGTGGACCTGTAGATTTAACCACCAACCCAAAGATTAGTCCAAAACCATCTGAGCCTCAGCTGCTTAATATCCTTCAAGGTTCCCTGAAAAAAGCCATTAATATTGCCTGGCATATTTTGGTAATTTTACCAGGTGTAGCCCCACTCAAAGGATCAGATTGTTGACTGGTCTCTCTGATTTGGAAATAGAATGGAGCAACACAAGACATGTTTTGAAGCACAAATATTTTGCTCAAAATTAATTATTGAAAGGGTAGTAATTGCAAGGAAACCCAGTTATGTAATGCCTATCATGTCTGTGACACACTGTAACCAGAATTGGTTTTAAAACCATTTACAATATAGAATTTTGTTTCAGCAAAAACATCTGGATCCAATACTATTTTTCATTATGGCATATGAAAGAATAAAGTAAATACACATTCACTGATTAGTCGCATTACAAGTATCCTAGTGATTAATGCTAAATGTCATTCCGGGTCACCATCATTTTCCAGTATGCTTTCTGTACAGGTTTATATTTCAGAAGAAATGTAATTGAAAATGAAAAATGCTCTCGCAACAACAAGCTGACCTACCCAACCCAACTCATGACCCAACTAGTTTGTCCTTTCATTTTCCAAACCACAGCAAAGCATACGTCAGACTTCAGAGAATTGTACTGTGTTCTCACTGTGGTCCCTCAAATGTAATAGTTACTGGCAGACTAGCAACCACTCAGGATTTCTTAGGCATAACTTATGAAAAATCTGAGTTTTAGTATGAGGGTCGGCATGGTATTGCAGTGGTAAGCACAGAGTCCTTACTCGAACTTCGGCTGGGGCCTTAAGGTGTTAAGTGTGCATGTTCTCCCTGTGCCCATGTGGGTTTCTTTGGGTGCTCAGACTTCCTATCACAGTCCAAAGACAGGCATGATCAGTTAATCAATTATTTTGAATTGTCCTTCGGTGTGAATGTGAGTGGTTGTCTGTCTTTCTGTGTTGGCCCTGTGTTGGGCAAGCAAAGCTCAGGTGACAGTGAAGATTTACAGCGACCTTTTGATTTACTACTAGAGCAAATAAGCAGAAATGTATAATATGTTGGGTCTGAAGTGTAAAAGGTGCTTTGATGCATCATCAAGGATTAACTGCAGAGGCAGAAAATACTCAGAGAGCAGTAAAACTAGGTTTCAAACATACAATTAAACCCTGAATCCTGTCCTATCTCCTCCATTCATCTGGGTCATCGCTCTACGAAGCGACTGCTCATCATCGGAGTCCAACCACCAAAACATATGAGTAAAATGGTCATTACTTCAATAAATCGTTTTCCACTCCTAATGATCTCTCCTTATTGAAATGGACTTTACCCGGCCAGCTCCCTAGTATTAAGTCTGTTTGGTGTTCGTGTGTAAAGGGAAACGATCATTGTCCAGACTATTCACAGAGAGTAAGTGGGCATGTTGAGGATTTTTCTAATGGGCCGTCTGCACACTCTTCCAAGGCCCCACCCTGCGACTAAACCAAATGGAGTATTTCCACCAGGTGAGAACGCATCTAACACGGACTATCTCTTGTTGTGTGCTACATGTGTGAAAGGGTAACTCAAAACTTCATGAGAGGAACGTATCAATTCCGTCCAGGATAAGACAGATTGATGAACAGCAAAGTATGATCTAATAATCTTAAATGTCTGTTCATCAGCAGTGGTTCTCTTTGAAACTGGTATGAATGAATTCCAGGATTTTATGATCTACACTTCATGAAATCAACACCCTGACATGTTGGTGTTCCTAAGAGCAGTTAGGGGAAGATCATTTGTTCCAAAGTAAATTATCAACTCAAGACATGAATTAAAAACAACACAGTACTAAATGGATTTTTTTTTTCCATCGTCTCTTTCATAATTAAAGCTGCAGGTTAACTTTTACCTCACCTCAATGTGTACATGAAGGTATGGTATAATGTGTAAGAATAGTGTGAGAAAAATTGTGACATTCAGAGCAAGGTGTTAGTGTAGGCATGGTTGATTTGTGAAAGTTTACTTACCTCCGCTTTAGAGGCTGCTGCAGTCACTCTCGCCCAGCATGACTCGTGTGACAGTTTTAGGGCTGATCAAGAAGTTGCAGGGAAGTTCAGGAGACAAAGGCAAACAGTGCAGCTGGAGTACCAGCTGGGTGACATAACTCACGGCAAAACTAATCCCAAAGCAAGACCTTGATTCTACAACACAGTGTTTTAGTTATATATAATTATATTCATATTATATAGTGAATATGTAGTGGTGTGTGAGAAAAGCATGAAAATGCCAATATCCTGTCTTGACAGTTTTAATGTCTGTACTGTCCTCACTTTTAAGATATGGAAGCTATATCCACTTTTATTTATGTTATAAAAAACAAAGTTGTGCTGTAAACCTCAAAAGCACAAAATACAAACATTTTAAAAGTTTCTGAGTATCTAAATGCAAACTGGAATAAACACATCCCAAAATTAAAACAACAGAGAAGAAAATAGAGCAGAAATTGTAGCCAGCAAACTTTTTTCCATCAAACTACACAAACAAGTTTTCTTTTTGCTGGTGTAGTCAATATAGTGACAGTAATAATGAATGGCATATTTGTTTATATTTGTCCACAGAGACAGAGTACATTGTAGGTATTTTGGTTCCTGAGGGCTGTGTATGTGTACATGTGTGTTTGTGTTACAATGAGGCGTGTGTGGGACCAGCTGATGAAATAC
This sequence comes from Embiotoca jacksoni, assembly GCF_022577435.1. Classification (NCBI taxonomy): domain Eukaryota; kingdom Metazoa; phylum Chordata; class Actinopteri; family Embiotocidae; genus Embiotoca; species Embiotoca jacksoni. The sequence continues at coordinate 388,719 of NW_027185383.1, read as the reverse complement.
TGACACCACAGACAGAAACAAATCATGTCAACCCAGAAAGCCAATGACAGACACACAGCTGTCACACTCTAATGACTGTTAAAAAAAAATAGAAGCTGAAAGTTGTTTGTCTGGCCGGGAAATTTATGAGACTCCATGTGGCAATTTCCTTTGAAAAGTTTTTTTCTTTGTTTATTTTGCAAAGAGCTGCTGGGAGAAAGGAGTATGATGATAGTGATAATGATGATGATGATAAAGAAAGCTTCTGCAACAGTGGGAATGAATTAATAACTGTTTAGCATTGAGAGGGGTTTTTCTCCTCAGTTGTTGATTCTGACACAATGTGATTAGATTACAAGTCATATATATTAAAAAAACACAACTGACCTCTTTACTTGTAACATGTGCTTTTAGCCATCCCATTATCTCTGCTGGGTTTCACACAAAGATAGTGATTTATGAATGTTCGCTGCATTCTGTCCCTGTCTGTAGATCGAGGCTGCAGAATCAGCTGGGCATGTGGAATATTAATGCAAAGATTAACAGGCTGGGTCTCTGATAATGTCGGAGACATTCCATTTTTTATCGTGCACACTTTGTTATGCTATTACCACCTTCTCCAGACTTACTATGCATTCCCTTTATTATGTTAGTGTTAAAGTAATATTCCATTCAAATCTAGACTCACAGCGGTGGCAACTAATTCCAAATTCAACAGTCAAGGCAACGACTTTTCAAAAACTTTTCAAACCACTCCTGTAGCACTTCTTCTCACTTGATACAAATGCCATGTGTCCTAAAAAGTCATAGTTTCAACACAATATAGCTGAAAATACAATTTCTATGACATGCTCCCTATAGCTCTGAAGCTATACTGGAAGTGATCTTAATTTATAGATTTGATTGCAATATGGACATTAATGAGTAATTATGGATCAATTACTTGCCATTTATAGTTTAATTAATCAATTAAAAATGGATTAATATAAAATGCAAGAGATAAGGGGCATGCAGAGAATCTGTGAGAAAAGTTTTTTTTGTATTTGCCAAAGTAACTGCTTGTGTCACTTGGTGGAACCTCTTATTGTTTAATGAGATGGAGTTACAGGTGCCGCCTGCCTCAAGTTGCCAACTGTCATGGTCAAGTTGATAACCACTGCAGAAAAAAGGTCACCAACTGCTCGGCATCAGTAAACAATGCTGTAGCCGCTAACACTGCTCAAATTCATGCCCATCAGGGCTCAAATTAAACATGCCTTCGAAGACAACATAAACATAAAGTGGTGAGGTGGGTCGGCAACATTACCGTGCTCTCTCAGTACATTTTAGCTGTGGCTGTAATTACTGAAAGATTTCCAGGACTTTTGAAGCTGATGGATTAGATTTCCAGCACCTGGATTAAAATAAACTATGAGCAACAAATCAGACACAAGATGAGTTAGTAAAATAAAACAGGAAATGCCTGGCATTAAAAATGCCTTTTATGATTAATCAATGGTCAAAATGGTTTCTATAAATTTTCTTTCAGTCAACCGTATGCTTAATCACTCAATTCTGCTCCAGAGTACTAAAACTATCATGTATAGTGGTGGTTTGTTGGGGCATGCCAGCGGGCAAATGGAGAAATGGCAAGAGACAGTCGTGTATAATTTGTTCCCCTCAAAGAGATTTTTTTTCCATTCATTTTGTGTGTGTGCATGTGTTTGTCACCTGTACATACTCAGAAGATAATGTATTTATACAGGTATTACAAACGCAACACAAATAATGTGTGTAGATGAAACAGCTGTCAACAAACAAGCAGCATCACCAGCGGCAGCCTGAAACTTGATCGTTACTCTTCCTCTCCACGGCAACGGCCCTCGCCAAGACAGCAGTCCATTACAAATATGTGCTTGAAAAAACACTCGTTGATTTTTCAATGCAAAAATGATTACTGTGCATGACATATTGAATGTCAGAAACATACAGGAGATCAAAATATTAGTTACACTTTACAGCACAATGACATCCAATACAGACAACCCTACCACCCGAGCGGAATCAACATGTCTCTGTCACAGCCTTTCTGTGGGGTTGAATGGCTATGATTGCCCAGGTCTCTACGACACGGTGTCCATCTCTTTGTATTTGATGCCTTTCATTTTAGATTGAAGGTCATCTGAACTCACTCCATCTCAGCTCTGTCTAAACCTTGACCATTGTCTTTTCCATCACCTTTTTATGTTTGCAGCCTATTTTCTTATAGAATAATTAATCCTGTCTGCGAGGGACTCTGCATTTGCTATAATAACCTGCGACCCTGGGACACGAGATAAGGGAGGGGGTGCCTGTGGAAATGTGAAAGTGAAAGGGGACTGTGCCTGCAGTAAGCAGCAGGAGTCACATTTATGTGTGTTTGTGTTGCACATATATATATATATATATATATATATATGCATATATATATTTGTGCACATGGAGAAAAATGCACTCATACCACCTCCCCCTCAGAGCAGACATAGAGAGGCAGAGCATGGCCTTTTTCTCTATCATGATTCACCACCAGTATGTGTGGGTTGTCTCTAGTTTTCTTCTCTCAGTCTGTCTCTGATTATCATTTATCTTCCTGTAATTCCTCTCATGCCTTCTCTCTCAGCATGTTTTTTTTTTTTATTATTTTTTTTTTATATATATATTGTGTTTCTATCTATTAATGTGATTCATTCTCTCCTGTCTATATTACTCCTTTTAAAATTTTCTTCAGCTCCTTGTGTTTTTGTGTTTTTAACATAACTCTGCTCCGATGCCTGACTCCTTTGCTTGTGCAATCAGGCAGGTCTGTTGAAATTCTTTTGTTAAATTGAACTGAAGAACAGGAGGACTCATAATCAAAATGTTTCAGTTTACACACTTTGGAGGGAACTTTTTGTGTCAAACAGTTGTGAATAAACATAAAGTCATAATTGTGCTGCCAAAGATTGCTTTCCTCTTTTTCCCTTGAAAGGTCAGTCAGTGCCGAGACACAAGTGCTAAATGCAGCCACAACAATGTGAAAATATTTAAACTTCAGTAACACATTTGGAGGAGCCAGGTGACTAAAATCAATGAATGACCTGAACCTGCCCTCCAGTAGTTAAAAGCATTGGTGTCCAGCCACACCCACAGCAGACTTCAACTCACAGTATTCCCTCCGTTTTTCCCCCATCACATGAAGCATAGTCAACTCATCAAGACCACATAATCAAAATTATGGAGGATCAAAACAATTTGACAAGGATTCTTGTGAAACAGCAACTTTTGTCGACACTTCCACAAGGAAACATTCTACTCTTTGATGGACAGATTTTGGAGTACAAATAATTTATCAATTCATTTGAAAATATGATTGAAAATAAAACTGACAACAACAAAGACAGGTTGCAGTTCCTTATCCAGTGTACAAGAGGCTAGTCAAAAGCTGGGAGTACATGTCACCAGAGAGAGGCTCCCATAAAGCAAAACAATTGCTAAAGGACAACTTTGGAAATGAGTACAAAATCTTTTGCGCTTACTTGGAAAAGTCTCTATCCTGGTCTCAAATCAAATCTGAGGACTCGAGATCGCTGCAGGATTATGTCATGTTCCTTAGGAGCTGCTGCAATGTTATGGAGGATATGGAATACATGGAGGAGCTCGACACAGTATCCAACATGAGGAGCATTGTACTCAAGCTACCATATAATCTCAGGGAGAGATGGTGTAACAAGGCTTATGAGCAGCAAGAAGAGTGCCATCGTAGGATTAGAATTTTAGAGCTTGTCAAGTTTTATTGAGAAACAAGCTCGCATAGCAGCCGATCCAATCTTTGGTAACCTTCAGGACCAGTCAGCCAGTAGGGGAAAGGCTGTAACCCCTGTTAAATTGCAGGTCACAAAGTCATCAGGCAGTAGTTTTGTTACCAGTATTGCAATTGCCCAAAAGGAGTCAAAGCGTGAACCCTCTTGCCCCTTTTGTGGCTGTAGGCACACATTGGAGTTTTGTAAACAGTTTTTAAAGAAAACACATAAAGACAAGCTCAGCTTTTTAAAGATAAAAGGTATGTGCCTTGGTTGTCTTACTATTGGCCACTGCAAACGGCTTCTCACCTGTGGGATATGCAAGCAAGCTCATCCAAGTCTCCTACATGTGGAAAGCAAAGTAAGGATGACTAAAGAAGCAGAAACACCCTCTGATGTGTTAGGCGATGCATCAGCAGAGTTATGTATTCATATAAACCTTCAGATTCTGCTGTCCATTGTCCCAGTTAAAGTTAAAGCAGCAAAAGGCAACCAGGTCCTGCAAGTGTACGCTCTCCTGGATCCTGGATCCTTGGTTACCTTCTGTTCTGATGAACTCATGTCTCATCTCAATATGAAAGGTGGAAAAACACATTCTGCTACGCACAATGAATCAGGAAAAGGTGGTTCAGACTCATGTCATTCCTGGAATTGAAGTTTCAGCACTGGACTGCAACAACCTCTTCCTGATGTCTTTAGTCAAAAGGAAACGCCAGTTACCTCAAACTGCATTCCCAAACAGGATGACTTAGAACAGGGGTGGGCAAACTACGGCCCGCGGGCCACATCCGGCCCATTGGTTTTTTTAATCCGGCCCGCCAAAGATTGGTACAGAATTGCCCAAATCAAATCATATCATAATTATGACTGCATTCATTTGACCTTGTCCTGTAATACCTGGTGGTCCACCAGGTGGCACACTAGGCACAGTGATACATTGAGCAAGAACAAATTTGAAAAAATGAGCTTATCAGGCAGGACAGTGACTCGCCATGTTGAGCTAATTGATGCAGACTTGGCTAGCAAGCTAAACAAAAAAGCGGAGTCATTTACATTATTTTCCTTGGCACTGGACGAAAGTAATGACATAAAGGACACCGCTCAGCTTTTAATTTTTATCAGAGGGATTCATGACAATTTTGAGATCACAGAGGAGTTTTTGGCCATGGAATCCCTGAAGGGGAAAACGCGGGGAGAGGACTTGTATGACAGCGTGTCGGGGGTCATCGAGAGGCTCAAGCTACCTTGGAGTACGCTCACCAACGTTACCACAGACGGATCGACAAATCTGACTGGAAAAAACGTCGGGTTGCTCAAAAGAATCCAGGAGAGGGTGAAAGAGGACAACCCTGAGCAGGAGGTCATTTTCTTACACTGCATAATCCACCAGGAAGCACTGTGTAAATCTGTACTGCAGCTCGACCACGTAGTAGGTAGGTAGGTAGGTAGGTATATACTTTATTAATCCCCGAGGGGAAATTTTTTCGCCACAGCAGCATACATACTGAAGCAATAATAGAAACAATAGAATAAAATAATATAATAGAAAAGCAATAAAATAAAATAGCAGTAAATAGCAGTAAAAAATATAAATATAAAATATAAAATGCACAGTATATACAGTATATATACAGTACATTATATATCTATATATATTATATACAACAAACCAATAAACAATAAAATATATATATATATATATATGTATATATATACACATACAGTACAGTATATATATATATATATATATATATATATATATACAAGCAACCAAGAAACACAGTCAACAGTGTTATTGTACTGTGATGGATTTTGCCAGAGGTGAGTTATTGTAAAGTCTTATTGCAGTGGGCAGGAATGATCTCCTGTATCTGTCCTTGTGACAGCGGAGCTGGAGGAACCTTTTAGAGAAAGTGCTCCGCTGTCCCTGCAGCAGGTGGTTGAGAGGGTGGACAGGATTATCCAAGATGGACAATAGTTTGTTCAGCGTCCTCCTCTCCACCACCTTTTCCAGACTATCTAGTTTGTAGCCGATGATGGAGCCGGCCTTCTTAACCAGCTTGTTAAGTCTGTAGTGAAGCCAGTTGTAGAAGTGGTTAACTTTATTGGAGCGAGGGGACTTCACCATCGTCAGTTTATTAAGTTTCTTGAAGAAACTGACGCTGATCACCAGGACTTGCTTTACCACTCCAACGTCCGCTGGTTAAGTTTGGGGAAAGTATGTCAACGAGTGTAGGAGCTCAAACAGGAGATTATCTCATTTTTGGAGCTACTTGAGAAAGCTGACGATTTTCCTGAGCTGAGTGACAGATTGGCTTTGTGATTTAGCTTTTGCTGTGGACATACTGACACACATGAATGAGCTGAACGTGAAGCTACAAGGGAAAGACCAGTTTGTCCATGAAATGTACACAAATGTCAGAGCCTTCAAAACCAAGCTAGCTTTATTCTCAAAGCAAATGTCAAACAAGTCATTCGCTCATTTCCCCACGCTGGCTACGCTGAAAGACGCCCCTCGACATGTGAAAAAATACAGGAAATCACTGGACGACCTGCACGGAGAATTCTGCCATTGGTTCTCTGATTTTGGAAAAATTGACAAGTCACTTCAGCTGGTGTCATGTCCCTTCACACAAGACCCTGAAACGGCGCCACAGGAGCTGCAGTTGGAACTGATTGATCTCCAATGTGACACCGTCTTAAAGGAGAAGTTCAACTCTCTTAAACTGGATGAGTTTTATGCTTCATTAAGCGCAGCCAAATTTCCAAACATCCAGAAGATGGCACAGAAGATGCTGGTGTTGTTTGGCTCTACGTACGTGTGTGAACAGACTTTTAGTGTGATGAACACCAACAAAGCACCTCACAGATCCCAGTTGAGTGATGAACACATCAGATCTGTTCTGAGAATTGCCACAACAAAACTAACACCAGACTTCGATGCACTGGCAAAAAAGGGTGATCAACAACACTGTTCCCACTAAAAGTGAATGTAAGTATTAACACTGTAATGCCTTTTTTATGTTTATGTTTGATATGTATGCATCTGGTGCTGGCCCGGCCCGTCTGTCAAATTTTAAAAGTCAATGTGGCCCCTGAGCCAAAAAGTTTGCCCACCCCTGACTTAGAACAATGGCCGTATCTAAGTGAGGTTAAACTTCCCAGCATTAATTCACAGGCGGAGTTGTTGGTTGGCACAAATGCTCCCAAACTATTGGAACCGTGGGAGGTTATTAATAGCCAAAGGGAGGGCCCTTACACAGTTATAACCCTACTGGGGTGGGTTGTAAACAGGCCATTAAGAAGTGGTGATTGCAGTGCAGTAGGTGTTACTGTGAATAGGATATCCATTGCAAATTTGGAGGAGCATCTGATCTTACAGTACAATCAGGATTTTAACAAAGTAGCATCTGAGGAAAAAACTGAAATGTCAAATACAGACAAAAGGTTCTTAAAGATAGCCAATGAAGCAACCATACAACCATACAAGAAATTACAATCTAAGGTTACCTTTCAGGAGAGCCAGTGTCAACATGACCAACAACCGTCTAATGGCAGAACAGCGCCTGCAGAGCTTCAAAAAGGAAAATGGAAAAGGACCAGCAATACAAACAGGAATATGTTGCATTCCTCAAGGACATGTTTGAGAAAAATTATGCAGAGGAAGTCCCGCAGGAAGAACTGAGACAGTCACCAGGAAAGATCTGGTACATACTATGCCATGGGGTGTACCACCACAAAAAGAAAAAACGAAGAGTGCTTTTTGACTGTGCAGCATCTTATCAAGGTGTATCCCTCAACTCGGAGCTGCTACAGGGTCCTGACCTGACTAATTCTCTGGTTCTTCTTGAGATTTAGAAAATAACCCATTGGAATTATTCGAGTAGAGAAATCTGGTGTGGATTACCTGAGCTTCCTTTGGTGACCACAAGGAGACACTAGTCAACGCCCAGTGGAATATCGCATGTTGGTGCACATATTCGGTGCTGTGTCCTCCCCAAGTTGTGCAAGCTTCTAACGTCTTGCGAAAAATTGCTGACGGTAACCAAAGTTTCTTTCACCCTCAAGTAGCTGAAACGGTCAAGCACAATTTTTATGTCGATGAATGTGTAAAGTCGGTAGCCAAAGAATCTGAGGACACCCAGCTAGTGAAGGATTTCACTGTATTATGCAACAAATGTGGATTTCAGCTCACTCAGTGGGTTAGCAATTGCCGAGCAGTTCTAGCCTCCATCCCCCAAGAACAAAGGGCAACAGATGTCAGAATATTGGAACTCAACAGAGACAGGCTTAACCACTGAAAGAGCACTGGGATTGCAGTGGTGTGTGGACTGACAATTTCCAGTTCAACATCAATCTTAGCCAGAAGCCACATACCCGCAGAGGCATACTCTCTATTGTGAGCTCAATCTTTGATTCACTTGGCTTTCTTGCACCTCTCATTCTACCAGTCAAGCAGTTGCTACAAGAGCTCTGCCAGAAAAGCTTTGGATGGGACGAACTTCTACTTCAGGCTATATCAGACCAGTGGATGAAATGGATGAACAGTCTGGAAAGCATTAACGGTTTCAATGTTGCATGTTGTATGAAGCCTAAGAAATATGGAACACCAAAATGTGCACAGATGCATCACTTTGGTGATGCCAGCGAAGGTGGCTATGGCTCAGTGAGTTACATCAGGCAGGTTAACACTCAGGATGTCATGCACGTAACCTTTGTCCTTGGAATGTTCAGAGTCCTTCCATTAAAGCGCACCACAATACCCGACTGGAACTGGCAGCTGCAGCACCGTCAGTGAAGGTGGATGAAATGCTGAGGAAGAATTATACCTCGACTTAAAACACAGTCTTCTGGACAGATAGCCAAACAGTGCTTAAGTACATTGGAAGTGATCACACTCATCCTATGTGGCCAACAAAGTTTAATTGATATGTGACAATACGGATGTGTCTCAGTGAAGATATGTACACAGCCAAGTCAATCCTGCTGACAATGCTTCAAGAGGACTAAGTGTAGCCAAATTCATGCATCAAAGGAGATGGACAAAAGCCCCTGATTTCCTGTCGAAGCCGGAGAAAGTTGGCCCATGGAGAAAGCATCAGGCTCCAAGTCAGTGCTATAGGAGGATCCATAGGTCAGGAGAAACACCACAGTATTCACAACAGTAGTAAAGAACACTCTGAAACTCCCAGTTCCAGTCTGAGAAGTAACTGCAGGTACAAGCAGTGGCATGGTGCCTTAACCCCATCTGGAGTGCAAAAGAGCAGTAAGATCTGTAATCTTGATCTTGTTGGAGATCAATGCATTATAAGAGTAGGTGGCCGGCTAAATCTGCAATGCTTGATGAGACCAAAAGCCCTGGTATCTTACCCAAAGATGCTCACATTTCAGGTCTTATGTTGAGGCACATTCACGAACGCTCAGGACACAGTGATAGAAACCCCATGTTTTCAGAGCTCCTTAAGAAATATTGGATTATGATCAGCAGCAGGGAAGGCGAATTTCAAATGTGTTGCGTGTCGACGTGTGAGAGGTAAAACAGGAGAGCAGAAAATGGAAGATTTGCCACGGGAAAGAATCCTACTTGACCTCCCTCCCTTTAACAACATCGGAATGGATTATTTAGGCCCGATCGCTGTAAAACGAGGAAAAAGTCTCATCAAGAGGTATAGAGTCCTGTTTACCTGTATGAGCAGCAGAGCCATACACTTGGAAGTAGCCTATTCATTAGATACCAAGTCATGCATTTATGCTTTGGGAAGATTTATTTGCAGAAGGGGACTGGTTAAGCACATCATATCTGACAACGGTACAAACCTGGTGGGTGCTCAGGTCGAGCTTAAGAAAGCCCTAACCTCCTTGAATGAAGGAAAAATCTAAGGAGCCCTGCTTCCTGATGGAATCCAGTGGTGTTTCAATCCATCTGCAGCAACTCACCACGGCGGAGTCTGGGAAAGACTAATAAGATCTTTCTGTCAGGTGCTGAACTCCACTCTCCATCAACAAACTCGAATGAACGATGAGGGCCTGCATACAATCTTCTGCGAGGTAGAGGCAATCCTCAACAACCGTCCTCTCTCCACAGTGTCCTCTGATCCAGACGACCTAGAGGCGCTGACCCCAAATCACATCCTCCTGTTAAAAACCCAACCTATCCTACGCCCTGGAACCTTTTTAAGATCTGATCCTTATGCCAGGCGCCGCTGGAAACAAGTCCAGTACATGGCAGATATTTTTTGGCATAGATGGATGAAGGAATAACTTTTGATGCTCCAAGAAAGGCAAAAATGGACCCATGTGAAGAAAAACCTGAACCCAGTAGACATTGTTCTGGTGGTTGACCCCACTGCTCCTCAAGGATCATGGCCATTGGGCAGAGCGCTGGAGACCCAACCTGATGAAAGAGGTCTAGTCCGCTCAGTGAAACTTCAGACAAAGACAACTGTCTTTGAAAGGCCTATAACCAAGCTATGGAGCATCTTCGAGGCTGAGGAATGACCGGTCATTCTCAAAAAAAAATAATTAAATAATAAAAGGCAAGGGAGACATCAATAAGGGATGCACTGTATATACTTTGTTTAGCTAAATGAATAGACTGAAACATGTCTATTTATTGTTTATTCCATGGCTCCCTTTTTTGTGCTAAATTCTAAGTAATTGATTTTATAGAGAACAATTAGGAGCTGGTGTGTAGGAGACATATTTAAGATTATTTTGTATTAATATAGTTGTGGTAATTTTTGTTCATACCAGTGTGCGCCCCCTATTGGTGATGAGGGTGATATTATAAATGGGTGCGCAATGGCGTATGGGGGGAGAAGTCTACAGCGAAGACCGTCATTGACCTCAGCCTCAGCCTCAGTCAACTCTGTGACCAATTTTATTTTCATGTTTTGTTCAATGTCGGCAATAAACTTTAAGGAAACTAGTGATGAAACCACCTCTGTCGTCATCCTTTTGAATGCTGTGAGTTGGACAGCTGCACCTGTACTCTCAAGTGGTGAAATGGTATACAGTGGTTAATGGAGAAACCACATATGATTTTTGCCACTTCAACATTTATCCTGTGAATTTCCATCCATTCATCCATCATCAATACCCACTTTATCCTGTACAGGGTCACATGGGTGGGCTGGAACCTCTCCAAGCTGACTTTGGGTGAAGGCAGGGTACATCCTGGACAGGTCACCAGTCCACAACAGAGCCAACACAGAAAAACAGACACTCACATTCACACCTATTGCCAATTTAGAGTAATCAATTATCCAAGCAAGCATGTTTTAACTGTAGAAGGAAGCTGGTGCACACAGAAAAAACCCACATAGGCACAAGGAGGACATGCAAGCTCCACACAGAAAGGTCTCAACTGATGGCCGTCCTCTGAATATAGCCTGATATAAAAAATACTGAACTGCTTCTTTATTTCACTTCTTTCTTCAGTCAGTCTTCAGTCTTACTTGAAACCACAAAAACAATGATATCAAGGCTACAAATAAAATAGGTATAAAACATGGGACCTTTAAGTTTATCCTGTCCACATTCATTGATTTTAAATACGATCTGGAGCAGCAGGCTTTGCTAACATGGAGGTTTTTTGGTTGGGTTTTTTTTGTTGTCATTTTCAGAATATATATCCACCTCCAAATGTCATTGTGTGTCATGGCATCTTTCTTTATAACCAATACAATGCAGAAGCCCACAGGTTACACTCCAATAGTAGCTGACTAGCATTAGCATGCTCCTGACAAGTGCAGCCCAGGTAAAAACATGCATAAATTAAGGTTAATAAATAGTTTGATTCAATAAATAAATGAATACAGTTTATTAAAAAGTAAGGTTAAACTACATATTTCATTTGTGTGTGATAAAATGTAAAGTTCATGGATAAGAATGTTAAAAGTGCGTTGATGTATTTTATGTTTTCCTTTTTTGATAGAAGTTAATTTGATTGAGTGATTTCTGTAGAGAGGTGTATGCGGTCACATGATTGTGCCGACATGCGGAGAGGGTGTGAGAGGAGGAGAGAGGGGTTCATGAGCAAAGCCGTGTCTTGGTGTAGTTTTGCCAAAGTGGTCAGGAAAAGTATCATATTTCCTTAAATCTTGAATTATCAGCAAAATAATCTGTAGGACTACCTGTTAGAGAAGTAGCAGTGAACTTCCACACGAAGTTTGATATGCTGTGACCTGATTCTGCTCGTTAATTCAGCCAGTAGTTAATTAGCAACGTGGACGGACTTTAGCCTGCTGCTAGCTAACCCAGCGCGACTCAGTGGCTTCGTCTGGACTTTTGTGACGGTGAACCGAGAGAGGACCACCAGGTGAACCGAGAGGGGACCACCAGGTGAACCGAGAGAGGACCACCAGGTGAACCGAGAGGACCACTAGGTGAACCGAGAGGGGACCACCAGGTGAACCGAGAGGACCACCAGGTGAACCGAGAGAGGACCACCAGGTAAACCGAGAGGACCACTAGGTGAACCGAGAGAGGACCACCAGGTGAACCGAGAGGGGACCACCAGGTGAACCGAGAGGGGACCACCAGGTGAACCGAGAGAGGACCACCAGGTGAACCGAGAGGGGACCACCAGGTGAACCGAGAGAGGACCACCAGGTGAACCGAGAGGGGACCACCAGGTGAACCGAGAGGACCACTAGGTGAACCGAGAGAGGACCACCAGGTGAACCGAGAGGGGACCACCAGGTGAACCGAGAGAGGACCACCAGGTGAACCGAGAGGACCACTAGGTGAACCGAGAGAGGACCACCAGGTGAACCGAGAGGGGACCACCAGGTGAACCGAGAGAGGACCACCAGGTGAACCGAGAGGACCACTAGGTGAACCGAGGGGACCACCAGGTGAACCGAGAGGGGACCACCAGGTGGCGCTCTGAGCTACCTGGGAATGCTCAGAGTTCCTCTGGCAACGCTGGATAACCACCCGCTCCGTGAATATACCCCCCTCCATCATCCTGCTGTGGACTGAGGCCTGTGGACCGGTAACCCTGTCTGCTGGACTGCATTACTTCAGGAAAGGTACCAGACTGTCTCATTTGTTTTTGCTCAGTTGAGTGAAGCCACCGTGAAGTTTTTGGTCCGCAGGAGCCCGAGCATCGAACCAGGCCTGCAATGTTTGTTATTTTTAAAGGTTAATTTGCCGTCTTAGTTAAGTATTATTACTGGGGTGTGCATGTGTATTTGTGAATCACGGTCATACTGAAAAGTGTGTAGAGAGCCATTTATTTGCTGCAGGTAGCTAAGTTATTTGGTTTAAATCTGCATAGTGTAACAAAAAGTCAAGAACACACTTATTTCCCTTTCCTTTTGTTTTTTTATTTTGATGAATTTGCCTTAGATTAAAGTGGGAAACTATTGTATTTAATTTTAAAACGGTTTCTGGGTATGTTTATTTAGTATCTGCATTGTTATATCAGTCTGTTAAGTTATAAGTTATATCTGTGAGTTACCAGGTTTCTTTATTGATCCAAGACTAATAATACAGAGATAATTAGTTATCCGAACAGAATTGAATTAAATAAAGAACTCGGGGCCCTATCTACCGATTTAGATAGTAGACGTGCTACACAAGCCAGCAAGAACAATGGTTCACCACCTAGTCCTAGTCACTACATAATTGAGGTGCTAGAAACAAACATATTGCAAAGATGCACTTATTAATTTGCTGCACCAGTTTCTGTTGTGATCAGTTCTTTAAGCTTTATGGCAGCACAACTTGTATTTGTGCATAGACATAACAGAAAGGGATGGCACGTCAAGTTACTTTATTGGTGGCAAATAAACACACATTCCTCAAATGATCCAGTGCTCAAATTCACTTCACATCCAGCAAAATCTTCCCAAAACCAATATGAACTACGTGTACAGCAGTCAGCGAAGCATTGAGTGATGACTGACAGGATGTGATACTGGGTCAGCATGATAAATTATTAGACCCACCATGTCATTTTAAAGGGGACATCACTACATATGGCTTCCAACACGACATCTCTGTCACTTTCACTCTCACAATCTCGCTCCGTCTCTGCTGTCTCCCATTCTCACAATTTCAATTTTCGGGCTAAAAATTCAAACTGCTCAGGGTTAGGTAAGGCAAGTGCCTATATCTCACCTCACCCAATTGACACCCACAGTTTAAAGCAGAATAAAGGCTGCTGCTGCTGCTGCTGTTGTCAGGCTGCTTTTTTCTGCTCCTTAATGAGAACGTGCGAGGGAAAGGCGGACAAAGAGAGAGTGAGGGAGCGAGAGAACGAGCATCAGTGCATGCTTGTAGGCCCAACAGATGGTATCACAAAGTATGGCTGTTCGTTTAGCTTGGTGGCCTTGATGCTGCCTCAGTAACAAGACGAGAATAATGAGCTACTTCACCCCCAGCACGTGATTCTCACAAAATGTGAAAGTTAGCACTCCTGTCCCAGCTACCTAGGGAAATATAAAAGTCCCACTGCACCGATTCATTCTCAGTCAACTTGGTATTTATAGGTGTGTTTTTCTTCGAAAGAAAATAATGATTTCACTGTGATAGTTTATCATTTGCATACACATATCCCACATGAACTAGTATGACACTAGACAATTACAATTAGAATCAACATGAACACTTGCCTTTGATATGTCTCTGATAGACATTATTTTACCTCCCTCACTTGTATCATCACCTCTTAACTCCTCATGTTGATAGAGAACTGCATCTCAGACAACTCTCTTACAATAATGATGTAAAACTACTCACATGAAAGCAAAGACTCCATATATATATAACAAGCAGCACAGTGTAATCATCATATAGATATAAACAGGATTTGGAACAAGCTGATGCTGTCAGTTAGTAAAGAATAAGATGATTTTAACAACCTTGAAGCAACTTCAGACTTTAAAATGCGTAGTTGTCCAAACACTTATGGTCTGGACTGTATCTCACGGCAGGTTTCAAGACTTAATTCAGTCAAAACATGTAAAATGCTCCTCCTACTACTACTACTTTTTATTATCTGCCTTTGCATGACTGCATTGACAGCTGTATTTCTATTTCTCATTTTATTCTGTCAATCCGTTGTTGTATGTAGTGATTGTATTATACTGTATGTTGGGAACCCTTGAAAACAAAGTGGCACATCTCATAGGTTTATCCTAATAAATGAATGATCAATTCCAAAAAAATATTAAAATAAGCTGCTTTACTTCATCATCGATCTTTTGATGGCAGCTGGGTTGAAAAAAAAACATTCGATCTGTCAGAATCAGTTGTTACTCAACTCTCTCAACTCGGATTTATTTATATAGCACCTTTCTCAGCAAATACAACGTCCAGTTGATCGACTGACACAACTTGGAACATCAGTCCAATCCAAAGCTCTTCATGCACCCACGAGTGAAATGTTGTGATTTTTGAATCTGAATCATGTTTCTATATCACGTACAATGCAAAAAGTCAAACTTTTGATTTCACTGGGTGTGCAACATTATAAAAAAAATTGAAAACCAACATATCTTAAATAAAACTTGGTTTGAACTGTTGGGAACAATGGGCCTCATTCACCAACCGTTCTTAGGTAGAAATATACTTCTTAAACCCCACTTATGCAGGTTTTACAAAGATTCTGACATTCACCAATGTTTTCTTATTTTTTCTTGGGAAGAACAAAATCTACGCACAATCAAGAGCACACTTGCACACATCTGAGTGCTGAAATGTTTGACCATTTTCTTCAATTCCACACTTGTATAATATTATAAACTTTAATCGACAATGATGTTTTTCATATTTTTTATTTTGATAATTATTTTCATTACTTTACAGCATCATGGTTTTGAATAATCACGACACTAACGCCCTGACAAACCGGACAACAGCTTTGCCTTCCAGGTTTGACAGCAATTAATTGCTTGTTAGTAAATTAAAATGAATTTGACTTTTACCATGTGATTCTTTTTATATTACTATTCTTCTCAAGAAGGAAACATAACACCAAAAAAAAAAAAAATTGACATTTCAGTGTATTTTTCATTTCTAAATTTTGTTACAATTTTCTTGAAGTGTTTCTGGGATTGTAACCAGTGTTGAGGCCGTTGTCCTGATACAGCATCCACTGAACAAGCAATCCGATCACATGCATCTTTTTTTTTAAATTATTTTACATGCAGTACTTACGTTACGCTATTAAATATGACTTTTTCTGTTCACTTCCTGCAGCAGCACATCCGCTTCAGAACTATTGTATTTGTTCTCTCGGAGTCTGCTGCTCCACCATCTTTCAGAATTATTTCCGTTTCTCTCAACTTCTCTCTTCTCCCTCACTGTCTGTAACTGTGTGCACATGGCACTGCAGTCTCATGTCCTTTTATGGGCATTAGCAGGGCATTTACTTATGCTAATTGGGGACAACAGGCCCATGCTTTCAATCTACGAGGACCCTGGGATTCATCAGTCTAAGAACAGAAGTGCGAACAAATCCGGAATCTGAAGTAGACTTTTACTTATGACATTTCTGAAGAACAAATTTAAGAAAAATCGTATATTGGTGAATGAGGCCCATTAATGGGAACAATAATACATTAATCTTCTTGTTCATAAGCCACTCCTAAATCGCCCACGACTACACCGTCTATCAAATGCAACATTGTAAGGGTGTGAATGCTGACAGAAACAGTCCGCTGGCAGAATCTGTCAAAAGCTTTGAGGTGCAGTTCAACGTTCAACGTTCTCCCTCTGAGATTCAACATGTGATGGATAGTCCCCAGCAGCTGAGAGCACCAATGTTTCGTACTTATTGATAAAAAATGATCGGCCCGGACCTTTCGAGGTGAAGGCAGACTCTGTCCCACATTACTTACAGCACACTTTAAGTCACTGTGGAAGAGATCTTTTAATGGCTAGTATGAGCAGGGAGAACAAATACAGCAAGCAAAAACTGCTTCAGTGTTAATCTGGTAACTGTATTCAAGAAAACTTAGACCCCGGCCTGTAAGTTTAGATCTGTAGACTGTGAGATCCAGTGCATTTAATGTCTGTTTTTAATTAGCAGCACTGTGATAGCTGAGGAGATTTTGTTACACAGTGGTGAACATGGAAGATTGTTGAGGCGGCGGTGCAGCGGAGGAACTATGTTGAACAGTCATGCTGTGTCTCTAAGCCTTCAAATTCCTTAATTCCCCCCCTCCCCCCCAAAACAAAAAAAACAACAACAACCTCATCTTTCTACATTAAACATCTCTGCCAAATAACTACACGAGTCTGAGCCAGGTGATTAGCATACAGCCCTAAAACTGAATTGCAGCGGTCCAGCCGTTATGGTGTCGTAAAATGGCGATCTGTGAGCTGCAGGTTGCAGCTTCCTGTATGAGGATTTTACCGTATGGTGAGGGAGTGTGAGAGAGCACCCTTGAGGAAAATATTTAACCTTTAACTACTTTCCTTAATGTCACTCTGTCCCAGAAAAGGGCCTAAGCAAAACAGTGAGAGGAAGGTAAAATCCTGTGGAGCAACGATGCCACCATTTGGTGATTCTGAGAAGAACACTGGCTAAAAATGTTTGGATTTCTACTTACAATGATTCTTTGTTAAGGAAGAAGTCACAAATAAAGTCAGGAATAATATTCAATCTAAACTAAGATGACAGCAATCAAATCTCAGATATTTGTAGTAAAAATTATGATCAATAATTATGACCAGTTCCCAAGATAAATCTGGGGGGGTTTGTGAGTTGGTGTAGAGAAAATGGGTTCTTTTGACGGGATTACAAACCAAAAGGGCGGGGAATCATAGAAGATGGATTTAAAGTCACATAATGGAGCTTTGGAAGGAAATACATTTTTTACAAATTAAAAGTTGAATTCATAAGTAGTAATAATGCAGCCTTGCTTTATTCTTCCTTCAACAGACTGCTCTATCTTCATTTGGTCTGGATAAATGTAATTTAAAGATAGCAAATGCTTGATAGATTTTGTTCTGTAGCTGACATCAGTCACTTTTTTCTGGATTTGCGACTCTTCACATTCTCTTACAGTTAAGACAATTTCAGTGGCCCGGTTTAAAAAACAGGAAAAGCTCCTTCTGTTGATTGATGGTTTTCCACCACCAAAATTTTGGTTCTGAGTTGAGTGCTGGGTCCTGTAGGTCCCCGATATTGGCGTTATGTATGACAAAAATAACAGTTCAAAAAGATATATGTGACTTAATCAAACAACAAAGGCCCCCGATGTGTATTAAGACTTTAAATGAAAAGGCCTTGACTAGAAACCATTGCTTTCTTTGATGGTGCACTTTACTAAATAAAAAGTTACAGAAAACTGTTTAATCATTAATCACTATGAGATTGAGGGGACAGCTAAATATTGTCTTGGGGGGCATGGCAGTTATAGAATATATTCGATTTTGTTCAGTTTTGTTTTTGTTTCGTGTTGAATATTCAAAGTGAACATTTATCATTTATTGTTATATTTGTAGATTAGTCTAACAATGGTCTGATCAGCCTTTACGTATGAGGAGCAATTGCAAACCCACCCAGACCAATGGTCACAAGAATGTGTTGAACTGATGTTGATTTTGCAACATAACTTGGAATTCTCATGATGCTGTTGTTTCCCTAGCACATCATTTGGGCGCAACAGTAACTGACTTGGAACTTTTTGACCCATCCTTGTACAGTATTTGTACCCTTTTGAGGACAGCTTGGTCGGTTCAGCTCCATTCAGTTCATGAAAAGTGAAAACCTCACGTTTGTTGAATTTAGTTCATCTCTTTTCAGAGCTCAGAAATGTTCTTACATATTTTGTGAATTATCTTTTGTAAATTTTTTGAGTTAATAAAAAACTCTTTTTGGGCCTGTCAGTTGGGTCCCAGTCGAGTCGTACAAAGAAATACTTCCCAAATACCTCAAAAATGACCCAATTGTGTTCTACTTCTGCAATATATTTTTTTTTATAGTTACTGTAATTCAAAGCATTGTAGTTTCAGGAAATTAGGACTTGTTCCCATTTGAATGTGGAATGAGTTTCAAATGCCCACGGTACATGAACTGATAAAAGACCATGCAAAATCTCACCGCATATGAAATGAAAACCGAAATCTGAAGCTTTGACAGAGTTGCAGTGTTTTATCATTTAACGTCCCCTGTGGAAAGGATTAAAAGCAGAAGACAGACTGCAGTGCAGACCCTGTGTTAACTCACATCCATGGCTTCTGTGTGTGGAACTTATTAGTTTGTATAAATACACCTTTCACATAACAGACTATGTAATTTTTTCTAACAAGCTGAACTGCTCTTGGCAAAATGCATGTGCTAATGGCAGTCAGTGATAACAAGTGCGAACAGAGCATTTCTCACATCAAACTCATTATAGGCTCTGTGCATACACTGCCCTTTAGTTACTACATGGAGAGATCTCCCACATTCTGCAGTTTATTTCACACCAAGGTTAACAGACCTTGTGCAGAAACACTCATGGAGCAGATATGATCTACAGTGGCAGTGCCTGTAGGGACCGCAGCTCCACACAAAGAGCCCATTGCAGCTGTCAGTGGCAGCTCCATCAGGATCACAGCCTTGTTCAATAGACGTGATGGAGGAATGTTAGCCTGGATGCAAGCAGATCTTTGGAATACCAGGCAGAGTGCCAGATGGACAGAGACATCAGCTTGACGTCTATATACCTGTATATATAGTCCATTAGGGCTGCCATATTTTAGACAAATTGGATCCATTTCTCAAAGTTTGTTTCAATTAAATCGTCTAACTGAAAATATCTGAGCTCTTATTAACTATTCTGAACTGCAGAACACAAATTAGTTATTTCCCTCTCTCCATTCCAGGTACAGACACACTGTAGCTTCTCTGTAGAGGGTCATAAACTGCAGCCAGAAGTTTTATTAGGCATAAATCAGTTATTCATCCAAGTCGGTGTTGCAAAGTGGTTTTCTAGCAAGCAATACTTAATCGTGTTTCAAATGATTTGTGAGGACGCTGGAGAGGAAATGTGAAATCCACCATTTTCTCCAACACACTTTAGATCAGATAATGTTCCAGTCCTCCTGAATTGCGGATCAGTTTCATTACATTTTTAATTGCAATTATTTTTGTATTCTCTTTTCTTTGGATCAGTTGGGAGAGGGTTGGGAAATGTTTTCTTCTTCCTTATTATCCACTTGTCATTACAGTCTTCTTTCAACAACACACATTCTCCCTGTTCAGGTTTTTAAAGCTCTGGATTGCTGCCAGTGATCACCTTTGTTTTGAGAACACAAGGTAGTCATAAGTACTCCGCTGTAGTACTGAAAATATGAACAATTTGCTGGTCTTATATTTTCAGTTGTGAAGATTAAATAATTTGTCTGTTCTAAATGACTGTAAAAATGACTATCGTTTTTTTTTATTTTTTTTTTACCATTAGTAGGACATAATCCATCTACTGTAAACAATGTATTGTTTTGATGTTGAAATAATAATTTAAAAAAAAATCCTGCTTGAATTTCCAAACTCCCACACAAAGTAAATACTGTAAGAGTAAAAGGATGGTAAAGTTTCACAGCAAATGGTCTTATGTGGTGCTAGCTTACTACCTGCTGACCTGTACGATTGGAATTACTCCACAGTGTAGTAAACTGTCTTGTTTCCTTGTCTGTCTGGCAATCATCTTTGGGTTGCTGTATGCATCCACAGATCGGCACATCTCTTTTTGAGCCACACATTCCTTGTTAAACTCACATGAACTGAGTTGCTTCATGTTGTATCTATCCCACATGTCAATTTGAGACATAAATCTGTCAAAAAAGGAAAAAAAAGACTCACTTTCCAACAGCCTCACCGAGTTGTTTCCCATCTTTGTTGTAGCTGCATTTTTTTTTCTTTCCGGTTGTTTCATTCATATTCTGCAGTAATCTGCTAAAATTGTGACTTCGTGGTGACTCACAATTTTCCCCGTTGGGCGTGGACTGTGCAGAAAGGATGCTACAAAGCATCCGTGGTAGCATGCTATACTCTCCAGACGTGCCGAGATCATCTCTTGTAGCAGAACCAAAATAAGAAGGGTTGCAGAGTGTGTTTTAAATGAGAAAACAAATGAAGTTGCACTAAAACATTTAAAAACCCATCCCATTACTTTGTATTGGATCTGACATGTGAGAGAAGAAGTGAAAATGAGAGCATTAAAACAGGCTAGTTGTATGCTTATGAAGAAGACAGCCAGACAAGAGAGACTACATTGAAACACAAAAGTAAAATTTGATGTGACAGTGATAAAAATAGACATGAGATGTTTCTGCTTGTTTGGCTGACAATGTGTCTGTAATATTTGGGAAATAGAAGCAGGAGGAGCTGACTTAGTGTGGCTGTAAATGTCATGTAATCCCCAAATACCCTCAAAACCATATAAAAGCTGTGGTGGTAAGAGTCTGCCCTTTACTGTTATCTTTGACTTATATTCAGTTCCAGTTTCTTTTTAGGAGAATATTAACTAAAATGTGGTTCGTTGTTAATTGTTGTTTTCACCATGAAAAAAACAAACGTGCTTTAGGCACATTTTTTAATCCTTGACTCGTGTTTACAACTACCACAGCACGGTTTACTGGTTTCTTACCTGGTCCTCTTCATGTGCTCTTGAATCCATAGTGATTGCCTTCCATCATTTCCTGTCTTGGGCAAGACGGTGAGCATCTGCACAAGGTCAGCTTGATCATCCATCACAGCTGTTTTAATCATTCAGGTCATTTATTTTCTTTTGCCTAGAGGAGTCAACAAGTAACCTAAATTAACCAACAAAACATGTCATTTTTCCACACCCTCTAGACTTACTCATTTCTGGATCGCACGCCCTAATCAGTAAAATCGTTACAACATGATCAAACAAGGTTTGGGCACAAAAATTACTTTATGTTAGGGTTAAACTAAGTACTTTGTTAAGTTTAAGTTTCATGATAAAAACAAAGTTAAGGAACAAAGGTGGTCATGCAAAACAACACTGACTGTCGCTGTGAAACAGAAATTGAAAAGAAGGCTCCATTTAAATGTGCAGTGTTAATCCACCATTCACCCCAACCTATTCCCTATGCAGACTTTATCACTATAATAACAACATTACTTAAAGTCCTCCTTTGGTCGAGTAAAAATCTTTTTCCAACACAGTCAACCGCTAACTACTATTATCAACTCCGAAAAGATTGAGTGTTTCAGGCTCTGCAAACCTTGTGGGTCACCCCTAAAGAGGATCTGACCATGCAGGCGAGCAACATGATGCAAGGTTCCCCTCCTGTTTCCCTTGAACTTTGCTGTGAATACTATGCTGATGACACCCTGCTATTTCTCTATTGTAATAACTTGTGTGACAGAAAACTTGGTTGGATATCAAGGTACCATTCAATGCTCAACCCGAGCAAGCACTATCTTGTGATCCTTCAGAGGTGAGGATCCCGCTGCAGAGAAACATCCAAAACACAATACTATGTGTAGATGCCAGCTTTGGACAGTGGTGAACCTTAGTTTGACATACTGAACTGCTGTTTTCTGCCACCATGCCGCAGTAGCTACAGTAGATTTCTCCTCCTGTCCAACGACAACATCCATCACTTTCTTGACCATGTAGTTGGTGCTTATCCAGGCACTTGTCTTCTCCCTTCTAAAATACTGCAACTCCCTCTATTTGCAGGTCACTCATCAGTCCTCTGCAGCTGGTTGAGAATGCTTATACAGTGGGTACGGAAAGTATTCAGACCCCTTTAAATTTTTCACTCTTTGTTTCATTGCAGCCATTTGCTAAAATCAAAAAAGTTCATTTTATTTCTCATTAATGTACACTCAGCACCCCATCTTGACAGAAAAAAACAAATGTAGAAATTTGTGCAAATTTATTAAAAAAGAAAAACTGAAATATCACATGGTCATAAGTATTCAGACCCTTTGCTGTGACACTCATATTTAACTCACATGCTGTCCATTTCTTCTGATCCTCCTTGAGATGGTTCTACTCCTTCATTGGAGTCCAGCTGTGTTTAATTAAACTGATTGGACTTGATTAGGAAAGGCACACACCTGTCTATATAAGACCTTACAGCTCACAGTGCATGTCAGAGCAAATGAGAATCATGAGGTCGAAGGAACTGTCCAAGGAGCTCAGAGACAGAATTGTGGCAAGGCACAGATCTGGCCAAGGTTACAAAATAATGTCTGCAGCACTCAAGGTTCCTAAGAGCACAGTGGCCTCCATAATCCTTAAATGGAAGAAGTTTGGGACGACCAGAACTCTTCCTAGACCCGGCCGTCCAGCCAAACTGAGCAATCGTGGGAGAAGAGCCTTGGTGAGAGAGGTAAAGAAGAACCCAAAGATCACTGTGGCTGAGCTCCAGAGATGCAGTAGGGAGATGGGAGAAAGTTCCACAAAGTCAACTATCACTGCAGCCCTCCACCAGTCGGAGCTTTATGGCAGAGTGGCCCGACGGAAGCCTCTCCTCAGTGCAAGACATATGAAAGCCCGCATAGAGTTTGCCAAAAAACACATGAAGGACTCCCAGACTATGAGAAATAAGATTCTCTGGTCTGATGAGACCAAGATTGAACTTTTTGGTGTTAATTCTAAGCGGTATGTGTGGAGAAAACCAGGCACTGCTCATCACCTGCCCAATACAATCCCAACAGTGAAACATGGTGGCGGCAGCATCATGCTATGGGGGTGTTTTTCAGCTGCAGGGACAGGACGACTGGTTGCAATTGAAGGAAAGATGAATGCGGTCGAGTACAGAGATATCCTGGAAGAAAACCTCTTCCAGAGTGCTCTGGACCTCAGACTGGGCCGAAGGTTCACCTTCCAACAAGACAATGACCCTAAGCACACAGCTAAAATAACAAAGGAGTGGCTTCGGAACAACTCTGTGACCATTCTTGACTGGCCCAGCCAGAGCCCTGACCTAAACTCAATTGAGCATCTCTGGAGAGACCTGAAAATGGCTGTCCACCAACGTTCACCATCCAACCTGACGGAACTGGAGAGGATCTGCAAGGAAGAATGGCAGAGGATCCCCAAATCCAGGTGTGAAAAGCTTGTTGCATCATTCCCAAGAAGACTCATGGCTGTACTAGCTCAAAAGGGTGCTTCTACTCAATACTGAGCAAAGGGTCTGAATACTTATGACCATGTGATATTTCAGTTTTTCTTTTTTAATAAATTTGCACAAATTTCTACATTTCTGTTTTTTTCTGTCAAGATGGGGTGCTGAGTGTACATTAATGAGAAATAAAATGAACTTTTTTTGATTTTAGCAAATGGCTGCAATGAAACAAAGAGTGAAAAATTTAAAGGGGTCTGAATACTTTCCGTACCCACTGTACATACCTGGTGTTTGACCTACGAAGTTTTTCACACAAGTCTTCTCTTCCAATCTGTATTTTTGATTTGTGTTGCTGCTCACATCCAGTATAAAGAGCAAAGAGCAAAATGAGACAAGACTTCTAATCTATATTATTTTGTGCAGAAAATTGCAGAAAAAAAACACTTTGCTTCTTTTACAGCCAATGTAATTAACCAGATGATTGCTGAGTATCAAGGTACAGGGCTGCAGCAATGAGTCTCATCAGAATATCATGTTTATCTTTGATCTGTTCCTTGTGCTACTTTAGGTTAATGTTTTTTGCCAAGTCCAGAGCCTTGTCAATCATGATTCGTCCAAAAAAGTTAAATTCTACGGCACAATCCATGTGACTTTCTTATTTACCGTGACTCTAAATTGCCTGGGAAGGGTGAATGCATCCTCTCGTGGTCCACAGTTTGTTAAGTCAGCATGAATAATTGTCAAAAAGAAGACATGGCCAGCAAAATAGGTTCTGAAGTTCGGCTAGCCAGTCCGTGCGGACATCATTTTCCACATCGAAAGTCCAATTCCCTTTTTTCCTCTCCTTGGTGTGTTGTTGGCCAGCCGTCAGATTTAATTTAAATTTGCAGCTTTTATGATAGTTTAGTAAAACAGTTTTTTACTAAAATCTCCAAATCTGCCCTCGATAACTGCACCTGCTAATGTTGCTAATGGTTGTATTAATACAAACTGGCTGCTGTTTATCTTCTGTTATTCAATCATGTTGATGACATGCCATGATTTGATTGCGGTGATGCCAAAGGGCAACTTGCTTCGCTTGACATAGTCCTGACTAATCCCAGTTGGCAGTGGCACGACTGCAGCCTCATCTGATTGGTTAATCATTTCATTTTTATTTTAGCAAGGGAAGCAAACTCAGACTGGCTTCCCTTTGGGATGTGGACAAAAGTGCAAATTGCACTGCAATACAATGTTTTACTAAACATTCACCCAACATAACATTTAGAGAGGCACAGTTACACTCATTGTAAAATGCTTAATGAGAAATACAAAAGAGACACAGCAGCAACAGCGCAGAGGAATTCCGAAACTGTTAAAGTGTTGTTGTTTTTTTTAAATGGCAACTACAGTGTGTAAAAAGGGAAAGCGTGGCTTCCCTTGGCCTCTGGGAGAAAACACCACTGTGGCAGGAAGTCGCAGCACCCAGAGTAAAACCCATGTAGGCGCAGAGAGAACATGTAAACTCCAAACGACCAGCAAATTCAAAACCACAACCTACTATATAGATATAGATATATACTGTACTGTATATACTGTGCATTTTATATTTTATATTTATATTTAATATTTTTTACTGCTATTTTATTGCTTTTCTATTATTATATTATTATCTTATTGCTTCTGTATGCTGCTGCAGCGAAAAAATGTCCCCTCGGGGATTAACGAAGTAACTACCTAACCTAACCTACTTGCTGGAAGGTCGCAGTTCTAACCACGGCACCAACATGTCACCTGTCAGGTCTATGTTATATTTCTAATTCCGATCACATCGACCCATTACCCATGTAAGATCCAAAATGCATTATCATGCATGTCCACATGCTCGCATACATTTCAAGCATCTTATTCGGTATATAAATAAATCATGACCCATCCCTAAAATAAACAAATACATAATGTAAATAAGTAAATAAGCACACGTACAGAAACTCAAGGAGAGAAGTTGGAGCAACACACTTTTAACAAAATGGTGGAAAAAAATTAAAATTGTCTGGCAACAGAAAAATCAAACAATAGGAGGCAAAGATTTTCAGGTGTAAGAACTGTTAGAGTTGAGAGAATAAAACAATCGAACACAGCAGACCCGCTCAGTTGAGTAAATAGTCCTTCGATGCCCAGAAGGCTTTTGTGTTCACTCTGTAGCTCAGACCACCTTCGCAGGTCTGATCAGATCTCAATTTGTCTTCAGTGACCTGGGTTCATGCACTCCTGTACTTTTAGCTGACCACTCGTGGTCTTGCCACTTGAGCTATATTAACACCACATGTGTCCAAAGCATCAAAATAAGAGCAGACTTTCTCATTCTTCAGCTCTTCTGAATCACATCAGCAGGTACAGAACCATTAATCACAAGCTTTCCACTGAACTGTATGATGACTAACAATGGGTGCTTCATGGAATGGGAAGATCTGGAAAGAACTCTAGGTCATTTTCTTATCCACGTCTTTCCAGGCCTGTCATTTATAATGAATCATATGCTCAGATTTGGATAGAATAAATCAAAAATATGTTACTTTGAACTCATTTTAAATGGGTAAATTCCATTTAAAATGATTTAAAATGTAATTGTTGTATTTTAATAGTCAGTGTTTAAAAGAAATACCATTTACACTCCAAAAACTGTTAGAATTTCTGTCAGTACTGGATCTCGGTAGCTTTACTAAGCA
Organism: Embiotoca jacksoni; assembly: GCF_022577435.1. NCBI lineage: Eukaryota > Metazoa > Chordata > Actinopteri > Embiotocidae > Embiotoca > Embiotoca jacksoni. Next base: position 362,183 of record NW_027185383.1, on the reverse strand, counting down.
CAAAGCAGGAGCCCTGCAGAGACAGCAGATTAAAGATCTCTAATACATTTGCTGTGTTTGTGTGGCCATTTCACTGATTGAGGATCCTTATCATCTGTTTACCCGGGGCAGAGTCTATGATTGCAGTACTAATAGCGAACGTGTTCCCACATTCTTAGCCATGATGGAAAATAAGTGGTCAGGACAGGAGTCAGTTCTTTTGAGAAGGACTTGATTAAACTTTGTTCTGGGTGTATTGAGATGGCTCTGTATGCACAGCACAAGCAAAACATTTCTCTGTGCGCTCCAAATCAGACTGGACCCAAAAGTGAGGTGGGTGGTGTTTACTCTCCTCTGGTTTTTGAATAGCACAGCTCCAAAGGATGCTGTCTCATGATTGAGAAATAAATGATTCACACAGAGTTGTCAGAAATGTCATCTGCTGTTCATAGAAGTGCTCTCACTTGAGAAATTCAATCAAAAGTTTGCAGCCGTTAATTGAAAGGAAGTTGTAGCGAGAACAAAGTCAGATGGAAGCAACCAAATACACATCAAGAACAGATGACAGTCATCAGCGAAGGTGATGAGTATGTGGATCATTACTGTAGTACACCAGTTGGGGCTCTGTCCTACATTAACAAAATGCCAGTTTATGATCTCTAAGGTTCTTCAGACATGTTATCCAGCCATGATGTAAATCAGAAGTGCCCTCCTGTGACTTTTGCCTTGTCGGGATTTCTCCATGCGTTTTACCTCATCAGAAGGAGTTTAATGTTGCTGCAGCAAAATCAACATGACTGTTTTTTTCTTAAACAACAGATTGTCTGCATTTGCTTCTTTACATCTGTGCAGGTTTTATTTCTGCCAGTTTCCTCAGACTAGATACATCTTCATGGTAGACTGCTCATCAGGATGAAAAGTGTTGGCAGAGTGCCTTAAGGTGAAGTGTTGCATATTGCTGCTTTCAGCCCTTCAACAATAAACCTTTGACTGAACATCTGAAGAGATCAAGTCCCATTGTTCCAGCCAATGTGTTCCTTGTCATCAGGATGTGTGTGTATGATTATAATACAAAGGGGGGAAAAAAGTATTTTACAGAATAACTCAGGACTCAAAATAAATGTAATCTTTCTAGCAGTGATCACACATTTTAGAAAAAGGGTTTTAAAAACAGCAGTTTGAACTATTACCTTTGAACTATTTAGACCTCTTTAATTATGTGCACTGTCTTTTTAACTTTTAGCAGCTCCTTGTAAATTTTAATTTCAAAATCTACACATCAGAGGGAGTTCCTTTTTTTCTTATCATCAATGTTGACCCCAACCAATTTGCAGCAGATTACCTCTAAACTCTGAGGAGAACCCACTCTATAATCAGCATGTCATGATAATCAACACTCATCACCCAGTGACCTTCATGTTATTGAGAAGCTAAGGCCCAATCACAGACATAAAAGGGACTAAGCAGCAGACCAGATTTTACTTTTACTGACTTGTACCTTGATACTCCTTTTTTTTTGTGACTTAGTCATGGAATTGCAATTAGAAGCTCTGCTGAAAGAAAAGTAGCCTTTCCAAACAAAAGTCACTTTATCAACAAAAAAAACCTTCTCACTTCTATTCATAAGAGGCTGCTGAGACTACATGTTGAATTAATCAGATTTAACAGCATATAAAGCATAATCAAGCATATTGGATTGCAACTATTATGAAAAACTCAGCAAAATCCTGGAGAGACTGGTCAGTTTGGCTGTACAGATAGGTAAATAATAATAAAAATGAATTCATACATTTTTAAATAAAAGGCCAATTATTGAATGCTGCATTGATGAATATTTGTATACAAATGATTGATCAATAGAATTATTATCCAACTTCACAAGTTTTTAGTTCTTTTAAGATAAAAACTCTGACAATCACTGTAAACGATATCTAACAGCAGTCGATACACAGGCAAAGTTAACGACTACCTGCTGAACATTAGAGCACCTGCTGCAGGGACAGCGGAGCACTTTCTCCAAAAGACTCCTCCAGCTCCGTTGTCACAAGGACAGATAGATACAGGAGATCATTACTGATACAGGAGATCATTCCTGCCCACCGCAATAAGACTGTACAATAACTCACCTCTGGCAAAATCCATCACACAACAATAACACTGTTGTCTGTGTTTCTTGGTTGTTTATATATATATATATATATATATATATACTGTACTGTATATACTGTACATACTGTGCATTTTATATTTAATATTTTCTTTTTACTGTTATTTTATTGCTTTTTATTATTTTATTATTATTGTATTGCCTTCCTGTATGCTGCTGTCGCGAAAAAAAATTCCCCTTGGGGATTAATAAAGTAACTACCTAACCTAACCTACCTAACCTAAAGTGCCAACTTTCCTTAAAAGAAGAGACAGAGCATGGGGTTACATTGAGCAGGCAGTCTCCAACTGAATGGCAATTTGTCTGCAAGATGTGTAAATAGGCTGTGGTTTGCAAACATATTTGCCAACTCTGTACCGTGATGATATGCATGTGTCGGTAAAAACATTCCCTGTTTACATCCAGGTCACACTGACCACATTATTTTTTTGCTGACAAATCTAAATCCTATTCACTCTCTTTTGAACTCTGCTTTTGGTCTCCACCAATGAACTCCTGTGGGAATTATGCCTTTAGCTCATTTAGCTACAGTATGTTCACTGCCTGCCATCTTCATCTGATTTTGATGCCGGTAGGTTCATGAACAAAAGGTCAATTTCAGGTGTCTGGAGATCTCAGTTTGAGAATCTAGAATTAGTAATCAACTTTTCTTTGAGTCGTCGGTTTAATTTCTTGACAGATGACAAGAACCGGTTGCTGCACATAAAGTGGTCACTAATGTCATGGTGTTCAGGCATTAAACTGCCTGCCCTCTCAGACATTCTCCACAGGGGACCCATTTAAAAAGCTTGAGTCATTTTAAATGCTCTTTCAACTAATGACAAGTTGTCCTTCTGGCAGCTGAGAATGTTTCCACCATTTATACACCACATGATCCACATGTAATATAAAAAAGTATTGATGCCGCTTTAATGTCCAACTGGAAAAGTGCATTTCTAACAGCAGTTTGGAGGCTTGACAGCAGAGCATCAGTCAGTTTAGACTGACAGTTTAGATTGGGCCACACTGGCAGGTGGCCCAATGTCCACCTGCCAGTTGACACCTCTCCAGAGAAAAAGGAGCATTTCCCCAAAGATCTGCTTTCTTCCTTTTAACATTAAAGAACTGTTAAAACCAACTTGCAAAAGGATTTCAGTTGCACTGCAGGACAGAGTTTCAACACAGATTCCATTTAGAGCCCACTTCTGTTTCTGATTTAAAAAAAAAAAAAGAACCCAAGTTGTAAAAATTCTTCTTGACCAACTTTTATACAGTACAAATGAATGCATATCCTCCATATTGCAAAGTTAAATTGGCTTTAGTGGATGGAATATTGCATAATAAATCTCACATCTTTGAAAAACATTTTGCAAAGAATAGCAACCAAAGCAAGGAGAGACTTTGTGAGGAAATGAATGCTGTTTTTATTACATGGATATATACAACATAACCTGACAGATAAATAAACACAACCATCACCCTTTTAACAGTTAATCTTCTGTTCCAATATTCTCTATGGACAAGCTGGTGAGTAGCAGGACAGAGTGGGCAGCAGGTTACAATTATCGCACAGTGTTTAGGTTATGACTGCCAACAAGATGCTGTAGTTTTAAACCTCTTGTGACACAATATATACACAGTATACACAGTGGAGCAGAAGCCAGGTCCAACTGAGCCATAAAGCAATAGAAATACCTTTTAGATTGTTTGGATTTGTGCCCAGAGCAAAGTTTTCATGGTTTAGTGTATATTTTAGAGGAAGGGTGTGTCTACTGGGACAGACACAGTGAGCAGGAGATTGTGCAGTAAAGAATAGCCTGCAGCCTCAGGCATGCTGTACATTTATGAGAAAGTAAAAGAAGAAAGAGATGAGAAAGAGAAAAAAGGATCACTGAAACAGAAAGAGAGGCAAGGGGCAGCGAAGTGTGTACAGTAAGTTTCTCTCTCGTCTGATGAGTGTGTGCTTGTAGGTGTGTTTTGGATGTGTGTCCGCTGGTAGGGGCCCTGGGAGACTAACAGAGCAGAGTATGTATAGAAACCCTGTTGCCATTTCACTGTTCACCAACTGAGCACAGCCTCCTATGTGCAACAAAATACAAAAGTCTGTATGAAACAAAGCAGCTTAAACCCACTGTGTATCCTGTGTTTTTATCTATCTTTCAGTACAAAGTTATAGTAAACAAAGGTAGTGACGACTAAATATGTTACTGTGACGGACATCTTGCCGTCACCGTGGGTTCTTCTGGCACTAACGAACAACATTCAGCCAAAGTACTGTTCAACGTGTTTATTCCAACACAAATACTCCACATAAATAGCCGTGCGCTCTTCTGCCGAGCATCCAATCACACGCTCACTCTGCGTCCCCAGAAGTTTATCTGCTGTGACTAGCCCAGGGTGTGAGTAGAGGCAGGTGCTCTGGCTGGGTCAGTGAGGGTCGATTATATTAGTTGTGATTGGCCAGAGAGCCCAGAACCTGCCCGCTGCACACTTTAACGTGCACCCTGAAAAACAAGCACACAGGGTCCTTAAACACATTAAGGATTTTCTCATGGTCAACTCACTGATAGTCGTAACCTGACTCCACCACAGACCTGTCAATCAAACACGCCCTGAAAAACACAGCTTTTTGAGGCTTATTTTCTAATTAATGACTAGATTATTGTCAGAGTTTAAGGAAGCAGTTACATGCTTATCCTCTTCGATGCCGTGTGTTAAAGCAGTGGAAGGCATTTACGTTGATCTTAGTCCCACACAAGTGGATCATCTGGTAGAAAACACTACAGTATCTCTGCTACAACTCTAGATGATGTCGCCCCTCTGAAGAAGAGAGTAATGAACCAGAGGAAGTTGTCTCCATGGTACAACTCAGAACTACGCTCTGCTAGGCAGGCGACTAGAAAGCTGGAAAGGAAATGGCGTTCCACTAATTTAGAAAAATTTCACCTGGCCAGGAAGGATAGTCTAATATTATATAAGAAAGCTCTTCGTAAGGCCAGAACTTTATATTATTCATCATTAATAGAGGACAACAAGAACAACCCCAGGTTTCTTTTCAGCACTGTAGCAGGCTGACAAAGAGTCACAGTTCTGTTGAGCCCTCTATTCCTTCAGCTCTCAGCAGTAATGACTTCTTTAACTTCTTTACTAATAAAATTCTTACTATTAGGGAGAGAATCAGGCCGACCCTTCCTGACACCATCACTGATGTGATGTTAAGCACAGCAGCTCTGGAAGCAACTGTAGGACCAGATGTAAACTTGGAAAGTTTCTCTCCTGTTGAGCTCTTTACCTTTACTTAAAAAGCCGACTCTTGATCAGCTGTTTTAGGAAACTACAGACCAATTTCCAACCTGACGTTTATTTCTGAAATCCTTGAATAAATTGTTGCAAATCAACTTTTTGATCATTTATAAAGGAATGATCTGTTTGAAGATTTTCAGTCAGGCTTTAGAGTTCATCATAGCACAGAAACAGCTCTGGTGAAAGTTACTAACGACCTTTTATTAACCTCAGATAATGGACTCGTCTCTGTACTTGTTCTTCTGGACCTCAGTGCTGCTTTTGATACGATTGATCATACGATCTTATTACAGAGTTTAGAATACGTTACGAGGATTAAAGGAACTGGATTAGACTGGTTCAAATCCTACTTATCAGAAAGATTCCAGTTTGTCCATGTCAACAATGAATCTTCCAGACAAACAAGAGTTAGTTATGGAGTTCCACAAGGCTCAGTGTTAGGCCCAATACTTTTTACTTTGTACATGCTTCCATTAGGAGATGTCATCAGGAAGCACTGCATAAACGTCCATTGTTATGCAGATGACACTCAGCTATATCTTTCTATAAAACCAGATGAAACTAATCAGTTAGTAAAACTTGAAGCTTGTCTAAAAGACATAAAGGCCTGGATGACCAAAAACTTCCTGCTTCTAAATTCAGACAAAACTGAAGTTATTGTACTTGGTCCTAAACACCTCAGAAACTCTTTCTGTAATCACTTAGTTACTCTAGATGATGTTGTCTTGGCCTCCAGCAAAACTGTGAGGAGCCTTGGAGTCATCTTTGATGAGGATTTGTCCTTTAGACACCATATAAAGCAAATCTCCAGAACTGCCTTCTTTCATCTACGTAATATTAATAAAATCAGGAAAATCCTTCCTCAGCATGACGCAGAAAAACTCATTCATGCGTTTGTTACTTCTAGGCTAGATAATTGTAATTCCTTGCTGTTAGGATGTCCAAATTATTCATTAAAAACCTTGCAGCTGACCCAAAATGCTGCAGCAAGAGTACTGACGGGATTTAGCAAGAGAGATCATATTTCTCCAGTTTTAGCTTTTCTTCACTGGCTTCCTGTTAAATCAAGAATAGAATTTAAAATTCTCTTTATGTTTTACAAAGCTCTACATGACCAGGCTCCATCATATCTTAGAGATCTTATAGAACCATATAATCCTAGCAGAGCACTTCGCTCTCAGTACGCTGGTCTACTTGTGGTTCTTTGAGTTTACAGAAGTAGAATGGGAGGCGGAGCCTTTAGTTTTCAGGCTCCTCTCCTGTGGAACCAGCTCCCAGTTTGTGTTCGAGGGGCAGAAACTGTCTCTAGCTTTAAGATTAGACTCAAAATGTTCCTTTTTGATAAAGCCTGTAGTTAGGACTGGCTCAGGTAGACCTGAACCAACCCTTAGTTATGCTGTTATAGGCCGAGGCTGCTGGGGGACCTCGTTACATGCTGAGCTTCTTTTCTTTCCTCCGACTCTTTAACTGACTCATACCTCACCATCCTTTTCTCTCCCATAGTTTCTTCTTATTGTCTGTTGTCTCCATTCAGTTCCTTCGCTCGCATAGTTTCTGTTCTTTCTTTTGCAGATGTCCCGTCATGGAGCTGCATGTCTCTGCCCTGCACTTGTTGTCTCCACCAACAGTTCTTCTCTTCTATCTCTATGCTGTCCTTTTCTCTCTCTGCTCTCCTCTCACCCCAACCGGTCGAGGCAGATGACCGCCCACCCCTGATCCTGGTTCTGTTGGAGGTTTCTTCCTGTTAAAGGGAGTTTTCCTTCCCTCTGTTGGAGGTTTTTCTCCCTTAAACAGGAGTTTTTTTTTCCCTCCTAGCTTATGTGGGAATTGTTGAATTGTTGGGTTTCTCTGTAAAATATTGTAAAGTCTTGCTGTAAGGACTTTGTGTTAAGTGCCATGAAATAACCTATGTTGTGATTTGGCGCTATATAAATAAAGTTGAATTGAATTGAATTGAATTGAATTGAATAGATGGACTGCCACAAAACTCATAAGGAGTGACTTTAGCTGGGAAAACTGAAATAACCAAAAATCTACCAACTTCGAATTTTATGAGAAAAGTTAAATGGGAGTCTATGTATTGTTTTAATTTCACTCACTATGGTAATAAAAACAAAACAAAACAAAACTACGGAGCCCCCAAGGGTTCACAGACAGAAATGTTTGAGGATTACTTTTGCATTCTCAAGAATACTTCTGTAACTGACAATAGAAACAAACTTCTGTCCATGTTTTTTTGCATAACAAGAACGACTCAACAGGTACATAAATAATTCCACAACCTTCCAGCTCCAGTTTTTAATCCTGTTGTCCTGCAGGGAACTTTGTCTGCTTGTGTGTGAGCTGACTGGGACTGAACATCCATCTTTCTTTTCTTCTGACGTTCGGACAAAATTGCTCTCAGCAGGTTGGAGACAAGCTGCTGATCTGTAACCAAATCCAAGACCTCTGCTGTCGCTCTATTCTGCCTAGCAGGACAGAGAATCGATTGTGTGAGAGCAGAAGCAAAACAAAAGCAAACCTTGATGGAGTTGGGGAATAGACTCAGGGCTAAGGCTTGATGGGCTGATGTAATTAAAAGGTACAAAACCTTAAAGAACCAAACAAAAATTTGTTTTTTTTGATCAAACTTGGATATACATTATAGATATACATTTTAATCTAATCTATTACTTCCTAGCATCTAAGAGATACGGACTCTAATGAATGTCCCCAATTCACGTCATAACTGAGATCTTAGATTTGAACTATAACCACGTTCCTAAAAAATGTGGGACACTGTGTAAAATGTAATTAAAGCAAGATGCGATGATTTGCAAATCATGTAAACCCATATTTAATTGAAAATTGTGTTTTTACTGATATCATTCTACAACAGGGACTGATTGATGCACTAAAGCATTGCACTTGTACTTATAAGATCTGGCAGTAAACCTACCTCTCGTTTTAAATTATTATTTTATATTTATTTCTTATTTGCTCCTCAGTCCGTTTGACACCTCGGGCTGCAGGTGAAATGATGAGACTAAAACGTTTATACAGGAACAAGAACATCAGCTGGAACACGTGCCTCACGTCCGTGCATGAGGAAGAAAGGGATGAAACGAGTGCTGGCATGTCTGGATGTGTTATGCAAACGCCACCTGCTTCACATAATCATCTCATTCACCTCCATTAAGAGCAGCATCTTTGCCACTTAATCAATCAGAATCCGGTTATGACGCTCCACCATACCATCTGACTTGGGATTGTCGGCTGTGTTGTGTTTCTTTTTGATACCCGGCAACTTGCAGAGGCTCTGAATCACCTCTGCCTCAAATTGTCGGCCTTGGTCGCTGTGCAGGACTTCAGGGATCCCATGAACTAGTACATAGTCCTCAAACAGGCAGCGAGCCACTGTGTGAGCAGTCTGGTTGTGCAGAGCATACAGGTCAACACATTTTGTGAAGTAATCCTCCACCACCAATATATACATGTTCCCCCGTGAAGTTACAGGCAGCTCTAGAATATCTGCAGCCACCCGCTGTAGAGAGCAACTAACCTGTGACCCCGCCACCATGCAGCTGCTGAAGAAGGCCATGCACAAAAGATGAGGGGATCCTCAGGTCCTCGCGTTGCAACAGCCCCAGATCAGAGTCACTGTGGCAGAGAGGATATGCAGGCTGCCGTTCCACGAGTGCCCCCTCATCTTCCTGGAGCTCTGAGCAGTCTGGCTCTACCACAGAGCCCACAGCACACACACATCAGACAGCAAGCCTGCCTGGTCCCCAGAGTCAGGAGACGCAAGCCGGCGAGACAAAGCATCTGCATTTTTGTGGCGTGAACCATCTTTGTGAATAATGGTCCGGTTGAATGAGTCCCACTGGCCCCTCAGGCGGAGTTGTTGAGTGTTGTCTGTACTCGAGGGTGATCGATTTCTGGGATAGATGTAGTGAGTTCCACCCGAACAGGCTTGCACTGTGGGAGCCCAAGCCATTTGCGTATGAAGGTGTTAGCTTTGGAATCCATCCTACTTACAGCTGATGAGGTGACTTCACACAGCTCCAGAGGCCCCATTACTCTAGGATAGAGAGTGAAGTGGTAACACCACACTTTGTACTCTCCAGGTAGATGGCTGGCATCGATCTTTGACAGGCCTGCTGAAAGCTGACGAAGGATGGTCTTCCCCATCTCCTTGTCTGAGAGACTGGATGTATAGAGCCTCTTCAGAAGCCTGGCTGTGCATGATGCAGTTTGCAGCAGGCAAGTGATGTCATCCATATAGCTCTTTAGCGGGGGAAACCTCCGGCCTACAGGCTGTCAAACTCCTCCCACCACCTGCCTTGCTCCAATCAGGATGACTTCAATTGCTGCCATGAAGAGGATGGGGGAGATGGGGCATCCATTGCAATCCCTACTTCCAGCTGCTGCCAGCCAGCCAATTTATGCAGCACGAAGCACATGTCCATATGCTGGAAGTTGCTCTTTACCATGGATTTGATGTTATCTGGGATGTACAAGAATTCAAGGGCGACGGCAATAAGCTGGTGCATTGGCCAGGTCTAGCCATACGACATGTAGATCTATTTTCCCCCTCTTCGCAGTCTGGATCTGTTCCCCCGAATAGGTCTAGCTTGGCTTCCACTGTGCCACGCAGAGTTCTTTGGCGAAGTTCACTCAGGTGTTCACCCAAGTTTCTCCACTCCTCAGCTTCGTTGGACTTGGGCCACTTGATCTTGCTCCTTCGTCCTGGACTCTTCAGACCTCTGGACCATTGGCTTGACTCTGCTCTTGGGTTACTTGGGTGTGCTACTGGGGTCAATCGCTGTGGATCGTCTGCATCCCTTTCTTCCTGCCCTGCCTCTGCAAGGTTGGGCCCGATCGCACTATGGTTTTCGACCCGGTGTTGGATCCCATCTAGCTGACCTGCCCTTTCATCTTTCCCATATGGATGCAAAGACCCTTGAGTGTCGTTCTTTTCTCCCATCCACAACCGCACTTCCGAAGAATTATAATCAAATAATAAAATGTACATTCTTGTGAAATGATCCTTTCAGCAGAAACATACTTTTACTTTTGATACTCTGTTAATTATACTGTACAGTTAGTTTTCTCTTCAACCAAAAGCATTAACCTACATGACCATTCTGCAGCTTGTAGACAAAATACTGGAAGTAATCAGTATTCCTGCTACTAAACCTCAGCTCTTCATGGGTATTTTGAGGTTCACAGACTGGTTCTTTGTCAAGGAAAATAAATGTTTACCCTGAACAAGATTTCACAAACAGTCGGACATTTTTTTCCAGGGAAAATGTTTAATTTTTGTCATAGTGAACATGGTGAGTCCAGAGCTGCTGTGGTGATCAAAGCAGAGCGATGGGTCTCCGACACATGAAAACAAACACCTGCCATTCCAGCCGTGTTTGCTTGAGGCTGTGCCGAGGCTACTCAAAACTGGATATTTGAATAGAGGCTACTGACTGAAGGCTGGCACACAATCACAAAGCATCATTAGTACCTTACAAGATTAAAAGGGAAATTCCACTCAGTTTGGGAAACAGGACTGCTTTGGTCTGAGAAAGTCCAGTCAACACTTGTTGACTTGACTTGACATGTTTATGCTCACTGTTTTGGCTCAGAATACAATCATTTCAAAACATTTGGTCTGCAGCCCATACTTCATTCCTTTACATCATCACACTCATCACTGGGGGGAAAACTGCTCTGTCACAGGTTGCATTCTTTGCTTTATAAAGAATTTAAAACTCATTGCATGGTATGAAAACTATGTCAAAAAGGGGGTTTTAATAACCTGTGATAAATATGACTCACAGCAAAGCTGTTAGACAGTGGGTTGTTTAGGACCAAAGGACTCTTAAACTGAGTGGGATTTCCTTGTAAGGCCGTGGCAGTGAAAAACAGCAGTATATTGTTGGAAGAGTTTTCAAGAAGCCAACACAGTTTTTGTTCAGCTGTTGGCAGCTGAGCATGTGTCGCAACCGGTCTGTGAAAGACATGCATCAGAACCTTTCTTCAGTGTCAACATTTTAAAAAATTGCATGAAATGGTCAGATTCAACATTTCAAGTGAGCTACCCAAAGCGTAAACATTCATTTTTAAATGTGAAGATCTGCATACAGTAACTACACAATGAAAGCAAGTCATCCTGACACGTCAACCCCTCCTGCAAGCACAGATAACTAAACCCAACCAAATCAAAACATTGCCATATTCCTAAACATTAACATTCTGGTTATGGAAATGTAGCTAAAACAATGTATAACACCTGCCTGTATCCATTTCTGTTGCAGCTGTGCATTTGGAGCACACAGTTAAAAGTGCAGAGCTGGGATGGACTGCGTCACACTAAACACAAAGTGTTGCATGTAGGAAAGAAATCCACTTCTGCACAGCGTCATGGCTGCGAGGCCTGAAATGTCTGACTCTTCAGCTGACCAATGGTGACTTTAATTGCCCCCCCCCCTTATATCTGGAAACACCCATAAAAAATATATTAAGAACAACAACAACAAAAAGATAAAATCTAAAATACATTTGCGATCACAGTGCAATAAATTCCAAGAAGATTCTCATCCAAAACAATTTCACCACTAACTCACGCATTGTTTAACACTGAGCCGAGATCAGCTGTTCAACCTGGGACCACTCTGTATCATCTGTTGATCATCAGTGCTGCACTCTAACTGTTCTCCGGCAGGTGGTGCCGTTAAACTGTATGATGGCAGAAACACAGACGTGGGGACCGAACGCACAACAAAATGGACCTCGTGTCTCTAAACCCCCTGGCTTTGTGAACAAGTAATATCACAACACTGACTACTACACAAGTAGTTGTTACCAATGCATATACAGTCAAGAATTACATGGATGTGGTCCGCCCATTTTAACTCCTTTTATAACAGGCTACTGTCAAGAAAGCGTAGAGGCCAGACTTTAAAGCATGGTACAGAAATCGAATTGAAGTCTCCTCCAGTCCGATAACAAAAAAAAACAGCTGCCTGGAGTTTGTGGTCGGGGATAGAACGGTTTGGATACAGAACACTGACCTTTTAGTAAATGACTGAGTCTATGAAATACTTGCAGGTTTGTAACTTCTTTAATATGAGGCTGAACTTTATTGCATCGTGGGCTTCAGTCTCACTACGCTCCTTCTTTTCCTGCCAGCCGGGAAACAACTCGCTGCATCGTGCTGTGACACACACACACACACACACACACACTAAAATCTGCTGTGTCCACAACAGTGTCCGGACGTGGAGGGGATTTAATCACACACAACCTCCCACTTTTTATGGAACAAAGAGTTTGTGTTGCGCTTACTTTCAAATGACAACAATTAGCTTAAAAGGGTGAGTCTTCTGTATCTTTATTATTGTCAAGAAATCCCATAAAAAGCCCAAAACAGACAATGACGTAATTTGTGTGTCTTGAATATCAAGACACACTCTTGTCCAAAAGCATCAGTGAACCTCACTGTTGCCCTGGGCGAGCTGTTCCTTTACTAACACACACACACACACACACACACACACACACACACACACACACACACACACACACACACACACACACACACACACCTTTATTTTGACTGTCCTACATATGTTCTGCTGCCAGAAACGCTTACTGGAGCACCAAAGTATATCAACTCACTGCTGAAAACTGTCCAACAAAACAGCTACAGTCTTTGATACTATCTTCCCTAGTGGGTGTTTTTTGGGGGTGAATAAATTGTTGCTTTCCTTATTGTTTTCCTCTGGATATCCAGCTTTTACACACAGAGGGCGGCAGAGGGAAACAGCCTGGCAGGTCTTTAGTGTTTGATGCTACAGGCGAGGCCCAGAGACGCAACAGCCACAGCTGATATGTGGGATTCAAAGCAGAAAGCAATCAAAAGACAATGCGAGAGCGTTGAGGTACCTCTGACAGTCTATGCTATGTTGTGTCTCGCAACCAGAGGAGGTGGTTTGCTGGTCTGCCAGCTGTTTTGTTTAAACTCACTAGTCAGTATACAGATGTTTGAAAAGGTGACTGAGGACCACACAGCCTTCTTCCTGCAACCTGGTGCTTTGAAAAGTCTGCGCTCCTCTGAACCTGTGACATCAGATCACCCCCCCCCAGCAGCAATGTGTCTCACACATCTCTGATTTGAATCTAAACCGCGCGGCTCAGAGGATGCAAACCGAGACGAGATAGGAGAAGAACCGTCCTCTCCGAACTGGAAGCTTAATGGTACTTGGTAGACTTCTGCTCTCAGTGCACTTCAGGGTGACCGTGGTCAGTCAGCGAAGACGACCTGGGTAAAGTCAATGACCTCAGAGTGGCGGGGGCTTGGGATGAACTACAGTTCAAAAGTCTGTCCCTCTTTTCCGTCTCTCCTCCAAAACCTCCCGCGATTCTCTCATCCTCGTTTGAATCACACGAGTCGGTGAAAAGAAGCATCCACTGCAACGTGATGAGAAAGTGAAAGTGTGTGAGCGGGCGGGAGCGGGGGAGGAGCTGCCGTTACCATATGTGGGATTCACAGTGAGTCATTTTGATGACGCCCACCCCTCCACCGAGCCGGCGGTAGTTCATTCCTCCGTACAACCTGGAAAAAGGGGACAAGTTAAAAAAAATGTGCAAAAGAACAATGTGCTTCAAAGTAGACAGAGTTTTAAGATGTGAAGATGCCAGCAGGTGGAGGAAGTGGATTTAACTGCTGATTCTGTTTGTGGGAGCTTCTGTTACAAATAGTTTAGTCAGTCTGAACAGAAAGATGTTTCTGTACAGGCCGGATATGCTAATGAATCATTAAGAGTCATTTATTTAAGAAATTTGTTTTGTACATTAAAACACCTCTTAAAACTTTGATGCAAACATTTTAACTTCTAATTTAAGCACAATAGAATATAGAATACAAATATATTTTTTTCTTTTCTAGATAATAAATCCAATTTCAATGCTTTCAATTTTTACAATATCAAAACAGGAAATTACAAATGCTGCTTCAAATGTATACCTCAAGTAAAGATTATGTAAATAAAAGCCAAATCAACATGCTAGTTTACAGATGATCCTATCAAATATTTTTCCTCCTATGGTTAATAATAATAATATCACAAATGATGTTTCAGACAGGCCCGCCTTAATAAAGAGGGGCTGTTTGTTTGTTCTTTTTTTAAATATGTCAGTTTCCCTCTTTTGCCAGTTTAGGAAGTTTGGTGTTGAGTGACTTAAAACATTTTTTTGCATAACTTTACATTCTAAATACATCAAAAACAATCAAAGCAGAGATCACTTTTTTTCCCCCATGAAATATCAGCTGATTCCCAGACTGTGCTAATTAACTGTTTTTATCTCTGTTCATTAAATAACATTGATGATAAAACAGACTGTGACGACACACAGGAGCCGTTTTGTTTGGCTGTAACAGAAGTTGGATAAGTGACACTTAGAAGCTTGACAAATTGAACTATAAACACACCAACAAATAATCTGTCATTAAAAAATAACAACTTCCTTTTAGCTGCTGACTCTGCGACCACAGCAAATATACAGAGCTATTAATTTTGCTAACAGACAACTGCAGAAGACTTCTTGTGGCTCGGGTCTGTCTGACAGCAACTCAACATCCTGCTGGATGATATCGTTTATATCCGTTTATAATATGTTGCAATCCTGTGCTGTCTGTACATCTGCTGTGTGTTGTCCACCTCAGCTGGGCTCTAAAGTATCACTATCAGTGTGAATGTGGAAAATGATTTGGCCCCTCCTGTGATCAATTCTAAGGTTGGCAAAACACATAAGATACCATAAGATATTGTTATTAGCAAAAAGCAGTAGTGTAGATAACATTCAGTTGGAGCATCTTCATTCCCATTTTGCACTGTGACTGGTTTAACTGAGCAGTGAATCAGGTCATGTCAACTGCCGTTAGATTACATCCAGGGAGTAACTTGATAACGGGCAAAAACCAGCTTGTCTGGTGCTCTCTGCAGCGAGTGTCTGTACAAAGATTGGTAGTAAAGGGAAGACGTTCCACTTTGTAAAACCACTGCACAATCAACGTTTCTGTAGTTTCAACAAATCTAAGAGTGATGCTCACAAGCAAACAGCTACATTTAAGCTTATGGTGTGCGTGTGTATAATGTCACAGATAAATATTGATTTAACATTCAGGTGGACATGAGTACCATATAGCAGACCGTACTGTAATGTGTTGTGGCATTTACCTCCATGTGTTGGCGTCAGGGTCGTAGACTTCTATAGTTTTGAGATATGTTGTCCCATCGAAACCTCCTACTGCCATCAGCTGACCATTCACCACTGCGAGGCCCACCTACAGACACACACAGTTGCACTTCTGTCTCACACAAATTATATGATAAGCAATAGAATACTTTAATATCCACTATGGAAACTTAATATGACATGGAAAAAAAAAACATACGTTAAATGTAGCTCTAGCCCAACACACGTATACACACCCCGCTCCGTCTGGACGTCATGGCCACTACAGGAGACCATTGGTTGGTCCGGGGGTTGTAGCGCTCTGCGCTGCTCAGTTCAGTCGTGTCGTCTCTCCCTCCGACAGAGTAGATCATGTCCTGATAGACGGCGCAGCCCAGGTGCTTTCTCCTGGTTCCCATCGGAGACACGGTGTGCCAGCGGTTTTCTTGAGGGTTGTAGCGTTCCACTGAGGGATGATGAGGAAGATGGAAAGTACAATAGTATTGTTTCAAATTTGCAATGAATGTTCCAGCCACTGCATTATGTATCAAAAACCGGAAACTGGATAACATTCTGTTGAGTCCAATTTGGCAAGCTAAAAGCAGAGAGCTACTCAGTCTTTCAAGGTATTGCACATGTTTTTAAGTCTCCATTTATGTGTTCACTCTACACAGACATAGAAATGCATTAGCGAACCTAAGGACACCTTTCTTGTTATTCCAAAACATCCTTCCTGTTAGTTGTGGGTTCGTTTAACTTAGTATGTACATGTGACTCGGTACCACACCTGTATTTAATGGGGACGTCCCATCAGAGCCTCCTACGGCATACAGGAATCCTCCCAGCACAGCAACAGCGACACCCAGTCGCCTGGTGCTCATGGAGGCCACACGAGTCCATTTGTTCTCTTTAGGATCATATCTGGAGGACAGGAAGGTCGGCATTCTGTTACACTGAGCTGGTACAATAAGTATGTTCCCATCAAAATACCTAACACTACCAATTGTTGGCTGCCAAAGCCAAAGTTGATTGTATCAGGTTTCCGTTTGGTTTCATTTTAATAAAAGACTTTTATTTAAACATGTACAGTTTAATATACACACAAGAATTCAGTGTGATACCTTTCTACAATGTTGAGGCAGGAAACTCCATCCTGTCCTCCCACAGCATACAGATATCCACCCAGCACAGCAACGCCCACGCTGGTACGACAAGTGCTGGTGGGGGCCACATCGCTGCTCCACTGGTTGGTCTTAGGATCATATCTGGAGACGAGAAAAACATTGAAACTTAATTTGTAGTTTCAGAAATGCGAACCGTTCAGTCAAACAGACGCACGTAGAGAACATTGGAGAGCAATAAATATCCTAAAGAGAAAGCTTGAGAAATCTTGGCTGACCTCTCCACCGAGTTGAGATACGACGAGCCGTCATGACCTCCAACCGCGTACAGCAAGTCATCCAGGACACTGACGCCGACTCCACACCGCCGCTTACTCATCGACGCCACCATCCGCCACTCGTTGGTCTGCGGATCGTAGCGCTCCACGCTGGAAATGGCGTCTCCGCTGCACCAACCACCAACTGCAGGGAAAGGAGGGCGAGGGTCAATGGAGTGGAGGGACTTTTTATAATCTTGTACCCTGGTAGTCGAGTCTACATAGTACTATAATGCACTGGTACAGATTTAAAAAAAAATATTTGATGCAGCAGGAAAAGATGATTGACCTGCAAAAAGAACCTCTCCACAGCGGATGGGTTTCCTGGGCCGGGTTCTGGGGCCCTGCATCAGCGGCCTCTCCTGTGGCAGCAGCAGGTAGTTTTTTGCCTCATCAACCAGGTCTCTGAAACATAACAAAAAAAAGGTACATGATATATACACAGTATGCTGCCAACGAAAAATCTGTAATATAGCCACTGCATCTCTGTTTAGATCAAACGAAAAAGTAGAAATTATAACTGATTGGGAAACCAGAAAATTCCTACATCTAGATCTGCACCAGTAGCATCTTTTCCAGCCAAAAACATTGCATGTTTGACAACTTTTAACTTCCAAAAACCGCTCCCACCTGCACTCCTCGTCACTCTTTATCAGAGGATCTGAACCCACAGTGCCCACCAGGAACTTGGGGCTGAGCAGTGGCAGACGGACGTGCTGCAGGACCTGTAGAACACACAGCCTCCAGTCAAAATGTATTCAAAGGGCATCAGCATGCGAGACTAGCCATATAATACTTAGATTATCAAGAAACAAGAGATAAAACAAGACATAACATATTAATCTGGCACCAAACCTGGGGGAGCTGAGGTCTGCGTTCCTGGATGCTGTATTTCACCCAGGCCATCACTGCGTTAAAAACCTGCTCTTCACTGCGCACGTTTAGCTCGTCGCTGGAGATGATGTCAATCAGCTGATTGGCAGGCAGCAGCATGAACTCCTCACTTTCCATTACCTTCGACAGTAGAGTACAACAGCACGTCAGAGAGGACAGTATGTTCACGGTCTACGGCGATCAGTCAGCACATTCATTCTCCCAACGTCGACATCTTGGCAGGTCAGAATGACAGTTGTATCCTTCATAGTTTTGCCTGTTGGCTTGTTGTAGCAGGAGAGAACAGATGCAGATGAGAAAATGAAAACCACTGCGCTGAGATCGCTCCAGGATCCTTGTTCTCGGCAGTTTGGCTTAGTGATATACTTCATAGAACTAGTGAGATACTTCATGGAACTAGTGAGATA
Source organism: Embiotoca jacksoni (assembly GCF_022577435.1). NCBI lineage: Eukaryota > Metazoa > Chordata > Actinopteri > Embiotocidae > Embiotoca > Embiotoca jacksoni. Next base: position 343,804 of record NW_027185383.1, on the reverse strand, counting down.
CTTCATGGAACTAGTGAGATACTTCATGGAACTAGTGATACTTCATAGAACGTAAGATACTTCATGGAACTAGTGAGATACTTCATGGAACTAGTGATACTTCATAGAACGTAAGGTACTTCATGGAACTAGTGAGATACTTCATGGAACTAGTGATACTTCATAGAACGTAAGGTACTTCATGGAACTAGTGAGATACTTCATGGAACTAGTGAGATACTTCATGGAACTAGTGAGATACTTCATGGAACTAGTGATACTTCATAGAACGTAAGGTACTTCATGGAACTAGTGAGATACGTCATGGAACTCGTGAGATACTTCATGGAACTCGTGAGATACTTCATGGAACTCGTGAGATACTTCATGGAACTAGTGAGATACTTCATGGAACTAGTGAGATACTTCATGGAACTAGTGAGATACTTCATAGAACTAGTGATACTTCATAGAACGTAAGATACTTCATGGAACTAGTGAGATACTTCATGGAACTAGTGATACTTCATAGAACGTAAGGTACTTCATGGAACTAGTGAGATACTTCATGGAACTCGTGAGATACTTCATGGAACTAGTGAGATACTTCATGGAACTAGTGAGATACTTCATGGAACTAGTGAGATACTTCATAGAACTAGTGATACTTCATAGAACGTAAGGTACTTCATGGAACTAGTGAGATACTTCATGGAACTAGTGAGATACTTCATAGAACTAGTGATACTTCATAGAACGTAAGATACTTCATGGAACTAGTGAGATACTTCATGGAACTAGTGAGATACTTCATGGAACTAGTGAGATACTTCATGGAACTAGTGATACTTCATAGAACGTAAGGTACTTCATGGAACTAGTGAGATACTTCATGGAACTAGTGAGATACTTCATGGAACTAGTGATACTTCATAGAACGTAAGGTACTTCATGGAACTAGTGAGATACTTCATGGAACTCGTGAGATACTTCATGGAACTCGTGAGATACTTCATGGAACTCGTGAGATACTTCATGGAACTAAGTCATTGCTGATAAACTTTGCCTCACTTGTGCTTTTTCTGCTGTGAAAAGTCAAAATGTCTGCACTGAAACAGGTGTGTCACTGAAGTGAAAAATGGAGTTACATTCACCACCAGATGTAGTGGTTTAACCTGCTGAGATTAGCTGTTGGCAGGTAAATTCAGCCCTTCTTGTTCCTCTCAATAAACAAAACAGATCAGCTGCTCAAACACCCTGAACGCTGATAAACTTTCACAGAGTTGATTTCAGATTGCGGCTGCTGACCAGCACGTCTCTTCACCGTGTTTTTATGGACATTAACATTCAAGCTATCACAGCTCCATTTTGTGTTGCATACGAGTACGTTTATGTAACAAAATAAATATGTTTAACTGCAAAAAAAAAAAAAAAAAAAATTCATAATAGGTGCAATTTAGAAAGAACACAATCTTAACTTCTACATTTAAACATAGCAGAACCTGAAGGGACCAGAGCGACTTTTTTATTAATTACAGTAGTTTCCTATACCAGATGTCAAAACCCAATTATGTAGTCCGTGCTGGAAATGATGGGTGTTGAACATTTTTCTCCCATCAAATTTGCAACAACTCCTTGTGACATTGCTGTAAGTAATCCCATTTTGTTTTCTTTGTCTGAAGACACTCACGCACAGACACATCAAACGCACACGCAGATGACTTCCGGCAGAGAGAAATCTTTAGAGTTGATTAGTTCAAGAAATAAACACTTAATTTTTTGGGGGGGACATATAGGAGCATCAGAGAAAAGTCATCTGGTTTGGTTTAAGTCGTTAGAAAATGTAAACACGACCAAACTTTTTAAACTAAGAAAATGATAAAAGGTATATGTTGTTAAACCATAACAGGAGAAGGAGGAACTGCAAGAGAAAGTTCCTTGAAGGTCCCATAGAGAAACAAAGTCACTGAGCGCTGCTCTTTAAATAAGGCGTTCTAATGCAAGTTCTAATGGGGCGAATCTATCTACGACCTATGAAAGCACTGTGGCTCACTGACGCTGCGTAAAGATGGCAAAACTTAATGCATTTAATACAAATAATGATTCATTTGACTGTAGCATGTCTGCTGAATGGGAGATCAAATATAATTCTAACGTGAATTAAATCAATCAGGTGTTACACTCCTATCTGCAACACTCCTTAACATTATGCATACAGAGCAGATCCTCTGCCTTTCTGTTTGACATTTATTCTGAAAAGCAACTCACTGTGAAACTCTTTTACAGTGGGTACGGAAAGTATTCAGACCACTTTAAATTTTTCACTCTGTTTCATTGCAGCCATTTGCTAAAATCAAAAAAGTTCACTTTATTTCTCATTAATGTACACTCAGCACCCCATCTTGACAGACAAAAACAGAAATGTAGAAATTTGTGCAAATTTATTAAAAAAGAAAAACTGAAATATCACATGGTCATAAGTATTCAGACCCTTTGCTGTGACACTCATATTTAACTCACATCCTGTCCATTTCTTCTGATCCTCCTTGAGATGGTTCTACTCCTTCATTGGAGTCCAGCTGTGTTTAATTAAACTGATTGGACTTGATTAGGAAAGGCACACACCTGTCTATATAAGACCTTACAGCTCACAGTGCATGTCAGAGCAAATGAGAATCATGAGGTCGAAGGAACTGTCCAAGGAGCTCAGAGACAGAATTGTGGCAAGGCACAGATCTGGCCAAGGTTACAAAATAATGTCTGCAGCACTCAAGGTTCCTAAGAGCACAGTGGCCTCCATAATCCTTAAATGGAAGAAGTTTGGGACGACCAGAACTCTTCCTAGACCTGGCCGTCCAGCCAAACTGAGCAATCGTGGGAGAAGAGCCTTGGTGAGAGAGGTAAAGAAGAACCCAAAGATCACTGTGGCTGAGCTCCAGAGATGCAGTAGGGAGATGGGAGAAAGTTCCACAAAGTCAACTATCACTGCAGCCCTCCACCAGTCGGGGCTTTATGGCCGAGTGGCCCGACGGAAGCCTCTCCTCAGTGCAAGACATATGAAAGTCCGCATAGAGTTTGACAAAAAACACATGAAGGACTCCCAGACTATGAGAAATAAGATTCTCTGGTCTGATGAGACCAAGATTGAACTTGTTGGCGTTAATTCTAAGCGGTATGTATGGAGAAAACCAGGCACTGCTCATCACCTGCCCAATACAATCCCAACAGTGAAACATGGTGGTGGCAGCATCATGCTATGGGGGTGTTTTTCAGCTGCAGGGACAGGACGACTGGTTGCAATTGAAGGAAAGATGAATGCGGCCAAGTACAGAGATATCCTGGAAGAAAACCTCTTCCAGAGTGCTCTGGACCTCAGATTGGGCCAAAGGTTCACCTTCCAACAAGACAATGACCCTAAGCACACAGCTAAAATAACAAAGGAGTGGCTTCGGAACAACTCTGTGACCATTCTTGACCGGCCCAGCCAGAGCCCTGACCTAAACCCAATTGAGCATCTCTGGAGAGACCTGAAAATGGCTGTCCACCAACGTTCACCATCCAACCTGACGGAACTGGAGAGGATCTGCAAGGAAGAATGGCAGAGGATCCCCAAATCCAGGTGTGAAAAGCTTGTTGCATCATTCCCGAGAAGACTCATGGCTGTGCTAGCTCAAAAGGGTGCTTCTACTCAATACTGAGCAAAGGGTCTGAATACTTATGACCATGTGATATTTCAGTTTTTCTTTTTTAATAAATTTGCACAAATTTCTACATTTCTGTTTTTTTCTGTCAAGATGGGGTGCTGAGTGTACATTAATGAGAAATAAAATGAACTTTTTTGATTTTAGCAAATGGCTGCAATGAAACAAAGAGTGAAAAATTTAAAGGGGTCTGAATACTTTCCGTACCCATTGTAAATGTGCCGCTGTGACAGCTGCTCTACTCTGTGCTGTGAACCCCCCCCCCCCCCCCAAAAAAAAATCTCCCGCGTGTTTGTCACATGTTTAACATCATGACTGAAGTTTAGCATCATGAGTCAACAGACTGCCTGGACTTTTTTTTTCTCCCATATTAACAATCCCTCGTCAAGCGCTAACACCAAACACAGAATCACACCAACAACTGTATTAGTTACAATGTGCTCACATCCTGAGGCTTGGAAAAAGGGAAGGTCAACAGAACAGGAGACGATGCAGAAAACAAACTCAACTTTGCTGATTGTATAACACTGTATGTAAACAGACACATGCTCTATTCCACATGCCTTCAATAAGGCACACACTACTGATATTCCTGATGAAACCATACAGCTCTGCCAGCAGTGTGGAGGGAAATTTAACCTCACAGCAGTGCCCTGTCTTTATATGCAAACAGAACTTTGACTAAATATGAAATCTGCGAGTCAAAATTTGTTTGCGTATGTAACCCACATTAGTTTTACCAGCAACTAAAGGGTTAACTCAAACATGCAATACCATGCAGTTTTTGAGGAGCTTTATTTATTTGATCGTTAACCAGACCGACTCCGAAGGAAAAAGTTTCTTTTAAGTCTGAGAAGAATCTCCGGTGAGTGACGAATGCGTTGCTAACAGTTAGCTGTTGCTGTAGAGCTACAAAGGAGGACAGTTGTTTAGTTGGGCTAAAGATATCTATCAGGAGAGAACAGAAAAAAACCAGTCAGAGATAAATATTAATTTGTTGATGAATATTATTTTACGTGGTTGATATCTGCGATTGTGGAGCTACATGTGACCGACGGGTCTTGCTAAGCGCTGGGGGTTAATGCGTCGGGACCTGTTGAACCGAGCGGGAACGATGATATATATATATATATATGTGTATACTATTTTACTGGTCATTTACTGTTACACCAACAATAGAGTTTATAAATTATAGTACTGACATCGTATTCAATTCTGCTGCATGCAGATTGTTTTTTTTGTATGGATCTGTGATGGAGACAGCGATCCCCAGAAACCTCCACAGAGCGCTGGAGCTGAGTGACCCTGTGATCCCTGATCATCTTTGCTGTGAGTGAAGCTGCATTTGGTCTTCTTGGATTCTCCTGCAGGAGCACTGAGGAGCAAAAAGATTCAGATAAGAGTTAGGCTGAGAGCCTCCAGACATACACTACCCGGGTAGTAGACTGAAAGACAATAGACTGAAACTGACTGACTGTGAGAGAAATACCGGTATTGGGGTTATTATTTGAATTTGTTATTTTTCTTTTATGTTGTTCCCTTGATTTTCTGTGTGTTAATGACTATAATAAATTGCAGTTCAGTTCCTTGTTTTAAACTGCAAACATTTGCCGTGTTTCATTCACTCCCAGAGCGACCTAAAGACAGTCCTAAACTTAACACAGGAAATCTAGTGTGTTACATAGATACTACACGTGCATAGTTTTAAAAGTGTTTTTTTTAATCTATGTGCGTACCTCCTGAAAATTGTGCTGGGTGAACTTGTCTGCAATGCGGAGCAACTCGCGGCAGGAGTGTGTGTCTGCGAAGGCCCGGATGCCCAGACAGTTGGATGGATCCAGCTGCCTCTTGAGGAACTCGCAGCAGGCCTCCTGGATTTCAGCCAGCTGGAGAAGGCAGGCTGCAGGGAGCAGCGTCTGGACGTTCCCTTCCTCTACAGTCACCTGGGAGGGCGGAGGACAGGACAGCAGAGACTCTTTGACGTGTGCAGCATTTATAGTTTTGACATGAAGTTTCCAGCATTAAGGAGTTTAAGAAAGAGATGTGGTCTGTGCAGTCCCTCCATTCTCACTCAAGGAAACCCTGCAGCTCCTTCTCAGTCTCCATGAAGTATTTGAAATTGTTCTTTGGATTTTTTTTTTTAGAAGACCTCACTGTCCTCTGACGGACATGGTAAAGTGTTATATCCCTCTCCTGATTGGTATTTTTTAAGGACTTTACCATCGATTTGTTTGTAGAGTTCTTTTGTTTTCCAGGATATTGACTGAATATCGGTTCAGATATTAATCTCAAATCATTGTTATCGCCATTCAGCATTTGCAACCAAAACAACTGGCAACTAGGGAGGTTTTTTTGTACTTCAGATGAAGACTAAACTATGTGTATCTGAGTTTAGATCAATTTGTAAAGATTTGTTTCTACTCTGACATTCTTCCTGCTCATCCCTGCCAAATATTCCTAATTACTTCCACTATAATTCTAGTTTAGGGATGCAACTATGTTCATTATCAATTAATCTCAATTAATCATTTGGTCTGTAAAACATCAAGAAGCAGTCCAAAATATGTATTACATGTTTCCTTAAATCCAATGCAACATCACACATGCCTTGCAATGTCTGACCAATAGCACAGAACTAAAACACCTTTGATTAATTATAAAGCAAAACAAGAAAGGAAAAAAAAAAAAAATCAGCCAATTCTCAAATTTGAGAACCTAAAATTAATCAAATATTTGGCACTTTTGCTTTAAAATTGTTTACAATTTTCAAAATAGTTTCCAGTGAATTATGCCTCAATCCACTAATTGCTGCAGCTTTGTTTAATTTTGTAAAACAACCAAAAATTAATTCAATGTCAAAGTCAAACTAAGGTGAATTTCTTTGAGGCAATGTTTATCCAGCCTGATGATCAGGGTCATGAATGCAGACAAGATTAAATACATCTCAACTTTTTAAAAAGCCCCTTCCCTTGATAGTGTTCATTCACAACAGCCCTCGACGACTGAAGCAGACCCACATTTTGAGTCATCTTCAGTAGCTGTTGTGTTTCCCATTTTGAGGAGATATTAACATGATATTTAGCTTCAGTTTATGACTGCATGTTTGTGGTGCATACTGTTATGTATCCTAATCGAATGCTCCTATTCCTACCTGGGAGGTGTAGGCAAAGTCGATAAGCAGCTCCATGGCTCTCTCGTCGATGTCGCGGATGACCACTTCAGTCTGCCTGCTCTCTGCCAGCTCTCCAGTAAACATCGCCCTGTGGAGAACATGGAGATCCGGATTCAGTTAATCTTCCACCTGATTACTGCCTTTCAATTTAAATATAATGGCCTTTTTTCTATCCACAGGGGGTTACTGCGTACCTGAAGTAGGGGCTGCATGCGGACAGGATCACGCGATGAGCATAAATCTTCTTGGCACCCACCACCAGCACAACGTCGCAAAGCTCCCGGTGTTTTCTCAGCAGGTTGATCACCTCCAGGGTCTGCCGCGGGTGTTTGTCGGAGACGTAGGGCATGCGTGCAGGCTGGGGGACCCCTTCAGGGAGCTTGTTGGGGTCCCCCAGAGTACAACGGCTGGTGATGTCCATTCCAGTGGCGTCTTGGCGTGCGCTGGTGGCCCTTCACAATAACCAGATGGACAATAATTTAAATCAGTAAATATCTATTTGACAGCTTAATAGCTCATTTTGCTCAGTAGTTAAAGGGCAAATCCACACTAACAATATAATTCAATTCATTTTATTTATTGTGTAAAAATCTCTGTAGAACATGGTTCCAAGTTGGAAAAATAGAGGAAATATTAAAACAAAAAGTTCAAAACAAACACAAAGAACAACCTCATTTATAGCCAACTAGTTAATTTTTACAAGTAAATCTCTTCCTTGATAAACCAGGTGTGCTCACCTTCCCCACTGCTCTACGTGCATTACTGTGCTTCTCTTTGGACTTCCTGCTTCTCAAGCAGTGTAGACGCTTTTCTGCTTGCTCTTGCATTTTTCTGCTTTTATTTCTCTTTCTCTTTTGTGATAATCTATGAGGAGCCGCTTCTGGAAAACTCCAGATTACTCTTACTTTTTATTTTTGAAGTTTGAGTAAGCGATTGCCATTTTTCAAAATTTGTTATGACCTCTTCATTACTACGGGAGCAAAGCCTCCCAACAGCACGGTGGCTAGCTAAGGCTAATTAGCAGCTAAGCTAAAGCTAAGTAGCAGCAAGATGTCTCCCTTCTCCACGGACGACTACCACAAACTCCTGCAGAAGATTGCAGTCCTGGAAACAAAAATCCATTGACTAGAAGTGAACGTAGAGGTAATTGGACTGTGTGGGAATGATACTACTTTACTATGGACTCAAAACATTGGACAAGAGCAATCTAAGACACAGCTAAGTAGCACCACCAAGGCTACCAAGAAACAGGAGGGCTGTGTAGCAGATAATACATCTTCAAATGATAGTCCTCCCTGGAACTCTCGGTGCAAAGCCGAAGAGTAAATCATACCCTCAGGATATGGGAGGGCGACTAACAGGCAGAGCCCAGCGCCCTGAGATCTGTGATGCGACTGGCTGGTCTGCATTACCACACAGGCAGAACACCTCCTCAACCCCTGTACTTGGCAAGACACAGCTAAGGACAGCTGCAAAAAGTAAAACCAGCACACAAAAAAAACCTCCACAACAACCAAGCCTACAACTTGAAAACAGATTTGCTCCATTATCGCAGGATCCTAAATCTCTATCTGATGAGCTGGATAAGCAGCTATCTTCTCAAAGCAGGTTAAGAACTGAGAGTAAATCTGAACGTAAAAGGCCACAGGGAAAGCTAATGACTGGGCCTGAGACTGATTGTGGGTGACTTTGCTGTAAAAGAAGTCAGAAGGATGTGCAGCAAGAATACCAAAATACTCTGCTTTTCTGAATGATATGGTCTTTGACATGAGACAAAATCCTGGACATCGTGGTTGAACTTCCAACGGTGAAAAACATCATGGCGCATACAGGAAGCTGTGATGTTGTGAAACAACAGTCTGAAGTTCTGAAGCGAGACTTTATTGATCTGTTAAACACAGTCAGCTCTGTCAGTGCTGAGGTGTTTATCAGTGGCCCTTTCCCACCAGTCAGAGGAGGAGATGAAAGATTCAGCAGGCTGTTTGCACTGAACAAATGGTTGTCAACTGCATGTACTGTTCATTCAGTGCATCTTATCAACAATTTCTGCCTTTTCTGGGAGCGCAGACATCTTTTTAAGGCAGATGGAGTTTGCCTGAACAAGTCAGGGGTAAAATTATTTACTTGTAACCGATTTTATTTCCTGCATCACCCATTTGTTCCCGCTGCCGAGGGCAAGAGACAAGAGGAGTCTAAACAAGACCAGTCCGCATTGCCGTAGAGACCTTCAGGGAAAGATGCCCCCGCCTAAGGAGAGCTAAGAGGAGGAGTCTCCTTCCTCTGATCACCCACCTTCTCCCTCCCTCCGAGAGCACCTACTTCCATCCTCCTGACTCCATCCAGGTCCCCCTCACTCCCTCACTCCCTCCCTCCCTCCCTCACCTTATTTGCTACCGTCGACAGGCTAACAAACCCTCCAGTGTCAGTAGCTGCTGAGCTCCAATCCACTTGGGCATGCAATCAATTTGCCACCTTTTTTACTGACAAAATTCAGAACATTAGACAAGCAGTAAGTGCCTCCACACCAACCACAGGATATGTGTTGTCCCCGTCTCTCAATAATATCCACTCAAATATCATGGCACAATTTCATTCAATCAACCATGGAGGCATTGAAGACATTATACAACATCTTAAGTCCTCCTCCTGCTGCTTGGATATTATACCAACACACTTTTTCAAAAATATTTCTAACTGCATGACTACTGATCTCTTACAAATTGTAAACGCATCCCTTCTCTCAGGTGTCCTCCCACAGGCCCTAAAAACTGCAATTATTAAACCACTCCTAAAAAAAAGGCTAATTTAGTCACCGCAACAATGAGAAATTATAGGCCAATATTAAACCTCCCATTTTTAAGTACAATAATTGAAAAAGCTGTTTTTCAACCGCTAAACAACTTCTTGGCCATAAATAATTGTTTCGAATGTCTTCCAGTCAGGCTTTTGACAGCACCACAGTACTGAAACTGCTCTTGTTAAGGTTTTCAACGACATCCACTTAAACACAGACAATGGCAGAATTTCAGTCACTGGATCTCAGTGCTGCATTTGACACTGTTGACCATGATATACTACTAGACAGACTAGAAAACTGGGCTGGACTTTCTGGCACAGCACTAAACTGGGTTGAATCCTACTAGAAGGACCGAGAATACTTTGTGTCTGTAGATAATTACATATTAGAGCAGACTAAAAGGACATGTGGTGTTCCCCAAGGTTCAATTCTGGGGCCTGTTCTGTTCAACATCTACATGCTTCCACTGGCTCAAATTATGGTAAACAACAAAGTGTGTTATCATAATTATGCAGACAACACACAAATCTACATAACTATATCGCCACGGGACTATAATCCCGTACAAGGGTTGGGTAAATGCATTGAACAAAACAACAACTGGATGTGCCAGAATTTACTTCAATTAAACAAGGCTAAAACAACATAGTTGTTTTTGGTGTAAAGGAAGAACGTTCGAAAGTCAGCGATCAGCTTCAATCGCTGATGTTAAAAATCTAGGTGTGGTCATGGATTCAGACCTCAATCTGAACAGCCATATTAAGACAATTACAAAATCAGCCTACTGTCACCTGAAGAATATATCGAGGATAAGAGAATTTATGTCTCAAGAGGATTTGGAAAAACTTGTCCATTAATTTATCTTCAGTAGACTTGACTACTGTAATGGTGTGTTTACAGGTATCTCTAAAAAGTCAATCAGACAGCTGCAGCTGATTTAGAACGCTGCTGCTCGACCAAGACAGTGGATCATATCACTCCAGTTCTGAGCTCTTTGTACTGGCTACCTGTCGAACAAAGAATCCACTTTAAAATCCTGCTGTTGGTTTATAAAGCACTGAATGGTTTAGGGCCAAAATACATTTGTGATCTGCTGCGACCTTCTGAACCATCCCAACTCCTCAGGTCGTCTGGAACGGGTCTCCTTTCTGTTCCCAGAGTCAGAACTAAACATGGAGAAGCAGCGTTCAGTTTTTATGCTCCACTTATCTGGAACAAACTCCCAGAAAGCTGCAGGTCTGCTGAGACTCTCAGCTGCTTTAAATCAAGATTGAAGACTTTTCTGTTTGCTGCTGCCCTTAATTGAACCAGATTTAAGGATGCTGATAAATGTCTTCTATTTCTGCATTTTTCTACAGCATTTTATTTCTGAAACTGCACTGTAACTTTTATTCTATTTTTAACTTGTTTAATGTTTTAATGTCTGTTTTTAATGTTTTAATCAATGTTTTTAATGGTTTTTAAATGTCCTTTTCTTTTACCTTATGTTTTGATGCTTTTAATGGTTTTATGTGAACCACTTTTAATTGCTTTGTTGTTGAAATGTGCTCTACAAATAAACTTGCCTTGCCGGTAAGATACAGTCTTCCAACTTTTTGATTGACTTGCATACAGCCGCAAAAGATCAGTGGGGGCAAAGGATTGAAACTAAAGTCCAAGCCGTAAACCGCCGTGAACGTAGAAGCAGCAAAAGTACCGAGAGCTGAGAACACGGAGACTTTATAAACGTTTCTTTCTCTTCCCCAGCACAGTTTGCCCTTGGTTGGCGCTGGTACCTTGCAGGACCACTGGGGGGCAGCTCAGGGCAGCTATCACTGCCGTGAGGCTGGTGGCCAAATTCAAACTGGTATTTTAGATATTCTTTGGTCTTATAAAGCTTTTAAAATGATCAAAGGATGTACGATACACAGATCTATGAAACAAGTCTGCTGCCATTGCACACCCCTAGTGAACCAAATATAGTTGGGGGAATGGCCGGTGGATACAGCAGCCAGCGTAAATTTATCCACACCCATCGGCTCACTCAGTATACCCCTCCATCTTTTTCAGGATGTTGGTACAGGATTCTTTTGGTTCCAGGACAGGGATTCACTACAGATCAGGTTCCCAGCCAAAAATCCCTGACACTGGAAAACACCCATGTCAACATGTGTCATTATCATTATGGGTGGGACCTTCACGCCAGTACCATTTTTATAAACTCAATAGTTCTGTAAATATATTCACCACAAAAGGTTGTGTTTAAATCTTGGGATCTCTTCAAACTCCTAAATGTAGAAAGAAATCCCCTTCGGTGATAAATTCATGAAATACAATGCAAAGTAATGCAATCCAAGACAATTTAAGCAAACCTATCTGACATGCTATTTTTACTTAAATCTTACATTACAAACTGGAGGTGTGCGGTTTAAGAAAAGTGACCATTTACTAGACGGAGAAGAGAGATGTGATTTGTTTTACAAAAATTAGAGGATCCATTTGATTTATACTGAGACAACAAGGTCATGTTATCTCGTCCCCCGTCGTTTTCATTCTGGCCTTTCATTACGTCTCTTGTTGATCCGCCGACATTGTGGAAGTGCAATTCTCAATTGCTTGAGTACTCCAAACTGAAATTTGTAGTGTTGGATGGAGCTGACATCTGTGTTACAATAACTTTGTAATGTAACACATTAGCAACATGTGCCGCAGGTTCAATAAAGCCAAAAAAGCCCATTTCTATTAACAAATTATATTTATATTTTCTATTTCACGGATATGCATTTTTTTTTTTGTCATTCGTGACAAACAGTTCAGAGCATTTGGATTATCTTATTGTCCTATGATGTTGCTGGGTTGTATATATCCTGGGTTTAGTATTTTTTATAGGATTATGGGGTATCTCTGGCTGAAATAATTAATCAATTAAGTAAAATTAATTTGCTACTTTTTTTACGTTCACTTCAGTCTTTTTTCCAGCACAAATGATAAACATTTGCTGGTTTAGCTTTTTACAATGTGAATTATATTCCTACTTTTCAAGTAGAATTCCTACTTTTAATCATTTATGATAGAAAAATAATTATTGCTTTTTTCTGGACTGTTGGATGGACAACATAAACCATCTTACCACTATTTATTCCTATAATCATAATCTGAACAATTAATCAATAAACCAAGAAAAGAGGAAGACTGATTTATAATAAAAGCAGTCCAAGAGTTAACTTCTGCCTCAAAGAATCACATATTATGCAACCCCTTTTATGAAAAAGTTGTAAAATATAAATAAAAGCAAAATGCAATTGTTTGCAAATCTCATAAACCCATATTTAATGGTAAAAAGACCATAGACAACATATCAAATGTTGAAACTGAGAAATTGTATTGTTTTATGAAAAATATATGCTCTTTTTGAATTTGATGCCAGCAACACATCTCAAAAAAAATTGGGACTGGGCAACATAAGATTGGAAAAGTTGTGTAAAGCAAAAAAAAAACCAAAACACCTGGTGGAACATCTCACAACTAATTAGATTAAATGGCAACAGATCAGTAACATTATTGGGTATAAAGAGAGCATTTCAGAAAGGCAGAGCCTATCCGCAGTGAAGATGGTGAGAGGTTCATCACTATGAAAGACTGTGTGGGAACATAGCACAACAATTTAAGAATAATGTTCCTCAATGTAAAATTGTAAAGAATTTGTGGATTTAATCATCTACAGTACATAATATCATTAAAACATTCAGAGAATCTGGAGAAATCTCTGTACACAAGGGAAAAGGCCGAAAACCATTATTGGATGGTGGTGATCTTCAGGCCTTCACTGCATTAAAAACAGACACCATTCTGTAGTGGAAATCATTGTCTGGGCTGAAAACAACTTCTGAAAACCGTTGTCTGTGAATACAGTTCATCACTGCATCCACAGATGCTGGTTAAAACTACCATGCAAAGAAGAAACCAGATATAAACATGATCCAGAAACACCGCCGCCTTCTCTGGGCCGGAGCTCATCTCAGATGGATTGAGGTGAAGTGGAAAACTGTCCTGTGGTCTGACAAATCAAAGTTTTTGATTATTTTTGGAAATCATGGACGCCATGTCCTCCCGGCTTAAGAGGCGAGGCACAACCCATCTTGTTATCAGCGCTCAGTTTAAAAGACAGCATCTGTGACAGTACAGGGATTAGTGCACATGGCATGGGTAGCTTGCACATCTGGGAAGCAACCATGAATGCTGAATGATGTATATAGGTTTTGGAGCAACATCTGCTGCCATCCACACAACATCTCTTTCAGGGAAGGACGAGCTTATTTCAGCAAAACAATGCAAAACTAAGATCTGTATATATTACAACTGCATGGCTCAGTAGTAGAAGAGTCTGGGTGCTAAACTGGCTTGCCTGCAGTCTAGACCTGTCACCTATTTAAAAAAAATATGGTGCATCACGAAACAAAACAAATACAAAAAAACAGACAAGGCAAGAATGGGACAACATTTCAATTGAAAAACTCCAGCAACTGGTCTCCTCAGTTCACAAATGTTTCCAGAGTGTTGTAAAAAGAAGAAGTGATACAAAACAGTGGTAAACATGCCTTTGTTCCAACTTCTTTGAGATGTGTTGCTGGCATCAAATTCAAAATAAGCACATATTTTACATAAAACAATAAAATGTCTTTGTTTTAACACTTGATATGTTGTCTTTGGTCTATTTGGAATTAAATATGCGCGTATGGGATTTGCAAACCATTGCATTAAGTTTTTTATTTACGTTTTACACAGCGTTCCAACTTTTTCAGAAACAGGGCTATACACTGCAATTTCTTTGACAGATTTAAACATTTCAATTTCACAGCATGGAGACTACCTACACAAGCCAGAAGGGATCTCATCCCTCATGGTTACTTTACACAAAACTGCACATATTACAATTGCATGGCTCTGTAGTAGAAGAGTCTGTGTAGTAAACTGGCCTGCCTCCAGTCTAGACTTGTCACTTACTTAAAAAAAATATGTCTGGTAAATAAGTTATTCTTTTCACAAAAATTCACACAGTCCATCTTTATCACCTGGCAATATGTCCCTCTTCTTTTTTTATGTTTTAATGTGCACAAGCAAATTTATTAAGAGTTATTGTCAGATCTAGTTTATAGACCTGGATTTGGTGGTAAACTTTTTGCGAGCACTAAATTATTTATTTATTTCTGTATGTGGTTTTACTAAATCTAACAAACATGATCACACTAAGCCGTCACAGAAGGTGGTTATCAACTCGCTAAGTTGACCCAGGGTTTCCTAAAAGAGCGTCGATCTCATTCACATAAAATGGACAGGGTTTACAGCATCTGAACAATCACAAACACGTGCGAGTGTACTGGCAGCAGAGCGGCTCATTTTACAAACAAAGAGCATTCTATAATGTCAGACAAATACGAAGAAGTTAAACACATATAAATGTCTAAATAAATATTTTCAGAAGGTATACATGTATACGTTAAAAGTAGTCAAAATATCACTGCCCCATCATCTGGCCAAAAGTAGACCCGACTATAATTACATTTGTGTATTCAATCTGTTGCTTACATGTATTTTCCAGAAACAGATTTATTGCCAGGTAATTTGGTAAAACTCAAGTACTGAGAAAAGTACAACTAACGCAGGAGGTATATAAATAAAATCTTAGGATAAAGTACACAATATGCACTTGTGTAAATGTACACATTATAAAGAATATGTCTAATGTGCAATGTAATACTACAGAGAATATTAACAATTGCAGAAATGTAATGTGTGAAAAATCTGATTATAAATTTTAATGTGATTTTCAACTTTTTTTTTTTTTTTTTTAAACACAGCCCCAGCATTGTTAAACAGTTTCTTCAAAGAAATAAAAACATAACTCAAAGCCATAGGTAGTCTTTCATATCTTACGAGTACAACAAGTACAAGGCATTATTGGTGCTTCAATCAGTCTCTGTTGAAGGATGATATCTGTGTACAAGTGCACCATGAAATTAAATATATACTACTTGTATAAAAATTGTCAGGGAAAGCCAAAGAGTTTGGCTGGTCTCTTGACCTTCTGCCCTCCACAGAGACTCTCTCCCTGGATAGCCTGTGATTGGTGATGACATTTTCCAAGAGAATTGATGGGTCAGTAGGCTTTTTATACATTTTGATCGGTTATCTTGAACTAAACCTGCTCCGGAGCAGTTGCTGTAGGTTTAGGTCTGCAGCATAAGTTACCATGGCGATGTATCCCAGTAAGAAGTGTGCCCTGAAAACGCAGACTTGTATGTATAGGTAGCTTTCTAACCACAAATCTTACTTGGTAGTACAGGCCTCTGCTTCCCATCACCCCTTTACATAACTCAACACTCAGACATTAACCCCAACAGACAGACTCTGACTACAGGTTGAAATTTTAAAACCCATCAAGGCAGTACAAATAATGTTAGATCCACACATTCCTCTTGGCAGCTGCTGAGAATTTTGGTAGAGTCCCCTTCTACCAGCTTCTGATCAAGAGGAAATATTACAGCTGGAATTTGTCTGCTTTGTTGACAATCTTGACACAACAGGATGGGTGTCACTGAGTCATGGGGAGTCTTTAAATTTCATTCTGGACCATGCTATAGTGGATAACTTGATTCAGAGTAGAGTACAATTGTTTTTGACAAGGACATGCAACATCAACCACAGTAGTATAGTTAACAACCCATTCTAGTTTCTCAGTCTGTAAATAATCCGGTGAAAGTATCATAAACACATTCCATCACACTTCAATACCACACCTACCTGCGCATTAGCTTTGCATCCATGCACTGAAGAACAATGTTTGGTCCCACACCTTCAAGTTAACCTATAAAGACAACAAAGCAAGTAAGACTCTCTTTGCAGTCAGTCCATCCAGTTTAGCAAATCTAAAATCGTTCACCAGAGCGCTCTTTCACATCCCCTCTTGTAGTTTTTAACTCAAATCTAATCTAGTTTTGTGATTCTTGCCTGCTGATGGTAAAGCAATGACATGGTCGTGTGAGGGCGGACACAGGTTTGTTTCTTGCAGTTTGATGTGTTACCTATCAAATCTGATCTGTAGCCATTTCTCACACCTGTGCATTCAAATTATCACCCTGCAATAAATCCTGTTGTTGTAAAGTTTACAGTGTATGTTTTTGTTGGCACGGTCAGACAGGTGCTTAGTTTAATCATTTGGGGACTAGAATTAGCTGTGATGATGTTTTTGACTTTGCAATTCAGTTTCTGATCGACACATCACGTTCTCATAACACCTACACCAACTACAGCTTGTGTTATGTGGGTTGCTGTGACAAGGTATCCAGCTGGGTGAAGAGGAGAAATACAATACAGTTCTTCTCCATTAGTTTTCCTTTCTAAATAGGCTATAATGAGCTTTGGCATTTTCATTTGGTGTGGTAGCAACTGTAAATCTGATGCTGAAAACAGGAAGTGAGTTTGATAATCAGGTTGTCACAGAATCCAGCAGCGAGCTAGAGCACAGATTTAAAGATAACATTGGACTGGCGTTAATAATCTTATCTGAGATCATCATTATATTAGCAACACCTTTAAGTGAAGACATCCCCAAAGTCAACCCTATCACTTAACGTAACGCTTACGGTGCTTACAAGGTAGCACCAGGAGTTATTTGTTTCTAGCCACATTCCTAGCATGTCTAACAAGTAGCTTAGCTAAATCAGGCTGTTGGTTTGTTAGCCCTTTTAAAACAGGATGGGCAGCCAGCTAGCTGGTTAGCTAATACATGGTTGTAGCGAGCTTTATCGACAGTTGTAGCGGATATGAATGAGCTGAATAGAAGGACTGCGTGCAGTGAACTATGAAAAGCAACGAGGTAACACTGGCCAACAAACGTTGGTTAACTTTGACCATTACCCGAGAATATCTAGGAGCGCTAACTAGCAATGTGCTAACAGGCGATTCTTATCACAATAAAAAAAAACCTACCACAGACTGGATACAACTAAAGACAACGATGTATAACAATAAGCGAAGACATTTGTGAGCTAGCTAATACATTCAGGATATTTGTGGCCTTTTAAGAATCTGTCTCAGCATCAGGTCACAAACCACGGATTGGATATAAAGAACGGAAATCCTATTTGGTAATAAATTCCCATTGAAGCGCATGTTGACGATGTTAACACGGACTACTGTGCAACAAAGAAGCCGACAAAGTGTAAGACATGTTTTACCTTATATTCCCATCCTAACGACAGACACAAGTCGGCCAGGCTGCTAATGTTTACAATTTTAAGCCGCTGGTTAAACGACGGAGCTTTTCTTCCTTGGTAATATGCGCATGCCAAATACCAAGCGCCACTTCCGGATATGTATGTTTTCAAAATAAAAGTTTGAGATTACGTCATCAAATAATAGATGAAGACAAGTAGGCAAATGATATAGAAAGTTGCATACATCTTCAATTTATGAAATATATGAAATAACACTAAGGAAATATTGATGGATTACATGTACTTAAAGAATATACTTGTGTTTGTTACCACATGGGAAGGTGTCTATGCTCTTCCTGGTCATATCCATTTAGTTGAACTTGCACAAAAAAAATGCACATTCCATCAGAATGTGCTAATTTAGTTTTCATATAAACCTAGAAATAAAGGATGAGAATATAAAACATTAAAAAACACAAAATGTAGAAGTGCTTCAAAATATTTCAGATTTGGAAATATTTCAAGGTCAGCAATCACTTGGGGCATTGACCATTTTAACACCTTTGTACAAAAGGTCAGATTTCCTTGAACTTTATTAAGTCAGCATTAAGATGACACTCAGGTGAATTTGATCAACTCATCAGAGGCTAGTTCAAGTGAAATTAACCAGCAGCCATTGATCACCTGTTGGTGGTGATGGTTATTCTTCATGTTTCCAGAAAAAACATTGCTTATTAAGTTTTATTGGAAGCATGCATTTTCAAAAAATAGGTCACATTGGCCAAGGAAAAAAAAGAACAACACTTAGTGGTGCAGCTGTTTACTTTAATCCCTATATCAGATATCCACTGTGATAGTCCATTTGTGCAGTTCATATATTGCAGAATCTAACATTTACAAGTTAATGAAACCTTTACACATTATGCTTTTTGTTTGTGCTTAACACATGCTCTACTGAAAAGCATCAAGAAATCTTAATCGTGTGGATGTGTTTAGCATTGCAAGAAAAGAAGGCAGGAGGGCAGTCTGGTTTATTCATGCATTGCGCATGTTTATCTTCTCAATAAGACTAAAAAGAACAGGAGACTTAATCCATGAATGTACCATCTCTGGTGGTTTTAATCTGCAGGATAACTCAATTCAGAGTTTTCTAGTAGTCTTTAGACAGAAACAAAATCTGATTTTCACTCTTGTAAATGAAAAAAAAAAAAAGATTTTCTCAGTTACATTAAAAAAAAAAAAAAAAAAAAAAACATTTTACTCAAAAGCAAAGCCATTTTACATCATTTTCAAACAAAGTGCTGTATCTCATCAAATCCTCCAAATAAATTAAATACGAAGAAATTCGTAACACTAACAAAATCACAATATCAGTATTTTTCTTGACATTTAACTAATTCTCAGATTCCCTGTGATTGAATTAAATTAATTCAAAGATTTAAGTGTCTGTTCACGCATCAGGCAGCAGTGAAAAGTCAGTGCTATAATTTTGCTCGGCAATTTACGAATTTTACCCATCCTACTATAACAAGATATTTTTTACTCATTAAGTATTGATTATTTTCATCCCGTCATCAAACAATCATCATCTTCAGTTCTCAGGGGATGGGCTGAAGCTCAGGCATGGCTGACAGGCAGTTGTGTCAACGAATGGGATATAAGTGGCTGAAGCAAAAGCGGGTCTGGAGTTTGGACTGGGGAGGTAAAACATGAAACAACAATAAAAACAAAAACACAGACTTAATTAAAAGCAGCAAGTTATTTTCTTTAGTAAAAATTAGTTGGTTAGCCAAGTATGGCCTGTGGAAGTCTCTTTTTTTTCTGTATTTTGAAAGTCTTGATTGGCAAAACAATGATTGTGTTTCTTACCATCCATATAAGTAAGTGCACTGAGGAGCGGTGCGTCTGGGGTGATATAGGTTGTGTATTGCAGATCCTCCATTAAAGGTGGCGTCAGCTGACCCGGGGCAAGTGATGTGATCATGGCTGAACAGGTGGGACTTGGGCTGATGTGTTTCTTTTGACGAGCTCGACAGTTCTGAAACCAAACCTTGAAGGAAGATAGACTGGATTTAGAAATGATACTAGAAGTTAGATTCTCCCTTTGAGGAGCTGAGGTGAGGTGACACATTTCAGCTGACTAAACATGTACATTTAACTTTTAAGTACACCAATACACAACACGTGTACCTGTGGAGTTTAACAACAGGACTTCCCCTGCAGTTTGCAGCTTCAACTTTTAAAGCCATCACTCTTTCTCTGGTGTGAAGATTTGTCCTGACCCAAATACTTAAGTCTGTTTCTCTACTGGAATTTTTGAACTAACTTATATTCATGAAAGCAATGCTCCAAAGGGCAGAAACATTTGCTGTACCTGAATAACCCTGCGGCTGAGACCAGTTCTCTCTGCCAGTTTCTGCAGAGTCTGGGCATCTGGGTTGTTATCATTAGCAAACTGGGTTTGCATCACCTACATGTGGGGAGATGACAGAAGGGGACATGTTTACATATGAGTATAGTTTGTTCATGTTATTATAAAATTTACAGTGTGCTTTACTCTGTCATCAAATACTATGCATTAACTGCCTCCAGAGGGCAGAATAACATCAAAAACAAACTGACTAAATATCACTAGCTTATACTTTTCCTTTGGCTAACTTTGCCCCTTTACCTCTTCAGCAGACATACAGCAATATCAACATGTTATTTAATTTCATTCAGAGTTATGTTTCTTTTCACCTGACAAAGTCAACATTCACTCTTGTTTTAATTATTTTTTTTGCCTGGTTCTTTACAATGTGAAATATACTGAATAATTAGATCAACAGGTACATACATGAAATACTAAAGGTGGAAGCATATATTCCTTCTACTAGTCATAGTATAATCACATACAACTACTACTTTAGTAGGACTTGGCCTAACACTCAAGTGGAAGTCAATCGTTGACATCAGTCAAAAGTAAACATAGCCCAGTAGGTGCAGCAGCAGTTAGGACACACAAACACATAGTTGACATTACCTGTATCTGGTCCACTGTGAAGCTGGTCCTGGCCCTCTTAGCAGGCCTGGGCAGAGTCCTGGCACCATCTTTGTCTGGCACCTCTTCCTCCACTTGTGGTTGCTCTTTAAGACAAGACATAGGGCATGTTACAATGATTTTGAAATGATTAGGTTCTGATAGAAAGGTGTATATGTTTTGTATTGTGTATGCTGGCATTTTTTTCCATTCCCTTTGTGATACAGAGAGTAAATGGGAAGATTTTACTGTCTTACTAGACAATTGCCACATACAGTTTTTAATTAATTTTCATGCGGCAGAAACATTTGAGACGAGCAGAAGATTTGCTCTGCTTTACTTTAGGTGACTTCTTCACTGAGGTGTGCTGTATTAGTAATTCAACAAGACTGATATAGAGGAGCACCATCTCTATAGCTCACTACGCACACTGATCAACTCTTGTACATCAACACTACAGCCCTCTAATGAATGATACTTACAACAATCACTGCCACAAAACTAAAACTATCTGAATGAGTAGAGACTGTTAGGTTTGAATGTAATAAAGGTTTTGTAATGTTTTGGGTGACCTGATCCTTTATTACTAAATATGTAAGGAGTATGTGAGGACTTAATTTTGTTTTTAGTTGTCCTGAAATTCTTACTATTCTGTGTAATAGTGGTTTATTTAAAATCATTTACTGACTTTTGTGTGTCATCAATCAACCTAGACCCCGTACATACACTCACCGTTTTCCTTTGCACGTTTGAGATTCTCCATCATAATGTCATAGTGTGGCCGACAGAAGACCCTGTTCTCTAGTAGTCCACATTCCTCCCCTGTAGACAACTGGCGCTTACAGGAGGTGCAGGAGAAACAGTCCAGGTGGAAGGTGCTTCCTCTTGCCCGACGCACCCAGTCAGTAGAATGGATATTACGGCCACAACGAGCACAGCGGGTCCCATACTTCCTGAACAGGAAAGGGATGTTGAGTGTGAGGGGGAGAAGTCTTTTCTATTCAGCTGAGATGAGTTGTAATTGGATGATGAATCAGTGATTGTTTGATCAGATAACAAAGTATTAGTCTCTGAAGAGATGTTGCCACTGATTACACTGACCTGCAGTCTGTATTGGTAAATGATTAATTAAACAGTACAACCACTTGTTTGCTAAGGTAAGGTGCTAAGGTTTGCTAAGGTGTATATTGGCTCCATACAGCAAACAGCCTCAACATTAAGGCCACTGACAGGTGGAGCGTTAAGTATAAGACAACGGCCCAGCAATATATCCTCCCTCTATGAGGATTATGATGTTCAGTTGTTATTCAATCCGAGATAGAGGAGTTGATTTATTTTAATGTTCACATCGGAAACTGTAATTTGTGGTGATGTTGGACTGTACTGAGTTATACTGAGGTGTTCCTAATATTTTGTCTCCCCATTTAAATGAATTGGGCTGGCAAAATATTAGGAACACCTCTCAGTATAAGCCTGTAAAGTTCAACAAATTTCAGTCACCAAAATGACTAATACATTATTTTTTCTTCTTTAAGTCAACATCTCAATCATATTGAATAAAAACTGTAAATTGTGATTCTTCTGACGCCAGTATTTATTCCTGGTCTCTTGTATTATACTTAATGCTCCACTGGTCAATGGTTTTGATGTCATGGCTGGTGGGTGTATATTTGTATGTACTGGATTTGAAGCTACCTGGACTGACTCAACAGTCATTGTAAAGTCTTGCTGTAAGGACTTTAATGTGTTAAGTGCCATGAAATAACCTATGTTGTGATTTGGCGCTATATAAATAAAGTTGAATTGAATTGAACATGAGGGCTGGTTGTACGCCCCAAACATGGATTAAAATTATTATAATGTCTCAATTAAAAGCATGTGTAATAGGATTGTACGTGGATGCACATTTAGATATGAAAAGACAATCATTTTTAGATTCAAGGTATCCATTTAACTCAATCAAACATTCAAATGTCCACAGTTCTGGAACAGTGATTTGAAATTATTTCTGTAATTCTCAAGTTATTCATCAGATGCTACTTGTTATTGAGCGCTGAGTTCACTGATTGTCCTGATTGTAACTCTTAAAAGAGAAAAACATGAATCCGAGTCAGACTGATCATCTCCGAACAATGTTATTTCCTTCTGGAGCTCCAGAGTTGCATGACTGTATTAAATTCCCAGGTTGTGACAGTTTATACAGTAACTACATATAGGACACAATCCTCCTCTTCCCTTAGAATGTAATACAAGCTATTTTTTTTTAAATTTTGTTTTACTGTTTCTCAATATAACTTATCCTTTGTACTGATGTTTATGTTGAATTCCTAAAATAATGACAGCATTTAAAATTATCCTCCTGAACTGTATGGTCAGATATTATATTTAGTCAAGGCAGCTAATAAAAATGTTTGAGACCATTGATATAAGTCACTGCATTGATGTTGGGTGTGACATACCTTAAGTAGTCAAGTTTGCAGAAAACCTGTTTATCTTTGATGTAACAGCTCACGTGTCGCCCCAATGATGTCTGACACACACTGCATGACAGACAGCGCATGTGCCAGCACAGGCTGTTCACCTAATATGGAGAAAAATATTAGATTTTAACCAATTTAAAAATAATTTTACACATCTCTTAATAGTACATTCATTTTTATCCTCATAACTAAGGTTATTAGAGTCTGCCCAAATCATTGGTAATTCATTAATTTTACTGAAATAAATTAAGATAAAGTGGTTAGATTATTAGATTACCTAATGGATAATTTACAATAGTGTTCTTATGTGCTAATTGCCTACTGTATTATCAATTACATATTATGATGTCATATCATGTTTACAATCTCAAAGGTTACTTGGTTTGCAGCCAGAAATAAAAATTCTACCTACCATCAACATTATTTGACTGCAGATTTTGTGTACTATGAAGCATTTGGGCTATGTGCAATAACAGGCTGCATATTAGTTATTTTACACACACACACACACACACACACACACACACACACACACAAGCACACCTCTTTTAGTTTAAGAAGATAAAAAAAAACCTTTGTCTATGAATAAAAAAATTGTAAACACACACAAATGGCCTAAAACTATGGGAAGCTGGATTTTTCAATTTAGCATCTGTTTTCGAAATAATTAGGCTGCACAGGTTTTCCAAATGGGCCAAGCTTTGCAGTGTTGACATGATACAGACTTATGGCAGCCTGACCTTGAGGAGGTATCTGTCCACTATCTCTAGGCCGCATGCGGTGCACAGAGTTTTCCCCTGCAGGGATGCCACGGTGGGGATGGAGGACGAGGAGGACGAGGAGAGGGAGGACGGAGAGTGGGAGTCCTCCTCAAAAAAATCCTCAGGCCCAGAGGAGCTCTGAAACAACAGTTCGACAATGAAACTATCACCTTATAAAAACTTTAAATATCCATAAACCAGCCTATCAGAAAACGGAAAGAAAACCACAGGTTAGCATTTTTTGACATCTGAAAACTGAAGTTGCTCTCAGATTGGTTAGCGCAACATTTGTAAAAGTTTTTAAAACGCCTACAGTGGCGCGAGCTCCATTTCGTTCTAATTTTCCACTCTCGGCTTCATGCTGCCATAGGCCTGTTTAACTTAATGTTTTAAAACACCTACTGTGTCGGTAAATATTTGTCCTTGCTGTAGCTGATTAAAAACAGCTTCCGTCGGTCGCTCTTCTGCCTCAGACATGGTGTCAGCGACAAATCCGGAGCAACGCACAAACCTTGAATGACTCCCAAATAAGATGACGTCTCCTTCATATTCCCATGACAACCACTAGGATTGGCCTGCACATAAATAATTGTCACCTCTGGAAAACGAAATATTTGCTTAAAACGTTGTACAGACGCCATGCCTAATATCGGCTATGCTTTTATTTTATTTACCTCTGCATGCTTGTTCCACTTGTTTAGAAGCCTGTATGCAATTAAACAGCTTCTATTATGTAAAAGTTAAAGGACTTCAAATGTGGTCAATCAGCATATCCTACCTGGGGACATCATGGAGAACGGCCTCGAGCACAGCTGAATCTTATTCTGCCTAATTAGTGTTCAGCTAAGCACGTGCGCAAAATTATCAATCGGGCTCAGGTGAGTGCTCCGCTGGTTACGTCAGTGACGCCGCGCTGGAGTATGTTCCTATTCCCTCAAGACTGTGGTCTCAGTCAATCTACCATTCTATTGTAAACAGTAGCAACACTTCAAAATATGTTTAACCATTTTTTTTTTTTTTTTTTAAATAAGGTTAAACATTTTTTAAAGCAGGCTATCAAAATTAAATAGGCTATTATTAACGATTCTGACTGCAGGGAATGTTCCCAGATATTCCGCTTAGTTGTTCGGTGACTAATGCAGGTACTACAGTAAGCAAGACAAATGTATTAAAACTTCCCCCTTTGTTTATTGGAAGAAAATATGCGGGTAGGCTGCACAAGTTCGAAGAAAGAGGCCTATATGAGGTCCAAAATACATAAATAAATAAATAATGGTGTGCTTGAAATAGCTTTAATGCTTAGTTTTTTTTTTATCTGAACAGAAAATCGTAGCCTATAAGCTAATATTGTGTTGATAATTTAATTGAAGAATAGTCCTGTATGACATACAAATGGCACAACTTTACAATGAACCTTTAAGTTCTTACCAGACTGTTGGAGACACAGTTAAACATTTCCATGGAACATCCCCGGTCACCCAGATGTTGGTATTCCGCAGCAACAGACTGAGTTGTTCCTCTCCCCGTAATCAGTCCACTGTACTCCGGCTTGTCGACCCTCCCCGCCTCTGTGTCGCGTCTTGCTCTTGTGACTTTCAGATTTGGCCCTCTTGCCACTTGTTGTGAGAGCCAAGACGTTTTTTTTCTTGACCATTTAAACAGCTCAGCGCACCTCCTACTGTGGTGGCCCGGGTCCGCCCGCTGCTGCATCAATGAAAACTTCATATTTGTATTGGACGAGCCTTCATTTGTCTTCCTTACTCTCCGGCTGCTGACTTGAGCGGATTGTTTAAAGCAGAAAAATTAATCAAAGCAAATTACAAAATTGCCATGCAGCGACCATGCCAAGCTCTTAAGTTGCAATGCTCTATATTTGAGTCTACATTAGGCCTACTTTGAATTCTCGTAAATTGCATCAAATCTTACCGTTTGTCATAGTTTCTGCTGTTCGTATGTTATAAAATTGTGATTCATAGCTTCGACTTGGGTGTGTAAAGTAACAGAAAAACGCAGGCAAAGTTATATTACTACATTGAAGTACAAGTGTAAGGCTCCAAGCAACAATAGCTTAATTTTCAATATAGCGAATGTGTAAAATGTCGACCTGTGTAAAAACAACACGTAAAAACGGTCTTTTTTTGTCTGCCAAACAAGCAAAAACTCCCAAATATTGAGTTGACTATCAAAGAAGCAAATATTACATTTTTAATTTTGCTTAAAAAAAACTCAAATGATGAATCTGCCGTCAGAATTACTGACAATGAATTTTTTTGTTAATCAAGTGATTTATGAACTAATCATGTCAGTTTTAGAGTACAGATAGGTTTCTGAGTGTCTGGGTGGCTCCTTGTAAGTTAATTTGGCCATGAAAGCAACAAACTCTTCTTATTGCTGTCAAGTGAAAACTCACACACACACAAAACACAAAGTCAGTCAGAAAATATTACAGCCACAAATTAACCAGATTTATGTTTATATTATTAAGTCTATTCACAGCCCAGAAAGACTGGAGCTTTAAGAAAATCTTCCTAAAAAGTCAACTTTCAAAGATCTTTTCCTGTGAGAGACATTTGGGTTCAGCTAGCCCAGTCTGACTTTATCAGTATGCTTCATCTTTTCCTCTCTTGCCCTCATGGACATTATGAAAACGGCACAGGTCATGTTTGGGGACTGAATTATATTTATTTAAACATCCACACCATTTGACCAGCAGCAAAAGTTGTTGATTTAATCCTTCAAACTGGCTCAGAGTACATTAGAGCAACACTTTCATGAATTAAATTGCCTGAGAATTCTATTTTTTGACATGTGCCTTCATAACTATACATAGCTATAAAAATCTGTACAATATATTACATCATTTCAACAGCACCTATACAATTCAAGACTTATTTAACTCACATTCTCATCTATTTATTTTTTTATGTTTGCCTTTTTTTTTTTTTATCCCTATCCTCTTAGGAAATGAGAGTGCTCTACACCATATACCTCCTCTTCCTCCTTTCCAATTACCTCGTCATCAGACTTTAAGTAAAGATGATGGTGAACCAAAGACTTGGGTCAAAAGGCATAGATGAAAACATTCTCTGAGGGCACTTTGTGAATGGAGAGGCAGAAGGCTGGGTCAAGAATCCCTTTGGGTCTTATCTGTGCATATGAAAGCCAATCCCTCAGTCCCCCCAGCCTTCCAAAACGTGGTCTTTAAAATAGAATTTGAAGGGCTAGATGTGTGGTGCAGAGTGTGTTTAACCTCAAGCAGAAAAGTGCAAAACATGCTTGGAAAAATAACATGAAAACAGAGTCATTCCCAAAAAAGAGTTTCATTTATGAATTGCACCCTAAAAAATGTTGATATCATCATAATATCTACAGCAAGACAGACTCTTATTTTGAAATATACAGTATTCTGTATAATTAATATACTTTGCCCAAAGTCAGCTAGAATAGGCTCCAGTTCCTCTGTGACCCTGTTAAGGACAAAGCAGTATAGATAATGAATGTATGGATGGATAAATCCTCACCAATATTTAGCACTTTCCAAACATGTAATTTACTGTGTGCTAGAGAATTGTTGCTCTGCGTATAGCACAACTTTTCTCCAGTATGTTTTACAATTTATTCACCACATGTGTTTGTGTACCTTGTCTTCATTAGGGCAATGTTTCTGTTTCCTTAATATACATGTTCAACAATGTATCATGTGACCAACAAATTATCACACACATCATGTAAAAAAACAGATTAAAACACTTCTTCCAAATTACCACAGACAAAACTGATAAAATCATATATATGTAGTTTTCCCAATGTATAACATGACTACAGCACCTGTAAACACGGCATATCCTTTGATTGAAGCAAAATACTGTGTTCTTTTGGGCTAATTTTTCAAAGTCTAATGTCTTTCCAATGTTTCTATTACATCAATCCTAAACTTTTTCAAAATTGAAGCAGCAATTTACAGACAGTTTTCAGCTTTTCCTAAAAGAAAACTTTGGGAGAGTTTGACTCTACTTTACTACTTTTACTTTAAAAAGTGACCGATATGCATAAGAGATCACAAATGCTTCTCTGTCACTGAGTTGTTTCTTTCGGTGTCCTTCTCTGACAAACTCAATTTCCACATTTTCAGGAAATGGGTCTATGAATAAATGGCACCCTGTGTTCAAAATTCAAAAAATAAATTATTGTTGTGTCATTGTATCAATTTTAAATCTTAGTTTTATTCATAGTCATATCTGACATGGCTGTTGTCCAAGGAGTAAAAAATAAACATGATTTAAAAAAGGTCAAAAGAAAGAAACCCAGCTGTTTTAACAGATAAAAAAAAAAGTATTTCTCTGTTGACTGTCACCTGTGGCAGACCTCTCCACTCCACTGCTCACTAATCCAGTCCTCTTACCAGGGATGGAGGATTTAGAACAACGCTCCACACAGACACCATCTGTCCATCTATTTAAAGTGAAGAGAGTGATATATGGTCAGGCAGAAACCAGCATTTTAGCTCTCTGGGTGTTTATTTAACATTACAACAAAATGTGATGTAAAAAGGATTCTTGGCATTTTGTCAAAACCACTTAGTTTTGTCAATAAATCTGTCAGTGCTAAAACTACTTACAGCTTATAAATAAACATGGGTGCTAAAATTATGAATCAGTCTTCTATTATGGTCTGGGTTTCTTAAAGCTTCCCTGGTACAATTACACAAGATTAAGGGTGTTACACAGCTGTCTTAATTCCCCTTTTTTTTTTTTTTAACAGTGTACAAGAGTTCAGAGAGTCTGAGACCTCTTGGCAACAATCCCACTGTGGACACCTGCTTCTTTATTAGAATGGTTGGATAATTTAACTGTCAACCTGTGAGTGTAAGTAAGTACTTGTCACCGACAATGAGGACTTTTTTCTTTAAGCTGTATCTGCTTATATGTGTCAGACTGTATAACAAGAAAAAAATGCACATTCAGGTAAATTAAATCAAACCAGAAACATATTTGTGAACCTATATTTCTTTACATGCATAAATGTCTGATTAGTTTTATCACACAAAATAATTGGCCTTTGGTGCTATTCAGCAGCATCTGTGTAATATGTTCAGTATTTTTTACATGGTAGAACAATACCGAAAAGATTAGTGTGATAAATGTGAAATAACACATTTTAATTTAAGGAGTAAACAGAAAAGTATAAACAAAGCAAAATATGTTTTAAATGTTAAAATCTTCTAATTAGTCTCCTTCTGCTTTAATAGCTTTATTTTTCCTTCTCCCAACAAGCTTCATGGAGCTTTTCCTACCGTCTCAAGGGAGTCTCCACAGTGGCTGCTTCAATCTGTGGTCCAGCTCAACACAAACCATCTCAATTAGGGTCGTGTTTGTGATGATAGTGGAAGTGTGGTCACTCTATCTCTCCTGTAAGGTGAGGATTTATGAGGCTAGTAACTCTGAAGACCTTCCTCTCTGTAGCAGAGTTAGTTTGGCCTTCCTCTCCTGGGCTGTTCAGAACCACTTTCATCACAGTATTTAATGGTTTTAACGACTTGTATTGTCAGAAACTTTAAACGTTTTTTAAATTTCCTGGATTGACTGATCTTCACGTCTTAAAGTAATGATGGATATGTTTGTTTCTTATATTTGACTTAACATGGATCACTACAGTAGTTGAATAGGACTATTTGCTGTATTTACATTGGCACAAAACACAAAAACCAAAGTAAAAATAGCAATGTAGAAAGATATATAATACAAATGATAAAACAACAGGCTGGTGCCCTTTCCCACCCTCTGAAATACACAGTGGTAAGTTTATCACCATGACATCAGGGCTCGTGAGCAGTGGCAGTGTTTGTAAGTGGGCTTGGTTTCCCCCCTCAGCTAAAAACATCCCAGCATCCTACAAACACACAGTTGTTTTTGCTTTAAAGTAGCAGTCGTTTTTGGTTTGGCCGTGACATGCTGTGGCTTATCTTGCTGCTTGACTGTGTCACAGTACGGGTGTGGCACCATACATTCAGCTATCTGTGTGTGTGTGTGTGTGTGTGTGTGTGTGTGTGTGTGTGTGTGTGTGTGTGTGTGTGTGTACGCGTGAGTGCGAGTGCATCTGAGATTACTTAGTTTGATGTCACGGCAAGTCGCTGGTGAAAGATTGGATGTGACTGTGTGTGTGGTGTCTGCACAGTGAGTGGGTGTTTGAAAGAGAGACCACCTTCCTCGGCAACTGCCAGGTTTCCATCGGTTACCTGACCCCCCACAGGAAGTGTTTAGTTGTGACAGGTATGGATGGAAGGACATGACTGGAAGATGGTGGTCCTTTCATTCTGTACACTGGAAACGATACAGACGGTTACAATTAGCAAAGGCAGCGTGTGCATGTGTGTGTGTGTGTGTGTGTGTGTGTGTGTTTATATTTTAGTGTACTTGTATTACTTATGTTGTGGGGACATAAATTTGATTACATAGTAGCACTGCATAAACAAAAAGCAAGTCACTATAAGTTATACCTTTAGAGTTGGGGTAAGGTTAGGCTTCGGTTGAGGGATAAGGTTGGACAAATAATGATTATGGTGAGGGTGAGGATAAGTGTCCAAGAAATTGTGTGATGCAAACATGACTTTGGGTATGTGTTCCAACGTGTTTTGAGAATATAAATACTGACTGTCATTTGTGAGGGCAAATTATCTGATGAATCCTACATGATATATATACAGTATATTCTCAGTTTCTAAAGTACAAAATTGTACATAATAATAATTTTGTATTGAACAGCAACTTACAATGGTCAATCAATGGCCCTAAAATGTATACGTATAATGTTATATATAAAGTATATTGCACATTGGTTGCATTTCAACATACTGTTATGCTAATGCATGAGAAAAACTTCATGAGTGACTGTGGAAAATTTAGCTTTCAGTTTTGCATTTTGGCATGTACACAAACACAAATGCACATTGTCTTTCAGGTAACTATATTAAAACATGAATTTTGATCTTATCCGGGTGCAACAAGCTTTGTAACTAACATCTGGTCAGTGTTCATAAATCTTAAATGACTGCAGCCCCAGTTGCCTCATATAAAATCACTGTTTCTAATGAGTCCTTTACTTTGAAATTAAAAGCATAGTTTCCTTCTTTGTTTGTTAACATTTCAACAGGTCCCTTGACAATAAGCTAGACACAGTACTCCATACATCATTATTGTTGGTATGAAGAAATGGGTGATGATATAAGGACATAAGACAGTTTACATAACCTCCCCCCCCCTAAAATGTATACGTATAATGTTATATATAAAGTATATTGCACATTGGTTGCATTTCAACATACTGTTATGCTAATGCATGAGAAAAACTTCATGAATGACTGTGGGGGAAAAAAATCATGCCATTTAATATTTACAGTAGATTCACTTTCCTAGGTACAATATTAAAGATGACAATCATTGTAAACAAATGTCTCTTACAAACTCACAGTTATGTTCTCTTTACAATTCACAGCCTTAAGACTTCTTGTCTCTTAGTCAAAGGTTGGCATGTGAGACTTAAGCCAGTTCATTGTAATTATTTTTTGAGTTGATAACACAAAAGCTCTTGGCATACATGGTTTGTTTTTCCTTAATCAATGCATTGCCAATAATCAACCATTTAAAGGGTCAAATTCAGAATTTCTCCCAATAAACTTATAAATAAGGACAATCCCCCCCCAAAAATTGGGAAAAGTCTCTTATTAAACCACATCTTCTCCAACAAAGGGGATTAGGTTTATTGGCATACTAAAAACAAAAGCACATCTTTATCTTCCAACCGAGTTTTTCCCACGTTGGGCTACTTCCTTATGCCAAGCCATTCAGACCCCCTCCCACTTCATTCCCATTTCTTGCATTGACCTCCATCTCCCATTAATTTTTTTTTACATCTAATGTACAGTCTGGTAAATTCCACGGTATAAACAAGATTTACTGTGAGTGTATTTGATTCTCAACCAGCCCCATCTAGAAATGTTTAAAGTTGGTGAGCATTTCTTAAATATTGTCCAATTCTATGTAAAACAAGATACAATCATAGACCATATATGGAAAAGACAAGCAGTGCCCAAGCACTTGCCTGATATTCCTCCAATGAGAAACATGTTTTTACTTCTAGGAAGTAAGGGCCACCTTTGTACTGTTCATATCTTTTAGAAACATGCTTCTTTTTTTTATGCCACTTAAAATATATACAAACAGAGCATTATACAAACATTTTTATTTCAAAATGAAGCCTGTCAAAAATGTATGTAGTCTTTGAACCTAGAGTTTGAAATAATTAAGTCTCTATATTTATTATATATTTAAAAAACTTGAATAGAATTATATAATCAAAACTATTTGTCAATAAAGTCAAGAAAAGTATCAATTGTTTAGGAAGTACATCTTAAATATCGTATTGCACAGTTCCTCCAGGATTTTGCAGAGTTGTTTTGTGATTGTTACAAAGTTGAAAAAAATTGTTGAAAAAAAGTTGCAATTTTTTGGTACTACCACCTAATAATGAGTCATATGTAATCACATCATATGATTATAAGATTGTGATTCCCTGGGTGGACTGATTATAGAAATATTAATGTTAGTATTTACAAAAGATATCCAGTTTGTTTACTGTATCACTGATACATACAGTATCTGGCATGTGTAACAATCCAAACCGCTGAAAAATAGTTTGAAAATTCATTGAGTTGCAATAATTTTCCTGTCCTGACAGACATACATTTTACACAAGTCTAGTTATTTCATAACTATTTATTTAAATAAAGACTCCATAATCTACATCAAAACTAATACCAAATGATACAACGGTGATGCTTTGACTTGATGCTTCACTTTCTTTTTCAAATGAGCTGCATAGGATCATAAAAAATGTCTATTAACACAAACCTAAAGTCTGTGTGGACTGCTACTAACTGACAACCAGCCAGTAAGGTAATTAGTGTGTGTTTGAGTACATTTATATTAGTTTGTTTGTCTATTCTCCCCATCATCTTGGGCTCCACTTTCATCTCAGCTACATCACCCCATCACCAGGACAACCACAATAAACAGCAGGACTCTGGGCACTGTATTGCCGTGACAACAAAGGATAAGGCTGCAGGGCCTGGGTGGAACCAGAGGACTAGCACATCTGGGCCTCATTAACATCACTGGCCAGTGACAGATTACTTGTATTCTGCCCGGTGACACAGCATGAGGCTGGATGGAGGTATATTCTGACAGAGAGGGAAATTACATCATGAAGGGAAACTGATGTTTCCTGGGCCTCAGGGAGCCATTTTTAGACCTGAGGGATTTCATTTAGTTTAGTTTTATTAGGCTCGCCATTAAGTGATACAGTAGTGACAGTCTCCGGGTGGTCCAAGCCGATCTGAGGGAGTTCTTAAGGGTGGAAGTTTGTGTACGTGTGCTTTCTTGTATTTCTGAAGACCAAATATGCTTCAGCATATTGCATAAATATAAATGTATTTCATCTCACCATGACCATCACTCTTCTCTCGCTGGTTCTTGCTAGATTTCTTCCTCCTTTCTATACCCCTTATTACAAATGACATACTGTATGTAACATTGCTGGCTTCTGTTGAAGTCATTTCTTTTGTCAATCATACATAGATGTCAGTTATGTACATAGAACAGACATTCAGTTACTTCCTAGAATTGGGTAAAGCTTTGGCAGGGTAGCTTGGTTCACTTTAATGACCACCACAACAGTTGGACAACAGAACATTGACAGCAAAAGGAACAGATCACATGATAGTCTAATATCGTAATTCCCAAACCAAACAATAACACCACAGGCAGTGCACATAGTGTTATTTAGTTCCCCATCTACACAAAAAATATAAACGCATTTTGAATTCACAAAAGACAAAGAAATGTAGATAACTATCAAACAATTACAAGTTCATGCCTCATCAATGTTTTGTACTTTTTTTGTTAACTCATGTATATGGTAACGGTGTTCATGTTGCAACCCCCGGTACAACTAACTGTATCTATGGAAACATGAATTGTAGAGTTTACATCTGTTTACACGTGAAAGCTTTTAACTTTTACAACATTTAAAAAAAAAAAAAAAAAACACTCATGTTGATATTTAAGATCATTGTCATTTCTAATTTAGGTGGGTTCATCTCTCCTGTCCATGCAATTCAATTCAATTCAATTCAATTCAATTCAATTCAATTCAATTCAATTCAATTCAATTCAATTCAATTCAACTTTATTTATATAGCGCCAAATCACAACAGAGGTTATTTCATGGCACTTAACACAATAAAGTCCTTACAGCAAGACTTTACAATATTATACAGAGAAACCCAAAAATTCAACAATTCCCACATAAGCTAGGAGGGAAAAAACTCTTTAAAGGAGAA
This sequence comes from Embiotoca jacksoni, assembly GCF_022577435.1. NCBI lineage: Eukaryota > Metazoa > Chordata > Actinopteri > Embiotocidae > Embiotoca > Embiotoca jacksoni. Next base: position 309,304 of record NW_027185383.1, on the reverse strand, counting down.
AAACCTCCAACAGAGGGAAGAAAAACTCTCTCTTAACAGGAAGAAACCTCCGACAGAACCAGGCTCAGGGGTGGGCGGCCATCTGCCTCGACCGGTTGGGGTGAGAGGAGAGCATAGAGAGAAAAGGACAGCATAGAGATACAAGAGAAGAACTGTTGGTGGAAACGACAAACGCAGGGCAGAGACATGCAGCTCCATGACGGGACATCTGCAAAAGAAAGAAGAGAAACTACGCGAGCGAGGGAACTGTATGGAGACAACAGACAATAAGAAAAATATATGGGAGAGAAAAGGATGGTGAGGTATGAGTCAGTTAAAGATTAGGAGGAAAGAAAAGAAGCTCAGCATGTAACGAGGTCCCCCAGCAGCCTCGGCCTATAACAGCATAACTAAGGGTTGGTTCAGGTCTACCCGAGCCAACCCTAACTACAGGCTTTATCAAAAAGGAACGTTTTGAGTCTAATCTTAAAGCTAGAGACAGTTTCTGCCCCTCGAACACAAACTGGGAGCTGGTTCCACAGGAGAGGAGGCTGAAAACTGAAGGCTCTGCCTCCCATTCTACTTCTGGAAACTCTAGGAACCACAAGTAGACCAGCATACTGAGAGCGAAGTGCTCTGCTAGGATTATATGGTTCTATAAGATCTCTAAGATATGATGGAGCCTGGTCATGTAGGGCTTTGTAAGTCATAAAGATAATTTTTAATTCTATTCTTGATTTAACAGGAAGCCAGTGAAGAGAAGCTAAAACTGGAGAAATATGATCTCTCTTGCTAAATTCCGTCAGTACTCTTGCTGCAGCATTTTTGGATCAGCTGCAAGGTTTTTAATGAGTAATTTGGACATCCTAACAGCAAGGAATTACAATAATGTAGCCTGGAAGTAACAAACGCATGAATGAGTTTTTCTGCGTCACGCTGAGGAAGGATTTTCCTGATTTTATTAATATTACGTAGATGAAAGAAGGCAGTTCTGGAGATTTGCTTTATATGGTGTCTAAAGGACAAGTCCTCATCAAAGATGACTCCAAAGTTCCTCAAAGTTTTGCTGGAGGCCAAGACAACGTCATCTAGAGTAACTAAGTGATTACAGAAAGAGTTTCTGAGGTGTTTAGGACCAAGTACAATAACTTCAGTTTTGTCTGAATTTAGAAGCAGGAAGTTTTTGGTCATCCAGGCCTTTATGTCTTTTAGACAGGCTTCAAGTTTTACTAACTGATTTTCAAGTTTTACTAACTGATTAGTTTCATCTGGTTTTATAGAAAGATATAGCTGAGTGTCATCTGCATAACAATGGACGTTTATGCAGTGCTTCCTGACGACATCTCCTCATGGAAGCATGTACTCTAAAGCTTGACTGAAAAGCTTCAAAAAGATAATTCCTTTATAAATGATCAAAAAGTTGATTTGCAACAACTTTTCCAAGGATTTTAGAAATAAACGTCAGGTTGGAAATTGGTCTGTAGTTTCCTAAAACAGCTGATCAAGAGTCGGCTTTTTAAGTAAAGGTTTAATTACAGTCACTTTAAAAGCCTGCGGTACATAGCTGGTTACACTAGATAGGTTGATCTGATATAATATGGAAGTATTAATTAAATGGAAGACTTCCTTAAAAAGTTTAGTTGGGATGAGATCTAACAGACAGCTGACAGAGGATCCAGATGAAGAAATAATTCTAGTTAACTCAGAGAGCTCAACAGGAGAGAAACTTTCCAAGTATACATCTGGTCCTACAGTTGCTTTCAGGGCTGCTGTGCTTAACATCACATCAGTGATGGTGTCAGGAAGGGTCTGCCTGATTCTCTCCCTAATAGTAAGAATTTTATTAGTAAAGAAGTTAAAGAAGTCATTACTGCTGAGAGCTGAAGGAATAGAGGGCTCAACAGAACTGGGACTCTTTGTCAGTCTGGCTACAGTGCTGAAAAGAAACCTGGGGTTGTTTTTGTTGTCCTCTATTAATGATGAATAATATAAAGTTCTGGCCTTACAAAGAGCTTTCTTATATAATATTAGACTATCCTTCCAGGCCAGGTGAAATTCTTCTAAATTAGTGGAATGCCATTTCCTTTCCAGCTTTCTAGTCGCCTGCCTAGCAGAGCGTAGTTCTGAGTTGTACCATGGAGACAACTTCCTCTGGTTCATTACTCTCTTCTTCAGAGGGGCGACATCATCTAGAGTTGTAGCAGAGATACTGTAGTGTTTTCTACCAGATGATCCACTTGTGTGGGACTAAGATCAATGTAGATGCCTTCCACTGCTTTAACACACGGCATCGAAGAGGATAAGCATATAACTGCTTCCTTAAACTTGGCCACAGCATTATTTGACAGACATCTACTGTAGTGGGATTTATTCCCACATGCTGTGTCGTCCATTATTGTAACTTCAAATGTTAATAAGAAGTGGTCCAACAAAACAGGGTTTTAAGGAAATACAATTACATTTTCAGTTTCCATGCCATACGACATAACCAGATGGAGGGTGTGGTTACCACGGTGACGGGGTTTATTTACATTCTGAGAAAAGCCTATAGAATCTGATAATGAGCTAAAAGTAGAACTGAGGCTGTCGTTGTCCAAGTCAACATGAATGTTAAAGTCTCCCAGTATCATCACTTTATCTGAACTCAGCACTAAATCTGATAAAAAGTCAAAATTCAGTTAGAAACTCTGAATAAGGACCAGGTGGACAATAAACAACAAATAGAATCGGTTTCTGTGCTTTCCAATTTGGGTGTGAGAGACTAACACTCAGACTCCCAAATGATGTATAACTAAGTTTCGGTTTCGGATTAATTGATAAACATGAGTGGAAGATTGCTGCCACTCCTCCTCGGCCTGAATCTCTAGGAATATGATAATTAATATGACTGGGAGGAGTTGCTTCATTAATACTAACATATTCTTCCTGTTGCAGCCAGGTCTCTGTGAGACAGAATAAATCAATCTGATGATCAGTTATCAAGTCATTTACATTTAGACGAGAGAGATGTGATATTTAATAGTCCGCTTTTAATTGTCAGAATTTTTGGATCCATTAATTTGGTAGGATAAATTTTTATTACATTTTTATTGATACATCTTTTCTTGAGTTTTTTAAATATAGGTGGTCTGGGTACAGACACAACCTCTATAGGATGTTGAAGGTTTTGGGTGAGTGACAGCTCTAAAGAAGCTGCAGAAGAGCATGTAAGACTGCAGCTCTGCATCCTGGCCTCAACCCTGGATGTCAGGTTTTAGGGCTGTTAAGAGACATGGCCATATTTCTAGAAAGAAGAGCTGCACCATCCAAAGTAGGATGGATGCCGTCTCTCCGGATCAGACCAGGCTCCCCCCAGAAAGTATTCCAGTTGTCAATGAAGCCCACATTGTTAGCGGGACACCACCTCGACAACCAGCGGTGAAGTGAAGACGTACGGCTAAACATATCATCACTGGTCCGGTTAGGAAGGGGTCCAGAGAAAACTAGAGTCCCACGTTGTTTTTGAAAAGTTTCACACCGATTCCACGTGAACTTTAGTGACCTCCGATTGGCGTAACCGGGTGTCGTTACTGCCGACGTTAATAACAATCTGACTGTATTTACGATTAGCCTTAGTCAGCAGTTTCAGGTTTGATTCAATGTCGCCCGCTCTGGCCCCGGAAGACATCTGACTCTGGCCCCGGGAAGACATCTGACTCTGGCCGCTGGTTTCGCTAACTTCACGTTCAGCAAATTAGAGTCTCCGATAACCAGGGTTGGTTTCTCAGCAGGTGTTTCACAGAGAGGAGAAAATCTGTTGGAGACGTGAAGGGGTCGGTGGTGAAAGGTGGCCTTCTGCTTGGGACTATGCCTCCTTCGTACTGCCACCCAGCTGTTCGGGTGCTGCGGGGGACCAGCTAACTAAGCCTGTCCCCCCGGGCAGCTGTACACCCCCTCCATGAGAAGCTCCTACTGCTAGCTGGTTGTTTAGCATGGTGCACAGCCGCAATTCTAATTCGGTGACCCTGGCCTCCAGAGCCCTAACTACACTACATTTATTACAGGTAGCATTATCATTAAGGGAGGCAGAGTCGTAACTAAACATATCACACACCGAGCAGGAAAAACAAGAAGAGGTGGAGGGAGAGGAAAGCCATTGCTAACTGCTAAGCTAGCAGTACCAAAACACCAAGTTAAGTGAACATTGGTCAAAGATTTAACAGTAGAATTGCTCAAAAAGAGCAAGCGTGAGTTTTAACTTGAGATTAGAAGAAGTGTAGAGAGATTTAAGATATGTTTAATTCAGAAAAAGAAGCTGAAATAGCAGAGAGAAGTAACACAAAGTTTGTAGACAGGAAGTGACGCAATACGCTCACCAGTCAGACGAGATTCCAGCTTTTCCATCTCGTCCTCTATCCTTGAGAGGATTAATGTGGTTGTAAGGTTTTGGTTATCTTTTGCCCTGCACTGTTGGGCTAAAAACGTACACTTTACATTACAACGTAATCTAATAATCTTAGAAAGGCCTCATTCTCTTTGTTTTTTAGGTCAGTAAATCAATATGTGCATTGTTTTTACATAATAGATGATAATTAACTTAGAACTGTATTAAATGTTCTTAGTAAAATGGGACAAGATGTATATTTCTTTTGTGTGTGTGCTACAGTCTTAGGGTCAGAGTGGTTCAGTTCACAACAGTGCCGTGTGGAAGTGGTAAAAATATTACTGTGTTCAACCTGGCAAGACTTTTTCCAACCTCATCTCTCATTTGGTTGATTAGTATAATTGTCACTCTGATGTTCTGAAGTGGCACAGACCAGATGGATGTAAAGGGTCAAATGAGGAATGTAATTTCTCCTTGAACCTGCCTCAGAGCCATCAATATACAGCTAACTGAGTAGTGAAAATCTATGAAGAAATGAACACAAAAAGGTCATGAATGTGTATTCCATGATCTACAAATGAAAAATAAGATTTGCAAATGTGTATAATGTTTTTTTTTTTTTTTTTTTTTTGCATAATTCTGGGTAGACAAATGCGTGCTCCAATCCAGCATTGTTAAACAATTACACATCACAACCTGAATAAATAGTTTGTAAACAAATGATTTTATTTACAGATTGTTAACTGTGTATGCACAGATCGTCTGATGGGCACGGATCGACTCTTGAGACAATATTTTTGTCTCCAGCTCCACAAATACATGCTGCATTTAAGTACTGATGGAAAACTGGGACATCTGGACTTTTAGCGAATTCATGTGTATAATTTCAGAGTGGAAAAGACGTTTTCCTAAATTAGTTAATCTCTAGAACTTGTTGTAACTATTCCTAATCAGCACTCCCTTGGTTTCCAGAGTGGCAGGAGGGGTAATCACTTCATTGGGGTCATCAGGTGGGCACCTCTTTGATGTTTTGTTGAGAGGCCCATAACACCTCCAGAGGGCCCAACAGCAACATCTGACATCTCACTTTTACCAGGTCACCTTGTAGCCCAGATCAACTCCTTTTTCTACAGCTGCTGGTTCTGCACAGAGCCGTCATAAAGGATCTTCTCCTGAAGCATGAAAAATCTCGTCAACCCACGATTAGAACACAAATAATAGAATCTGTAAAGAAGCCTATAAATTGTTTCAGTGACCTCCTGCTTCGTGTTGGACTTGATTTTCTGCTGGGAAAGCAGCCAGTTAAATCCTCAGAGCATTTTTTGGCTTCTGTACAGGATAGCAAAATACCCCCAAAATACATACAAATGTTACATACAAATGTTATACATATTTGTAAATCTTACTTTTCCTTCGCACATCATGTAATGGACATTTGTGTTTATTTCATCAACTGATCAGTGGTAGGTTGTAAGAAAGGATGTGTCAATGCAAGCTGGGCCCACTTTTGGTCGTTAACTATTGTTTGCTGTGTTTAAGTGCGAATCTGTGTGACCTCTCATGAAAATCCAAATTTAACTGAGATGTTATCACATTCAGTGGTATTTTCTTTGCCTGCCATCCACATCAAAACGTCTCTGTTTCAGTGGAGTTTTCAACGCTCCCCTCACTGCTCCAGAGGAAGCAGTGTTTTCTCCTCAGAGGCCAGCTAGGATGCTAATGCTCCACTGAGACTGGTGCGGTCAGTCCAAGCCTCTGGATTTCAGTAGATTTATTGCAACACAAATAGTCGTCACCGTCTTTTTGATGTTAGCACTCAAATACTCAAGACTGAAAATCACTGGATTTACAATATCCTTCTATGCAATATCCTTCTGTAAGTATGTAATAGCAGTGGGGTTCTGCACAGGGTACATTTCACAGCAAAATGTGTAGAAACAAAGCAATGTTAGTTTGTAACTCTTTATTATTACAAATGTACTTAACAATTTTGATGTACTTGTTATTTACTTGGGTATTTCATGTTCATGGTATTTCTACTCTGTTACATTTCAGTGGTAAATAGTCCACTTCATTTATCTGACAGCTGCAGTTACTTCACAGATTCGATTTTGAATTAGACCTCTTAAAACACATCTCTTTAAAGACAAACCATTGGTTTACAATCTTACACCATGAAAAATAACAGTGTTGGAGTTGCTTGTCATGTTAGGAGTCTGACTTGTTAGCAGTTCATTTAGATAACTGTCTGAGCTCCAAAATTAGTTTAAATTATGCAATATTGAAGAATAAATAGCAGAAATAAGTCAAAGACATGTTAATAAATGTGTGTTACGGAACTTTTTTTCCCCCTCCTCCTCTCAAATAATGTCATGACCCATACGTTGGGAGGCATGGTACCAATCTAATGTAATTAAAACTATCTCCATTTCAGACATTTTTCTGCATTACCACTAACGCTACATTCTAAATACTTTATTCTCGCTGCAGGAGTTGCCAATTTACCCTCTATAATCTACATATCATTGGACTGTGGAGCACATCCAGTGATGTAATTCAATGGGATGCAATGAAAAGTGTCTTAATTCTATGTTACTTCACGTCAGTCCTGTCCACTCATTGGATTCTCAGGAACACCTTCAAATTTGGCACACACATTTACTTTGACTCAAGGATGAACTGATAAGATTTTGGTCGTTTTAAGGTTGAGGTCACTGTGTGTTCAAACCCGTACCTCTGTGAATGCAGGATCTTAAGTGAAGTTGTACGTTTTCATTGAGCTCTGAGCAGACGCACTGTCATGTTGGAGAACCCAAGTGCCATCGCCACAGTTTGGGTCATTTGAACTCAAAGTTTTTCATCACGCCTCAGAACATCACAGCAGAGCTCTGTGGTTTCACTCCGACCCTCCTGGGATGAATTCACAGCAACCAGCCCCGTAAATGTCAAGCTCACCTGGTTGCGTACCTTACCTGATGCGCTTTTTTCCATTTTGGACAGTGACGTTCTGCCCCTCAGAAACGTGAATGTCACTTAGAACAGCCCTCCAGCCTCATTGCTTCATTGTCGCAGCCCTCCTGAAGCATTGTTGCTGATTTCCAGAGTTTGATATAAAATCTGACATGCATCCTCAGGTGATGTCCACAGAGAAATCGCAGACGCACCCAATCCACTGCTCACAAAAACGTTTGTAACTCAGGAACTGATGATGATCAAGCGACAAAATTTGTACCAGTACCTTATTAGGGTTATATCTTTCTCCAGCTCTGAACGCGCACACCATGACGCAGTAGTGTGAAACTTATTGATCTACCCCTTCAAATATGGCACAAACATCCACTTGGAATGAAGGATGAAGGGATTAGATAAAAGGACAGAAGTCCCGATCTCTCTGACCTCACATCTTGTGGATTTCATTTAAATAAGGAGAGATCATTAGGAGTGGAAACAATGTATTGAAGTAATGACAGTTTAACTTATAAGTATTGGCGGTTAGACGCCGACGATGAGAGGCCAATTCGTAGAGTGATGGCCCAGATTGATGTGGGAGATAGGACAGGACTCCTCGAAGCCTCGATGCTGGATGTGGTGGAGAGGAGTATATGGAATTCAAAATTTGTGTTAATGTAGCAACAAAATATAACATGCACTTGAGGAACCCAACAAATCCCACATGAAGGACAGCTAAGAGGAAAAAACTCCCTTTTACAGGAAGAAAAACCTCATACAGAACCAGGCTCAGAGGTGAGCGGTCATCTGCCTCAACTGGTTGGGGAGAGGAAGATTGAAGATGACTGATGGGAACTTCGGTGGCGATTCCCAGGATAACCACATGTATCAGGTGGTGATGGGAAAGAGGAGGGTAGAGCATCAGGAGGTCTGAGAGGCAGAATGACTGAATTACGATGATATTTAAAGAACAGGGATGAGAAACTGATTGGCTAAAAAGTGCGGGCAGAGAGATCATTTGGCAAATATGAGCACGACAAGATTATGAATGAGTGATTTGACAGCGTGGGAAAGCTGAAGTGACACAGAAGATAGCTCAGCATGTATAATTCACAGAGGTCAGATTAAAAGATGACGCAAAGTTAGAAATCTTCCTTGAACGTACGTAAAAACTTCATATCTTAGGAATTACATTTATTGCAGTGACATTTATTTGGACTCAAGGATGATCTGATTACAATTTGAGGCTCAAAGGTAACCTTACAAAACGCATTTGTGGCCAAAACTCAATCATTCAAATGTCTAATAGGATAAATGGGTAGGTGGGTAGCAGAGGCTTACAACGGCTAGGTGGTACTTCTATTTGGCTAGAAGTGGCTTCTAGTGGCTTCATTTACAGTCAGGTCAGAACGGCAAACTGATGAAGCACATGGCAAACTGCTTGAACCTGTTTGATGCACTCTGAGCCTGAAGTTCGAGTTTAAACAGATTATTATATTTTTATTATATATTTTTTGTATTACATTTTTCCAACAATAAAATAAAAGTTTAATGGAACTATTGTTTAATTAGGTTGTAGCAGAGTGGGGGAAAAGGAAGCAAGAAACAAAAAAAGAAGGGAAGAGCCCTCAATCAACAGACAAGGAATTGACCAATCAAGCACACCTGTGAGCAGAAGAAGGAAATCAACAGACAAAGGAAGCATGGAGGAGAGCTGAGGAGGAGTGAGAGTGACTGAAAGAGCTATAGGCAAAGACAGAATTCAGTTTCTGGAGTTAGTTGCTCTAGAAAAGAACGTTTTATTAGCTTTTTCAAATAATGGAACACTGGATTATCCCAGAACCGGCTGGACTGCTTTTGACCTTTTTGGAGACCAAGGCCTAGTGGAGCTGAGTGGATCCCTGGAGCAGGTGGACCGAGCTGAAATTGTTCAACTGTTCTGTGTGGCTGCTGCTGAGGACAGATAATAATTTGTACAATTATACTCCAACATTTGCTTTCAAGACACACACATTTGCATGGGATGATAGTGTTGTTTTCTCTTTCAAGGTAACATAAAATGGTCCGAGAAGGAATGCACAAGTTTCTGATTTGATACCACAGGAGATCCTTTCTTAACTAGGTGATAAACAATTGTGCTCTTCTTTGTGTAGGAAAGGCATTGGTTTCCCTTCATTTTTGTGGTGTCCAAGTCAGTTTAAACAGTGTTGAAGAAGATGCTGTGAACATTCTCAAGTTGTAATGGTCTTCCAGTCAACTTTGGAGTTAATAGAACATCTTCAGGCTTCAATTCCAGATCTTCAGAAAACTGTCCCAGGATCCCGTTGCAAATGCCATGCCATCATCAGTGACTCCCAGGCAGCTAGCACGGTTGTCATGTCCAGCCAACACACCAGCACGGTCAGCTTTGGCTTTCGTTGGGTGTAAGACAACTCTTCTTTAAAGAAATACTCCAGGCTTCTCCCTGTCCTTCCTCACCTCACCCCTTCATCTTCCACCCTCATCTTCCTGGACACTTTAGTAGAAATGGTATTAGTTTCCTGTCTGGCGCCCAACTATGATTCTGGGGATAAAACTACGCTACAAGGTGACCAAATACTTTTTTAGATTAAAGGCAATATTCAGGACCTCCCTTTGCATCGATCAGAAAAACAGCACCTCTGCTGTACCGTGACTACTTCTAATATTTGTACAGCTCTCATTGCAGTCAGTGCATTGCAGCTTAGTTGAAAACAATCTGCTTTTACACATCACTCCACTGGGCATGTATGACTCCCCGTGCTGACTTATTGTTGCCTCAGGATTCTGTCATCTATTTTTCCATGTTAATCACAGACTCACATGTCAGGGCAGATGATAATTGTACATGACAAGAAAATGAAAAAGATTAACGTGATGATATGCTGTAACTTTTTTTACTTGGGTTTCAAGCCACCATCAGAAAAAAAAAACGTTCTTTTTTTCAAGTAAAACTCTCAGCAACAGCACTTTTCCCAACTCTCAATCCAAGTATGTCTTGAGGCCTTGCTGTGGTGCTGAGAGTTGAAGCCTCAGCTTCAAAGCTCTGTCTGTCAGCTGATTGGCTTAACCAGCTAGCAAACAAACCCCAAACTCATTGAAAGCCCGTTGTTGGTGTTGACAGAACACTTCCTTTAACCAGTGATCTATAGATTAATGGTTGCCAACTTGTTTGGCCTATGCTTTTGTGCCCCTTGCCCTGACCTATAAAAATGTTTTTTGGTACATTTAAAAAAACAAGTGCAAATGAATAAAGCTCAGACTGGTCTGTGTCGTTTACCTAATCAGACTGTTATCAGACCCATTCTGTAAACTGCAGCTACTATTAAGTTTGAAGGTAACTGCAACATCTAGTTGTGGTAGTAACTACGACAAGAGCAAAAGACACTGTTAAGTATTGAAACATACAATGCACTATAAGTACCCGGGTGGTTCACTCATACTGGTCCACAAGCCAAGTGTGAAACGTTGGACACATTTCATGCTCTACGGTCCCTATCATTTAGTGGAAAGGGAGGAACAACTAACGTATTTTCCAACTGGCTGGCCGAGGAAGCTGTGGCCATGACAGAATGCAGCACGATGCAAATCCAAGTTGTACAGGTCCACGCAAAAGGGTTTATTTTTTTACTAAGCACCACCATCCTGTTGTGGGATAGAAGCAATCAGTATGTTTGCATGAAACAGAGGTAAAAATAACCAAATAAATCCAGCAGATATGTTTGCCGGTGATGCATTAAAATAATTTTGGCTAAAGCAGTATGGCAGTGTGTAATTTGAAACAGCATGTCCAAATTAACACACTACACGGGTCTACTATCATGTAAATGTACTACATGTAAGTGTTATAACAAAACCAGTATGATTCAGTTCTCGCTCACCTCACAGCTCCAGTTTTCTTCATTGCCTTTAGAGTCTGGAAACCCTGTTAGCATTTATGTTTGTTAAGCCACTCTGAAGAGCGGACCAATCAGTGACCAATGGGAGGGGCTAAGTGTGTTGACGGTGAAGTGTTTTTTCTAAACAAAGTTGCATAGTCAACTGAATGTGGAAAGTTTACATTAGCTGACCTGGTCCATTAGGTATCTGTGTGTGATGCAGAAACTTGCTGCCTGCATTACTGAACACTGAGAATGGTCATTCAGTGATGTAGGAGACATCTCGTATTAAAATGTTTAAAATGAAAAATGTTTGTATATTCAACACTTTCAATTTTTCAAGAGGTATTGATATCATATCTTCAGAAAGTATTAATATTTACATTATATGTTTATTCACTTACAATTATCTTCAAATAAAGACATTAACATTAACATTCTGCTGTTTGTCCTCAGATGAATGCTGTCAAATCTGAGCTGTAGATCAAAGCCATGTCTGTCAGTCTGCTGACTAACACTACTAAAAAAACAAAAGCTTTGAGTCACTTCTGTTATTAGAAAACTTTCATCACTTCTGCTAGGACACGCACAGCAAGCCACTGTTTATCAAATCATATCATAATCACAACAAACCACTTTGTGTCTAAAAGTGGACTTCAAAGCTGAAGTAGGAATATTTTTGGCTGGCCTACAGTACCGCTTACTCTTTTTGTTTGTTTGTTTGTTTGTTTGTTTCTTTCTTTCTTTGTTTCTTTCTTTCTTTCTTTCTTTCTTTCTTTCTTTCTTTCTTTCTTTCTTTCTTTGTTACACCATCTGTTATATCTTGCTTGGTTATTCTTGCTCTGTCTTTTCATTCTCCCTCCTCTCTGTAATCTGCCTCTATTTTTTTTGTCTATTCATTTGTTTCTCTCCGTAACCTCATTTACCACTTCACTTTAATTATTTCTCCCCCTCTCTGCACGTCTCCTTCTATCTGTCCCTCCATCTCTTGCTCGTGTTCTCTTTGACATGTCTCCTGTGTTTCCTGTCCTTTGTGAAACCCTCCTCTCTGTCACATCTTGTTTTCCTCATTCTATCCTGTTTTAATCCAGTTCCCGCCCCCTTGTATGGCAGAGTCACGCTATTGGAGGAAACGGGTGAATAGTAGCTGCTGAGTGACAGGTTATTCTGGGCAGACTGTGGAGGTAAACATAGCGAGGTAATGGAGGTAAACGTCCGGTCAGTTGGCAGGGTGGTACACAAACAATAGGCTGGGCAGTGACACAGCTAGGGCTGTGTGCTAGGCCAGGAAATTCATCCATGTTGAACGAATATAATGACTAATGGCTCAATTAACAATAAAATTATTGTGTTGTGTCACTTAACAACCAACTTATTTAATGGTTCACTTTGTTTTGACGCTTTTAACTGCAATGTCCTTTTATTTGTTGCTTTAAACTAGAGTTCCACATGGTCAAAGATTACATTTGTCCCTGTCAGTAATCTTTCAGAGAACACAAATATATCATATCAGCCTGGTGAGGCTGCCATGCGCCTTGGCTCTGTCACTTGTGTGTGTAGTATTACGTTTAGGCACCAAAAACAACATGATTATAGTTGGGAAAAGATCCTGTTGGGTTACATGTGACATCGTCGCTGTTTAGTTATGGTTAGACACAGAATCACCAGGTTAAGGGATAAGAAAAGATCATGGTTTGGGTCACTTAAAAAGAAATCCATCATGACTCAAACCTCAGTCTGCCAAGTGAAAGTCATGGCTTTTTTTCCATTCAATAAATCCAATCCAAGATAGCGGTAACAAATTCCACAGAAATCCATTTCAGATTTATTGAGCTATTTCACTCTGGATCAAAGGACCTCCTCAACCACTGTAATTAACTAACAAGTAAAAGAAAATAAACAGATTAAATGCCTTAAAAGCACCATCACCTATAGTGATGATTGTAACTCGTATCAGAGCCACGCTGCGTAAAATTTTTAGATTTGTGCTTTAATCTGGTTTATGTCTTAAACATTACTCTGAGACCGTGCTTACCCCTTCTCTTTTTTTTCCCTGCGCTTGTCTGCCTTTCATTCCACTCTGCAATGAGGATCTCAATCCAAATGCCCAGACGGCAAACGTATACTTTTGAAAGCTAAATAAGGGCTGTATGTGTGTGCGTGTGTGGTACCACATCTGTTGTATGGCTATCTCTGAAATAAGCATTTTGTGAATTCATACATGTGCTCAGGAGCATAAAACAGACACTGCTCCATGTGTTATCTCACTCCTCATGTGGGACATCTCAGTGTTATGGCTGGATGCTCTCAGAGATGGAGAGATATTGGCGATACTACAGATTCAGACAACATGAACATGGCCGTAAAGCAAATCAGAGACCAAGATTCACAGCTAGGAATTTTCATTTATTTCTCTGGTGTAGATGTTCTCTATTCAATTGGAATTGTAGCAATAGTTGGCTTGCATTTTAGTCAAGGTTGTGTAAGACTTCCAAATTTTAAAACCGCTATTGTATGCAAAGGTTTGGTCACCTTGAAGTGAAAATAAATAAATCTGAATCAGATTTATTGGCCAGGTATGTTAACACATACTACAAGCCCTGCACCTTACACACTGTTTTTATTTTATTTAATGAAGACAAAACATTTATCAAACAATGATTATGCCAGGTACTTTTGCACATGCTTACATAATCACATAATCACTAGATTTCACTCAATAATTGGATGTATCTATGGGTTGCAGTAGCGTATTTATACAAATACATTTTTATTTGTAAAAATCACTTTTTTTACTTGCCTCACTTATGTCCATGGTAATACTCATTTGCCCCCACCTCCCCAGAATGGTTATTTTGGATTACTTAAAGTGGTATTGTCCGATTTTAGTCGCAAGAAGTTCCAACAAATATTTCACAACAAATCCTTGTTTAGAAATGAAGGGTTTCTGTCTACTGAAATACAAGATGACTTTTAATTTGAAATGGATACAGGAAGTGTTGAGTTTGTATTAATGCATTATGCAATAATTCTAACAGGGCAAACTGTAGCGGATCAAAACTAGATGTCAGGTTGACATCATGAATAACCTTAAATGTCAATATGATAACTTTGACCGTTTTCCTTTGTTTTTAGTGACTCTTGCATGACCTACACTTTAGAGATGATTGGATCTTTAAGCTCTTGAAAAATGAAAATACATTTTAATAGTGTCAAAAGAACTGTGAACATTTTACTTCCTCACTTGGACAAAAAAAAGTTGTCGTGCTTATGTCCGTAGCCAATTCTTTCCCACTGCTCGAGGCTCCAGGCTTCATTAGCCACCACTAACATTGCGCTCCAGAAAGTCTGACAGAACCTTTCTCAAATGAGTGGAAAAGTTATCTTCATTCTGTTCTATTAATGTTGCTCTTTCTTTCAAACTATCCACAAGGTGGTGCAACACACATTTCAAAAGCACACATTGTGTAACGTGTACATCCACACAACAGTGCTGCCAAGATGTTTGTGATGATCTCTTTTCCCATTGCTACCGCCCACAATAGCCAACAATTAATTCCTCTTTCTCCCTTAATGTTTGTGTTTTGTTTGCACCTTTGCATTTGACCTTGAGCTTTGGGTTTTTAATGAAGGAGATTGCAGATGCATATAACTACTATTCAAAACAGAATGCTGGCATTGTTTTGATTGGTTAATGGAAAAGCAAAGCATTACTCTTAAAAATCCCATTATATATGGACACAAACAAAAAAGAGGCACAATCAATTGCTTCAATCTATAACCTTTGAAAATTAAACTGACATCAATATCCGGTCTCTGGAGGTGTTAGGCCAAATGGGACACACACACACACACACACACACACACACACACACACACACACACACACACACACACACACACACACAAACACTCACACACACACACACACACACACACACACACACACACACACACACACACAAACACTCACACACACACACACACACACACACACACACACACACACACACACACACACACACACACACACATATTCACTCACTCACTCACAGGAAGTGTGTGAGGCCCTGTCTGACTGGTAGAGTGGAAGATGATTCTCTGGACCTCTCAGTAATTTATTCGCACCGCTGGCCAGTACAAACCAACTCCTGAAATTACACTGTCTGATCCAGACATGCAAGTCTGAGCTCGTACACATTCATGCACGCCCACTGGCTGTTCCAATTCAAAAGCAACTCCTGATCCTGATGGTGGGAATCGGTAAGGATTGTCCTGAGATTTGAAATGAGCCTGCTGCATTCATTGGCCACCAGCCTGTGGAATTCACACCTCAAACCTTTTATCCCACATGCAGACTGACTGCAGAAATAAAACATAAATACATGCAAACTATAAATGAATCAAGATGGCTTCAGTTTACTCCAAGCAGACTGTATTTAAGTTTAGATTCCGTCTGGGAGAGAAAATTCATCTTTTGCAGGGATAATAGTTTAATGGCTTTACAACCCAAGCTGCTGCAGGCAGAATTTCTTCCAGATTTAACGTGCAGTTTCTTCAGTCACATACAACATGGAAGATGTCCAAATGGGTTTTGTTTCTTGTCCAGCACATTGGCTAAACCTGGCTCAACTTTGTCACAATCCAACATCGAAAGATGAATGGTTTCTACAGCTTAACTCATGATTAATGACCATCGTGAGTTATACTGGAGGATAAAGTAATCAGTGCCATTGTCCTGACTTGTAAAATCCTTCATGCTAGTTTCACAAACTGCAGTGCATGTTGACATCAGACAAGCCCAAATCATAATCACATCTCCTCACCTTGACATTTTTGGACCCAGATATGTTTTTGTTTTAACACATTATAGGACGTGGTGCTATCAAGACTGATGCCTTCAGAGGGAAAACAAATCAGGACATTTGAAATGTGCATTTTATTTTACAGTCCTGAATTTTCTAATTCATGTCCTGGAAAGTCTCACTGTAATTTCAGAAAAAGAAAACAATATTAAATAAAAAAAAATATGTATGTTGCTGTTAATTCTTTGGATATTTTAAAGAAGTGCTCTCAGTTGTGGTCTGTAGAAATTACTTTTAAGTAGAATAGCCACTGAGTAGGTACAATTTTATGTTTTTTTTTTTTTAATTTGTTGATCATTTTATTAATTTCACTTTAATGTAGTGTATAATCACCATGGAAGATGGTCCCAATACACTTTACAATTCCAAAAAAAATGTAATAAAAATCCACCACACTAAAATATCAGTCAGTTAACAAGCAGCATAAACATCCCATTTCCAATTATCAGCTGGATATTGAATATATGGCATTTCATATATATATTTTGAAGTCTTGACTTGTTTTTTGATTGACACATTTTTGAACTATTTATCACTTACTAAATTTACTTGTTTTTATAAAACGCAAATGCAACAATAATAATTGTTTTTTCTATTTCCCTTATAAGAAGCTATTATACCCATAAACCCATAAGAAAGCAATTTCTTGGAAACATCATAAGACATAACAACTCTTTTTTTTTTTAAGTTTCCAGGAAATTAGCTAGGAAACACACCAGCCTTAAAATGAACAACGACAGCAATATTTGAATGCATGCAAATTCTGTCAAAAAGGAAGTTCAAAAAGCTATACAAGCTACTACTGTTCGGAGTCAAGTGGTGATGAGTTGTTTCAAGCAGCTCGCCATGTTCTCACATCAGTTTCATTGTTTCATTTGGACATTTGTGTTCAGTGAGCTTGTTATTGGTGAGGTGAAAGAGCAAAGGTGCCAGACAGAAACGATAGTTACTGCTGGGTAAAAATATGTGGAGAGAAGGGAAGAGGGAGAGCGGGGAAGTAAGGGGAGACCTCTGGACCTTCATTGAGTGTTCATATAGTGGTGGTAGGATGTCCTGCTACATGATGAAATCATTACAGACCTGTGTAGTCTCATGAGTGTGTGTGCTGCTTGTTGTGTAAATCTAGATGACAAGGAACCCCGAGAGCTAAAAGTGTCCAGACTGGATGTGAAGCAAAAATTTGCTTTTTGTGCGCATAGTTGGAGTAACCTGTAGAAGGACTCTGAATATTAATCCTGCTCAAACTAAGTTCCCATAAATCTTTTGCAACCAGAGCTCCTTTAGCTGAAACAACACTCACTATAGATTGTGCTTAATTTTAGGCTATATATTTAAGAAAAAGAAAATATATTAAAATAATGAAACTAGAGTAAAACAACATTTTACCATGGGGCAGACAAAGACAAGACAAACACAAGACAAAGGACAGATAGTTAGCTAATAAGAATTCACCTTAGCTCATGTTGTGCTTTGGTAGGTGAAAATAGTCTACTAACTAATTATCTTAAGAAGCCATTTGTAATTTATCACATTGCCAAAATAAGTGATAAATGAACCTGTGGCTTCCAGGGCCCTGAGATTCTGATGCCCCTTAATAGATGTAACCTATCTTGTTATGGTCTTTGTGCATCAAACCTCCACCAGAAAGTTATATTTGCTCAGTGTGAACTTGCCCACAGATCATTGATTAGCTTTTCAGGTACTTTGTAATGGAAACTAAATTTTTAAAGACATTTAAGAACGCTCTAAACATTATCACCCTTAAAAGATGATTTACTGTTATAACGAGGGGGAAAAGAACAGTTTTCACCCTGAACATATGCAAATAATTAAACAAGAAATGTTCTTGTTAAAATTTTCCAAAAAGTTTACATTAAATTTAAGCCATTCATCACAGTTCTGTTATGTTTATATGAGAGGTAAATGAGCAATAACGTTCATGAATCCATCAGGAAATAGCAGCTACAGAAAGTAGTAAAAAAACAAACATAAAATGTATGAAAACAAAATCTATGAATATTACAGTTAATTCAATAATTGAAATGAATTGTAAAACAACATGTTAAGTTCCTTTAAGATAAAAAAATAACCCAAATTCAACACGCTGACCAAAGTACTGTAGAACTTTATTAAAACATTTAATAAAAATTACTACTGAGTTAAACTAGCTCTTGCTGAGAATTTGTCTTGAAGACAGAATAAACCATTTGATGAAACAGAAACATTTTGAAATTGGCAGCATAAGTCTTTCATATTGTTTTCCTTCAACCTAATCAAAGTCAATCTGCTGAACTTCCATGTTAAACAGGGTAATTGTAAAAAAAAAAATCCTGTCTGTAATAGATCATTAACTGTGGATACATTATATTGAGTAGCTCCATCATCTGCTGCTGACACATGGAGGATGTTGGTGTGTCTCAGCACCTTCAGCTCAACTGACCAGCAGGAAAATCTCCAAATGTTTGATGTGGTCCTTTAATCTTCACTGCTCAGCCATTTCCATTGTAATAAATATACGTGCAAACAGCCAGATGTAAAACAAAGGAAATAGCATTAGTTCCTGTGGCTGCACCATAATAGATCTCACCCACACAGACTTTGGTCTATGTGATCCAGCGCGGATCACCTTTCAGTTGGGCTGCCTCCGAGCAAGTACGTGTGTGTGTGTGTGTGTGTGTGTGTGTGTGTGTGTGTGTGTGTGTGTGTGTGTGTGTGTGTGTGTGTGTGTGTGTGTGTGTGTGTGTGTGTGTGTGTGTGTGTGTGTCCATTTGTGTGTGATGAGTGCTTCATCTGTAATTATGCATGTGGGCATGTGTCTGGTATGTAGTGTAACTGTGTGTTTGTGTTCCTGCATGTCTGTCTTTGTGAGGATCAGTTTGAGTTTTGGACCTTGAGGGTGATGATATGAGTGTGTGTGTGTGAGGCCCGACCCCTCTCGGTGGTCTGATCCTGTGCTTTGCTTCATTCACTATCCAGGCAACTTGTAACAGCTCATGTTGTGGGGAAATGAATCTGTCTCTGGGCACATTGTGGAGACCTGTCTCCTTTTCAGTGACCAAAAAACATCTTAAAATATCTCACGACATTTTTGAGTTGAAGACCTGGTTTAAGGTGAGAGTAAAGGTTGGAGGTTTGAGTTTACATTAAAGTTAGGACAAGGATATAGGCAAGTATGTGGAGTTGGTATGTTTAAGGTATAGGTACAGTATGTCTTCATGACATGAATGTAAGTCAGTGGAATGTCCTCAGAAGTTAAAAGTAAGCTATCATTATCATAGGTCTCAGGTAATTTCACAAAATGGCCCAAATTGGTGAAGTGTGCATCATTGATGTGGATATTTTCTAAAAAGTAGCTTTCAAAGGAATAATCTAAGATTTTGGGATAAATGATTATTTGTTTTTTGGCACAAAGCTAGATGATTAAATATATATCGTTCTGATATCTCTCATCTAAATATGAAGCTAAAGCCAGCAGCAATTAGCTTAGCTTAGCAGAAAAGCTAAAAGAGGGGGACACAACTGGCCAAAGAAATCAAAATCCACCTCCCGGCACCTCTATAGCTCATCTCTCATAAAGCCAGAGAGAAAGTACACTATATAAAGAGTTAAAGAATAAACCATGTGTGTGTGTGTATTTTTTCTCCAGACTCTTCTACTGTGTTTAACACCAATAAAAGCCTCACAGGATTCTCTCGTAATTGTTTCTACTTAATTATGTTATCTGTCCTATTAGCACAATGTAGTTAAAGCTAACCTCAGCTCATGTCTGTTTCCAGCTGGTGATGGTTTCAGTGTGTTTCCAGTGCGTAAAAGGCAACTTCCCGCAATAACACAGATGCCACGATTTATAGCTTCAATGGCCGGCCTCACACTGGTCCTAACGCAAACCAACGGGTGACTTCACAGACATAGCCTACAGTCTGTATTTCTTTTTTATTTAAAAAGAACATTGTGGTTTCAAGGAGGACTCTTACAGGATTATTTCCTTACCTCTAATTGTCTGTCTACTTCAGACATCTCCACAGCTCTGGAAAATAGTCACTTTTGCAGCTCCCTTTTTAACAGTTGTGCAATTGTACAAAAAATGCCCAAAATATAACTCTTAATACGAAAGCCAAAAAGGGTATTTTCCAAAATGCCAATTCATTCCCTTAAAATAGTGAGATTTGGAATCTTTGAAATTTGGGCAGTTGTGTCTGTTCCAGGCACATTTGTGCACATATTTCCTTGTCCCATATAGGAGGAAGTTTTACATTTGTCAACTTCACGTATGTCTCTGTGTTTGTGTGATGGGAGGGCTCTGTTAAGTTCCATTTGTTCTCTTACTTGCATAAAGTAATGCAAAGAGTGGAAAGGTGCTGAAAAGCAGAAAGCTGCAAAGTTTTCAACAATGAAGCTTGCGTCAGCCAGAGGATCACTCATACAAACATGGAGCAAAAGAGGAAACCAGGGTGAATGGATTGATGAAAGAAGGAGATCGTAAGAGGCTGTGAGGGAAGGAATGTGGGAGTAAGTGAGTCTGGTGTGTTTGCAAGAAGCCTGACAAGCACATTACATTAAGGCATGTTTGGTTCCCTTGAATTTGTTTATTTTAAAGTGAATATACTGATGCTAAATTGGTCCTTGAAAAATGTAATTCAAAATGTCATATAACACTGACTATAACAAGAATCGAATCTAAAACTTTAATAGAGAAAAATAAAGTACAAATACTGCCTGTATTTCAAGCACAGCTTTTACTTACATTCACTGAAGCCTTTAAAGTACTGAGGCCATTCTGTATGTGTTAATACACAGTGTCATGTATACAGTGGGTACAGAAAGTATTCAGACCCCTTTAAATTTTTCACTCTTTGTTTCATTGCAGCCATTTGCTAAAATCAAAAAAGTTCATTTTATTTCTCATTAATGTCCACTCAGCACCCCATCTTGACAGAAAAAAACAGAAATGTAGAAATTTGTGCAAATTTATTAAAAAAGAAAAACTGAAATATCACATGGTCATAAGTATTCAGACCCTTTGCTCAGTATTGAGTAGAAGCACCCTTTTGAGCTAGCACAGCCATGAGTCTTCTTGGGAATGATGCAACAAGCTTTTCACACCTGGATTTGGGGATCCTCTGCCATTCTTCCTTGCAGATCCTCTCCAGTTCCGTCAGGTTGGATGGTGAACGTTGGTGGACAGCCATTTTCAGGTCTCTCCAGAGATGCTCAATTGGGTTTAGGTCAGGGCTCTGGCTTGGCCAGTCAAGAATGGTCACAGAGTTGTTCCGAAGCCACTCCTTTGTTATTTTAGCTGTGTGCTTAGGGTCATTGTCTTGTTGGAAGGTGAACCTTCGGCCCAGTCTGAGGTCCAGAGCACTCTGGAAGAGGTTTTCTTCCAGGATATCTCTGTACTTGGCCGCATTCATCTTTCCTTCAATTGCAACCAGTCGTCCTGTCCCTGCAGCTGAAAAACACCCCCATAGCATGATGCTGCCACCACCATGTTTCACTGTTGGGATTGTATTGGGCAGGTGATGAGCAGTGCCTGGTTTTCTCCACACATACCGCTTAGAATTAACACCAAAAAGTTCAATCTTGGTCTCATCAGACCAGAGAATCTTATTTCTCATAGTCTGGGAGTCCTTCATGTGTTTTTTGGCAAACTCTATGCGGGCTTTCATATGTCTTGCACTGAGGAGAGGCTTCCGTCAGACCACTCTGCCATAAAGCCCCGACTGGTGGAGGGCTGCAGTGATAGTTGACTTTGTGGAACTTTCTCCCATCTCCCTACTGCATCTCTGGAGCTCAGCCACAGTGATCTTTGGGTTCTTCTTTACCTCTCTCACCAAGGTTCTTCTCCCACAATTGCTCAGTTTGGCTGGACGGCCGGGTCTAGGAAGAGTTCTGGTCGTCCCAAACTTCTTCCATTTAAGGATTATGGAGGCCACTGTGCTCTTAGGAACCTTGAGTGCTGCATAAATTATTTTGTAACCTTGGCCAGATCTGTGCCTTGCCACAATTCTGTCTCTGGGCTCCTTGGACAGTTCCTTCGACCTCATGATTCTCATTTGCTCTGACATGCACTGTGAGCTGTAAGGTCTTATATAGACAGGTGTGTGCCTTTCCTAATCAAGTCCAATCAGTTTAATTAAACACAGCTGGACTCCAATGAAAGAGTAGAACCATCTCAAGGAGGATCAGAAGAAATGGACAGCATGTGAGTTAAATATGAGTGTCACAGCAAAGGGTCTGAATACTTATGACCATGTGATATTTCAGTTTTTCTTTTTTAATACATTTGCACAAATTTCTACATTTCTGTTTTTTTCTGTCAAGATGGGGTGCTGAGTGTACATTAATGAGAAATAAAGTGAACTTTTTTGATTTTAGCAAATGGCTGCAATGAAACAAAGAGTGAAAAATTTAAAGTGGTCTGAATACTTTCCGTACCCACTGTACCTAAGTTGTAGTACTCTATTAGAGAATGAGATTTCTGCAACAAAAGCTGAGACTATACACAAACTGTGAGGTGAGGAAAATATGGTTTGAAGTTTGAATGCTCTCCAATCTGTGTAACAGATCATTAGAAAAGAGCATCTCAATCTCTTTCTGATGATTTATTACTGTTAACAAGGTTGACAAAAACCTGGAAAGCTCTTAAAATATTTTACTATTTCGAAATATGGTGTGCAGTAAAAAACAGCTTCTACAAACAAAATGTAATATATTCACAGCTATCTTGCTCACTTTGGAAAATGCATGTTTAATTACATGAAGTTAAATAATGATTTATTGATGCTTTATCAAATATAATAATAAATTTCATGAGAACCAAAAGCTACAGAAATTGTAGTTACCCTTAATATGTCCCCGTGGATCCCTCACTGGCTGCTGCATTGCAGCGATGTCATTTTAAAAGAAAAACATTTCAAAGAAAAAAGAATATAAAGGAAGTCGCTCATCATATGACCCCTTTGCAGTAACAGCACAAATAAAATCAGTGTTGGTAGCTAATTATTATTTTAATTAATAATCTATTGATTTTTGTGTCACTAGATCTTAGAACTTGTAAAACATATTTGGTCTATAAAAATTCAGAAAATAGCAAGAAATGCCGTCACAATTCCCCAGAGTGTAGCCAATGCTGTGTGTGACCAGAAGCACAAAACTTTAGACACGCAACATAATAATGCTCCTAACACAATACTCCGAGCAGAAGTTATGACTTGTGCCATCTTACCAACATGTT
Organism: Embiotoca jacksoni; assembly: GCF_022577435.1. NCBI lineage: Eukaryota > Metazoa > Chordata > Actinopteri > Embiotocidae > Embiotoca > Embiotoca jacksoni. Next base: position 286,018 of record NW_027185383.1, on the reverse strand, counting down.
ATTAGAATGTAAGGCAATATTCCAGTGGCCTTTAATGTATATTTTTTAAAATGAATTATTGATCTGTCCCTCTGTAAATGTGCAACACTCTGTGGGTGTGTAAATAAAGAGCTACAGGAGCGCCCTCTACAGTCAGAGAAGAGCTAAACGTAACAAACATCACATTTCACCACCAATGGGAGGATGACAACATTTTACAGAGACCAAATCTAAATGAAGCTTTGCTCTTAAACAAAAACTGAACTTCAACACATCTTCCATTAGACTGGCGATATAATGTCTTGGACAAGCATCTTTACTCTTTATCCCCTAAGTCATCAATTTCTGAGATAAATCCCACCAGGCTCCTACAAACAATCAGTATTGATCTTAACAATCATAACTTAAATTTTTACTGTGGTTTGTTTACTATTTCTAACTGTTATTGGTATATTGATCTACCTTTGTCTTTAAGCTGTGTCTAGATGAATTTCATGTTTTTTCTAATCATAAATTCAAAATGCTAAAAGAAAGAATTCATATTATAATAGAGGCATGCCATTTAAAATGGAGAGTGGAAAAAGCTGCAGGACCGTCCACTAGATGGTGCAGTATCTCCATGCTGAGTTACCCTTGGCTGTAGGAATCCACATTGCTGTGTAACAAACAGTTTGTGCTGTTTTTTTCTCCAGAAAACAACAACAACAGCAAAATAAGAACATGATGTGATCGAGGGAAAAAACATCTGAACTCCTAGGTATCCTCGTTTGACAAGACACCGTACAGTTTATAAATCAAAAATAGGTTATAATATAAACAAATGTTCACACTGTTAGTTGTAATGCAAATTTTTATTTTTTATTTTTATTTTTTCACTTTATTAATCCCCGAGGGGAAATTTTTCTTCGCTACAGCAGGGGGGCTCTCAGGGGGGAGCTGCTGCAACAGGCTGCCACTAGCGCGGCGCCAGGTAACCTGACCTGAGGTGCATGTTTTTGGATGATGGGAGGAAGCTGGAGAACCCGGAGAGAACCCACGCAAGCACAGGGAGAACATGCAAACTCCGCACAGAAAGGCCCAGGACCAGATTCGAACCCAGAACCTTTTTGCTGTGAGGCGACAATGCTAACCACTGCACCACCTCAAAAATGGTAAATGGTCTGCACTCTGTATAGTGCTTTATAACCTTAGCGGTCTCAAAGCACTTTTACACTGTTTCCCATTCACACACTCATTCACACACTAATGAGGCTAAGTTGCCATGCAAGGTGCTTGCCACCAGGAATACATTCACACACATTCACACACCAATGGTATGCCATCAGGAGCAACTCAGGGTTCAGTGTCTTGTCCAAAGACCTTCCGATTAGTGGGCACCCCGCTGAGCCACAACTTTGACACTACTTTCCCCCGGTTCTCTGCTCACTTGTTTTTCTCTCATCCTCCCTTCTGTTTTCATCTGATCCTTGTCATGCGTCATTGAGATGACATGGACAGTGTTGCGTTCATAAAGCTGTTGTGAAAAGCCAATAGTTTCTTTTTTATGTACCTTATTTAATCAGGTCTTATTTAGACTGTAAACAAACATTAAAAAAATTAATTGAATGCACTTTATAAATTTGTAAATGTCAATCATTTATACTGTTATAGGAAGCTGCATGGACAATATAAACACTGCATTATCATGAAAAAGTCAAAACAAGAGAAGTAAAATGACCACAAAGACAAAACACAACTACTAAGAGATGCTAAAGAATTGCAAAGATACACAAAACAAAACAAAAAAACACACAAAACTACCACAAAGAGATGCAAAACAATCACAAAATGATGCAAAATAACCCAAAAAAATAACCAAAATAACAAATAAAAACAACCACAGTGGAGACAAAAAAAAATTTGCATGGTCACTACAACTACTATAAACAATTAGACTGTGTCCAGGGAAAATAAAGTTGTAAAATCACTGAGGAGGACATATATAGATAGACAGACAGACAGACAGACAGACAGACAGACAGACAGACAGACAGAATAGATAGATAGATAGATAGATAGATAGATAGATAGATAGATAGATAGATAGATAGATAGATAGAATTATAATAGCTGCATGAAATCTCCTTTCTCTGTTTCATTGGGGAAAATCAGATGCAACCAATCAGGCTCTACGGCATCAAATACTGATATGACCTTTAATACTTCTACAAGCTAGACAAAGACATGACCGGCATAGAAGTAATGTGCCTTTGTTTCATGCAATTATTAGATGCTGTAGCGAGCAGTCAAAGACAGCATAAATGTCAGAGACAGCAGAGGATTAATGTCGCGGGTCAGCTGCAGTACGCATCTCTTACTGTCCTCTACCCTGTTCAGTCATCACTGTGGGGCATGCCTGCTATCTTCTGCCTTACCCTCCCTCACTGGTGCTCTGCTATCCCCCCCCCCCCCACACACACACACACATACACACTTCTTCCTACTCCCTCTAACCCAGACACCCCCTGTGCAGCCTCGCCCCAAATCCCCTTACAACCTTAAAACTCCCATTTTAAAATCTCCTTCCTCCGCAGCTATTACCCCCTTCAATGCCGCCAATCATCAAAAATCTCAGCCCGCCCTTTCACAATAACAGCTAGGTATTTTAATGTCAAGCTCGGAAACTAGCATTAATAACATTGTCATATAATGTTGTTACTGACTGATAGATAAAGAGAATGTTATTGTGCTTCCATAGGCACATTTGTGAATGTGTGCAAGCATGTGTGTGTGAAAGTGCTTTAATGTGAGAGACGGTGTTAACATAGTATATCCAGTGTATTAGTGTGTCAATCCATCAGATAAGCCTCAGCACTGCAGGGGTTCACTCTTTATTTAGGTCATCAGATGGTTAAAGAGTTAAACTCCTCTGGATTGGTGGTTTCAGCTGCAACAACTGGTCTGTGTGGCCTAAATCCTGCACGGCACCCTCATTGAGAAATGGAACTTTTTGTTGTAGCATTTGTCAACTGGTGAACAAATTTGAATCCCTTCTATGATTTTTCCAATTAAAAATTAAGGAGCGACCAAACCTCCAAAACGGTCAAACACTCACAACCCTCACATAAACATGTCGTGCAGCAGCAGTAGAGAACATGTGCTTGTGTTTAGCAATTGTAGGTAGTAAAAGGAGCCATTTTTCAGAACCTTTTAAAACACTTTCACAGGGTTTTTGGAGAAACTGATCAGGAGCATTTGTAACATATTGCAGTCCAGTATCACACCATAGTGTGTAATACACCCGTCAGTCCACAGGATACTGTATCAGTGTTACATTTTGCCCTTGCATAGACATGAAAGGTTCACGAAGGTATGACCAGGGTTGAGCATTGAGATGATGTGACAAAGTACAAAGAGAGATAAACTCTGCATAAGCTGGAATTTTATCCGGGAGACCAGTGTTAAAGTTTACGAGAAAGCAAAAGCCAAGATGGAGCTAAGTTACTTACAGTATATTACCGAGTGTAGCGTAGCTAACTTACTTCACATAACTTTTGTGACATATGTAATGTTACTTGTTTAAAATGACCTGTTACCCAAAGCAAGGTCTTTTCCTAAACCGAACCATGTGGTTTTTTTGCCACCTTAATTTTCATGCCTACATGTACAAATAATGAAACAAATGATGTGGTGCTGCTCTTTGGCTAATCGGTTTACATCAGGGACAAATGGGTAAGAAACGCAATATAGTTAAACAGTACAGTTCAAGTGTCCCTTGTCACATTTTAAATGTCTGAGTTGATAGTAGTTTGCCTCCGAGCTTCTCTGACAGTTTTCATGTAAATAATTGTTCAATGTCCTTGCAGGTAAAATTATACAATGTGTAAAGATTCAAGAAATACACAAAACAATTACAAATGGTGAAACAGGACTTGTTCTTCTGTCATCTACCATTAATTATCTTGTGACCAGGAGCTGGTGACCCTTTGTAGGGACCCAACCCTTATGTTGGGAACCACTGTGCTGAACTAGCTAACTGTATATAAAGAGGCTAAATTTAGATCCACGTCAACCAGCTGCAACAGCAACATGGAGTTATGCTGTGATTCATAACAACAATCTGCATTTTACTTTTGTTACTTTAAGTACATTTAGCTGATTTTATTTCTGTACTTTTTCTTCAGTAGGACTTTAAATGCAGTAGTTCCACTGTGTGGTATTGGTACTTTTAAGTAAAGGATCTGCCACCACTGTCCAAAACTACTGGATGTCAATGAACATTCGTTGCTGACAAGTTAGCCAAAGTAGTTGAATGGTGATGATATATCAATATTCCAGTTATTTCAGGTTTATAGGGAGTGATTATCATGCCATTACATGTCACAAGGTAAGCTGTAAATGAGCGGTAGTCACATGAGGAACCTCACTGACAGCACCACATTGAACAATAAGCGTATTGAACTCTGTTTTGGTTAGGACAATGCATGCCACATTGTGTCCATGGTCCAGTTGGACCTTTGTTGCATTTCACAACCTTCTGTCTCTCGCCTTGTTTTCTGTCTCTCTACACTGTCAGCTGTCAAATAAATGTACAACAACCCATTAGTTGTGATAATTTTTTGTACTTAGTAATATTTACGCAAACTAACAGAGATTAGCATCGATTGAAAGTTTGGACATTTATCACTACTGTATAGTGAAGAGCAAGTTAATACTATCAAGTCTCCTTAAGTACTAAAAGCACACTGTAATGTAATCCATTAACAATACAGCTCAGTAATTGAAAATGTTGCTTAAGTTAAAGTATGTGATTATAATTGGGAAAATGTAGATCAGGTATTAAATGTAAAAGTACTCTAAACTAATGTCCCTGTTAAGAGGGAGTTTTTCTTCCCTCTGTTGGAGGTTTTTCTCCCTTAAAGAGGAGTTTTTTCCCCTCCTGGCTTATGTGGGAATTGTTGAATTGTTGGGTTTCTCTGTATAATATTGTAAAGTCTTGCTGTAAGGACTTTAATGTGTTAAGTGCCATGAAATAACCTATGTTGTGATTTGGCGCTACAGTATATAAATAAAGTTGAATTGAATTGAATTGAATTGAATTGAATTGAATTGAATTAATATTATTCATATGATAGACATTGTTATTACAGAGTTCTATTATTGATTGATGTAAAAGCAGCATTTTACTGTTGAGGCTGATAGAGTTAGTGCTATTTTATGTTTTGGGCAGAGGACTGCAACTATTTATTCCCATTATTGTTTAATGTGCTGATTGTTTGGGTGGCAAAAAAGAAAATACTATCATTTCAACTATTTTAATCACAACAAAACATCATATTTTATATTTCTTTTATGTTTTGTGTCTACAATTTTCTAAAGAAAATAAAAACTAAAGCTACCAAACAAATGTAGTGGAGTAAAAAGTGTCAGGTCACATCAAAATAAAATACTCAACTAAAGTACCACTAAACTGTGCTATAAGACAATACTTAAGTAAATGTACTTAGTTGCCTTCCAGCACTGTGTCACCATTCTCATTTGCAGTGCTATGACATCCTGTTACATACAGCATAAAACGAAAAGCAGCTTTTTATTTTGGTGATACTCAGTTTTAAGAACCATGAGGTCATCATATGCACTTTTGACTCAAATGTCTGGAAAGACTGCCATGAAATTTTAATCAGACGTGATCCTCAGGAGGACTCAGCAGTTCCAGAGTTTTGTCTTTTTAGCTGGCTTGCTAACATTTGTCATGTTTGAATTTGTATAACAGTTAAAAAGAAAAAATGGAATTAATGTCTACACAGAAAAAGAAGGTTAGATTTGTTAAAATCATTGCTATTTATTTTACTTTTTAATGAGACAGGATTTCAAGAGGGGATACAAAGCCCAAACAGGTGGAGAGGGCTGAGAAGGATGAATGACACAGCAAAAGAGGAGAGAGAGAGAGAGAGAGAGAGAGAGAGAGAGAGAAGAGATTGTGTGACAGATTGAGTTCCAATAAGGCAGGGACTGAGATGCTGATGATAGAAAGAGAGAGGGAGATGATCGGGCCGGCGGGAACGTTACATAACGCTCTATCAGACCATGAGGGAGGAAGGGAGTAAAGGAGAAAATAGAGGAAGGGAGGATAAATGGAGGAAAAGACAGGCTGTGACGCACTCTGTGAATGAAGAGAAACCATGCAGCCCTGACTCCTCCTCTGCATGAACCTGATGAAGATGCAGCCACTCCCTCCGGTTTGAGTCATCAAGAGCTGCTGCAGCCGACATCCAGAGAGACAAATCAGATGCAGCTCAGTTTACAGTTTACATTCATCAGCTGGACACAAATAGGACAAATAAATGCTAATGTTGATGTGTCTATACTGGACTTATAGCAATAACACTAACAATAACTGAAAGAAATGTGTCTGCAACTGGATAAGGATTTGACTATTTAGAGACATCTTTGGTGCTGCTCATAACTGACACTGACCAAACAAACTGATGACATGCTGATTGTATTCAATCACAATGGCTCCCCAATTTTTCCTCTGTTTTCTCTGTATTGGACTGTTTATTCACATCAAGCAGTTTGTTATCAGATTACTTCTTTTTTTAATTTTCTTTGAATAAAGTATTGCAGCTAAAAGAAAAGCTTCCCAATTAGTAATCATTTGGTAAATTAGCAAATGTTATAATCATTGTTGGGGAGTAACTATGGTAGTTACTGTATGTTAAATTGCAAAATACACATCACTGTTAACTGTTACAGTTACTGAGAAAATAAATATGCAATTTAATGCCAGTTATTCAAAATGTTGTTGATTACAAAGGGGTTAAATTAAATATATTAATTTCAGAGAAAAACGTATATGTAAAATACAACATATATTCTGTTGTTTTGCATCTTCTCACTGTGCACGAATCCCTTCTGTCAATGTCTACACAGGCTTCATTTGTTTTCTGTATGCACTTGTATTTGATTGAAAGGGTCATTTAGGAACCAGTCTCAAAAAAGCTGTTAACAGTCTGACAGTCTCAAAGACACAGATTCAGAAAGCCAGGGTTTCATTCGTCACATACCTAAGGAGCCAATCCTGTTCATTGCAGGTTGGGGTTTTCTGTCAAGCTGCCAGTTTGATCTGCAGGTGAGCAGTGGACAGGTGGAGATTGAGTCAGGGACGAGTTGCATATGTTTATGTACTAAATGATGAAAAAGGTGTAAATTCACATCTAAGCTTCTTTTAAAGCTTAGGGGATTTTTTTCTTCTTCTTTCTTCTAAACATTACAACTCAGAAATGAGTTTCTGTGGGTTTTAATCAATGCGAGAAGAGGGACTTTGATGTTAAATTTGTCCATTAAAAGTCAAACTGACTAAATTGACCACAAACTGAGAAAATACTAATGTTATTCAGTCACAATAGCTCAATGAGTTTCTTTTTGTTTTTCCTGTAAAACAATTAAAAAATAAATAAATAAATAATGTGACTGTATGAAAAGCTAGAGGGCTTTTAATTTGAAACAAGAGCTTTTAATTTGAAAAAGATACAGGAGGTTTCTACATTTGGCTTGACCAATGATGTAATTTCATCACTCAGTCAGTGACAGAGATTCAGGTTCTTTAGACTGCCCCTGCTGCTGCAGTCTAAAATTTACAATGTTACATTGAGTTGCCAGCAACACATACTGTAAACACTTCTTAGAGATAACCTTTATAAAAAACACTACTTTCAACCGAACAATTTGAGGAATAACAGGGAGGTATCCTTTGAGGTCAGTCAGTATACCAGCCATGTTTCCTCAATTTATTCCCGAAGGTCAATGGTGTTTTTGCCTCAGAATCCAGGCATGCTGCTCTCTCCTTGCTGCTTGTTTTGACCTGCCTTTTAGATTTTGTTGCTTGACTGACAAATCCTCTTCTTCTGTTTGCCAGTTAGGACCAATAAACTGGAACAAACCTTATTTTGGACACTCTTTGGATCTTCCAAACTCTGTTTTAACTCATTGAATTGCACCAATGTGATGAATAGATTAATTAAGACCAGTCATCAAAAGCTGCTAGTAAATCCTGGATAAGTGGATCAGTAGGGTGAATGTTGAAATTGTTTCTGGTCAAAAAAAAAAATTACAATTGGATTTAGTTATGAATGTATGGATTGATTTAGATTGATAAAAATACACAGTCAGCTACTGCAAGGAGAATGCTTCTTTTTTTTTTTTTTTAATAGAGAGAAACATATTCTCTCTATTAAAAAAAAAGAAGCATTTTTCATTTTGACGTGTGTGCTTATTGAAGTTTTTTTTGCTGGTTACACAGTATGCAATTTATTTTTGAGAGATTAAAAACAAGCCCACCAAATCAAAGTGTAGCCATAATCCCAGATAATCTAGAAACCTCTGTCTCTCCAGCAGCCAGTCAGTCATCTGCCTTCCACTCAGATAGTCAACTATCCACCTCCACTATTTCTTTCATACTCTACGAAGAATCAAACTGTTTACAATTATGAGTTTAAGTCCTTTAAGATTTGTTTTACCCATCAAACACTGTCCTTAACTCCCGGTGGGCCACAAGTGTTTTTTAAATTATTAAAATTAAAATCAGACAAGCCTAGCAAGATGAACAAAAATGTCATTTATAGCCTTTCATCCTATATTTCCTAGGATATGGTCGACATCACACACTGATTTCTGAAGTTTGTTTTGAAAATCCCAACTATTATCATCACCACATACTGTCAATAGTTATTACAGAAAATGACGTTGCTTACAGACCCTCTTCTGATTCTCATGATAGGATAAGTACTGTAGCATGCAGATGGATTTCAGATCAATGTTTAGGTTATTTTCTTTTTTTTTTTGAGTCATTTTACTATCTATTGAATTAATATAGTAGTAGAATCCACAGGTAGAAGAGCAAATAATCTGTGCATGCTTTAATTTTTTTTTTTTTTTTTTTTTTTTTTTTTTTTTTTTTATATTTTGAACATAAATTAAATAACCCTTAAAAAAACAATAGGACCTTCTAACCTCAGTTCAATTAGGAGAGACTTGGTCTGAGAGACCAGATACAAGATTGTATTGCAATGTGCAAGAACAAGAAGAGAAATGTGAGAGATGTTAGAGTGTATGGCAATTTGACCATGTTGTGATGTCATCATATTTAAAGAGGGTGCAGTGCATACTACAGGAAACCCGCCTCCATGCTGCAAAAGTTTTCTATTTGCACTTTATCTATATTTAACTTAATCTTTGTTTAACTCTCACCATATTGAACTTGGCCTCTACTAATTCTACTGTACATACTGTTCCTGGTTCTGTCCACACAGTACATGTCATTTCTACTTTAAAACATGGCTGCATTTACTTTTAAAAGTTAAAATTTTGGTTCATTGTTAATTTTGAACAATTAATTCCCCACTTACATTACGACGCTCTTGGTTTATTGTTCATCACAGTGTACATTAATTTAACTTTATACACTGGATAATAACTTTATGCATCTTCCTCAATGTGGTTAGCTGTTAAACTGCATTTTGCTGCATTGATTATTATACATCAATATTAACCCGCAGAGAACGGTTTAGTTTTTGTTTACAATATTGAATTATAGCTACACTTTGTAAACTGAGCCCCAGAATACTTGAATACCATACCATACCATACCATACATACCACACCATAATCTACTCAGCTATGACCGATATTCCACTTGATGAAAATACTAGGACCAGGGTGCATTTCTGTAAGGTGCCTAAAATTATTGCTTTTAATGTATTATAACAATAGCCTACTGTTTATTAACATAACAATAGCTGACACAAATAGTGTTTTTGTCTATTTTATCTTAGATATACTGTGACGTGTCAAGAATCTATAAATAAATCGTCAAACGAACACTCATATTTACGGCGGAACATGAAGGCGGCATCAGCCTCTGCTGCCTGCAGATTCAGAGGCTCATTTTTTTTTTTTTTTTTATTGCTCCCGGCTCCTGATTGGCTGTGCAGGTTGGGGGAAAGGGGCGTGGCCTGCGTCTGAGTCCTGGCACCAGTCTGCTCTGCAAGCACCGAAAGGTGGATAGATTTTCTCCATCACACACTCTGACTGTTACACACGCACAAACGCGTACACGCATAGCGGGAGAAACGGGACACATCCAAACGGTGAGTAAAGAGGCTTGTTTTACGATTTAAGTCTACTTTAGGATGTGTCATCGCGTGACTTGTTTCCCTGCATCGTCACACTGCACTGTCTTCTCATGCCGTCATAAATGTATGATTTTATCATTTTTACGGCGTTATTGAGGTCTGCCGCTGCAGTGGCATGTATATGAGCCTATATTTAGCTCGCTGTATGGCGAACAACCGTTTAGACATCTCTGTGCTTCCCATCACAATGGAAGCAGAAGATCGTGTGTGTGTGTGTGTGTGTGTGTGTGTGTGTGTGTGGCGGGGGTGGGGGGGGGGGTGGGGGGGGTCTGTGTCTAATGCAGAGGTCCGTGGATTCGTGTCTCTTTGTTATGGTGGTGCCGCAGTCGGGATAGGCCATAGTAGGTACTCCAAAAATAGTGTTGAGTGCTCCTCGATGATCATTCATGAGTGTATACATTGTGGTGGCCTGATTGCCTGTAATATTTTTTCATACTACTTCTACTATTATGACAATATTGTAATATGGGCTTACAGTAAGCTAGAGATGATGCTTTGTAGAGGTACCTCTCTGTGTTTACGGTGGGAGTATGAAGACAAACAGTTGCATCTCCAGACCAGCCAGGACCTTGTTATGTAAAGGTTTTTCTTTTTTTTTTTTTTTATGTTACTCCAGATTTAGGAAGATCCTCTGATGTTCTATAGCGACTAAGCCTGCCATTATAAAATAATATCCCCCCCCACACACACACACACACTCTACACATACATACACAGCCACATACTGCATCCTCTGTCTCTGTGTGGATTAGTACACATTGTTCCATCTATGCTCATATTTTGCCCTCACTCGCTGTTTCTGACTTCAGTCTATTTCACATGTTAAATTGAACACTGTAGTTGGTGGTAACGAATGGACTGGCTCTTAAAGAATTAGGCCACCATCACAGCACGCATGGGAATACTACAGTAGAATGAAAATCTTAAATCTACACTTGAAGTCGATGTGGCTCTGAAGTTTCAGTAAACACTGTAGTATCTGTTCTCTGTGTTATGTGATGGTTGCAGGTCTTTACCGAAGCTAAATGATGCAACGCTAAGTAAAATCTTTGGAGCCAAGACACGTGCCTGCACCATTACAGTGGGCATATTCTGGTGGTTCCTCGTCTTATACTGTACATGTCAGCCTGACATGCTTGGTGTCTTTGGAAAGTCTGGGCTCTGGATACAAATTTGAAAACGTGTATTTTTATATGTGTTTTCCTCTGCATGTATCAGACATATGTCACGCTATATTTCACCATCATGTCTAATGAATTATTTATTCTTTGGGCTGCCACAAGCAATTCTTTTCATCAACAATTTATCCGCCAACCATTGTCTCAATTAATCAATTAACCGTTTGGTCCATAAAATGCAGCGAGAAATACTGTACTTCCCCAATGGGACTTCTTCAAATGTGTTGATTTGTCTGAACAATAATGATACAAAACACCGAAAAGCAGAAAATACTTGAAAAACTAAAATGATTTGCAGGATTGATCGATATTCTCAAAATTGTTACCATAGTTCTTCTGACATGAAACATTTTTAACCTATCACTGATTATTGTAAACAAAAATTTCACTTATGTACGACAATAAATAGTCTGTCATTGATCTGAATTATTATCTTAAACATTGTGTGAACAGAAATTCATTTTTTACAATATATTTTCTATTCTAATAATCTTACACTATGATTATTTTGGGGGTAGCATTAGATATGGTGGTAGTGATGGTGGTGTTGGGGGCTTATGTTTTGGTACTGATTGGTCATTAATGTGTATGTGAGTAAATGATGAGTAAATAGCTCATACACTGTTTTTGTGTCAACAGCCCTCCAGCTGTCTTAATCAGACACTGCAGGAGGTTTGTTTGGGACTTTGGTGTGCAAATCTGGTCTTTTCCTGGCGACAAAGGCCACAGCACTCACTTCTGTTCTAGCTGAAAAAAGTAACAGTAAATACTGTATCTCCACTGGATATATTTGGTCTTTTTTTGGTCTATATCCATTTTAAGAATAATCATTTCTCAAAAGTCTTTTATGTAGAGATCCTCCCCAATGCAAGAATAATATTGTCCTTAAAACACGGTCATATTTACGAGTTATTTGTTTTTTCCACTTAGCACTATCATGGACTCTTATATTAGCTTATATTGTTCAGTACATAAATTGTATAGGTTAAATAGTCTGGAATAGTTTCTATACCATTTGTCAAACCTTGAAGGTGGACCATGTTGTCTGATGGCCAGGACACTCTTCTTACTTCTGAGACCTTAGTTTAGGGCTACATAATTTAGCAAAGTCACCTTTTAGAATTTAGTATTAAAGAAACCTTGTAAATGGTGCAGCAAAAATCTAAATATATCAAACACCCATCATTAGAGCAAAGTGTTTGATTGTGTCGTTATGAGACAGTGTTTAGTTTATCAGGATGTTATGGATGTAGACTTTATACTGTACATTTGAGAAAACTTTTTATTTTCCACTATCTGATTTAATGTGAAAGCCCTTGACATGTCCATTCAAGGGACAATGCCATGATAAAGATAAAAACAGTTATTATGAATGAGAACCTTTGATAAGGATATTGAATGTATGATACTAGTAGAATAGCAAACCCGCTCCTATTGCTGGACATTTTTCTTCAATGAAATGGCAGTAATGGCACTTCAGAGAGTTATTGGACCATTAAATATTTCCACAGTTTAGTGTCTTATAAATGTTGTTATATAATAAACAAAATTGGCATTTCTTGGTATTAATCTACACTCAAAACCCCATTATGACAAAGTAAAACCATTATTTATTTATTTTTTCAAATTTATTAAAAAGCAAAAATTAAATTCATTATTATTATTAATTAAATTGTGGTCCAGTGTGACTTGTTAGCTTTAGTAATTATAATGTTGAGTACTTGAGTTCACCTTGGGCAATATAAATGGATTGGACACAGTTAAGAATAGCACACATCTATGTCCCATAATTGACACTGCATGTTAGGGAAAAACCTAAGCCATGAAGCCCAAGAAACTCTCTGTAGACCCCCATGATAAAACAGCTGAGGCATAGATCAGGGCAAAGGTATAAAATAATTTCTGAAGCTCAGTGTGTTTTTAGGAGCGTAGTTGTTGGGTTGGGTTGGAACCACGAGCACTCCTCATAGAGTTGACCGTCTGATCGAATTGAGTAACCAAGCAAATGGGTCCTTTGTGAGGGAGGTGACAAGGTACCCGGTAGTTACTCTTACAGAGCTTTAGAAGTCCTTTGCAGAGATGGAAGAACCTGCTGAAATGACAAACATCTCAGTAGCACGCCATCAATCAGGCCTTCATGGTAGAGCAGCTAGATATAAGCCATTCAGAGTAAAAGGCAAATGACAGCCTGCTTGGAGCTTGCCAAACGACACTTAAATAATTCAGTAAGCTTGAGGGAAATATTCTCTGTTCAATGATTCAAAAACTCAAAGATATGGGCAGAAATACAAGCATTGTGTCAGGTAAACACCAGGCAATGCTCATCACCTGATAATACTGTCCTGATAGTGAAGCACGGAAGTGGCAGCATCATGCTTTGGGGCCACCTTCAGTAGTTGGGACAGGGAGACTGGTCAGAACTGAAGGAAGGATAAATGTAGCTTAATACAATGAATGAAAGGAAATGGCTCAGACAATGTTGGAGGAGTTTCAGAACAAGTCTCTGATCGTCCTTTGACCAAGCAAAAGCCCAGACCTAAAGCCCACAGAATATCAGTGGAAAGACTTTAAGATGGCAGTTTCCAGTTGGGGTTGGTGATACGGCTCTAATATAATAATAATGATACCAATAATGACGGTCATATTTCAGGGTATTTCTCTGATAATATTCTTGACAATATGACAAAATACTGAAAAATATTTTATTGTTAGTTTCAAGAACACTCAATGGAAAAAAAATACATGTTAAAGTTATATATTTTAGAATAAATGTAACATTTTGCCTTCGAAACTTTAGTGTAAACTAATATATTGCTGTGGTTAATTATACATCTGATTTTTTTTGTAACCCAACTACTTCCACACTCCTAGTCCATCCCCTTCTTTGAACTAACTTTTAACAATGCTTGTTGTTGCTGTACTTAATTACAACCCTGTTTCCAAAAAAGTTGGGACAGTATGTGAAATGTAAATAAAAACAGAATGCAATGATTTGCAATTCATGTTAACCCATATTTGATTAAATATAGACCAAAGTCAAAATACCAAATGTTGTATTTATTTTATCAAAAATATATGCTCATTTTCTGTTTGATGCCAGCAGCTTGTCTCAAAAAAGTCAACAAACAAATGAAAAAGTTATGTAACCCTAAAAAACAAACTCCAAGTGGAACATCCTACAAGTAGTTAGGTTATTTGGCAACAGGTCAGTGACATTATTGGGTATAAAAACAGCATTCCAGAGAGGCAGTCTCTCTGCAGTGAAGATGGGAAGGGGTTCACCACCCTGTGAAAAACTGTATGGGAAAATAGTGCAACAATTTAAGAAAAATGATCCTCAATGTAAAATCACAAACAAATTGGGGATATCATCATCTTCGGTACATAATATCGTTAAATGATTAAGAGAATCCGGAGTAATTTCTATGTGCAAAGGACAAGGCTGAAAAAAGTATTGGATGGCCGTGATCTTCGGGCCCTTAGGCAACACCTAAAAAAAAACAGCCAGAAATGATTGTCTGTGCTAAGAAACACTTCCAAAAACCATTGTCTGTGAACACAGTTCATCGCTGCATCCAAAAATGCTGGTTGAAACTCTTATCATGCAAAGAAGAAACCATACATAAACATGACCCATGGACGCTGCGTCCTCTGGGCTAAAGAGGAGAGGGACCATTCAGCTTGTTATCAGCGCACAGTTCAGAAGCCAGCATCCGTGATGGTATAGGGATGCATTAGTGTAAATCGCATTGGTAGCTTGAACATCTGGGAATGATTTCCAGATTTTTCCAGAATGTTGTTAAAAGAAGAGGTGATGCAACACAGTGGTAAACATGCCCCCGTCCCAACTTCTTTAAGACGTGTTGCTAACATAAAATCCAAAAAGGGCATATATTTTTCATAAAACTAAAAACATTTTCACCATTTGATCATCTGTTTGTCTATTTTGAATTTAATAAGTGTATACAAGATTTGTGAATCATCGCATTCTGTTTTTATTTACATTTTACACTGTCCCAACTGTTTGGGAAATGGGATTGTAGTTTTTATTTCACTCTCTGTGTGTTTGTGCATTTACTAGAGGACACATCTATGCGCTAGCCCCAGATGTAAAACCTAGTATATGGCTGGACCTTGACCATTTTCCTTGATCCTTGAACTACAACTCTACAAATGTGGCTGTATATGTATATATGTTTTTGCATATTTTGAGGAATTTATGTTAGGGAAAAAAACAACATAAGTTCATTGACTTGTGAAGTGATTTGGTAACATTACAGTAAAAAAGAATAAGTTATTGAATATTTTTGCAATATTTCTTTTCAGTGTTGCACTTTTTAAACATTTCAGAGTCGACTTTGCACAGAGACCAGTGTTATCTTTTTAGCGCAGGTTGTAGCTTGTTGTTTACCTTCCTTTGGTAGGAATGAAACATTTGTGTTAAACAACGCTTAGTTAATGACTTATTGACGTGGGGAAGTTCAAAACTGCAAAAGCTGTAAAGTTGCAGGCTGATTTCACGTCGATGAATAATCCTGAAAACATGATCATCTTTGTTGCTGCCATTGACCTCTACTTAGTGCTTGTTGTAACAGGCGTTGTACTCTCACTATCAGCGCAGTAAGAGCAAAGTTTTTTCTTTGTATGCTTTGCTCATGTTTGTGAATTGACCTGGATGTTAAGTGTACATAGTGCAAAATAATATAGTTTCTAAAGAGATATGATAAAACCCACATTTTGTAATGTAAGGTTTTTTTTATGCATACATTAAAAAAAAAAGTGTATGGTTGTCATGAGTCAACTCAGTGATGAGTAAATGTAAAGTCAAACACCAAAAATTATAAGCGGTGATTTGTTTTTATAAATATTGGCATTGAAATATGAGATGTTTAATGATTTGTGAAACTGACTGTAATAATCAGAACCATATGCAAATGTTTACATGGAAACATTTTGCATACATAGAAGTATGCCAACACTTAAATAAGTGACCTTTCTAACATAGTGTTCATGCTGACCAGTACACCTGGGGCTGACAGAATTTTATTTTGATGAGCAAAGACTGATATTGTTGTCTAATGTCATAATAGACAACAATATCAGTCTTGTGAAAATGGCCATGGTACTGAATAGTGAATGTATTTACATTGAAACATTTATGTCCATTGGCAGTACCAAAATCCTCCCAGAGGATACATATGGTTGATCAAACAATTTGTTTGGGAAACTGGATACAATTTCTGCAGTTCGGAGTGCATTGAAAGACACATTTGGAGGAATTGTGGGGTAGAAAATCTGGTCCAGGCCAGTTGTTTGGAAGTCCAAGATCTTTGTATCACTCAATGTTTGAACCATAAAATGATCAAATATATAAAATATAGCATGATGATGCCTTTTACTACAAGCAGGAAGCTTGACGGATTAGCAGAGATGTCCTAATGCATTGCTGTTGTGATGATGTTGATGCCATAATTTCTGTTTTAGGGATTGGTGGGATTACATGCAATCCCTCTCAGATTACCAGCCAAGCAGGCAGGAAGTCAGCAGTCATCCAACCAGGTATAGTCAGTGTTTTCAGTCCATTTGCCAGGCAGTCAGCCATTCAGAAGCAGTTATGTATCCATGAGCCAAGCTGATCAAGCATTCACTATGTAAATCCTTTCAATGAATAACAATGTCACTGGTAAAAATGTGTAAACTCTTCAGCCATACAGTAAGTCAGCCAGGCAGAGGCAGCACATTAGAGATATGATCTAATAGTAGTGTTGTGCCCGCATGCAATCTCAAAGCCCTAATAGTGGTTTGTAAAATTTAAGATTGTGTAACACTTTGGGATTAAAACATGGAGTTATCTCTTAGCGTTTCTGACCACTATCAACCAAGTTTAAATCAAGACTCTGATAGCACCCTGCACCCATAAACAAACTTCCTTTAACAGTGAAAATGATGTGGACTGCAGTGTGAACTTCATCTGTGCTCCAGTATTGAGGAAATTACAGCGTTTTTTTCTAGCCTTAAATGAAGAGCAATAGGACAGATGGCAGAGAAAAAGATGATGACATGCAGCCAATGGTCAATGGAACATTATTAAGTACTGTATCTACATCTAACTAAAGACTTTGGCTCTCCATTGACAAAAGGTGCTTTTAGGCTAGAGGAACTTTTTGAACTGTTGGAGAGAGTACTCTCTTTTTTTGTGTCCACACTGCCGGACCTGAGAACCATCGTAGTTTTTAGAATTCAGTTTTTTGGGACTTTTTTGTTTTTAGCGCTTACAGTACTTCAGCGTCGATACTTTCCTGGGATAATAATAATAATAATAATAATAATAATAACTTACATTATCTTCAAAGCCACCAGACTACTTTGACAAAAATGTACCCCCGCAGCACACTGGAGTTGCTGATCAATCGTTGCCCCAATCATTTACTTTGTGTTATTGTGTGATAGTCTACCATGTGGTAGTTTGGATCGGAACTAACAACAAAAGTATAAAAACTATGGGAATATCCTAATAATACCTACAAATTCAATGCAATAAATACATCAACAAATACAAACTAACCATTTAATCTCTGCCTTAAAAAAATTTGCAAAACATGACCAAATTGACGGTTGCAGTTGTTTTACATGCAGAAGAGACGTTGCCAACCGCCGATCAGCTTTCATCATTTTAGCATTCCTATTGGGGGTGCTTATTCAAGAAAAAAAAGCCCATGGCCAGTACATAGTTCTCGGGGAATTAAGGGTAGTTGCTCTCTAGGGGTCCCAACAACTGTTTGGTCAGAAAGCTCCTAATGATGAGCACAGATGACGTGATCAGTAGTGAGAGTAGGGAGCAGGTTGATGAGAATCTGAAGAGACAGAGGTATGCACTTGAGTAAAGATGAATGAAAGTCATTGGGAACAAAACAGAATCCATGTGACTGAATGAGAAGGAGGACAATGGTTAGGATGCAGAAGTTGAGGTGGCTAAATCGGGGGAGTTCACAGGGTGAGTTTAAATACTTGGGGTCAGCTGTTCAATGTAACGGGAAGTGTGGAAACGAGCTAAAGAGTGCAGGCAGGGTGGAGGGGGTGGAGTTGTGTCAAGAGAGATTTGTGACAGAAGAATATCATGAAGAGTAAAAGTGAAGCTCTACATGATGGTAGTGAGACCAACTATGTTGAATACTTTGGAGGTGGCGGCACTAACGAAAAGTGATAGTTTAAGATGCTACGATTTTCGTTGGGAGTGACGAGGATACAGAATTGGCAATGACTATAATGTAGGGACAGCTCGGGTTAGATGTTTTGCAGACAAAGTGAGATAGGTTTATGGCCAAGGTGGTTGGTGCAACAAAGAAAAGATGTAGAGAACAGGATGACATGAAAACAGAACATCCACTGTGATGACCCTTAACAGGAACAGCTAAAATAGGAAGAAAGTAGAAGAAGACATACCGCTTACCAAGCCACTCATAAAGTTGGAATGTGTAATTTGATTGTCACAGTTAGAACTAAGGCAGTGAATTAAGATGCCATGCCTTGTGGTAATGCTTATAATTAAAGCCCTATGTGTAGTGTTTGAAAACCAACATTCCCTAAATGCTAAAATCACCCGAAAATAGCTGTGTCCACTCACCGTGCTCTGGACGGGAATGCAACAAACTCCAGCTTGTGTCTACCTAGCAGAACTAAAGTATGAATGGAACCATGTTCTCCACGAAAGTCTGCATCGGAAACCATGAACTAGCCTCCAGAGCTTTCTTGTTGTTTTGAGAGAGAGTAAGGCTGCTTTTTTTCAACTATCAAAGCTTGGACAAACCTCACACCTTGCTGACAACTAGCTGTTGAACACAGTGGAATAAGATTTAACAGCTAAAGAACCAAATACCGACACAGAGCTTAAAAGAAGATTGAATATTGGACATAAATTCATCAAGTTACCAGAAAAAACGATTCCTTATGAATGCTAATGTTGCTCTGTCAATGCTGGATGTATAAGCCATTATTTTATATGCTTGTGGTTGTGTTTACAGCATGTTGTGCTGCTTTAAAGCTAACACCATACAGGCAAAACGGTCCATACAGGCACCACAGTGCCACGGTGTGTCATAAGGTGCGCGTTAACTGTCGTGTGCCACAAGGCACAGCAGAGCAACACGTGAAGACCACCCACAGCATGGAAAAACAATATGATGGATAAGTTGCCTTATCCTTGTACTAACGGCATTGTGGGTCATACAACTCATTTCTAGATCTCAATGACTCGTCTATCCTCATCCACTATGAGACAGCAACAGAAAGAGGTGAACAAGTTGAGCTGCCCCGGAGCAGAGTACAAGATGAACTGTTGCGGGAGCCGCCAAGTACAAAAAACCTTTTCCTCTGGGGGGTAAGGGGGGGGGGGATTCAGGTACGCCAGCACCGGAAATGGAGCAGGACAGTGGTGTGAAGGACTGCTGCTCGTCCAGCGTGCAGTAGTGTGGGGGTTTAAACAAAAAATAATGGGGTCGGCTGTTTTGCTGCGCGTCATGCAGCGCCTCTTTGTTTTGGCCTTAAGTGTCAAATATATTCATTAGTGGAGCTTTAAAGCTCAAGTCTGAAAACTGTTGGTCCGTGCGTTTTGCAACACGTTTTTGAAGTGTTACTCAGACATTGAACTTAAGTGTCTTAACATCAACAACATTTTATTGTTCAACCACTGGGCTCTTTACCTTCCACCTTTTCTAAATATTTACAAAAATACTCTCGATGCATTGCAAATTATAATTGTGCTGTTACGGTCATGTGGTGACAATCTCATTCTGTAGGTGTGTGTTAGAAATTAACAATTTCTCTGTTAATATAGTAGTCTCACCCCAGCCTTGCAAATTAAAACCAAGTGGGTTCACTTTTTATTCATGCGATATTGTCTTTCCCCTTTGATTGTGTGATGATTGTTAAGTCAGGGTGACACTGGGCTGATGAGAATATGGTCGCGAACGTGTTGCACCATTCACTCTTTAGAATCCTTCAACTTTCCGCACACTTGATGAGCAATAGTCATTTTCACTCATTATTGATAACCTCGAACAACAATGTAAACCGTGAGCTGGAAGCCATTTGTATTGCCACTTTGGAAACAAAGAGCCTTGAAATCACTGCAAACATTTATTATGTCTGGTTAAATAAATAAGTCACTGAAAGAGAAGTGATTGTTTGCAGGACGATGCCCCGACAAGATGGCACATAGTATCAAGTAAACAGTGAGTAACAATTATTGTTAAGTTATGTGTCTTTTGGATACATTATTTCTATTCAAATGAGGATGTGGGCCTGTTAAATAGTCTGATCTTGAACCAGCTCCTGTTTTAACTGTGATTACCGTGGTGATACCACCTTTGTGAAAATGAAAGGCCTGTAGTAAACTCACTAACACAGTGTTCCTGCTTTATATGACAGACCTTGGCATTAACGGAAAACTCTTCACTCACTCATCCCAACATTAGCTGAGCTGTTAATGGGACAGCAGCGGGTCAGTGAGGGCAGTCAGATTAGTTCATGATGTGGCTTTAACAATGGTGCCTTCAATCGGTATATCACAGAGAAATACTCCCATGTATGAACCATTTTTGAGTTGGTGCTCTATTGGATGTGAAAGGTAACTGCTGCGCTTAAACATCAATTAATACGCATCATCGTGACAACTGGCTAAGAAATCTATCAGATTATAATTTAATATGCGCACTGGTACAGTGGTTGATTACCCCTTTGACAGGTGCCAAATGAATGTATACACCAATCGTCACAGTTTGCATATGTCTACTGTTTGTGACCAGTCAACCATAAATACTTATTTTAATCAAAGTTTAGTTGCTCCATCGACTGGCCATGATGTGAGTGCTCACCATGGATTTATTAAAAAGAACTGGACACTGGATTACTTGATGGTGCGCCATTCGTTCTAATTAAAGTAGCTCAGTGGCGCGTATGCTGAAATGGTTTCCAAGAAGCGTCCTTGAGGTCCCAGAAGTTGTGCATGTTTCTGTACTTTTTTTTTGGCTCAGAGTATGTGCATTAGTGTCCTTCTTCTGTAATGCTCAGAAAAATGCATCCACTGTTTTACAGACGCTCTTTTTCCAATGATTGTGTGGAAGAAATGATTCTTAAACGTTACTTATGTAGGCAAACCCAAACTGTGATCTCTTTCTTACCCTAACCAAATAGTTTCGGTTCCTTAATCTACCCAAACTGCGACCATGTCACATGCAACCCAAAACATCATCTTTTCCTCGACCGAGCCACGTGGTTTTGGTGCCTCAACCTTATGCCCCTTCTATGTATGTCTGAGAGGCCAGCAGGCTTTCTTGGACTGTCCCGTGATGTATACGCAGGCCAGTAGAAACAGAAAAAAAAAACATACTCATCTTACAATTTGTGAGCCGCTATTGTGAAACCAATATGTTTTGTGCTGTGAACCAGCGTAGCTAGGTTTGTTTTAATTTCAACCAAGATAAATATTTTAAGTGATATTTCAAATTTAAACAATACAAAACCAAACAAATACATCAGAGTACCATAATGATTTCAAAGTATTCTTTGGACTGACCTGATTGTATAGGAGAGGAGCAGTGAGTGGATCAAACAGAAACTTCAGAGGAGACAACAAAGGTCATTCTCTCCTGCAGAGGGAAGAGGGTGAGATTCAGATCAGACCTGACATTATGTGGTACAGTAGAGCCAGGCAGGACAGGGACCACTGTGTCTCTGTCTCATCTTCAGGGTCCTCTTCCTGAGCACTTCCATCAGTGTGCATTCATGACTCCAAACAAGCAAAGGTCATATCTATCCTGCTGATCGTAGGGGCTGCGATTAGACCTGACATCAGACGGTACAGTGGAATGAAGGAAGGAAAATAACCAAATGTGTCCTCTATCAGCTATCTTTAATGCTTTAAAATGTGTACAGAGTGCACAAAATGGCAGCAGAACTTCATCATTTAAGCTCGGGGCGCTGAGTAGGATCACAGTTCATCTGATTATGATTCTCGGGCAAGTTTTGGTCAATAAAATGGCATTTGTCATATCATGGTTTCCAAATTCAGAATTTTTGTTTTATAAATACATGCTTTACTGCCATATCTAATAACTATAGATAGATTATTTAACAGCTGACTCTTGAAGTTATTGAGTGCATGAAAGAGCATACAGGAGTTTTAACAAAGACATGTATGTGAATTCAAGCCAGTTCAGTGTTTATGTTACTGCCTATAGCAGCAAAATTTTGAAAGTCTACAATACAATTATTTTTTCACGCAGCTGCTAGAATCAATGATCAAATCAGCTGGAAAGATGGGTTTCAGATATTTCAGCCAATGCTGTCATCCTTTCTATTTATCAGTCCCAAATGCGGCTATTTTCTCAGAAAGATAAAATATAAAAATTACAAGCACATGCCTTGAACATTTTAAAGAAATTATCTTAATGAAGAAAAGATAAAACATACCAGATTTAAAGTTCTCAAACAAACCATTCCACACATTTTGAGCTGGCAAAATATTTGTAGTAAAAAGAAAAAGGATGCGATTTGAAATGAGTAGGCTTCCTTTTAATGCCTGTCCTTCTTCTCCTCCTTCTTCATTTTGTGGGCGGAGCATTAGCGCCACCAACTGTCTCGGCAGCTCAGTCAATGTGACGTTTCTTTCGCTTCGCATAGGATTGTGGGTCAGAACAGCTCGAGCAAACATGCTGGTCTGCATACTGCAAAATACGACTGGATGTAGTAGAACATCCTGGTACTTTTGTTATCCTACATTTAACATACTAAGTATTTGGACATGCTAAATCTTTTTTTGGCATACTAGATACTATGGTAGTACGGATATTCGAACGCAGGGTCAGTTCATTATCATGGAGGACGAAAAAGCCACAAAATAGTCACACTTGAGTAGCTGGAATTAGAGCATTTTTTTCATGTCTCAAAAGGATCAATTATCAAAACAGATGGTGATTTATTTTCTATTGATCAACTAATCAATTAAATGAACAATCATTGCACCTCTACTTCCACCTCTATAAGCCTGAAACCAGTGTTTTGTAAAGCCTTTTGTGGCTCCAGAAGGAGGTCTGATAAATAGCCTCAAGTAATATCACTTGAGTCAGCATCAATTGGGTTTGAAATTTGACCTCCTTGAAAAAACATGATAGAGCAGCTTTGCTTGTAAAATGTACAACGTTGTAATGCCCCTACACCCAAAAGCAGATTCTCTGACATCAGGCTACATTAGCCGTTATTAGCATTTCACAAACAAATCTCTGACTTGGAAGGTTGCATTGTGGGTAATGCAGGCATCAGGTTTTGACGAGTAAAATAACATATTTAAGATATACCAGAAACAGAACCACAGCACGAATTGGTTCATAAACACAAAAGAAAGAAAGATCTGGAAAATTTAATAATGTACAAAGCTAGAGGAAGTGAAGCGAAGAAAAGATACAGTATCAGTTATCCTGGATTCATTACAGTTCTCAGTTGATCTCCACCGTTTGATCTCTTTCTTGTTTTTTTTATGATTTCTGCCCATCTCATCTCATCATCTCATCTCGTCTCATCATCTCATCTCTTCTTATCCTGTGATCTTTCTTTTTTTGATGACCTTGAAAATACACACAGGTAAGCTCAAACACAACACAATCACATTTGACAGATTTGCGCAGTTAGTTATCTGCACCTTTCTCTCATGTACGGTTGATACTGTAAGTGTGGGTGCATGTGTGTGTGTGTGTGTGTGTGTGTGTGTGTGTGTGTGTGTGTGTTTGTGTGGATATGTTGACACAGTGGGTTGTCAGCAGCAATCTAAACTGCTGCTCATCAGAGACACACTGTGCATGTATGTGTGTGGGTGTGTCAGAGTTTGTGCCCATCAAGAAGGAGACAGCGAGGAGCTGCTGAGTCACCATGGCGACTGGCTGGGCAGCCATGACGGTTTGTTTTTTTAACACGTTGGCATGAATCTGAAAAGTGGGAAGCGCTTCTAAGCCAGAGTCTGAGCAGTGTGTTTTGATTATTACCCCTGCGTACTTGATGTTTAAAGTCCCCCTTCATTCCAAACTGTTTTTCTTCATGTTACTACAGTTCACTTATTTAGCTTCACTGTGTAAAATAAAAGGAGGAGGGAAGTTTCCCTGTGCACAGTGAAATTCTGACTTGCAGGGGCGATCTTCTGAGCCTGATTTGTCACACATCACAAACAGCCTCAAAACCAAAACTGATCCAGTTTGACTTCCACATGGACACTTTAAAATGTGTGTATGTGCATTGGAGGTTTACAAAATGTATAATGAGTGGATTTCATTTTAAGGATGTTTACAAGGAAAAACCATATCAGACAAATTCTTATTTATATAGTATTTATTTTATATAAATCTTAAGAGATGTCTAGAGGGGACCCTTAGTCAATGATAGGGATTCTTTTCTCATGTCACCACTATTGTGATTTAAACCCTCACACTACTTCTCTGAAGGTATCTGTGTTGAAGCACGTTTTTATTAACAACATAGAAATAGACATTAAAAGGAGAAAAGCAGAAAATGAATTTTTCAGCATGATGTAACCTTATTTATACAACAAGTAGTTCTGACCCAGAGATCTGACTGGTCAACTGTACACCTGCTCAAATCGCCATAAAGCACCCATACCGTAACACCACAGATGAACAAATTTAAAAACCCAGCGGCGGCTAGCTTGACCGGTTATGTTTTAACACGACACAGTGCTAAAATTTAAAAAATACATCAGATATCGATCGAAAAAAGATATCGATGGGATATCTTTTTTCATTGGATATCTTACTTACAACAAGACTGAGTGAGCTGAGCGGTTTAGTGTTTCTATGTGCTGTAGTTATTCAGTTTCAGAAATCATCTCTAGAAAGCAATAAAACCAACTAGATATTGTCTCTGTTGCTACGTCGTTACCAAGGGTTGGCCTACTTCCTGGAGTGGTGAACATTGTATATATTACATTTGCTTCTACTGACACGACTGATTGTCTTCCAGGTGTTAGTTATACCCCATGTATTGCCATGGAAACAGAGATCACACTAACAAAAAGTTTTGTATTTTGAGAGCAGATTGCCCCACAATATGAACATATTTAGATAATATATTTTATTTAGATGGTTACTTGTTGTATAATCGCAATATTACACTCGAGGGTGTGCTTAAACGTGATTATTGGCATGACAGGGATGCGGGACTGAGGCGCTTAAAGCACACCTACAAGTGCAATATTGCTTAATTCAACTGACATGACTGTCGCTTTCAGAGCCAACATTTTTGACCGTCCAGATTGAGAGCTCCTGAGTAAATTAGGATACTCATTTAGGATACTCCCTTTGTGTCTCAGGGCCTTGTCATCATAGATGTTGACAAACACATTGAGAGGAGCCACCTAGCACTTTCAGAAGTATTCTTGTTTTCCATTTAACCACACAGAGACAACAAACAAAAGTAGTTTCTCCTAGGACTATGTCTTAAAACTACTTGAACAATTTGACATTTATTTCCTGTATATATGGAAATAAAGTCTGACAAGTGTGAGTGTAGATAATATATTTTATTCAGGTTTTTTAGATTTTGGTAAAGCAGCAATAACAGTGGATTTATAATTGCATGCAATGCATTTTAAAACGGCTTTGATCTTTTTTCAGTTATACTTAATTCCCAGTTTCAATGCTCAAGAGTTTTTGCCTGTCTCAAGTAACTTGATCGTTTTTTAACATAAAGGCTGTTGTTTTGGTAAATTTCATTGCGTTCTCAGGCACATCTCACCTTCACAAACAGCTTTTTATTTGCCAAATAGTTTTCGCTTCATTCTAAAGCAGATGGCCTGAATGTTGCTCAGATATTAGTCAAATTGTTGTGGGATGGCAGATTCTGTAGAGATTTGATTAAGTGACTAATTACTGTCACTTGTCACACATTGCTACAGTGGGTACGGAAAGTATTCATACCCCTTTAAATTTTTCACTCTTTGTTTCATTGCAGCCATTTACTAAAATCAAAAAAGTTCATTTTATTTCTCATTAATGTACACTCAGCACCCCATCTTGACAGAAAAAAACAGAAATGTAGAAATTTGTGCAAATTTATTAAAAAAGAAAAACTGAAATATCACATGGTCATAAGTATTCAGACCCTTTGCTCAGTATTGAGTAGAAACACCCTTTTGAGCTAGCACAGCCATGAGTCTTCTTGGGAATGATGCAACAAGCTTTTCACCCTGGATTTGGGGATCCTCTGCCATTCTTCCTTGCAGATCCTCTCCAGTTCCGTCAGGTTGGATGGTGAACGTTGGTGGACAGCCATTTTCAGGTCTCTCCAGAGATGCTCAATTGGGTTTAGGTCAGGGCTCTGTCTGGGCCAGTCAAGAATGGTCACAGAGTTGTTCCGAAGCCACTCCTTTGTTATTTTAGCTGTGTGCTTAGGGTCATTGTCTTGTTGGAAGGTGAACCTTCGGTCTGAGGTCCAGAGCACTCTGGAAGAGGTTTTCTTCCAGGATATCTCTGTACTTGGCCGCATTCATCTTTCCTTCAATTGCAACCAGTCGTCCTGTCCCTGCAGCTGAAAAACACCCCCATAGCATGATGCTGCCACCACCATGTTTCACTGTTGGGATTGTATTGGGCAGGTGATGAGCAGTACCTGGTTTTCTCCACACATACCGCTTAGAATTAACACCAAAAAGTTCAATCTTGGTCTCATCAGACCAGAGAATCTTATTTCTCATAGTCTGGGAGTCCTTCATGTGTTTTTTGTCAAACTCTATGCGGACTTTCATATGTCTTGCACTGAGGAGAGGCTTCCGTCGGGCCACTCTGCCATAAAGCCCCGACTGGTGGAGGGCTGCAGTGATAGTTGACTTTGTGGAACTTTCTCCCATCTCCCTACTGCATCTCTGGAGCTCAGCCACAGTGATCTTTGGGTTCTTCTTTACCTCTCTCACCAAGGTTCTTCTCCCACAATTGCTCAGTTTGGCTGGACGGCCGGGTCTAGGAAGAGTTCTGGTCGTCCCAAACTTCTTCCATTTAAGGATTATGGAGGCCACTGTGCTCTTAGGAACCTTGAGTGCTGCAGAAATTATTTTGTAACCTTGGCCAGATCTGTGCCTTGCCACAATTCTGTCTCTGAGCTCCTTGGACAGTTCCTTCGACCTCATGATTCTCATTTGCTCTGACATGCACTGTGAGCTGTAAGGTCTTATATAGACAGGTGTGTGCCTTTCCTAATCAAGTCCAATCAGTTTAATTAAACACAGCTGGACTCCAATGAAGGAGTAGAACCATCTCAAGGAGGATCAGAAGAAATGGACAGCATGTGAGTTAAATATGAGTGTCACAGCAAAGGGTCTGAATACTTATGACCATGTGATATTTCAGTTTTTCTTTTTTAATAAATTTGCACACATTTCTACATTTCTGTTTTTTTCTGTCAAGATGGGGTGCTGAGTGTACATTAATGAGAAATAAAGTGAACTTTTTTGATTTTAGCAAATGGCTGCAATGAAACAAAGAGTGAAAAATTTAAAGGGGTCGGGATACTTTCCGTACCCACTGTACCTTGTATTTTTGTATCTAGCAAGTTTTCCATCAAATGTGGGGTGAATTTTAAGTACATTTTGAGAAAATTGGCGAAAGACGGTGCAAATTAAAGCCTGTTTCCATCTGCTATTGTTATAAAAGTGTTTGGGGATAGTTTGGCATGTTGGTGCGACTTCTCTAGTCAGGTGCCATTACATCACTACAGAAGCATAGGGCACAACTTGATATTGAAAGAGCACCAGTCAAACCTTAAACTATAAAAATAATCTAGAAAGCATGATTGAAAAACAGCACTTACATTTATTTTCATGTATAACTCTGAGTGCGGTCATAACTTTTTCATCGCTTCACACAGATCAAATGTTTTCATCTCTGTCACGTTTTGCTTTTATCGATTAGCCAAGTTTAAAAACATGTTTTACGACAGTTTAAATCTAGCAAAAAATAAACTGTAACATCTAAAGGTCCAAAATATAAAGCAGAATGTGTAGTTAAAAAGAAACATGAATTGGTAAAATAGTTACAAATGTAATCTATGCTGTGACAACATGTTTTGTAAACCAACCAAATATGTATTAATGGAGATGATTATTTATTGCATTTTCAGCTGCCAACAAGCACCATGAATACAGGACGGAGTAGCTCCCCAGGGCCACTAACCTCTCCATTCACTGCTGTTACATCATTAGCACAGACTTAGATATGATTCTGTGAGTCATCATGGAGCTGAACTGACCTGCGGCTCAGCTGCAAAGCCGGCTGTTTTCTGTTGTCTGATGGGATGATATGTTGACTTGCTCTGTGTGGTAAAATCTCCTACAGATCCAGTCCAACTTTGTAATTCTCATTTTTTTGTTACAGAGTGGATGTTCACAGGTTGTTTAATTAACTCCACGTTCACAGTAACTGATAGTGTTGTCCTGGTCATGAGCCCATTTCTCCTGCTTGTATGCATAAACTCCTTTATTAGTCTAAAGATGGTAAATGGTAAATTATATAGTGCTTTTTCACCATAGACATCTCAAAAACTTTCACACCTTGTCTCTTAATTACCCATTCACACACATATTCAAACACCAAATATGACGAGGCACCATACAAGCTGCTTGTCTGCCATCCTTGCTCCAAAGATCAGTAGTGAAGAAACAGCGATCACATCACCTCATGACTGGAGGCAGTATCTTTCTAATATAACTAGCCAACATTTAACTAGAAATCTTAACTGATGTTATGCTGTTAGTCTGACTCGATGTTGGTATAAACCTGCCTTTGGACAACTATTTCAGTTGACTTACTCCTTCTGTCCTGATACCTGCGTGGTATCGTTTTCAAAATCTCTGTTGCTGAGAAACAAAAAAAAAACAACCTCCAAACTAAAAATGGCAAGGTTTGATCATACAGCAGGCTATGTGAGACAATGTGGACCAGCAGTCTGATATGGGTGGCTATTTTAATGGCAGTAGACAGTAATGCACACAGTAGCATATGTATAGGACAAACCTGCAAATGTAGAACCACATTCAGACGAAATACAGTAAATATAGCACTTAATGATAGTGATTAGAATTGATCAATACAATCGTGTGACTGCTTTAGGCGTTAACTGCAAAAACAAAACAAAACAGAATTGTAGGCGGCACAAAAAGGCTGATAGCTACTTTGTGCTCTTAGTTCAACATGTTAAATTGATGTGTCAAATATACCCCATTTACTCCTTGTATTATCTTTATCAGCATACATTATCTGGCTCATGATCCATGGCAGAGGGTGGCGAACTTGTCTAGACAGGGCCTTGCCAGATCAGGAAGCAAAGGTACAGGCAGACATTTCTAAATGCTGCTGTTGCTTCCAATGTAGCTTTTTCCCGGCTTGCTCAAGCTCGCAGGAAGAAGTGGAGTCTGGTCACCTTTCAATTTGCCAACTGATCTGATCCCTTTGCATTCTGTATGGATTTACACCTTGCAATAAATTGCATTTTCCCTTATCGTGATAAGTTACCAGGATACAGAGTCCATGTTAATACCAGGTGTAAATGGTGTCATGATGTCTGGTATATTCTGTCCAATGGCCCACACCTTCAGGTCAGTTGGGTGTTATCTCTTTGCGCAAATCAAGTTTGCGAAGATCTTCTTTGAGGTGAGCAATGCTTCTGTTTGCTTCCTGGAGTTAACGGCAGATGTTGCATGGCATTGTTAATTCCGCTTGTGAATCAGATACTCAAAAATTAGATCCGACAACAGTCCCGTAAGCTTAAAAAAATGTCAGCGGAAAGTGTTTGGCGCTGTAATAATCCAAACGCAAAGTAATATGTATAGGAAGGAAATAGCATATAGTAACCTATGTTCAAGAGGAGAGTGAGTTAGCAGGCCGGACAACAAGAATGCCGGTAAAGTTCGAGTTATAAAGTCTGAGTCTGAGTTTATAGTGGTATATATATTACAATAGTCTCTAATTCTACTATATGAGCTTTAATAAACAAAATATTTTTAGTCTGTATAGTATAGTATAGTATAGTATAGCATAGTATAGTATAGCATAGTATAATATAGTATAGTAGTTTAATTTAAGTGTTTGTCTGTCTGTGCTCATACTGACACTGAAATATCATCTATCACATCTCTGTTGTATTAAGATGGTACAGTAAAGGGTTTGATTTCCTGCCAATCTGTGGCCTTTGTGTGTGTGATTGTGTAAGAACGGTTAGTGGTTAGGAGGATGAAATGATTACGCAGCAGACGGTCGGGTTCAGCGAGGGAAAGGTGGCGGATGCTGGAGCAGGGGATTGTGGGTACAAAGACTGTTTTTAATCCCTCAGAAGGCAACAGCTATCTCATCCAACAACTCCTCATTATCGTCATCATCATCCCTCTGTTTTTTCCTGTCTTTTTCACATACACACAATACACATACAGCTTTTTTACTGAGCACTATCCTAATACACTGGTATATCACACTACAAGTTGA
Source organism: Embiotoca jacksoni (assembly GCF_022577435.1). Taxonomy (NCBI): domain Eukaryota; kingdom Metazoa; phylum Chordata; class Actinopteri; family Embiotocidae; genus Embiotoca; species Embiotoca jacksoni. The sequence continues at coordinate 255,160 of NW_027185383.1, read as the reverse complement.
GTCTGAATGCGTGAAACCAGGACGTTTCGCCCCTCAGAAACGGGACTGTCATTTAAAACACCTCTAAGCTTATTGTTTCATTGCCATATGCTTCCTGAAGCATTTTAAAGGTCTCCGTTGCCGATTTCCAGAGTTTGATATACGCCTATTGGTCATGTCCACGGAGAAATCGGGGCGGGCACAGACCAGTACTCACAAAAACTCATGACCCTGGTCGGGATTTTGATCACGTTAAGACATTTTTAACACTTATTATGGTTATACCGTCCACCTACATTGTGTAGTCACGGTGCCGTTCATCGTTCGCTGATAACAAGAGCAGTTTCTGAACTTATTGTTCTTCCCTTGTAGTTCCAAAACAGACCAGAAAGCCGTTTTGAGCTGACCAGAGCTGCAGAGCTAGGTGATAATTCTCACTCGATTTATCACTTTCAACAAATTCTTTTACATTACACAACCCACATTACAAATTTACACATTGGTAACATATGTATACATCTATTGAATATTGATTAGTGCAGCCTCAGCCTTGAATTATGGAAAATGCAGTCAAAATCAAAGATAATAACAAAAAATGTACTATTGGAATGGAGTAACAGAAAAACAATAAGTGTAAATTGGAAGGTTAAAGAGGTAGAAATCCAAAGTGAGAGTGGATGTTGTGTGAGCTGTCCACTGTACTGTGTCCTTCCCCTTAAACAATGGCCTACAGTTCTACTGAAGGCCTGCTGACACTCTACTGTATGTCCTCATCCTGGCTAGTGGCCACAGTGTGTGTGCGTGTGCTTGGTACAGTTGCAAGACAATGACAGCTTGTTTGCCGGGAGTGTGGATGGAGGGATAAACAGAAACAGAGGACAGAAAGAAAGAAGAGTTTGTTCAGGGGTCATGCAGTCTAAGTGTTGAGATGCTGTGTGTTTCATGTTAGTGGATTTTAGGAGGAGTGAAGAGTAACTTACAAGAGTAACTTACAAACTCAGCAACTGATTAAACTCATTTTGAGATGCAGCACATGAACATTTGACTTTGTTTCAATGCTTGGTTCAGCTTTCTCCCAAATCCCTTATCAACCAAACTGTGTTACTGATAGTATTGATACTGGAGAGAATGACCAAGACCAAGGCCTAAATTCACTTGAGGAGTAAATACATTTTTCAGTCAGTAAGTAGCAGGTACCTAAATAGGTAACAGTTTAGTCAATAAGACAACAATAGCTGACATTTCAGCAAATTGATACAACTGTACAGCCCTGTTTCCAAACGGTAAAATGTAAATAAAAACAGAATGCGATGATTTGCAATTAATGTAAACTAGTACAGGTAACATGTAACATGTAAATTTAATTGAAAGTAAAACAAAGACAACATACCAAATGTTGAAACTTAGAAATCGTATTGTTTTATGAAAAAGATATGCTCATTTTGAATTTGATGTGGAGCAACAGGTTTCACGAGCAACTAAAGACTAGAAAACTTGTGTAATGCTAAAAAAAAAAACAATAACAACACCTGGTGGAACATCTCACAACTAATTAGGTTAACTGTCAAAAGAACAGTAACATGATTGGGTATAGAATGAGCATCCCAGAGAGGCAGAGTTTCTTAGCAATGAGTGAACCCCTCCCCATCCTCATTGCTAAGAAACTCACTCTGTGAAAGACTACTTGGGAAAATAGTTAAACAAATAGTTCAACAATTTCAGAATGTAAAATTACAACGAATTTTCAAATTTCATCATTTATGGTACATAATATTGTTTAAAAATGTTGATAATCTGCAGTGAAAATCATTGCATGGGCTCAGGAAAACTTCCAAAAACCATTGTCTATGAACACTCGTCATTGCATCCACAAATGCAGGTTAAAACTTTACGAGACCCCAAACTGTTTAGCAGCTGAAATCCTATTTCAGGCAAGTATTGGAAAACATTTCACTCTCAAAACTCCATCACCTTAGTTCCCAAACATTTACAGAATGTTTTCAGAAAAGGAGATGATGCAACACAATGGTAAACATGCCGATGCCTCAACTTTTTTGAAAGGTGTTGCTGGCATCAAATTCAAATTCAACATCAGCACCAGAGTTACATTTGTGGGCAGTGATTTTTTTTGGGGGGGGGGGGGGGATTTTGGATTATTTGGGCATTTATTGAAATTAAACTGTATGAGAAGTTTGAAGGGAAAAAAACAATTTGGTGGAGTTGTTAACAACTCATTGACATTTAAAATGTCACCCCAAATAAACACTGCATTTTGTAAGACGTTAGGAGCAAAAACCACTAGAAACCACTGGTTTTATCCTTGACTGTTAAAAGCTTGTTATACTACTCATTGTGTCAAATCTTCATCTTAAAAGTAAAGTGGAGTCGAGTCAATAGTACAATATTTCGCTCTGATATGTGGCAGAACTCCTAACTAGCTATCCTTAGCAGCATTGTCAACCCTTAAAAATTGTACTTAAGTAAGACGCTTTTATCAAAAGACAATGGACAGTGATGGGTTCTTTGAGTTGTTACAGTGCATCCAGAAAGTATTCACAGCGCTTCACTTTTTCCACATTTTGTTATGTTACAGCCTCATTCCAAAATGGATTAAATTAATTTTTTCCCTCAAAATTCTACACACAATATCCCATAATGACAACGTGAAATACATTTTTTTGAAATTTTTGCAAATCTATTAAAAATCAAAAACGAAAAAAAAAAAATCACGTACATAAGTATTCACAGCCTTTGCCATTACACTCAAAATTGAGCTCAGGTGCATCCTGTTTCCACTGATCATCCTTGAGATGTTTCTACAACTTGATTGGAGTCCACCTGTGGCAAATTCAGTTGATTGGACATGATTTGGAAAGACACACACCGTCTATATAAGGTCCCACAGTTGACAGTGCATGTCAGAGCACAAACCAAGACATGAAGTCTAAGGAATCATCTTTAGACCTCCGAGACAGGATTGTATCGAGGCACAGATCTGGGGAAGGGTACAGAAAAATGTCTGCAGCATTGAAGGTCCCAATGAGCACAGTGGCCTCCATCATCCGTAAATGGAAGAAGTTTGGAACCACCAGGACTCTTCCTAGAGTCGGCCGCCCGGCCAAACTGAGCGATCGGGGGAGAAGGGCCTTAGTCAGGGAGGTGACCAAGAACCCGATGGTCACTCTGACAGAGCTCCAACGTTGCTCTGTGAAGAGAGGAGAACCTTCCAGAAGGACAACCATCTCTGCAGCACTCCACCAAGCAGGCCTGTATGGTAGAGTGGCCAGACAGAAGCCACTCCTCAGTATAAGGCACATGACAGCCCACCTGGAGTTTACCAAAAGGCACCTGAAGGACTGTCAGACCATGAGAAGCTAAATTCTCTGGTCTGATGAAACAAAGATTGAACTCTTTGGCCTGAATGCCAAGCATCATGTTTGGAGGAAACCAGGCACCGCTCATCACCTGGCCAATACCGTCTCTACGGTGAAGCATGGTGGTGGCAGCATCATGCTGTGGGGATGTTTTTCAGCGGCAGGAACTGGGAGACTAGTCAGGATGGAGGGAAAGATGAATGCAGCAATGTACAGAGACATCCTTGATGAAAACCTTCTCCAGAGCGCTCTGGACCTCAGACTGGGACGAAGGTTCATCTTCCAACAGGACAACGACCCGAAGCACACAGCCAAGATAACAAAGGAATGGCTTCGGGGCAACTCTGTGAATGTCTTTGAGAGGCCCAGGCAGAGCCCAGACTTGAACCCGATTGAACATCTCTGGAGAGATCTGAAGATGTCTGTGCACCGACGCTCCCCATCCAACCTGATGGAGCTTCAGAGGTCCTGCAAAGAAGAATGGGAGAAACTGCCCAAGAATAGGTGTGCCAAGCTTGTAGCATCATACTCAAAAAGACTTGAGGCTGTAATTTCTGCCAAAGGTGCTTCAACAAAGTATTGAGCAAAGGCTGTGAATACTTATGTACGTGCTATATTTTCCTTCTTTATTTTTAATAGATTTGCAAAAATTTTAAACAAACTATTTTCACTTTGTCATTATGGGATATTGCATGTAGAATTTTGAGGAAAAAAAATAATTTAATCCATTTTGGAATAAAGCTGTAACATAACAAAATGTGTAAAAAGTGAAGCGCTGTGAATACTTTCCGGATGCACTGTATGTGCTGCAAGTGATAAGATCTTCACTAATGACCACAGGCACTTTTCTGTATGTTCATATTCATGTCTTAAGTCTGACTTCCTAACTAGCGAACCTGCTGTTAACCCCTTTTTAATACCACGTGCTTTTTCAGTATTAAATGCAGTGGTGAACAGTAAATAATTAAGGTGTTCATAACATACGCAGTAGGTCCTGCATATCTTATAAAACTTTAATTGGCTTTAGGCATTAGGCTTGTCTCTTGCACCAAGATCAATAAGAGGCTATATAGTTTTAACTGGAGAACCAATACATTGAGTAAACATGTAATTTGTATTGCAAGTAAATTTGTATGATGAATTTAAAGTTTTCATGACAATGCTGTTGAACTGTGAAACTTGGCTTCCTCAAAAAATGATATGCATACTGTGTCTGCAGCACACTGACTTGAAACAAAGAGTTTGCCGCCTGCATTTTACAGGATGCAGTATACTACTATAGCATTTAAATACGCAAACCCAATATTTTTTGTTGTGAAAAGTTTTGTACGTAGGTGCAATAAATGATCAGTCCCTTAGATAAATACCTACAGCTTGGGATTGTGATTGGCAGTTCAGTGTAGGGTTTTACCATGGGCAGCAGACTGATGCATTCACTGTGATAGCTGTGTTTACAGCGAATAGAAGGTTTCCAGTAAACATGGCTTTGCCAGATGAGTTACTTAGAATAAGACTTCTTTTGATGACTTTCTTGCCCATGTTGTCCTCACTCTTAAAGTAAAACTTTTGTTTGAATGAATGGGGTAACACAAGGATGATTGAGCCTGCGGCCCACTGATGAAAGTCGCTGCATTTGCAAAAATTTCCCAAAACTGCAAAATACTGACCAGTTTTTCCCAAAGGCCAACATGTAGCCTAAAATGTTTTGTTTTGAACTAACTACTAGTCCAAAACCAAATGAGGTTCAGTTTATTGGAGGACTAAAGGAAACACAAAAATATTAGAAGTTTTGCAAGTTGTATTTAGAGAGTCTTAGCGCTTTTTAATTAAAGAATAACTCCGCAGGATTGATTGATTATCAAAATATTTGGAAAAAAAAAGTCTTTTAATTAATCGACTAATTATTGCAGCTCTTCTGACAAAGAGATCCAACTGCCAACTGACTGCTGTCACACAGGCAACACTGTTTGGATCTATGGAAGTGAAATCCAAAAAGCATAACAACAATTACTATGTATCGCCACAGGTGCACCCAAAGATAATGAAACAGAGACCTTTGAGATTGTCAATTTAACAATGTCTACGGAAATCTGAAACAAGTCTCCACATGATACCTTAGCAGCCACCGTATAGCTCCACCGCAACACTGTCATTGCACAACTATTAGTTCCTCTTAAATATATTTGGGCGATCTCTTTTCCGAATACCAACCCAATACCATTAGAGTGCATGCAGACAAGTCCGTATAGTGTGAAAGACACTGTTTCTTTTTGTATTATTATTATAACCAAACATAATTTATTGACACAAGAGCAATCAAAAATTGTCCCTTCAATGGTCAATAGTTCTTCTTTTATTCATCCTTTTTTCTGTTTGTGCCAAATAACCAGTTGAACCTTTATTAGAACCAATTAGTTCAGATGCTGAAGTTGCACTTGCTTAGTGGTCTCATTAATTTTACCCACAGTGTAATTATAAGTTATAGATTTCAGAAAAGACAGAAAGTACAATAGCATGTTGTCTTAAAGTGGAAAAACTCCACTCAGAAAATATTTTAAATGGCATAGTTTGGTCTGTAATCACAAAAGCTCTTGACTTGGGTTTTTGTTTGTTTTTATGGTGTAAAATTGAGTGTAATTGCTTTCGCTCTCGTAACTCAACTGTCAATTAATACTGACACATTGTAGTCTGACGCTACGGGAATCTCGTCTGATGAGTGTATTGCGTCACTTCCTGTCTACAAACTTTGTGTTACTTCTCTCTGCTATTTCAGCTTCTTTTCCTGAATTAAACATATCTTAAATCTCTCTACACTTCTTCTAATCTCAAGTTAAAACTCACGCTTACTCTAATTGAGCAATTCTACTGTTAAATCTTTGACCAATGTTCACTTAACTTGGCGTTTTGGTACTGCTAACTTAGCAGTTAGCAATGGCTTTCCTCTCCCTCCACCTCTTCTTGTTTTTCCTGCTTGGTGTGTGATATGTTTAGTTACGACTCTGCCTCCCTTAATGATAATGCTACCTGTAATAAATGTAGTGTAGTTAGGGCTCTGGAGGCCAGGGTCACCGAATTAGAATTGCGGCTGTGCACCATGCTAAACAACCAGCTAGCAGTAGGAGCTTCTCATGGAGGGGGTGTACAGCTGCCCGGGGGGACAGGCTTAGTTAGCTGGTCCCCCGCAGCACCTGAACAGCTGGGTGGCAGTACGAAGGAGGCATAGTCCCAAGCAGAAGGCCACCTTTCACCACCGACCCCTTCACGTCTCCAACAAATTTTCTCCTCTCTGTGAAACACCTGCTGAGAAACCAACCCTGGTTATCGGAGACTATTTTGCGGAACATGAAGTTAGCGAAACCAGCGGCCAGAGTCAGATGTCTTCCCGGGGCCAGAGTCAGATGTCTTCCCGGGGCCAGAGTCAGATGTCTTCCCGGGGCCAGAGTCAGATGTCTTCCCGGGGCCAGGGTCAGATGTCTTCCCGGGGCCAGGGTCAGATGTCTTCCCGGGGCCATAGTCAGATGTCTTCCCGGGACCAGAGTCAGATGTCTTCCGGGGCCATAGTCAGATGTCTTCCGGGGCCAGAGCGGGCGACATTGAATCAAACCTGAAACTGCTGACTAAGGCTAATCGTAAATACAGTCAGATTGTTATTAGCGTCGGCAGTAACGACACCCGGTTACGCCAATCGGAGGTCACTGAAGTTAATGTTGAATCGGTGTGAAACTTTTCAAAAACAACGTGGGACTCTAGTTTTCATCATCACTGGTCATCACATATCATCACTGGTCCAGACCCCTTCCTAACCGGACCAGTGATGATATGTTTAGCCGTACGTCTTCACTTCACCGCTGGTTGTCGAGGTGGTGTCCCGCTAACAATGTGGGCTTCATTGACAACTGGAATACTTTCTGGGGGGAGCCTGGTCTGATCCGGAGAGACGGCATCCATCCTACTTTGGATGGTGCAGCTCTTCTTTCTAGAAATATGGCCATGTCTCTTAACAGCCCTAAAACCTGACATCCAGGGTTGAGGCCAGGATGCAGAGCTGCAGTCTTACATGCTCCTCTGCAGCTTCTTTAGAGCTGTCACTCACCCAAAACCTTCAACATCCTATAGAGGTTGTGTCTGTACCCAGACCACCTATATTTAAAAAACTCAAGAAAAGATGTATCAATAAAAATGTAATAAAAATTTATCCTACCAAATTAATGAATCCAAAAATTCTGACAATTAAAAGCGGACTATTAAATATCACATCTCTCTCGTCTAAATGTAAATGACTTGATAACTGATCATCAGATTGATTTACTCTGTCTCACAGAGACCTGGCTGCAACAGGAAGAATATGTTAGTATTAATGAAGCAACTCCTCTCACTCATATTAATTATCATATTCCTAGAGATTCAGGCCGAGGAGGAGGAGTGGCAGCAGTCTTCCACTCATGTTTATCAATTAAACCGAAACTTAGTTATACATCATTTGAGAGTCTGAGTGTTAGTCTCTCACACCCAAATTGGAAAGCACAGAAACCGATTCTATTTGTTGTTTATTGTCCACCTGGTCCTTATTCAGAGTTTCCAAATTAATTCTGACTTTTTATCAGATTTAGTGCTGAGTTCAGATAAAGTGATGATAGTGGGTGACTTTAACATTCATGTTGACTTGGACAACGACAGCCTCAGTTCTACTTTTAGCTCATTATCAGATTCTATAGGCTTTTCTCAGAATGTAAATAAACCCCGTCACCGTGGTAACCACACCCTCCATCTGGTTATGTCGTATGGCATGGAAACTGAAAATGTAATTGTATTTCCTTAAAACCCTGTTTTGTTGGACCACTTCTTATTAACATTTGAAGTTACAATAATGGACGACACAGCATGTGGGAATAAATCCCACTACAGTAGATGTCTGTCAGATGATGCCGTGGCCAAGTTTAAGGAAGCAGTTATATGCTTATTCTCTTCGATGCCGTGTGTTAAAGCAATGGAAGGCATCTACATTGATCTTAGTCCCACACAAGTGGATCATCTGGTAGAAAACACTACAGTATCTCTGCTACAACTCTAGATGATGTTGCCCCTCTGAAGAAGAGAGTAATGAACCAGAGGAAGTTGTCTCCATGGTACAACTCAGAATTACGCTCTGCTAGGCAGGCGACTAGAAAGCTGGAAAGGAAATGGAGTTCCACTAATTTAGAAGAATTTCACCTAGCCAGGAAGGATAGTCTAATATTATATAAGAAAGCTCTTTGTAAGGCCAGAACTTTATATTATTCATCATTAATAGAGGACAACAAGAACAACCCCAGGTTTCTTTTCAGCACTGTAGCCAGACTGACAAAGAGTCACAGTTCTGTTGAGCCCTCTATTCCTTCAGCTCTCAGCAGTAATGACTTCTTTAACTTCTTCACTAATAAAATTCTTACTATTAGGGAGAGAATCGGAGGAGGAGAATTTCTCTCCTGTTGAGCTCTCTGGGTTAACTAGAATTATTTCTTCATCTGGATCCTCTAGCTGTCTGTTGGATCCCATCCCAACTAAACTTTTTAAGGAAGTCTTCCTTTTAATTAATACTTCCATATTATATCAGATCAACCTATCTAGTGTAACCAGCTATGTACCGCAGGCTTTTAAAGTGGCTGTAATTAAACATTATTTAAAAAGCCGACTCTTGATCCAGCTGTTTTAGGAAACTACAGATCAATTTCCAACCTGACGTTTATTTCTAAAATCCTTGGAAAAGTTGTTGCAAATCAACTTTTAGATAATTTATAAAGGAATGATCTGTTTGAAGATTTTCAGTCAAGCTTTAGAGTTCATCATAGCACAGAAACAGCACTGGTGAAAGTTACTAGCGACCTTGTATTAGCCTCAGATAATGGACTCATCTCTGTACTTGTTCTTCTGGACCTCAGTGCTGCTTTTGATACGATTGATCATACGATCTTATTACAGAGTTTAGAAGACGTTACGAGGATTAAAGGAACTGGATTAGAGTACTGACAGGATTTAGCAAGAGATCATATTTCTCCAGTTTTAGCTTCACTTCACTGGCTTTCTGTGAAATCAAGAATAGAATTTAAAATTCTCTTGATGACTTACAAAGCCCTCCATGACCAGGCTCCATCATATCTTAGAGATCTTATAGAACCATATAATCCTAGCAGAGCACTTTGCGTACTGACGCTGGTCTACTTGTGGTTCCTAGAGTTTACAGAAGTAGAATGGGAGGCAGAGCCTTCAGTCCTGGCAGAAACCCTCTCTAGCTTTAAGATTAGACTCAAAACATTCCTTTTTTATAAAGCCTATAGTTAGGGCTGGCTCGGGTAGACCTGAACCAACCCTTCCATGCTGAGCTTCTTTTCTTTCCTCCGACTCTTTAACTGACTCATACCTCACCATCTTTTTCTCTCCCATAGTTTTTTCTTATTGTCTGTTGTCTCCAATCAGTTCCTTCGCTCGCGTAGTTTATGTTCTTTCTTTTGCAGATGTCCTGTCATGGAGCTGCATGTCTCTGATCTGCGCTTGTCGTTTCCACCAATAGTTCTTCTCTTGTATCTCTATGCTGTTCTTTTCTCTCTCTGCTCTCCTCTCACCCCAACCGGTCGAGGCAGATGGCCGCCCACCCCTGAGCCTGGTTCTGTCGGAGGTTTCTTCCTGTTAAGAGAGAGTTTTTCCTTCCCTCTGTTGAAGGTTTTCTCTCTTAAAGAGGAGTTTTTTTTTCCCTCCTAGCTTATGTGGGAATTGTTGAATTGTTGGGTTTATCTGTATAATATTGTAAAGTCTTGCTGTAAGGACTTCAATGTGTTAAGTGCCATGAAATAACCTATGTTGTGATTTGGCGCTATATAAATAAAATTGAATTGAATTGAATATTTAAATTAGTAATGAATTGCTGAATGAAGACAGAGGAGTGAGAGTAAAAAAAGACAGATCACACACGTTTCTTTATGTGTTCTTGGGTGATTTTTTTTATTAATACAGGCTGCATCAAGCTGTCAGAGAATTGTGTACGCTGAGCTATCACAGCACTGCTCACCTGATGCAATAGGCTAGTAGAAAGGTGTGAAGTGGTCAGTCACACACAAACACTGTGACATGAGCAACATAACTGTATGGGTAAAGATAGAAAAAATAACAATAAGCAAAGAATAATGTAAGTAATCACACCCTGTCTGTTCCCTTTCTCCCCGGTCACAGGACTATGGACCTGAGCCTGCGAGATGCTCTGGGTGGGCGTGGAAGTGGGGTCCCTGGTGGGGCCCCTGCTGAGGCACTGCTGAAGAGAGATTTTGTGGCCACACTGGAAAAAGAGAACTTTGATGACAAGGTGGGAGAGACCGTCTCCAAGAGCGACTACCGACCCTTACTGGATGGAACGGACACCAAGAGCGGTAAGTCACCAAAAGTGTTTTATGCAAAAATGGGAAGACAGGTTCTTCTTAATGTGATGTTGATCCCTGAAGGAGGTCAGACCTGAGTTAGCTGGCAGGCATCACGAAAAATCAGCTGTTAAGATATTTTGGCTTTACTCGGCTTTATTTGAGGTTGTCTTACTGACACAGTCCTCTAGGATCTCTGATAAACTGTCTGAAACAAGCAATTAAAGCTGCATTTAACATGTGTGTGTGTTTGCTGTAAAATTAAAGGAGTATGATCAGTGGTTTTTCAAATATAACCCAATTAAACACTATTTGCTTATAAGAGGGCTTTACCCACCAAAAATCATGTCAATGTTTACAACTCCTTTTAATCATGAATTCAGCTCAAGAAACAGTTGTTACCCTGGGACTGAGTTCCGTTCTGAAGATATACAGTTCACCGTTCTATGCTAACCACTGCTTGTTTGTTAGTAGTATGCAAATCGTGTAGCCCTGGTATTCCAGTTATCCAATAATCCATCCAACAGCTGGAGTCCAACACTCTGAAGTCAACACAATATTTTTTTTATAGGGCATTCGCTACAACTGTCTGTCACACTTTAAGGTTTGAAAATTATTTGTATTTCCTGTTGAGTTTTACAGCTTATGAATTCAGTGCTGTGTGGCAGCTGAATGATGAAGCCCTGTTGTCAGACCTTCACTAAATTGAGTCTATTGTTTTTAAGATGATGGGGATGTATTTACCTGAGATCCCTCTCAGGAGCTGTAGATAAATATTTGTTTGTTTGGAGGCAGATGGATGTCAGTGAACTGAAATTGCACAGACAAAGTAGTGTTACGATGTGGTGAGATTGATTATATCAGTAGCTAAGGTAGCTGGGAGAGGGATTGCCCACACAGCTTATTTAATTACACCCACCTCCTCAGTCTCCTTAGCACAAAATGTCCACGGTCTTTCCCCCAGCACTTAAACACAAATCTGTTTGGAATATTTCCTCAATCATTCTTTGCAATATTCCATAAAGGAACCCAACAACGGAGGGATGGGAGACATAAGAAAAAGGTAGAGCTGGCATGAAAGTGAATTGCAGGGTTTGAGGAAGAGGAGAAGGAAGGATGGAGAGTAAGGGTACAGGCTTCAGAGTTAAATAGAGCAGACATAAAAGCCCTGTAGACACACAGAGGCATATAGCCTATAGAGGGGATTTGTTCAAACTTTAAGTGGAGGGGGTCATTTGTGCCCAACAATGGAACAGTAGTATTTCTGTTCCATTCAGTTCACTTGTAATTTCTGTAAGCCCTGCATGGGCCTGTATCAATGTGCAATAGTATGGTCATGCAGTGTTATCTATGATGTATTTTATGAGGCGTAGTTTATAGTTTCTTCAATTTCTAGCAGCTTTATAAAAAGCAGAGCACTTGCCAACTGTAGCCCGGGTTGTGCCTCTTGAATAGTGACTACATTGGCTTTAGCAAGAACCATATTTAGTTCTCTGCAGTGTCAGTAAACCTAACACAAGGACCCACTGATAACTGTTCAGAGCTTATCTTAGAAATTCAGGGCTGACTAACTGACTGCACCACAAGCCTGTCAATCAAACAACCCCAAAACACACAGCTTTTTTAGGCTTATCTTATCAGATGGACCACCAGAAAACAAATGAGAAATAGCAACTTTAGCTTGCAAAACCGAAATAACTTGGGTAATAAATTTATTGACTTCAAATTTCATGAGAAAAGTTCAATGGGGGTCTATGGAGCCTGAGGCTTTTTGGCGCTAACCTGTAGTGGCACTGGGTGGTATCGCAGTTTAAGGCACTTCGCATCGGCCTAATTTTTCAGACCCAGAATCTACCAACACTTTTATATACAGTCTATGCTTCATAACAGTGACTCTAGTTCTCCATTTAGAAGATTTAAGTGATCAAATGAAAATGATTGTATAATATGCTCAATAATATTGACTTCTTTTCACTGTTCATCAGCTTTCAATCATTTCCACTCAACAGCTACTGATCTAAGAGATGGGTTGCAATACGTTTATGCAGAAAAGGTCTGTTTTTAAAAGCAAAAGAAATTTGTCTTTTTAAACAGAGTTCTGGTTCATCTCTACACTTGCATCTTTTTCAGTTGACGAATTAAACAAATATTAATTATCCACTGCTGTCACAGGAAAAAAAAAACATTCACCAACATACAGCTTGTTCAGCTTTGTAGCTTAAAATCAACCCTGCAATGCTCTTTCTAATTTTGATATATGAAAATGATTACTTGTTCATCCTTGCCCGATTTCTGACTGATTAGTTTTACAGTATGTTAACAATAATTGCAATGCAATGATAATTTATTGATGTTGTTACAGATACATACTGTATTGTGCTAATAATTAACTTTTTTGTTTTTGTTTTGCTGTTTAAGGTGCAGCACACTGAAACATGTTCAAGTCTCTGGCTGAATTCAGAAAGGTTAAATTTAAGAGATCATGTGATTTCAGTCCAATAATGATCCTAGACTTCTCAGTTCGTATCACTGCACAGAATGCAGACACTCTCAGCTACCAAGGCCATCAGGGATCCTCCTCGCAGTGTGTGTTGTTTCAAAGATTAAGTGTAATTGCTTCGACACTTTGGCCAGCCCGGTCTAGACATAAATTAGCTGTAGGACCGTCTTTCTTGGTCTTTATCTCTCAGGCTTGTCCTCTTAATTTTTCTGCCTTTGTCTTGTCTTTTAGCCTTTATCCTGTTTCATTCTGCCTCTATCTCTTCTTCCAGAACTCTTGCTTCCTCTTTCTGTCAGCCTCTGTTCTACTCCTCCTCTCGGTCTCCCTCCCTGTCTGTCGTTGTTACACTGTGTCAGCCTAAAGACAGTGCTGCATTAGCATCATTACCATCACAGACACACACACACAATTAGCACTCAGCCTGTGGCACAGTCTGGTTCATTGAGTTGAATTTTAACCTGTCTTGCTGTCAGTGCTTGACACGCAACAGTCCAGAGCTTTAGAGAGCCAGACTCTGGCAACAACTATAATTGTGGCACTAGTGGATAGACATGTTGGTGAAATGTATTGTGTACATAAAAGCATGGGCATGTCCCATGCAGGCACTCTAAGCTCACGATGTAAGCTGTGACTTCACCAATGTCAGGAACATCACATTCACTCTGACATTCAGATTCAATTACTCAATACAAGTATTGAAGTTAAATACCACAATAGAAATGATGTGATTCAAATTCTGTTTTTTTAATGCAAATATTAAAATCATGCCATTCAAATGATTCAAATTCATTTTTTTCGGACAGATATTTCTGCTCATACATATTATCATTGTATTTTTTTTGACCTCAGCTGCTTTCTGTGCAGGTAGGCCAGTTAAATACTGAATTAATTGGCAAGCTAACTTTACCGTTTTCAAAATGCCAGGACAGGACGGCGTTCCTCCTAAAGACCCAAATACACCTGCAAAGCGACGTGGACTGAACAATTTCACATTTTTCTGCTCATGACTAGGATAGTGTGCTTTCACAAAGTCTGTAGGGTTGATTTTATTGTACAACAACCACAGACACATACAGTAAACTCAGAACCAAATGCCTATACACACTGATTAATATTATGTTAATGGAAAATTAATTACATAAATGTTGCTGTCTGCTGCACTTACTGACCCACTTCACTAATTTAATGACTTTTCTCCAATTGTGCTCCCACTACATTATTTGAGCCATCAATATTTCTCTCATTTGTGCCCACAGTCATTGGTTCAGCAAAAGTTTAACAATACTTAAAAAAGGTGTCCATCAGCCACTATATTGACTGTTGAGATCAAATTGCATATTGTATGTGAATACGGTGTATTTTATACAACTAAATGAACAAAGCAATCAATGGAGCTTTGGGGTAATTCAACTTTGTCACATTAATATGACATTTGAAGACCAGTTTATTTAACATCTTAACGTCACCTTTAAATGACAAAAATGTGGTCAAAAAAATTAAACTTCCACAACTAATCAAACATTTAGTCCTTGAAGTTTATGTTATCTATTATGTTAGTCATTGATATACAACACACCAATGAGATGGTGCAAAGTGTCTGGATGGAGAACATATATAGAAACATAGATCCAGAGATAGATAAGATCGTGTTGATTGGTATGATAGTTATGATGCTAAACACAGATGGCACATCAGTCTAAATTACGTGCGTTTTTTTTTTTTTAATCCTTTATGATAAACCCTCAGCCTGTCGTATCATCTCACGTAGTCCCTGACATGCCCATGCACAGCTGGTATGATAACCAACAGCAGGCCCACATCCTCAGGGTGTGTGTGTGTGTGTGTGTGTGTGTGTGTGTGTGTGTGTGTGTGTGTGTGTGTGTGTGTGTGTGTGTGTATACTTATATCCTTCATGTTGTGGGGACATAAATCTGTTTACACACTCACATTGTCGGGACTTGACTTTGTTATGGAGACGAAAAGCCCCCATAATGGAAATCATAAAGTTTTAGGGTGAAGACTTGATTGAGGGTTAGAATGAGGGTCACTCAAGGAAATTAATATAAGTCAATCTAATGTCCTCTAAAGTGATGGAAGCATGACTGTGTTTGCATGTGAGACTATTTTAAACACCAGTGACTATATAAGGCTACGGTCGTTTTGTGCCATGTGGGCGCTCCTGTATGAGAGCAGATGTTTTACCACAGGGTTACTTACATGTTTTTAATATGACAGATCCTCTATCCAACACGCCTACACATGTGATGGGATTTGTACCCAGCGATTGATCTTCAATGATCTAGTTTGGACTCACTTTTTCCTGTGCATTGTTGATTTAAATTTAAACTAAATATTTCTTCTTTGATTTAATTGGAGATAAAGGTTTAGCTGAATTACAGGAGCAGGACCACGCCTCAACCACTCCCCCATTTCCAGCCACACTCCTATAAATATCCACCCACTCTAGCTCTAGACCTCGGCCTGTCCACGTTTTCTGCATCCGGAACCAGACACCACGCAGAGGAAAGAAAAATCGATCTTACCTTGGCCCAAGCATGGATATACTGTTCCTCAGCCCGTCCGACGACGACGACAATTGTCTTGCCTCCCCAGAGGCCACCCATACAGCTGCCCTCTCCAAAAACCCCGGGGATACCCACGAGACGCCACCAACCGCCACCGCGAACACCCAGGCAGCACATCGGAGCCAAACCCGCCGATCTCCATCAAGCTGACCAGCTGCATCCACCCACCAGAATCCCTCTCTCCGCTCAATCCTTCTGTACGAAGATTCCGATCCACAGCCGTCCTCCAGTGGCTCATTCACTGGTGACAGAGGGAGACCTGCCACCCCCAGACGTAGTCAACAGCAACGTAAATCCCCTCTCTCTTCCTCCGCTCGCCCCAGACCCAGCGCTCGGGAACAAGCCTCCGATAACTCCGGCCCAGCGCGCCGCACTCAAAGCCACCGCCACTGCTCCCGCGGCCCAGCCAGGTCCCCCGTCAAAGACGCACTGGCCAAGATCTCCGACTTGACCGTAGCACGCCTGCTAAAAGCGCTAATAGAGAAGGGGATACCTCACCACCGCTCCAACAACAAAGCGAGACTGTTCCAACTCCTCACAACTTTCCGGAAGCCACAAAACACAGACGTACCTCCACGCAAAACTCACCAGCGCACCTCCAAGCCCCGCCCTCCCACCCACAAAGTTCCGGGTTGCCAGGTCGGCAGCATGTCACCTCTCATCCCCCTCCACCTCCCCAGGCAAACTCACCTTTGCACAGCGGCACCGGGATGCCGAATCTCTTTTCCTCTCTTCAATTTCCATAGCATTCCATCCCACCTTCTGGCTTGGATCCATCTGTCCATACTACTGCTGTTCTTCAACACCCCCCTTTTTCCGCACTCTACCCTAGCACCGGGTTGCCAGGTCTTCTTTCCTCTTTCCCCCCTCTCTCATCCATCCACAGCGCCCATTGTCACCACTGGGCGGCCAACTTACAACCCTTCTGCCCCCTTTCCTCAGGCACCTCCAGTGACTTTCCCCAACACATCGAGGGCCGCAGCTTACCCTCCTACCATGCAGATTCCTGGCACCGGGATGCCAGTCCCTACTTCTTCTTTCCCTACCCTCCAACCATCCGATGCTCTCTTTTCCGGCTCCGCGCCGCCCCCTCCTTTCCTCCCCATTCCCCCAACCCAGCAGTCCCACAGCCACACTACCGGCACCGAGATGCCATCCCCCCTCCTCCCTTTTCCCCTGCTCCAACCACACACCCAGCACTTCTCCTTGGCGTCAGCGATTCCTCCACCCAACATACCTGCCAAAAAACCTTCTCCCATCTCCGCGAACCTCCGCCAGCAGATAATCTCAGGTAAATACGTTGACTTGGCACAACTCATCCTCCCTCCCCTCCACCAACACGCTGCACCCAGGGTGATCGATAGCCACGAGAGCCTCATCATCCTGCGTACCTCAGCGCCAGCTCGCTCCAAAGAGCTCACCCCGCTCGAGTTCGCGTACGCCTTCTCCCTGTATAGAGATGTCCTCTGCACCCCCTTCCCAGGCAGGAGGCCAGAGTTAGATAACTACCTTTTCATAATCCTCGGCTGAGCTCTCCGCTTTGGCGGAGCAGGCTTTTACCAATACCACATCCAATTCGCTTCAGAAGCCGCAGCCCGTATCCTCCAGTTCAACCAAGCCACTTACTGGGGTACACTCGACCAAGAACTCTACTGCCGCATTTTTGCCGCCCGTCCAGCCCTCCCCTGCAAATAATGCGGCGCTCCTTCCCATCCCGCCTCTGAATGCACCATCCCCACCCAACCATGTCCCCAAAGCCAACCTCGGGGATTAATCCTGACTCCTTCTCTGGCCACTCCTTTCGCATAGGGGCAGCCACCACTGCGTCAAGCAGAGGAGTCCCAGACCACCTCATCAAGGTCATGGGCCACTGGTCTTCCCAAGCCTACCAACTTTACACTCACCACAGCTTCGACGACCTGCGCAAAGGGCAGGCAGCCTTACTTTATTAGGATGGCTTCTTTTGGGGATCTGCAAAGCCCGGGAGCCACAGTGGATCCTCGACTAAGCCTGGTTCCTTTTATACTTAAGAGCAGTTCTAATCACCTCGGGGATTAATCCTGACTACTTCCCCGGCCACTCCTTTTGCATAGGGGCAGCCACCACCGCGTCAAGCAGAGGAGTTCCAGACCACCTCATCAAGGTCATGGGCCGCTGGTGTTCCCAAGCCTACCAACTTTACACCCGCCACGGCTTCGACGACTTGCGCAAAGGGCAGGCAGCCTTGCCGTCTTAGGATGGCTTCTTTTGGGGATCTGCAAGGCCCAGGAGCCGCAGTGGATCCTCGACTAAGCCTTCCCCCAAACCGCGAAACTCTCACCCTGGCTTAATCTCCCCCAATCAATGAAGGTTCGCCCCCAGCCGAGGCGGGGTCCTAGCTGGTGAATTGGAGATAAAGGTTTAGCTGAATTTCAGGAGCAGGACCACGCCTCAACCACTCCCCCACTTCCGGCCACACTCCTATAAATATCCACCCACTCTAGACCTCGGGCTGTCCACGTTTTCTGCATCCCACCCTCCCTCCCTCTTGTTAAACCGTTTCACTTATGGTTATCATGTTTCATAGCTTTATCCTTCCATCCCACATGGAGATCTCGGGGATCTGCAAGGCCCGGGAGCCGCAGTGGATCCTCGACTAAGCCTTCCCCCAAACCGCAAAACTCACCCTGGCTTAATCTCCCCCAATCAATGAAGGTTCGTCCCCAGCCGAGGCGGGGTCCTAGCTAGTGAATCTCAACTTTGTGAATACAGCTTCTGCTTGAAGGCTCGTGTACAAAGTATCATTTCCATCCATTGGTAGCAAGCCTTGTACATACAGTATAGATTGATATTGTCAATTTTTAGTTGCCCAATCTAATTCTTAGGCTTTGTCCAACCACGGCAATGCTTGTAATACACCTGCGAGTCCGCAAGAGGGTTAGTGTCCCAGCTCTGCCACACAAAGGTATCAAGAACTACGTGCTTTAGAACAACAAAAACACAAAATACACACAACAATGTTGTTTTCTCCCTGACTTAAATCCTGGCCTTCTGTGACTCTTGCCTTCTCCCACCCTTCCAGCCATTTTATTACAACTTCACAGCATTTGTACTTGGTTTTATGAAGCTCCATCACATCACCTGTCTTGGTTGATGTGCATCTTCTTCTCATGCCAGATGCACTGTTTTTTGTGGACGGCCAGGATTACATGATCATTACATGATTTTCTATAATACCGGAAGGCTTTGTCATAAACTGTTTTTCAAAAATTTTACAGACTGAAAGATTTGATGATTAAACATCCTAAATAATTTGTTGTTTCTGCCCTACTTTGCTTTGAGAAAAGGAATACCCCCACCCCCACCTCCCCTCCAACACACACACACACACACACACACACACACACACACACACACATGCTACTGTACTATAACAGATTCCCGAGGCTCACCAGGCATGCAATCCAGAGTTTTTCTGAAACGTGAAGTTGTCTTTATCGCGTTCAGCTGTTTGTATGTAGGAACAGCTGAATATATCTCTGGATCCACATGTGCATCGCCAAAAATATCTGTGCATTTCCACAAGACACTGCTGCAGTTACCTCATTCATTATTTATAGTAAATATTTACAGAACTATGCCTACTTTTACACTTCGAACATGTAAATTCTAAACTTGTAACTCTTCTAATTAAAAAATGTCTTTGTGCTGTTTATAACAATTACGCTGCGATTTATATATTTTTAACAAATAGCATGCCTTGCAGAAAATGTCTGTGCACTTGATCTTGTAGAAATATCTGACTGTAGAAATGTTCATAGAAAACTCTTAAAATCCACTGTTATTTGGAAGCATGATCCAGATTCTTTTATTGAATGCAACACTGGGACTTTGGAGGGAGGGTTGGACATGTTTGGAGTCAGTCATATGAATGGTAGACTTAAATTTAGTTGCTTTTTTCCAAAATGTAGAGACTTACAAGTGAGGAGAATTAGTTTAGGGCATCATTCTGCTTGAAGAACCAGGGACAGCAGATGATGAGAAGTTCATTTGAGCTCATATCATTTCCCTGTCAAATGCACATAGCTGTAACAGCATCCTTGTAACTCAGTAACGTTCTGTTGGATAAAATGGCAATGCATATGTCAGAATCACTACCGATCCATGAGATCTAAATTCTGAGACAAGCAAGTATCTCCTCATCTCTTCCTTTTTCACTATCTCTGTCCCTCTGTCCCTCTGCTTCTGGTATACTGTAGTTAGAGGTGTTTTGCTTTTCCTTTCATTTCAGTGTTGATAATGTGCAAGTTGTGAAATTATCAGCTGCCATAGCTGTGATGAAGGGCTGTAATGAACCTGCCTCCTGAAGTATGAAGTGAATGGGAAGCCGAAAGCTCATTTGTCCTCAGTGTCAGTGAGGCTAAACCTTTTATTTCGGCCTTATTTTTTTTTTCCTGTTTTCCACAAGCACTTGTTTGCTCTTGCGAAATCAGACAATTTTAACCCCATTAAGTCTACCTGTGAGAGGAGTTGACTCGACAGGAATGGGGCTGATCTCAATTTACATGTAGCTCCAGAAAATCAAAAAAGATTCAATCAGATTTGTGATACAAACAACAAAAACAAAATATGTTGTAAAGTGTAAACAAACACAGAAACGAACACAAACGAGGCCATTGACATGACCAGTGTGGAAGAGTGGAAGATAAATGACCAGTGTGGAAGATAACTCGGATGCTGTCAGAATGGCAGGGGTTTAACACTACCATCCTTGATGTAAACATTTGTGTGCATCTACAATTAAACAAAAAATGGTAAATGTGGTTTGATGATGTTGCATGTGCTCCAAATGGGATTTCTTGTTTTTACTCTTAGTAAAATTCATTGAAAGTGAGATATTTAGTTATTTAAAGCCCCTTTACTATAAAGGGACTGACACACAGCCTTCACTTGTATTTCAGGTTGATTAATTGTTTTAGTCTCCTGCCATCATAGTCCAGATGAAAGGAGATCTGATCTGATAAAATCTTTCTCAAGCAGCAGCAAGTGTTTTGCAGATTTGGATTTCTCTCTTATCCTTGATTTTGGGTTAGGGTTAACCCAGTAATCCCTACTTTATTCTGTTTTGTTTCAAGATACAGGCAGTCACTTCTGCACAAATGTTGGAATAAGTTAACAAGAGCATGACTTTAAAGCAAATATTTCTACAATGTGTGCTTTCATTACAAAAGATGAGATGTCGACAGATTTAAGACGGCTGAAAAACAACAATAATAAATAAAAATACCAATATATTCTTTATTTCTAGAATCTACAGTTTAACCCTGATCTTTATTCAAGTATTTAGCTTAGAGGCCCCAATATCTATTGCATTATTTTTTGTCTTCCCTCACTAATTCTGATGTCTGAATAGCTTTTTGAAAATCCTGTTTTAGTACAAAAGCCCAGATGTTTTACTACAAATACAAACTGTTTTCACCCTGTGGTTCTGCATCCATTCAAACAGTATTCCTGGCACAGTAGTGTCAGCTCGTTCCCTTAAATTATCAGGATTTTGTAGCATGAATTTAAGAGATTTTTTAAAACAACCTATTCTTCGTCTCGTTATTTTTAAACTTCCATTGGTCTTTGGGTTAAAGATTGTCCGGGTTTACATGGAGCCAGAATACAATTTGGCTTATTGTGGGCTCATGTCGCAGCACAATGGAGGTAAAGTTACAACAGTTTGCTTGTGTTTGTATCAAGCTGGGATGGAACTGTGTTTACTGAGGCATGATAACACATCCCTGCAGTGTGTGTGCTTTTACTGTAAGCATGCGAGAATGAGGGCCGATGGAGGTAGACAGGAGTGAGGGACCTCTCTGCTTGGACCTCTTGTGTGTGTGACCAGTGAGTCTGCAGTAAGTGTGTGTATTTGAGGCATTTTGCATTCCTGAGTGTATGCATTTGTATGTGCATGCGTACACGTGTGTGTGTGTGTGTGTGTGTGTGTGTGTGTGTGTGTGTGTGTGTCCTACTACAAGACACTGCAGTCACATGTGACTGCAGTACAGTGAAGCATTAGTGCCAGCAGCTGTCCTGGTGAGGTCATCACACACACCTTGGCTGTCACCGCCAATACTTAGCATGTGTATGTCTGTGTGTGTGTGTGTGTGTGTGTGTGTGTGTGTGTGTGTGTGTGTGTGTGTGTGTGTGTGTGTGTATACTGTATATAAGTTTGTGCTGAGTTCAGCAGAAATGTTGAAGTGGTTGTTATGTAAGTGAAGCTTTTACAGCACTTTTGGAGCAGACCGACTGAAAGCTGAGCAGATATGACACCCTAAACCACTGAGATAGGCAGAACAGCTTTTATCTCAATCGGTTTTTACTGTGACCTCTGACTTATGGCTTGAATTGGCAGTTATTGATAATAGTGTGACAGGGAGAAAAAGTTATGGTGGAATATGCATTTAATACGACTGGGGCCAATAAAATGATCCTGATCAAAGTGATTTCTGAGATCTGGGGTCGTGTGTTCGACTCTGTGAAGAAGGATAAGCTGTCATATTATCAGACAGGTTGCAAACAGGCCAAAAGTTTGGCCAGATACCACTTTGTTTGGAAGTACAACTGAAAAAAAGTGCACATAATTGTCAGTAGTAATCCCTTATTCAGTCCCTCCAGGAAATTGCGATCTTGAGATTGCAATAACTAATGCAAATTCAAGCAATTTTATGACCAATGAACCAACCACAAAGTTAAAGTTTTGTTGTGCTTTTATGCAGAAGATGATATACAGACAGAATTGGAGGCTGTCTTGCTTTAGATACGACAGTGGACTAACTCCTCCCAAGGTTTTGGTACTGCTATGGAAACATAAATCCCAATGCACTGGCGGAACTTTCACAAAAGTTCCATCGCTGTTTGGAAATCAAAGGTCCTGGACATTAGCTTTTGGCAACTTTCATTTAGTTCAATTACTTGTTTCAGAGAGATTTATTCTGGAAGAACCTGATTCATTCCTTTATTACATCCGAACAGAAGTCCAAGTCTGTCTGATCACCCCTGATGGACCATAATCATATTTTTTGGTTTTGTTTAGCCATTTTGGAAACAATGGGTTATTTAGTTTTAAAGATTATTGACTGTAACTGCAAAAATAACTACAAAGTATTACAAAATTCTGGCAGCAGGGCAACCCTCCCACCAAATATAATCAGTACTTACATAACCTGTCCTCCTCCTTATCCGCCCTTCATCTCTCCTTACTCTTCTCTCTCTCTCTCCATCCCTTCGCTGTCCACCCCTCCCTCTCCCCTCGCTCTAAGTACTTGTGTCTCTCCAGAGATGGTGACAGCTGTGACTGATGTTGTAGTTTCTCTCTAACCTGCCCTGTCCTTGGCATGGAGAGAGAGCATTGCCAACATATGCAGTCCAACATTATCTGCACGTAACTAGGTGTGGACTTGAGGGACAGGGCAAGGTCAGCGAGATAGAATCAGGAGAATCTAATGGAGAGCCTTTCATACATTTTTCTGGGGTAAAATGTTGGGATGTCCCAAGAGAGATCCCAGCACATTCAAAATGGATTGGATTGATGGATTGAAACAAAGGTGATCACAATCTGATGCTTTCCTAAATAAACAATGTGTTGTTCGCCTTGACCTGCTGCGCTGCTTTCCTTCACCACAGATGGGCTCTAAAATGTGAGCATTTCCCTGCATATATAGGCAATTGTTAAAAACTGCTTGGTCACACCAGTGATTGAGCCTGGTTGGGTCTTTTATGCGATCATATCTTTTTATTAGTGTTCCATAGGCATGGAACAATATATTATAAAACACAAAATGTTCACCGAGATTACTAAAATGGGCATAACATTAAGAATACATACAACATTTTCATCCTGACCTCATTGCCAAACTGTAACTGACCCATGAGATGTTGATGAAAATGCAGCATCAGCAGGTTTGCCCAGAGGCTGGCTGCTATCATCTGGAAATTTGACTCTTGCTGTGAGCCAAAGTTCAGTCATGGTGGTTGGTATCACCTGCAACCCTGTATGCTTTCAGTCCATCATTGCAGAAAGTGCACTTACCATGGCCCAGACCACCCCAGAGGCACCGCACAGCAGACCGCCCTGCACACACTAAAGGGAGGAAATGGTCGAGATGGAGTCTACAGTATACTGTATCAACCTCAAAGGCCTATTTCTTAGATTTACTTTTTTTATCAAGTCTTCTGACTTCTGACTCAGTTTCA
This sequence comes from Embiotoca jacksoni, assembly GCF_022577435.1. Taxonomy (NCBI): domain Eukaryota; kingdom Metazoa; phylum Chordata; class Actinopteri; family Embiotocidae; genus Embiotoca; species Embiotoca jacksoni. Next base: position 231,117 of record NW_027185383.1, on the reverse strand, counting down.
AACGCACTAATCTCTACTATCTGAATTAGGGTGGGAAATTCCAAATATAGCCGCAAGCAGCAATAATCGGGGTCCAAGCAAATTGCAAGAAGCACACGAAAGTAAACCACATGCACACCTGTCAACATTGTTGACTAGTTGGCATGTCCACAAGTGGATTAGATTCATGGGTCCTTAGGTCTACAGAGAAAGTGACTCAGAGACTGTGTCACCGGGGTGTTATGAATTTGTACAACCATCTGGTAACTTGAGAGAAACTTTTCCAATTTTTGAAAAAAATCACATCATTCTGATGATGTCAGGTGTATTGTGATCAGATCGACAGCATGGTGGTGCAGTGGTTAGCGCTGCCGCTTCACAGCAACCACCATCTCTCTGATCTTGGCCACGTTCAGAATCAGCTGATTTCTACCCACACACACACCACAAAGTCATCCACTACTGCCCTGTACTCGTCCTCCCGTCCATCCCTTATACACCCAACCACTGCAGAGTCATCAGAGAACTTCTGCAGATGGCAGGAGTTATACTGGAAGTCAGTGGTGTATAAGGTGAACAGGAAGGGAGACAGAACAGTTCCCTGTGGAGCTCCAGTACCACTGATACCACGTATCAGACAGCACACTGCCCAGACGGACAAACTGTGGCCTGCCTGTCAGGTAGTCAGTGATCCAGGAGACGGTGGATGTGTCCACCCCCACCACCTGCAGCTTCTCACTCAGCAGCACTGGAAAAATCAAATAAAGTGATTCTAACAGCCACCGGTTCTGTCCAGGTACGACTGAGCTCGTTACAGCAGGTAGATGAGGGCGTCGTCCACTCCCACATGAGGCTGGTATGCAAATTGCAGAGGGTCCAGCTGGATGGCGTCAGGTCTTCAGGACCCTGGGGCCGATGCCGTCAGGTCCTGCAGCCTTGTGCTGGTGGAGTCTCTCCAGCTTTCTCCTAACCTGGCCAGTCGTCACAGAGAGGAGGGGGAGAGTGGTCATGGAGTCAATGGTGGATGAGCCCTTTGATGTTGAGGGCTCTGTGTCCATGCAGCTCACCAGGGGGGACAGAGTGGGGAGGGGGGAAGGCAGTGGAGGTGTTTGGGAGGTGTGGTGTGTGGAGGAGACAGATGAGGGCTGTGAACTAAACCTGTTGAAGAAACAGTTTATCTCATTGGCCCTCTCCAGGGAGCCCCCTGGTTGTCTCCCTCCATGAGCAGTCTGTATCCAGCACAGTGGGAGGCCCATCAAACTGTATTTATTGAATGTACTCAGTAAGGGCTATTTTTGTGGCGGTTCGACCACATATAATTTTTGACTTTCTGCCAGCAGAAAGTTTTAGAGAGCTCCCAGTCCAGTCATGCAGAAATGACATAAAAATAATGTTTAAAAAAAAAAAAGGTGTATAACTTTGACGCTTGATGCTGGCTGCTGTCCTCAGAGGACTGTCTGGGTTCTGACTGTGCCTGCACGCACATTCTGTTTGTGTGTGAGACAGAGGAAGTGCATGTGTCTGTGCGTGTATTTCTGAGAGAAAAATAACAAAATGTGAAACAATGTCACCAAATCAAACTTTTCTGACATTAATATCATCAGCATGATGTCCCATCATGTTGATGATGGCCTGAGAATTTGGTACATTCACGTATTTACTCTGTTCTAATTTGGCTGTATATATGTCCAAAACATGTAGCTTCTATGCCACATTGTTATTCCTGACAAATATAATAACCATTTCCTATAAATTAAAGTGTCTGTCTGTGGTTGTCTACATAGCACAGAACTGTTTTATTTAACTTATTACTACATGAAGCAGAAAACTGAAGAAAACCAGATAAAAAGACATGGAAGTCTTTGGTTAGAATTTACGATCTTAGATAGTTTTTTTTAACGATAAAGTGCTAATTTGCTAACATCAATATTGTATAATATTCCGAAATACCAATATTAATTGAAAAATTCAAATTTTATATATTTTTTATTTACAACTTTCCCTTATGACACTTAGAAGTTACACGCTTCTTTTATTTTCCAGAGGTACAATATTGCCTCCACATATCAGTACCACAATATCCTGCTAACACAGAGTGACTTCCAGCCCGCCGCCAACTGGTGCTACACGCAATTTAAAACAAGCACACTCTTCGTGCTGAAGCTAGCAGGCAGACTGTAAACACAGCAGGAGCCGCTTTCATTGGGCCAAGAGTTTAACCAGAGTAGAAAGACACGTGACAGCTTCTACAATGAACACGCCGCATGTTTGTCAAGTTTTTAAGGATGAGGAGAGAGCGGCAGAAGAGAGGGAGACTTAGGATGCAGCATTTAGAGACAGAAACAGTTGGATTCACCAGCTATCTAGATCAAGATTTTTCGTACAAACCATTTGACATGTTTATAGAATATGATACCTTGTGATAGAGTAAACCTCCAAACAGTTTATAAAGCCTTTAAAATTAGCCCCACCAACCAATTTAGCCAAGCTGCATGTTCCATGCTACATGGCTGGAGCATGTATGAAACGGTAGAGAGCTTTTAATTTGGAACAAAGACATTTAATTCTAAAAAAAAAAATTCATCAGTCGGTGAGTGACAGACGTTTATAGGGATTGCCCGGCTTTTGGGGTCCAGCCAAATATCCACTTCACAGGCTTAATCAGCAGATGGATATTTACTTGTCATTGGGCCGTCACTGCAGTGTTATACATGTTATTAATGTTGCTTATTGCAAATGTTTTAATAATCCAGTAACATCACTTGTTAAAATTCAAATATCACTTTTAGGAGTTATTTTTCTGCAATCTAAGTGCATTTATTTGGATGAATAAGGCACATGTTGCCGAGAATACTTTTGTAGTGTCATTTAAGTAATATTATGTTTGCCGGGCTGTTTTCATTGTAGTTTTTGCTCCTTTTATGTACTCCTGAAATGTTTACTTTACATACACATGTATAATACACATATATTCATAATGGCACAATTACTTACTACAGTTACTTGAAAGGATTGTATTGTGGTCATTGCAAACTATGACTATGACTATGTTCCTGTATTCAGCAGTGTATTGCTTTGCTTTGAAGCATTTAGCACAGTTTTACACTTATACTTTTTAATTTTTGTTGATTGGTGTTGATCAAATTATGTGGTAATTTATCTTCTTAAATATTAATATCTAGTAAACAAATGAAGTTAATGATCTCATTATGTTTGACCTGATATGAATATCAACAGTAAAACAACTCTATAATTAGTGATTAGCACAACGTTAATGAGGAATTGACCCCTACTGAAGTACTTTGTTATTTAGTTGATCATATTTTATTGTTATATTATACAAAGCAAGTGGTGCAAACAACCAGTTTTGGTACTGCTTAATGGAGGTTAATGAGTCAGCATTAAAAAACCTGAGATGATATCAGCTCTTTGTATTATTTTTTTATACTGCACTTAAAGGAGTTTTGTCATTTAACTCTTTAACTCTAACAAACATGTACTTTATTTATAATATGCATCTATGTGTGAGTGCGTTACATTTGTCCTGGTGTGTGTGCCTCGGCGGGTGGCACACATGCATCGATCCTCTAAGACACATCAGCCAACAGCAAATGTTGCCACGGGAGCCACAGATGCTGCCGTCCTCTTTTTGCATAACCATGGTGATAGTCCCCTTAGCGACATGTTGTGTATGCTTGCCTCAATGTCAAAAGATACACACACAGACTGGAGAGGCTGGTTTTGGAAAGCTGTAGCTGTTTGACAGGCAATCAGCTGACGGAGCAGAATGACACAGACAGATTCAGGTGCAGGTTTCAGTCTGTCTCACTCACTATGTGGAGAGTTTCAAAAGAAAGACTGCAGAATGATTTGTGTGCTGGGGACACAAATCACACACACATGTGCATCATTCATCCACGTTAGGATTCACAGCCTAAATCTTTATGTAACCGACAATGAAAAGCTGGTAGCACAACTAACAAAATAACAAAAGGGATCTCCTGTTTGTGCACTCTGCAATGTGGGTTATTGTAAACGTGACTTGAAGTCTAAAACATTCCTTATGAATAGATTATGTTTGACAAAGTCAAAATAGTTGTGACAGACAACATGATGCTGCATAATGTTTATGGATCGAAGATGATAGTCATAATCCTCTTTATCTCATTTAGGTCCAGGGATGATGTCATCAATGATGTCACCAGGCGGGCGCCAAGATCCACCAGGACAGCCTGCCTTCAGCTCTGACTACCTGTCTGGTGAGGGTGGATGGAGTGCCAGTCATGTAGTATACTTTATACTCACTATATCCCTGTAGCATAGAGGACACCTGCAGTGTGCACAATAAAACAGTTGTTTGTCACTGTAATTGTTCATTGTGTCCATCCTGCCTATCAAGATGGTAGTTTTCTCACTGAGGACTGGATTGATAGCTCTAAGCAGTCATGACACTTTTGGGGATAGGTCTGTGCGTAGCTGAAGTATATTCACGAGCAACAGTTCACAGTATTCCCTATATCCCAGCTGATCATTGTATGGCATCTGCATGTCTTCAACTCTGTAGAAGTGTTGATTTGAATTTCTTATACAGTTTTATATTTTATTGACAGCAGTATTTTTTTCGAGCCTGTCTTTTACTGTCTTTTATTTTACTTACAAAATATTATGTTTGTTTTAGCTTAGCTTGAATCTCTCCACTACTATTGTTCCAGACCTTTAATGTTATGTAATATTCATATGTTGACGTGTAAACAGGAAATATTTAATTGGTTATTTCATCCTCTTTCTGCTGCTTACCCACATTCAAGTTGTATTTAATGATAATTCATATTATGTTTAGGAATAACAATAATTACATACAGCTTGGAAAATGTAATGTAAATGTTAGTTAATTCATGTACTTGGTCAATAATTTCAGGTCTAATCACCCCTCTTGGTTCACATTGATATCTCTCATACTTTGGTTGGTATCAGGTATTATCTTTAATTCTGTATGGTATTAAAAAGGTCTTTAAAAGTCTTTCTGAAACCCTATTATACCCCAAATCAAGTTAATTTACATTTAGTAACCAAAAACTACATTACTAATACAAGACAGAGAAAAACGGGAAGATTTCAGTCAATTTTGAAAATAAAACACTCATGTGCAGACTGCCGATTATAGAGCAGGTCACTGCATCACTGTCTCCCGTGGTCTCTCAATCCGTACAAGAGATGCATTCTCCCCCTGCTACAGGTACTCTATATGAAATAGTTCCTAAATATTTAGAAGGATTAATGTGTTTAATGACAAAAACACAGAAAGCTTTATTACCTTTGTCTTTTAGCTACAGGACAAAATAGCAAATAACAACAAAATAAATAAAAAAGATTTTAAAAAAAAATAAGAAACCTTTTAACAACATTTACCCATGCTAGAAGCACAAAACTCAAGGAAACATGACCAAATCAGGAAGTAAGAGAAAACGGGCATACAAACTGCTTCGTTTCTGAAACGCTTTCATTGGGGTATAGAGCCGTGCAGAGGATGGATCAAAATAGTGGTGCACACACACGATGTAACATACAATTGCCCGGTGGAAAATGAGCGTTAGGAGGAAGAAATATTTCACTCCATCTTCTCTTTATTACTGTAACAAATATGAGGAAAATGCATCACAACTCAAGGATTTCTACAAATTTTTAGTGCACACATTTACATAACATTTTTGTTAAAATTTTTGTTAACAGGGTGATGGACTGTGTATGTATATGTAGCTGATGTGATTTAATGTAATGTGCAAAGTTTTCCCATTTGTTTTTATGTTCTATCCCACTGCCCCTCACCATTTGACAGTACTTTTACATCTCCCACTTATTTTGCTTCTCTCATTGACTCTCTGGTCACGTTATAATCTCTCCATTTTCAAATGTTTTTGTCTTTGTCGCTCTCTCTCTCTCTCTCTCTCTCTCTCTCTCAGGTCCTATGATGGGTGGGATGACAGATCAGTGGAGCCTGAACAAGACAAAGGACAGCAGCATGCCCGACTCATTTCTAGGTCCACTTTAACATTTAATTTTTCATCTTCCTCTGCTGTGTCATTTTTACCTTTAACATCAAACGTATTAAAAAAAAATAATAGCATTTTCCCTCCTCTTTCTTTGCATTTGAAGACACTCCATGTAAACATGATGTTGATTTTAGATTTTAGAACTGCAATTAATGAGATATTTTGTGCAACAATAACAACCTGGGAGGTAAACAATGCAAACTTAGAGCTGGTTGCAAGCTGCTGCTTTGTTGTTGTTCAGCACTGTAGGATGTTTACTCTTCGCTAGTGTATATATTGTTTCAGACTCATACATACCATATGTATGTGGGTCACTGCATCAGCTCCTTTCTCTGTCTTCATCCCAGAATTCCGTATATTCACTCACTGTTTTGTGAACATCATACAGTGCTTTGCAAAAGCATTCATCCCCTTTAGTGTTTATCCTGTTTTCATCTAGATTTTATGTAGAGGACCTAACAGAAAATAAGATCTGGTCCAAACTATTAGCTCTACATAATTAGTTGAAGTCCACCTTTGTGCAATCACAGTCACATGATGTGTCACAGGATGTCAGGCTTTTAAAGGGCATACTTGAATACTTTCGCAATGCATATTATGTCACAAAATGGTAGGGTATACAAAATAACATCAAATCATGCGATTGATATTCAGGCCCTACAAATCTGATCATTTTCTTTATTTTACTTGATGTATTTTATTTTATTTTATTTTATTTTATTTTATTTTATTTTATTTTATTTTATTTTATTTTATTTTATTTTATTTTATTTTATTTTATTTTATTTTATTCTTTAAGTTATTACCAATGGCCCGAAGACAGAAAGCTAATCGGTCGATCCGTGTAAAAAATGTAACTGCAAAAAGTGGAGAATTCTTTTTTTTCATTTCAAGACAAAAATCTCCCAGAATACAGAATCAGCTATGAGCTTCAACACAATACATGTTGATTAATTTTATGGAAAATTGTATGAAATTTTATTTTATGGAAAATCAGCTCACACTGTTGCTGTGAGTTTAATGAATCCTGTGATTTTTTTGTTGTTGTTGTGAGCTGTGCGCTCGATGCTTTGGATTGCATTTAGAGCTTTAGTCTGCAACTTCTAGTGACAGTGGTAGAATTTCAGTTTGATTGCTTTGGGTGGTAAATGCATCACGTTGTCACACTTATAATTTTCAAAATGAAAAACAGGTACACAGAGTTTTGCACTCAATCACTCATAATAGCTTTTGTTACACTGCAGTTATCTAAGTTTTTGTTTTAATTCAGCACATCTGCCATACATCTATTGTCAATTTGTGGCGATGGGTTATGTGCTCTTAACTTTGTGCAGCAGGACAACCACAAGGCACAGCTTAGTGTTATGTTAACATTCATGTTCTTTTACATGACTTATTTGATCGAGGCCTTCTTTGCTTTTAACCTCTGCTGCTGGTTGATGTTGTGGGGCACTCACTGGTCATTTCTCACCAACTGTAGAGTTTACTTTGTGTTGGTATTATCATTGCTACTAGCCACGGCTTCTCATTGAAATCTGGCCTAAATTCTGAGAAAGGAATCTAGTACGAAAAAACAAAGAATCAAAAAATGTAATGGCAAATGCATACAGATTTACCTTCACAGCATGTTGACTGTGTTCAAGTTGCCTAATTTATAAATACTGAAAATGTCCATATTTAAACCATTGGAACATTGTAGCAACATGCAAAGGAAAATGTATCCCAGACTCAACAAATAGTTAAAACTGTCAGCTGCAGAGCCTATGTGATTATAAAATGTTCAAATTATTAGGATGGAATTCATTATAGTTTTTAGAAAATGGTGAAAACTGGTACAATCGACTGCCAGTTTGTTTGAACATGAATAGCTCCTCAGAGGTAATATAACATTCTTTAACCTTGTTTGGTAATGTATCAGTAACCTTCAAATATTATTGTGAACAAACTTGTTCACTATAATGAACAATTTATTAAAGTGCATCACTTAACCTACCTTATTTGCAAAGTATGTTGTTCTGGGTAAAAAGTACTGAGCAGTGTATATTGTAAAGTACACACGAGCAGGTTTCACTGGACCAGCTGTCTGTTGGTGATGTATCTCTGTATTCTGTCTCTCCATCAGGCCTCTCTCAGTCGGGGATGGGAGGGTCCATGGGATCCAGCCTGCCACCATTCCAGACTAGTATGAACCCCTCCTTCGGCCAGTCTGGCATGAGTCCGGCTATGGACACCCAGAAGAGTTCTGGCCTGTTTGGTATGGAAAATAAAACCGCCAATAGCACTATTGGGAGCAGCCCATTTAAAACCAGTGATCCATTTTCTTCTGGTGGACCAGGAATCCACTCTATGGATCACTCAGCAGGTATCAGAAGCGGGGATGGTTGCATGTTTTACAGTGTGCTGGGGCAGCATTGAGATATCCTCTATGTGGGATTCAGATAGTTTTTCACACTAAATGGGGTTGCTTGGATTTGTATCACAGTTACAGAGGAGGGTGGAGCTAGAGTTCTTGCTCAAACTGAAAAATCTATATCCATGTTCATACTTGACATTCAATTTAAAAAAATCTTAAGATGATATAGTAATCTTGTTTTTAGCCTACAGTAGGGATTCTGTGGCATGGCAGGAGGTGCTGATGGTGACAGAATTATTATAGCCTGATCACACAGGACATGCTTTCAGCAGTAGGGGGCAGCCTTCTCTAGTTGTTTCCATTGTCACTATAAAACCCCCAGCTATACTTTTTCATCGCTGGTGGCCTCATGGCCTTCCACTCCGTGCACCTTCCTTTTTTATACTAACAAACTTGATCAACAGACAGATGGGACTTGGGCAACCAACAGTTTTATGACTCATTAGTTACTGAAATCTGAAGAGAAAACAGCAGCCTATAGGAGAGGCAATGCTCCACATGCCAGTTTTAGGGCCCTTTTATCATGAATTGTTCATGTTTATCATAATCAATAACCATAACAAACCCAAGGGTGCAGCACATCGTGCCTTTTGCAGTCTTTCTGTGTAAATGTGCCTGCAAACTGTATTTCAGAGACTGGATTAAAGACATGCATGCAATTAGTCATTTCATCATCCAAATCTAATTGTACATTCTGAACATGTAGAATTTGACTCTTCCTGGCCTTAAGGTTCACATGAAGAATAGGGGTCAACAATTCGTGCACACGGCAGCCCTCAGCTGAACTTTTAAAAGGACTTTCTCTAAGTTACCACTGTGGGTAGGACTTATTAAACATTTAGCAATGGTTTTATTTGTTAGCTCTTCTCCCTTCTGTTGTGTTGGTGTACTAAAGATAACCCTGCCAGCTGAAAGGCAGCTCACAGTTGTGTAACAGTCACTATTCTAGTTCAGTCTCTGTTGGAGCATCTGATGCATCAGTGACACAGATGAATGTACATTAGAAATCATTTCAACATCCTTTATCTAAAAAACAGGGTTGAGTTCAGGTAACAGCCTCATTAGCTCAAATGATTTATCTTTAGGCTACAATAACAGTCATTCATGGCTGCTATCGCTGCCTTACCACGCATTTTACTCAGTTTAAAAAAAATGAAAAGTACAACTACTTTTTTTTTTTACCATAAAATAAGCTCCTCCTATCCATTACATTTTCAGGGAAGAGCCTGCAGTGATGTAACCACATGCACCTATTTTTAAATTTTGAGTTTCGCTAACCCTGCCATCACACAAAATACCTGCAGACATTTTGTAAAAACCTGTTACATAATTTGGGTGACAACAATCCACAGTAAAATGTGAGCCTTTGATAAGCAAATCCAATCTTTGACCTCAGTATTGCAAATCTTTTTTCATCAGTTGTTTAGCATTTGCCTGCAAGCCAGCTCTTGAACAGTAGGATACTGTGCAGGAGGAGCCAGACAACAAACCAAAGTGAAGAAGAGATTTTGCATAGATCAACAAGAAAAGTTGTGTTTAATGGAAGAAGTAGTTCTTATCAGAACCCTGCAGTGTCTTGAAAGATTTTGTGCTCTAAAGGCCAGTTCAGACCAACATTTCACAACAAGATGATTGGAAATGTGCAACTACTCACAATTTGCCATGCAGTCTGTAGTATTCTGAAACCTACCAGTTTAAACCAAAGCAACCAGACGAGACGGTGTAACGTCTCCGAGCCAATGACTGTACTTTTGTCCGGCTCTTCAGATTTTTCCAAGCTGGATATAATTTATGATGTCTTAAAACATGAATAAGGATACTAATAGTGTGTTACTTGCCACAGTTTTATGTTTAGATGTGATGAAACTGCAAAAACATAAAAGAGCCTGAGTGGGTGGAGAATTTGGAGACGCCCATGCGTGCTTCAATGGAAAGCCCAGGAGGCTAATGCAAATTTATGCTGCAAATTTATGCTGTAAACTTGAGATTGGGGGCCTGATTACCTAGCCAGATTGTTAGGCCAAGACACACAAAAATAATGGTATAAATATATTCAATAGAATATGCTTAGTGTCAGTAAGCGTCATTGCTACCAGCTGCTACTTTTCAAGAGCTGCTACCCTAAGATGGGCACATGGAAAGTTATCATGACATAGTGGAAGAGTATGAACTTCTTTGATTGTTTGTAAATGAAGAACCCATCTATGAAGTGTACTAAATTAGGTCAAATTATATATTAATATTACACATGAAAAACTAGGAAATTTCAAAACATAACCCTCACTGAAGATGTGCTAATCACAGCAGAAATATGACAACTACAAGCAGTGAGCTGCTTTTTGAAATCCTAATAACTGTCATTAATAACTTGCCTTTTAAACTGACATGTACAACTTAGTCCAGGGAACATTTGTCTCTTAGAGCTACAAGACTTCTGCAGGGCACTGACGATACATTTGCCAACCATGCTTATATCATGTGTTTTGTCTTCTGTGTTCGAGACTTCTACAAAACCCCGCAATTACAAAAAAACAACCTCTCACACTGCATTTTTGCATACTTGATGTGTTTGAAGGAGCCAGTGCTCCAACATTAATGTATTTCTTGGCACTTGGCCAGACACCATATTTAGAGGTACTCCCATTAAATACCTTACCAAATCAAATATAGATGATAACACCCCGACCTCATCTCTTCTTCGAGCTGTTTATAGCTCAGGAAGCATCAGGTCACAGGAATAAAAATAGCAGCTTTGATCAATTTTAAAATGCAGGGAAAGTTGCCAGATTTGGAGGGGACTGCACCTTTTTCTAGATTTCCATTAATATGCAATGATGTAATATAGACTGAAAGGCATGCTGGAAGTGAATTGATCAAAAATGAAACTGAACAATAGAAATTTAGATAGGAAGAAGACCTAATGAGCAGACTGAGAGGCGTGTAGGTCATAGCATTTTATTTTACAGTTTATCCATCAATCTGCCTGTTCGTGCTATCTGTCTGCCTATCTGTCAGTTTATCTTTCTCTCTCGTTCTCTCTGATCCTATGAAGTGCTTGTCAGAAATAATTGAAAAATTGGCTTCAGAGGAAAAAGCCATACCCTACTATGATTATGACATCCCCCAAACCATGTCAATGTTGCCATTCTGTAATGTATTCCTTGTTTAATGTCATTTTGGATAATTTGTGTACCTTTGGCTCAATTGACTTCTTAACAGAAATCAGAATATATATATATATTAAAAAAACATAACTCGTTAAAAAACAGGATTTCTATCATTTTCCTTTATATTCTGTTGTATCCATTTTTTTCTAATTAAGCTACAAAACCCTTAAGAAAAGAAAGTCCAGTTTTCCATCTTTCCATTTTTGTCTCAGAATAGGAATTTGATTAAGACAGAGGTACATGAACTTCCAGTCATTGTTTTGTGTCTGCATGTGCATCTAGTCGACAGGCATGCATTTCAATTATGCATGCTACCCCTTCTATGATATGCGCTTGATTTTCTTATCTTATTGTGTCAAAGCGCTGCTGCTCACAGTGTGTTTTTTTTGCTCTGTTGTGTGTGCCTGCTACCTACACAAAACCAGTTCTGTCCCATAGATGATGATGACGATGACGATGACGATGATGATGATGATGATGATGATGATGATGATGAACATATACTCTGAAGTACAGTCCTTCCCAGACTCCATTGCGGATATTCAGAATTGAAAATGAACACAAAATGATGGAACCAATCGATCTTCAATGTGTATTTCCTCTTAGGTTACCTTATATTTTGGGGATTTGTCTAGAAAAAAAAGGGAATCCCAAATTACCCAACGTTACAGATCTGCGTCAGTCCTACAAAGGACATGTGAAATAAAAATGACCACTTCAAAATAACAAATTTGACCCGGGCAGAGTTGTGTTGCAGCTGTTACACAACCAAGCAGATAAATCAATGCAAATTTGTATTGCCTGATGCCCAGTGCTGAAAAACACATCTGTTAATACCTGTGGTAATATAAACTGCTTATACACATATAATTTATTGTAGTCTTTATTGAACAAATAGTGAAACAAATACAAGTTAAATGCATTTATAAAAGCAGGCACAATCACATACAACATGTTTTATTAACATTTTTGAAGGGTTGTGCCAAAAGGAGCCTAAAAGCATTCAGACTATGGTTACTATCACTGAAACTTGAAGCAAAACTTGACTTTTTATTTTAATATGCATATTGCCTACATGGCATGAAGTAAGCAAAGGCAAGGTGTGTCGTTTATAATGTGGCAAAATGTGTCATCCTAGTGCAGTATTAACACATGTTGCAGTATCAGATGATATATAAAATAGTCCTGTCAGGATTTTTTTTTTTTTGATTGATTGATTGAAAATTTAATGACATTTCTGTTTTGTTTTATGAGATTTATTTGCGGCAAAATTCATGAAATTTTCATAATAAGACCACATTTCCCATCAACCCTGTCAATTCCAGTTTTGCAGTTTTTCTAGTCAACCAGCATGTGGTTTGTTTTGATGATGAGAAGACGTTGAAGAGCCTTGGTGACTGTAAATGGGGAGTTATTTTTGTTCATGAAGCATGTTCTGTTTGGAAAGGCTTTTTGCAACAATGCCTCCAGAGTTTATTTTCAGTATGTGTATTGGGGAGGAATTGTGGACATTTCTGTAAATAGCGGATAGTTGCATTAATTATTGTGATTACAATATTGTGATTTCTTGAAGGGATTGAAAGAAACACAAAGAGTGCAAAATGCAATATTTCTGTCAGGGTATCAACTACAGTACCAGATTACAGCTGCTGCGTTGTCATGTCTAGGCAAATTGATACAAGTTTGAAAAGGACACTAGTATTAGTACTAGATTTAGGATTTTAAAACAAACTCCCTACAAAGCACTTACACCCCACACCAATGACATTGCTTTGTCCTTGAGGATGACAGATATACGCTAGTATTCTTTTAGTCAAGGCTCTAGAGCTTCATTTAATGGGCGTGCAATATATATGTATTGTACCCAGAGTCAGACAGACTGCAAGCAAAGCAAAGGTACCTCTGGTAGAAGTTAAGCCTTGGCTCAATTAATGGCCATTAATGAAATGGAGGAGTAGTTCCCCTTCAAAGAGTACTCTACCAATTTATCATTGCTCTCCTATAACATTGTTAAATCAAGACACACAGTCAAATAAGAGAATACAAAGTACTGCATTTCCCCACATATACTAAAACCTACATTATCCACAATATGTTGTCCTAGTCAGGGTTAATGTAGCCTCAAGCTGCTAGCCTCAAGAGGAGATGAGGAGCATGCTACGGAGGTCGGGTAAATACTCTTTTCTGCACATGCACAGATTTTTTTGTCATTTTCAAAGATTAGGCAAGCAAACATTGCTGAGCCTCCTCTAGAGCTACAGACCACAGGTTTTAGGTGTGTTGTTTATATGAGTAAATAATCCAATGGACTGGATTAAGCCTTTTGAGGGAGCACATGCTGACACTTTAGATATCCTTACACATTCACTTTTAATCATTCAATCATTGTCTTTACCTTAACTTACACAACATACTTTTAAACTACATGATAAGCTCAGGAAATTGTATCCATAAGTTACTCTGTGTTACTTTGTGTAAGGAAAAACAAGTTGTGCCCCTTCAAAACACAGTTCCAAAATCAATTTTGACTAATGTTTCAAGCTCCCTTCCATCAAAATTCGTCAACTGATTTCACCCTTACAATTTTGTTGAGACCAGTCAGTACACTCAAGTTACTGCCAGGCGACAGTAAACACGTCTGATGAGATTTAAACCTAAAATAACAACCATACCTATAGTAACCACAATCTGATGGCTTATTAGCAGGTGTTTTACTGACACAGTATGTGATTGGTTCCTCCTCTTATAAAAACCCTCCCCCTCGGCAGCTCCCGTCCTCTCTCCCAGTGGCTCAGTGGACGACAGCAGTCCCACGTCCTCCAACTCCGAACCCCTCAGCCCCGAGAGGGTGGGGCCGGGGGGCGAGGCTGGCAAGCAGCAGCAGCGACGGCGAAAGAAGAAGAGGAAGGGCCGTGACGAGGTCTACAACTTTTTGGATAGCCAGGAGAATAACATCGGCCAATCAGACAAGGAAGGGATGCAGGATCAGGGCAGAAAGGAGGAGGAGGAGGATGAAGATGAGGAGGGGAACTGGGAGTGGGAGATCAGAGAGAGTGGTGGAGGGGGTAGGGTAAAAGGCAGGAAGACTAAGAGTCGGGCAAGACTTCCAGAGGAGTGGGGAGCGCCCCAGATGCCCATTTCTCCCACACCAGCTGCAGTCACTCCTAAGTTGACTACACCTGCTAACTCTGGTCCTACTGACCCCAAATCTCCAAACTCCAGCCCCTACCCTGCTTCGCCCTCTGCCCCTGAGCAAATACCCACAAGTTTCACCAGCGGTTCCCATGTTAGCCTTGGAACAGATTCCTCTCCACGTTCCTACGAGCCCATGTGTGTAGATGATTTCCTTGTGTCCATTAAAGATGGGCCAAAAGCAAATGAGGCAAAAGTTTCAACCAGCAAACCTGAGCCCAACGTAACTAGTGCCCCCACTAAGAGTTGTTTAGCTGGGGATGTTAGCAGCAGTCTAGCACTCATGACAGGTGACAATCTGAGCCCAGTCTCCCAGACCTTCTCTTTCCTCGATTCAGTACTCCAGACCCCAGGCTCCACTCCTGACTCACAGACCACCACCCCTGTCACCAATACCCCCTCCCTTGCTACTACTTCCCTGACAAAGTCCTCCCTGGCAGAAACTGTCATCCCTGCTTCACAAACCTCACCTGTTTTCAACCCTTTCAAGAGCACTCCAGACCTTTCTCCCACTTCCACATTGTCCACTGATCCATCACCCTTAATTCCCGCAGAAACACACCCTGCAACAACTGCCATCGGCTCAGCCTTCAATGTCCAAGCCAAGCCTTTCGTCCCCTCAGTCACACTGATGTCCTCCACAGCTACTCCCAGTACAACTGCAGCCACTCCTGTTGTTAGTACAGCAGAGGCAGCCTCCACAGGAACCACCGCTCCTGTGTCCACTACTACCTCAGCCACACTCCTTAGTTCTTCAGCTGCTCCCTGTACGAATGAAGCCACCCCCACATCATCATCAGGCATCCACCCTAATAGTGTAGCCATGTCCTTCAGCTCAGCCACACCCCCTCCTTCCATCACCCAAGCTGCCCCTCCCTCTCTCCCTGCACATTCAGAGCACCAGGAGTCCTCGTCGCCACAGCTCCCCCCACTGGAAGGTTGGTGAACTGCAGGGAAGATTATAAATAACATAGGGCAAATTTGAACAAACTTGATTGTAGGCTAGAATAGCAGGAAGTAGTACTGTTTGTCTTCCTGTATGCATGGCTCTTTGCCTGTGGATTGAGCACCAGGCCTGCTTGGTGCTTTATTCTTTCCTCTGTGAATTTGTAATAACCAGGGCCCGACAGATAGATCCAGAACAGCTTGTGTTCTAATCAGATATATATATATCAGATATATATATATATTTACAAAAGGTCTCAGCACAGATCTTATCTTTGTTGCCATTTTAAAATATGGAATCTGGAAAATATTTAAGACATTTACCAGAAAAACATTTGGTGTCCAGATACTGTATATCACTCTTCCGCTGGGGCTGGTATGAGTATGGGACACAAATGTACTGGGCTGGTCGGGCCCTATATTAACAAAACTGCAAGGGTAAACTGTTAAGTTGTCTGATTTGATTTCCCTCTGTCTGCCACTGTGTATCTGTTACACACAATCACAACAATTGTATTACTTAACCTGCTGCTTCTGATAGCTCTACTGTCTGTGCTTGCGCCACTGTCTACTGTTTCATGTGACTGTCAGCTTCTTGTGTAATCTCCTGCTATCTCCTTTTTGTCTGTAGACATATACACATAACCTGGGTCCTTGCATGGCAAAAGCAGTTTGCTGATGCCTTCTAGCTTCATAAAGTCAGTTATGTTATAGCTTTTAATCAACTGCAGAGAAATTTGTGCAGTGGTGGAGTTTAGATATGCATCAGTTTTGTTGATTTTTGTGTCTATATAATGTGTTTCTATACAGCTGTTTATAATGTGTTTTACCCCATTTAGACTCTCACAGAGAGAAACAGAAATTCTAATTTCAAATGACATTGAGATGTAGACAGCATCTGGCACGTGTTACACACTAAAGACTAAATTGGAGTAATCTAATATTATTTAACTCTGTTTCCAAACATTCCACTCAGAATTCTCGAGTATACAGTATTTGTTCACATAAGACAAGTGGTACAGACAGACAAAAAAAACAATACAATAGCTCAAGGATACTTACTATATATTCTCCACAGCTTTCAGATACAAGTCTTGGCCTTCATCAGTAGCTAGAGTTTGCTATGGGATAGCACTTGCCATTATACAATCACCTGTGAGTGACAATAGTTACACATTTAGATCAAGCGCTGATAAGTGAACTTTTTCCATGGAAACTGTGCAAACTCCATCCACTGACTAAGGCCACACATGGAGCTGAGAGCTCTAGAATAAATATGGTAATATACAGTAGTATTTTGTTTTTAAAAACAATACATTTTCAACCACTGGTGGCCATGGGCAAAGATCTAGTGCAATTTATAGATGTAGAGCAATTGATGTTTTTGTTCCTGTTCAGTCTTGTTTAGTTAGAATTGCTTCTCTGGTGTGTTATATCCCAATTAGAAAATAAAATCACCTTCAGGTACCAGGGTTTTCTCCAGTTGATGTTACAATAGAATGGCATAAAGCTGTCCATCCCCAAGAGTGTTACAGACATCTGATGTCCGGCGCCTGGCACCAGATGCCCTTTTGGTCTGCCTGACTTCCTGTACTCTGGGGAAAACCCTGGGATGACCTCAGTCTACTGCTTCTTCCCCCTGATAATGTTGGGCTTCATATCCTCATCCCATAGCCTGCATAATGAAAACTTACTTTCCAATGTGATCCCCAATGCTTTTCTTGAGCCCTTTTTTACACCTAAAACCTGACCAGTACTTGACAATTTGTGTGAAATACGCATTTAATGCTCTTAAGATAAAAGCTTTTGTCAGTTAGCTGAAACTGAAGTGATCACTCGGATTCAAATCGTGACACTGTAGTCCTTAAGACTTACTGCAGCATTCACTGTCACATTGGCCTTTAAGCTGTAATAGTGACAAATCTCTGAAATGTTCTTCAATTTCCAGAAACTGCAACTGGACTTCTGAAGCACCTCCATACATGATTGACATTTGTGATAGAAGCATTAATGCTGAAAGATTGTTAGAGTTGATGTGTGAAGTGGATTCTGAAGGAACTAAACATCATATTTCTTTCTCTTCCCTTCCTCGTTTTTCTGTTTTATAATGCCACCAACGATGTGACCTTGGTCAGCAGGTAAGACAAGTTTCCTTTTTTTGAGTTTGCATAATTTACTCTCAAGTGAAAATTTGCAGGGGACTTTGAATATGCCTTTTCACACTGTGGTACCATGTTTCTTTTAACAATGATAACTTAGAATACAGTAAAATTGAGAAAATCCATGCAAGTGCAACTGTTTTGTTTTAAATATGTAGAAACTTTCTGGGGTTGCTTGTCAAAGCATGTTGTGTCTTAGTTTGAGTTGTCATCATCACATTCATGAAATAATGAATTAATTTTTTCATTGCCATTATGTTACCAAGCTGTTTTAACATGATGTGCTCTCCATGTCTAGTTCATTATTTGGTAGATTATTATGTTATATTTCACAATTCCTGTGAAGGATCTGTGAGGCATTAATGATGTTCCAGTGGAAAAATGCCACAAATGATATTCCCTCTCATCTCTCCAAACAAGCATAAATCCCTCTGAATCTTTAGAGAAACTCTGGCGAGTTTCAGTGCTGCAGAAGTCTGTCTACTTTTCGTATTCAGTCAGCACCAAGTTCTCCCAGAGTGAAGATGCTCTGTAGTTGCTTCTCCCTGAGTGCTTGGCTTGACTGGTATCTAAAGCTGCTACAGTGCGGTCATGCAAACATCGCAGGATTTGAAAAGTGGAGTTTATTAAGAAAACACAATTTAAATTTCGTGTGTTGTTGTTCAAATGAGCTACTAGTCCAGCAGAAACTGAGAATTAGACTAAAAACTGGATATCTAACTCCGCCATTATTGCTGTAGCTTTTCTGGCCTGCACAACCAATTTTGCCATGTGTCTCCTCGGTTTGTCAGATCATTCCATTTCTCTCAGAGCTCAAATCTGTTGCTGATCTGTGAGTCCACCATTTCATCTAACTTTGTACCAAGCAACACATTTATGTAAACTGAGCTCTTTCATTATGTGATTGCTGCTGTGCTCAGATGTGCTTTAAGGGGAAATATTGAAATGTTGTTTCAATCTTGTGTTCCATTCCTTTTGTGAGTAAGGTTGGGTGTTTGCTGGAAACTGCAGGTGGACTAATATGCTTGAAGATCAGAAGCTGTGACAGTAGCCAAGAGAAACTATCTCTTCAAGATTTGCTCAAAGAGTGCAGATAGAGTGCTTTTACTGTCCAGTCAGCCAGGATTCAGTTAGTGAACTGTAATGTATTCTTTCTCTTGTCTTTATCTGGTCTGTCTCTATTTATAAAACCCGCTCCACTCTCTTTCATATGCAATATTGATGGCTGTGACTGTTTCACCCTTGCATAAGGCAAACACATCCTTACTTTTTGCCATGTGTGTGTTGCTTGTAAACTGTATTCGAAAAATGACTGTTTTCACTCCTGCTGCATGGTCATTATTTAGCCTGATAGACTGTGTGCATGTGTGTGACAGACAAAGAAGAGGTAACTTTCTCTTACAAGATAATGCAACCTGCTTTTGTCCTTGAGAGCAAGCCAGTGAGATTGAATCAAAGTGAATTCTATAAATTGAGAGAACTACTGGGGACATGTGTGTGTGTGTGTGTGTGTGTGTGTGTGTGTGTGTGTGTGTGTGTGTGTGTGTGTGTGTGTGTGTGTGTGTGTGTGTGTGTGTGTGTGTTTTGGTTGGTTGTGCGTTGCAGACATATAATGATGTTGCAGTGTGTGTTGCAGAGAAGGGTTGTTGTTAAATCTCAGTCCTGCTCGTTGGCTACATCAGGTGTGTGCTGGGGGAACTGCAGCTCTGACTGTAAACTACTACTACTGCTGCTGGAGCCCATCAGACCAAAAGGCTGCTGGTGGCAAGAACTAAAGAACTATAACTATCAAAATAACTGTAATAATACATATATGATATGATGTTATTGTGCCCTGGTATGAGAATTTGCTGCTTTTCTTTTTTACAGCACTACAGACTGAATAGATTGGAGTTTTAGTCTGTTTGTCAGACAAAACAAACAACATCAGGATGTAAAGTTTGGCTCTTGGCAAATGTCTTTTTTATATTTTTATTTTGCAGCATTTTTTAACTAATGTGTTCAAAAAGTCATCTTTGATCAATTATTATGATTATTTGTTAAAATGCAGAATATTATCCAAAGAATACAAGAGTTGAGTCGACTTTGGAACTATATAGGCTAATAAACTGCCACGCTTATATCAGCTCTTTGCAAATGTATTAGTGTCTGTTAAAGTAAAACAAATTTAAAATTTATTTTTAAACTACAACCCAATTTCCAAAAAGTTATGACACTGTGTAAAATGTAAATATAAACAGGACTGTAATTATTTGCCAGTTATGCAAACCCATATGAAACTGAAAATAGAACAAAGTTAACATATCAAATGTTAAAACTGAAAAAAGATATGCTCCTTTTGAATTTGCTGCCAGCCTCACCTTTCAAAAAAATAAGGCTAGGTGGAGACATGAACAATCAATATTGTCATTAGTTGAGTTGCGATATGATGTCCATTCCACTTCTACACAATGTGATTGATTGATGTCTTTACATGAGGTGCAAATGCTGAGAAAAATTGACCTCCGCATGTTCAATGTCAAAGTACTCATGACAAAAACAACAGTTCAAAATATAATGTTGACGTGACTCACAAAATACCCCCACTATGTGAAGATTAAGCATGACCTGGATGACTGAAAATCTTCACAGACAGTCAAAGTGACTTTATTGTATCATTGTGTTGTGATGTTTTGAAAAAACTCCCCTCACAATTTTACAAAACCTGAGACATGAGTGAACAGCAGGACGTTAACAAACTCTGCTGTCAGAAAATCAAATCCAGAATGTACTCGATCACCAAACCTGAACTTGATGACAAAGGATCATGAGGTTTTATATATAGAGCTCTTGTCAACTTTTGTTGCATAACAAATGCAAGTGCAAAAGTTGTGTTTCTTTAAAGCAATAGCAAAGCAAGATTTTGGGAAATATACATGTTTACTTTCTTGCTCTGAGTTCAGTGAGAAGATTGATACCACCAACACTTATGAGAACAAGAAGTGATATATGTGCTGTTCCCAAAATGTGGAACTACTCCTTTAAGTTCCCCTCATTTCTGGATATTATGATTGTATCTGACATTTTTCTCAACCTGACAATAGAAACCCCATCATGCTGGATGTGTGTGTTACTTCAGTATCTCCTGACAGTGTTCTCTACTTAGAAATTAGACTGCTCACTCATCAAAAGGGCTCATTTAATTTCCTTGCATGTGATGGATATATAAGGTAGCTTCCCCCAGTGTGATGCCAGTGCATGGTTGGCTAATGAAGTCTCTTTTAAGACTGAATTTTCCTCATGAAAAAGCCCAACATGAGCACTGCAGCATTGCAATGTAATGAACGGGTTGACATTGAATGTTGACATCTTTATTTGTCTTATTTGTTATCTTTTGCCTTTTTCATCCTGTCTTTTGTACTATCCCTTCTTCTTCTGTATATTTGTAATTATTTTGACTATTTCCCATCTGCTGTTTTTTGAATGTCTGAAAGTTCTTCCTACGTTCCTGCAAAATCTAATTTTTACGTAACAAAAATTGTAATGTAGAGGCCAGAAGAAACTGCCAATCTTCTCTTTTTATTTGAAGTAAAGATGATGGTCTTAAACTGGATGTCTTACTAATTTAAGTAACATTTGGACAGCATACATTTTCTCTGTTTATTCATCAGCTCTAAATTATCTGATTAAATACTATATGTGGGCCTTCTAAAGCAATTCCCAGAGAGAAACGCCAAATTAACAGTCAAGAAGTAGGCTAAGGAAGAGTTTTTGGAGATTATTTTTGCTTCTTGTCATCTTATCACCTCCCTCTTCTCACCCCATTTTCTTTCTGTATCTTTACCCCCACTCCTCTCTGTGGTTCTGCGGAGTCTTTTCCTCTCTATATTTCCTTCATTTAATCTCACTTTTCCCACTCCCTTCCACTTTGACCTTGATTGCTTCCCTTTCCTCCTTTTCCTGCATCAATCTTGCCTTCATTTGTTGCTCTTTTTTATATTTATATATTATCCAATCCTTGCCTCCGTTTTCCTCATTCCCTCTGTCCACCCTCCCTATCTCCTCGTCGATCCCCCCATCATCCCTCGTTTTCCTCTCCCTCCATCTCTTTGCTCTTTCTGTCTCCTACATCCACGTCACGTCTTCCCCTCCACTGCTCAGACTCCCAGTGCCGCTGCGGCACCATAATAATCACTGCATCGAAGATTGTGGGTATGGGTGGGAGTTGTTGGGGTGTTGGGCAGGGGAGGAAGGGGGGGTTGTCAGGGAGCCATGGGAGGCGGTTGCCATGGAAACAAAGAGACTCTGCGAGTGAGGGATAGAGAAGGGGTGGACTGGGTGTGACAGTCAGTGAGGTCGATGAGTAAAAATAGAAACGCTCTGACAAGAACCCCCACCCCATCCCTTTTCCCTCTGCCCCCACCCTGCTCACTCTCTCTCCGACCAGCTCCACAGGAATCCAGCTACTGTGCCTTCTCTCTCGTTCCCTCCATATCCAGTTTATGTTCGACAGTCCATGACCTTCAAAACGAGGACTTACTTTGGCCTCTGATTTTTTTTTCTCCCTGCATATAAATAGCGGTGCAAGAGTATCACATCTTATTTGCTGCTGCTTCTAAATATGAGGCTTTGGTTTTTTTTGTTCTTTTGCTTTTAGACTTTATTTGTAGCCTGTCCCCAG
Organism: Embiotoca jacksoni; assembly: GCF_022577435.1. Taxonomy (NCBI): domain Eukaryota; kingdom Metazoa; phylum Chordata; class Actinopteri; family Embiotocidae; genus Embiotoca; species Embiotoca jacksoni. Next base: position 208,552 of record NW_027185383.1, on the reverse strand, counting down.
TGTCTCTGTGGTCTAGCTTGTTAGTAGCAAAAGTTCTACTGAAGATTTTTACAGTTTCACTTGAGAGCTGTGTTAAACAACATCAGATTTTTAATCATTACACTTTTCAGACATGATTTGCTCCAAAATATTTAAAGTTACAGCCATCCTTTCAGTCATGTACCATTAGCATACTAATGGGGAAACAAAATATACGACGGAATTGGAAAAAGCTGGAGGAAAGGAATCAAATATTTGAGTACAGATACAACATCTACTTGTATGTAAGAAACCAATTTTGGAACCCTTTCCTTATCTAAAATATTGTTTGCATTACTATTATGCATGCCGCAACAAGCTCAATTATTGCCGGTAATCTTAAAAAAACAAAAAACAGATCTAATTAATAACAGTCACATTGTATTGAAGCACTAACAGACACTAATGAAAACGGCATAACTCATATCAGAACAAAACGGTCAGCTACAAAGCCTGAAAACCACCACAGTAAATGTTAATGAGTGAGTTCATCTCATCTCGAAGCCATACTAGTAGTGCTGAGATTTAGCAGTGGTGCGTTGAGCTAAATGTGACATCAGCATGTCAACATGCATCATCACAATGATAATGCTAACATGCAGATGTTAAGCAAGTATAATGTGTGCAATGTTCAGCATCTTAGTTTTGGTCATTGGCATGCTAACGATTGCTATTCAGCAATAAGCACATTGTGCTAATTTTAATTTTAGTATAACATTTTGCGTAACTGAATGTAAAGCTGATGGAAACATATATTTTGCTTCATCTCTGAGATGAGGGCCGTTGCACGTCTAACATCAAACTTACTTTGTTTGGTGATAAAGCTGGCCATCGATTGTTGATCTGTGAATGAATGGGCTGTGATTCTCTCTTAAATTGCTCTGCCATTACCTGGCAGGGTTTGTGCAGCACCTCATTTTTTGTTTATTTTTTGAAGTCCCCCACATAACTTTTTGATAGCTGTAGTTGTCATTGCACGTTTCTGCTGTTTGTACTGTGGCATCTGATCCAATCTCACAGAGCCACACATGTTTTACAGTGATCTGATAGCAAGGACTTCTTCTTCTCCGTCTGCTCTTTAATAGAGCCAAGTCAGTAGGTGCCATCCTTTGGACAAAGGGGCAATTAATCCAATCATTGTTGAGATATATTTCAGTCTTGGCGAAGTGGTGGACTGACTGACTTTTTCATCCTCAGAGCCATGCCACTAGCAAAGTTGAAAACTGGTCAGGCTGTTTACTTTTTTTTTTTTTTTTTTCTTTTTAGCAAACATTACTCAAACAGGAGGAAATGATGCAATTGTTGGAGACTATTTTTCATCTGTGGATTTATATAGATTTGGCGCTCTCTTGGCTATTTTCACCAGTGGCATCGTCTATGTGTTAAAATAAATTAAAGTGGCCACACGTTTTTGACAATAATAGAGTTCTATGGCATGGAATAAGAATATATATCCTGTAACAGAACATGTTGACAGTACCAATTACTTTAGTTTGGTATTTTTGTTAAGTTTGTGGACAACAGGAAAATATATAAATTATTAGCCTTTAATTTGTAATTTATTAATTTGGCACTTTCTGTAAAGAATGATGGGAGGTTAAATGAGAAGCAACAATGAAATCAAGACGTGAGAGAAGGAAATGGAGGAAATAGGCAATATTAGTTTTACAAAGAGCTGCCAGGTTTTATGATATCCACTGTAGTGGATTCAGAGTTTTCACAAATTTTCAAACTAGTCTAGTGTTTTTATCCATACATTTTTTTTTGATTATGAGTATTAAGAATTTGTTGACCAGGTAACGTGCGTAGATTGTGCAATATCTGTTTGCAACTGATTCCTCAGTCAACCTGCTCCAGAGATGAAAGTGACCAAGTGCATGAATGGTATTGAGATACATAAAATGATACACATATTTTTAGATCCGGAGTGACTTACACAATCAAGAGCTGCAGCAGCAATGGCTTTGACGCACAGCTCATGGAGGCAATTTAGGTAGAGTACTTTTCAACCCTGAGCACCCGATTGCCACAATTTGTCTCAATCACATGGGTATGATTTTGACTTTTTAAATTTAAAATGACTTACTTGAAAAGTAAAAGTATATTACAAACACAATGTGCTTCAGCTAATAGCTCCCAAAAGATTCTAATCTTTAGTATCTTTTTGAACACGCAAAAAGGATTTATAGTACTGTTGGAAAAAAGTGAGTGAATTATTGGATTTGCTAACTGGTTGAACCTCCTTTGGGACCAACAACCTCAAACAAGTGCTGTGGATCACAACTGCACAACTTTCAGGGGGGATTTTCCTTAGTCCACAAAACATTTTCCTAGCTAACTTCCAAGCTTTTCGCAGCTAACTGCATTGTCCCACTATGGAGTCTATGCTCAATGCATTTGTGCACCATGATATGCATCTTAACTGGGCGCCGACTTGTGGAGAGAATGGTTACAGTGCTACTACAAATTGGCTCCACTCATACACAGTTTGTCTTTTTTGGACCATAGACTGTACATAAAAATGGACATGGTCTCCTGGGCTGAAAATTGAAGTCAATGTGGAAGTGCTTTAAAGTGCAATATCACCGTGGGCTGCTTGGGGATGGCTCCAAAAAAAAAAAAAAAAAAAAATCTCCAATAGACTCCCAAAAAGCGTCAACTTCTCTCACAAAATACAAAATCCATTTTTACCAGAAGCCATTTTGGTGTCATTAGCAGATTAGTGAATTTGTTTGTTTTTTCAAGGAGGGACACTAAGATATTAGGCTTCAAAAATAATGCCTGGCTTCTGCTATACGTGGGTGGGCCTAGTGTCTTTAGGCTTTCAGTCACAGCCACCCCTTGCTCTTCCCCATCTCTTCCAAGTGTTGCCACCCCTGATTCCAAAAAAACAAGATGGTGACAGCTGAAATGCCAGACTCGAGGCTTTAAAACAGCAGTTTACAAACCAGTGGCTGACATCACAGTGGGTTTCCTCTTGTTGGCTAAATAATATCTCACCTCTTTGAGATTATTTCAAATTTTCCAGCTTTATGCAAATCATCAATTCTTGATTGTGAAGTGTTTGAGTACAAAGTAGCTCTAACCCACTTCTGCAGTTTTGCTTGTAATTAGTTAAGTGGTTCACATCCAACTTGTGATTGGATAACAGCACAACAATTTGTGTCTTGTGGAAATATTTTGTTTATAATTTCAATTTAGATGAAGATATTTTTGTTTACATAAATGCAGATAATTTCAAAGAGTAGGTGTACCTACCTATTTTTGACACTCAACAGTATCATTAAACCTCGATATCAGTGGCTAATGGATTTAGCAATCATAGGAAAAAGATAGTTTGCATAACTCCTGAACATTCCTGAGAATCATCAGGTATCACTTAGGAAGGCATCAACATTAATACAATCCTTGTGTGTATACAAGGATTTAAAGCAATGGTAGATGGAATTTATTGGATAAAATGCATAACCTAATTTCAACAAATCTTCTATTGTACATGAGAGGGAAGTAGAAATTGTGCTACTTGAGTAACCATTTCCACAGCAATATGAAATGGAGAGGAAAATGACATCACAACAGTGCAACTTACATCAACGGGAGTTTTAGCCAAATGTCACTGCTATGAGATTTCTGACATGACACTTCAACAATGACCCAATGAACATAATTCAGACTTTTTGTTTCACCAGAACACAATCTGATCTGATACACTATCACAGTGAGACAGTGGTTATTGTATGAGCAGGAGATTTCATACAAAGGAGCACAGTATCTTCTTAGTTTCATTCTTGCACTTGTCTTCCATAGAATTTTAGGAATTGCTCTACTTTAACCCTTCAAACCCATTGAATTTTAACACTAGCCCCCTCTGAGCATGACCCAAACTTTAACAGAAGCGCTGCCTAGATTGCTTGCATAATACCCATCCTTTCCAAGTCTATTGAAACTAAACAACAGTCTAATGTCTTCCTCTTTTTCTCCGCAGCTCACTGTTTCTCTGTGGTTACAGTAGGCAAATTGTTCATGGAGGATTATGTAATAATACTCATTAATTTTCAGTCATGCTTGACAAGCTATTTTGGCACTGGCCGCGGTTGTGCTGGGTGTGAAGTGGGGTTGGTGGGAGACACTGAGCTGTCATGTGTGGTACAAAAACGTGAGATAGTTGTCAGGATAATTTATCAGGCATTAGTTTAAAGTGAAGTTTCGACATCTAAAACTGTCTGTCTGACAGATGATTCCCAGCAGTTTCCAAATTACTCCAGTGAGATTAACCACTTTTAACATGTTTTGTGGCTGTTAGCGCTTCCTGTCCTCTGTCTTCTGAGAGCACGGAACACTTTCTGTTGTAGCATCACATTAACATTGCTAAGACACTTACATCCAAATATTGGTCCAAGAGTAGAGTTTTTTAGTACGCAAAACCTTTGGCAACATATACTTAAAAGAAACTTAACAGTTTTACAATACACAAAGTGCCAATTTAATGCGGAATAACACTGCAAGGGTCATCTGACTCAGTATCTGCCAAACATCTCACTGCTTCACAGAATTCTATCCTAACACTATGCATGCTATGCTCACACGCCAAAGTAGATAATGGTGAGAGTTATCAAGTGGGCAACCTCCTTTCCCCAGTGTTTCATCAAGTAGGCCCACAACACCCCAGGGAGGCTCAACAGCAGTCCTGGCGTCCCCGGAAAACTCCCTTCACAACTCACACCTGCCACCCCTGCTCTGCCCCTCTTACATCGAACCCCGTATGAATTGTTCCGACATGCTTTGGCACCATTAATGCATGCTCAAAGCCACAAGGTCATACCTTCTACTCATGACCATCAACACCGTTCCTTCTCCACCAAACCCAGCTTCCACCCTGCTAACATGACTTGTTCCTACATACTTTGGCAAAATGTATCTTTGCTCAAGGCCACAAGTTCTAGCATGCTGTATGTGACCACCACAACCATTCTTTCTCCACTAACAGAATGCTATCACACTACACATACACTGTTCCGCCAAAACATTATGACTATAACATTATATTCTATAACAGCTTTAAACTTCTGGCTTGTACTCTACAAGACCTCTGAAAAACCCTGTGGTATCTGGCACGAAGATGTTGAGTTAATCCTTTAAATCCTGTAAATTTCAAGTTGGAACCACTTTGGCATTTTTTTTTGTTCCAGCACATTTGCCAACACTCGTTATAGTTTTCCCCTTCTCAGACCACTGTTATTACAAGCCCCACCATTTTGGAGGTGCTCTAAAACAGTACGTACTGCATTTTGTGAGAGCAATCTCTTGGTTTGAACATGACATTGGACCTTCAGAAAGGTTGATTCTTGTTTTAAGCAGCTAGAAGAATCTCCAGTAGATTCTGTCAAGAGAGAATACTGAATTCCAGATGGCTGCACTCCTTGACGTCAATTTGCTGTACTCTCACTTCCTGTGCACACAGTGTTCATGATACGAGTGCTGCGCAGAATGTCAGGTTACTCTGGAAACCGCAGCAGTTAAATACCTTGGAAGTAGCTGAATATTTAAATTTGCTTTGCTGAAGTTTACAATTTTAGATAGATGCACACAAATCCGGGAAGTCAGCGTTAGGCAAAACCGGGAATATAGAAAAGGGAGGATGGAGGGTGAGATCCTTTGCCATCAGAAGAGTTTTAATCCTCCTTACAAAACTGGAGTATAAATCCCAGGCAGATTGTGGTGGAATACTGCACCAGTCTTAAAAGTAGAAAAAAATCTGCAGCCCTTTTCAGGATGGAGGAGGTGGAAACTTAAACCAGGTTACTCATGTTTGGGTGGCTGCGGCTCAGATTGTAGAGCGAGTTGCCCACCAGTCATAAGGTTGGTGGTTCAATCTCTGCTTCTTCTTGTTTACATGCCAAAGTGTCCTTGGGCAAGATGCTGAACTCCAAGTTGCTTGTGATTGCATACACAAATGAATGGCGGAAACAATGTAAAGCTTTTTTAGACCACAAAGGTCATAAAGCGCTGTATAAGCGCAGACTGCTTACCATTTATACTCCAATGCCCCAGTTTTGGATACAAAAAATGTATTTGACTTTTCACAATCACAATTTTGATATAATGAGATATCCATTCAAGATGTCCAAGTTCCATGTTATTAGAGTAATGGCAAATGTAACACATTGGTCACAGCCCAAACGCTCTGTTTTCAAATGTTATCTTCTTTTTTGTTTTAGTCTCAGTTTTGTCTTTTGTATATTTAATGATAGAAAATAGGTCAACAGATATTTTTTTTATAATTTTTATAATTATATGTATATATAAATAAATATATACACACACACACACATATATATATATATGCTATAGTGATATATATATATATATTCCTGAGATTAGAATTTTAGAGCATTGAAACTATTTGAAATCAATCGTCCTTATCCTTGTCAATTATTCCTAAAGATTGCTGTGCAGCTTTTGAACAGAGTAAGCTTCACTCCATCTCAAAGTTTTTACCAAAATATGAGCAATTCCCCGGTGCAGAATACTTACCCTCTGTTCACAAACTTCCACAGTCAGCACCGAGTGTTAACTTTTTAATTCTTTAATTTAAAAATAATTAACAACTTTCCTTTCTCTTCCTGGTGAATACTTATTTATAGCTCTGGTTTTGGTCTCTACCAACACTTGAAATCAGACTCTTTATTTGCTCAGTGCCTCACTGTGTTGACCAGCGTGTCATTTACTGTGTGTCTGCCGTTTAGCTATATATAATGAATTTATTTTGGCTGCAGCTGGAAATTACACAATGAGATCAGCAAGCAAGCTAAATTCCCTGTTCATGACTAAGTGACAGCTTTCGGAAGTGTTTTCAAATTGGCATTTGATACATTGTTAAGACACACAAATTTCGATCATAGCTGGTTTAAAGAAGCAAAGACTTGCTCATGCCTGGCCTGCATACATTTCACTTAAAAGGAAAGTATGCAATTTAAGCTCAAAGGGTGAAATTACAACTTTGCAAAGTGAAAATGTGACACAAATAATAATTTCAATAAACACACACATTAATTAAGACAAAGGCACGAAGTTTAGGGCACTCAGTTCTTTTGTGCACATGCAGTGTCATTTCATGACGTCAGTGTGATTAATTTTAGCCTCAAAATATATATGATGTTCTTTTTTTTCCTGTTATAGGCAGCCGTGAAGTGAAGAGACAAAGTTCAATCAGAGTCTTATCATGATGATTACAGTCTGTAGTTATGGCTCAATAATCTATCCTTGTGTCTGACGCTAGGTATCAACATGTGAACAGTGGCTGTCATATGGCAGCTGAGCAGCTGTGACAGCCATTGATGTGTGTGTGTGTGTGTGTGTGTGTGTGTGTGTGTGTGTGTGTGTGTGTGTGTGTGTGTGTGTGTGTGTGTGTGTGTGTGTGTGTCTGTCCGCACATTTTGTGTCTACATGTGTGTTTGCTTCTGCGCGTTTGTCGTTAGGGGCTAGAGGCTGAAATTTTTATCCAGCAAATGAGGGAATATTCCGGGCTGTCATGTGACTGTGATGTCAGAGAAAGAGAGAGAGAGAGAGAGAGAGAGAGAGAGAGAGAGACAGACAGAGGCAAGGTGCAATTTAGCCCCACAGCTGATCTGTGCAGTGCTCAGAGAGAAGCTGAGACGACCAGACACACACACTCACTCTCACTCACACTCACTCACTCACACATGCACTTTGCATATACACATTCGCTTTACTCACATCAACGCAGTTGCACACACAGACAACTGCGAGGCATCATTTCAAAAGAAAGACAGGATGCATTGCTTCCTCTACTTCCCATTCTCCTAACACTTTGGATACTGTGGACATATCTGCCTCCTGGACAGGAATAATTCGACACTTTCGGGAGAAACGAGTAAAAACTGAAGACAGATAAAGAAGAAATATAATTACAAAAAGGGCAAGAGTATACAAGAGAGAAACCAGGACGCTGACAAGAGACTAAACAAGAAAAAGACCAATACAAAAGGACTGACAATAGTTTGGGAGGATGTCCTTCCTGTCTGGCTCGCCCTGGCAGCAGCCTGACATTATTAGTGGCAGCAGTGGGTATGGACAGCCTTCCAGTGGGCAGCAGCAGCAGCAGCAGCAGCAGCAGCAGCATCACCAACAGCAACACAAACCTACCAGTGCTCTCTCCGGTGCCAACGTCCCTGCGGCCCTGGCCTCCTCTCCACTGTCACCCTCCAGTGCTGCAGCTGCCCGGCACAGTGACTGGCACTGCCAAGACCAGATGGTAGTGGGGGGGCAGGTCACCGCTGCCGCCCAGGCAGGGTCCAGAATAACAGAGGATGAGGCGAAATTAGAACGAGGCAGAGCGCTATCTACGATGTCGGCTGACACGCAAGGACTGCAGAGCTTCCATATGCCAGCGTTGAAGATAGAGGAAGAGGAATCCAAGGGGGGGAGGTCAAAGGAAGACGGACATCGGATGGGGGGGGCAGGGGTGACATTAGGGAGTGCAGGACAGAGCCCCAGCAGCCCCTTGTCTTCCCACTCTTCCCCTTCCTCTTCATTACCCTCCCCTTCAATCTCACGTGGGAGATCATTCTTGAATTCTGCACTCGACCTTAAACCTCCATGTAACCCCAACTTTGGACAAAGTCATTTGCAACAACAAAATAAAGGCAGCAAAGATGGATTTTTCATGCAAGGATCTCAAGTGGCTTCTCAAGGATTGGGCTCACGTTCTCCTCCAAAACAGGTCTTCAGGTCCGGGGAGAGAAGCACGCTGAGCCATTCTTTCTCTGGAAGCACCATATCAAGTCTCGGAAATCAGAAAGAAGATTTCAATGCAGGTGTAACTGGAAATGAAATGCTCAAGCCATATTTAGAAAAGCAAAGTGTTGATACAAGACCTGGTGTTGCGGCTCTTCCCGCAGCTGACCTAACAGGGAGTAAAGCTGGTGGGACTGCAGGGCCTACAGCAGGACCACCTGCAGTCTCAGCTGACAAAGCTACCACTGGTGGGATAGATGGTATAGTGCCAAGTGGGCTGGGAGGAGAAAACATAAGCCACACTGAAAAGAAGACGGCAGGATCATGTATTCCACCTAACAGAGGCATAACACAGAGCAGGCTTGCAAGTCCTGGCTTGTCACGGGATTTAAATCGAGCTGAGGAGGGAAGAGGGGAATCCTGTGCCACAGTTAACACAGAGACAAAAACAACTTATAGTAGTGAGCTGCCACAGCGCACAGCAGTGAGACGTGCAATGTCTGACTGTTCCCATCTGTCTGTTCCCATGGTAATAGCCGGAACATACCCCACCAGTATGGGAGGCTCACCAGTCATGACAGCCAATGTGCCAAACTTTTCCCTGATGGGGCCAGCGTGCCCTCCCAGGGCGCCCTACCCCCACGTGGCTGTCCGCCGCTCACTCACAGTCACGGACGCCACAGAAGCCGCGGCGGCGATGGCAACAATAATGTCATCCCCGTTATTGATGTCACCTCTCTTGCCATCATCACCACCCCCGAAGAGGCATCATGGGAGCTGCGAGACCAATTTTTTACTTCCTGTTCCACCCCCTGTAGGAACGTCTGTTAACAACACCCAAGATACTAGACTGAACACAATGGGTAAGACCTCCTTTTTGTGTCTGTAGGTGTCTGTGGGAATTGAAATGACAACATATAAAAAGTAGATGATCACATATATAACAAAGGTTTACCTGCCTGATTCTAGACCTCTGATTTGTCCAGTGATTCATGTTGTAGCCACAGATGGTGGCTTTCGCTGGTTGTCGACCAATGAGTACGTAGTCAGAGTAGAATTCAAAATGGGGATATCACCTTACAGACAGTGATGAGGTAGCTTCCCAACTGAATTTGTGAAAAACTCTGATAACATCAATGCAGTTGCACAAGTTGCAAGTTGACCTACAGAAATATCAACTCTTCAATAGTTTTATCAGTGAAGAAACACAGTATCTGATCCTGGTAGCTCCTTCCACCGTTTTCATGTAGGCTGAAATGACTTGGTAGCATGGACATTGGAAGCTTATAGAAAAATCATCTTTTTTTTTTTTTAAGTCACCGGAACCCCTTATTGGCTTAAAGTAAATCAATTTCTATCTGCTTGCAAACAACCTGGTCAAACCAAAGAATTGAAACTTCCTGCAGTGACATAAGAACTATTCCAGCACTCATGCTGCTCTACCTTCATCTCCAGAAGAGGTTGTGTGATGTGTGAATGTCACCAAGCTGAGCTTGTGAGTGCCTGCAGTTTTTTCTTTATTCTTTCTGATGCTACACTTCACCTGAGCACGTCATTACATCGCACTTGCATTTGGCTAAATATAGGTTTCTTTTCCAACATTAGCTGTCACTGAAAAGAGGTGTTTTATTGAATATCAGTAGGAGGCTGCCACACTGCTCTCAGTCTTGATAAAAGCCATTTTTTTATCCTCAATGTACGTGTTGTAGATATTGGTGTAATTCTAATTCAACATAATGGTTCTCGTTAATGGGCTGCGTCGAAAGGAGTGTAAAGCTATTGTTAATATGTGTTATATGAGTAAGGGTCAGACTAATGAAGGTATGAGGAGCATCTTTACTATACCCCATGGTCAAAACCACCATCTCCAGACCTTTACATTTTATTTTGTTCAGTTCAGTTTTTGTGAATAACACAATTTAGACAATCAAAAAATGTGCCCTTCCCGCTGAATACAAACCTAAACATAACTGCTGTTAGCTTGAGTTCAGAATCAATTTACAGTTTTGCTCTGCAGATAGTTTACACACTGAAGGGTATTTATTTATTGTCAAAAAAAATCAACCAAATTTTGTTAGTTTTATTAGTTACACATTTCTTTGTAAAAGCTCAAGTATTAACATTTACCATGAGTAATAATGCACTCTGTCCTCTAATGATGCTGATTTATCGACTGCTGCTATGTTGACCAACATCAGTAGATTTTGTGGCTCCTGTTGATCATCGGGATTTAAAGCATTGGCATGAGTACATTGTAGTTGGTAATATTATGCATATTTTAGTTTGGAAAAATGGGATAAAAAGAATGCTAAAAGCTTGGTAGATTTTAAGAAAATAGTTATTTTCTTAATTTTTGTTAGGGGAACGACATTAATCAACAGGCTGATTATCAACAGTTATCGCTTGGCCAAAATGATGAACAACAATAAGACGAGCTAAATAAGAAAAGAAAAAACAAGTATGCCTTTTAACCAGGTTTTTAGATTCCAAAAGAATAAGACTCTGATTTTACTTTGGTTCCTTCTCAAATCATAAGAAAACAGTAAGAAGGAAACTGGGAAGCTGTTATTGTCTGGCCAAAAGATGTTTCCCTCCTTGACACAAAAATGTCCCCTCTTATTCTGGAACTAATCTGTCTTCACTAAATTTTACTGAATGAGTTTAGGAAAAGAGCCTTCATTTCCATGATCTCAAATCTCTTTTAATTGTCATCTCATCCTCTAATAGTAGTTTTAATGGGATAATCAGTATGGGAAACAGGATTTGCATCATCACTCTATTCCTTTCATTTGGTGAATGTCACACAGATATTGTTGTATTATATTGCATTCTTTGATAAATGTTAGAACAAATTCAAAGTTGAGGATGATGATGTAACAAAAAAGATCATGAAGGGAGCAGGCAAAGTATTATGGGAGGACTAGTTCAGAGCTTAGAACGCAAAAAAATGTATTTAAATGTCTTTTTAATTGACATAGGTAAATCTCCTTTCCCACTGACTGTAATATCTTCAGTTCGTTTATGTTTCTGATAATGTTATCCATCCGTCCAGCGATTTGTTCTGTTTTTCAGAGTGCAGCTCTGGGACATTGATTAGACATCGACTTTGACTGTACTCATTCAAATATAGAGCAGCTATTTATAGCGTTTTGTGTGTGTGCTCATGGGTATGTGTGTGTAGGTGAAGAGCTTCCACTGACGTGAATCTTACAGATTCTAAAGGCACACGCCCACACAGACACACTCACAGAAGACAGAATGTCTGCAACTTCAGGTTATCTTTCAGTCTGCACAGACTGAGATCATAGCTACACAATACACATACAGTATATACACACAGTCACACATATACACAAAGAAGTACACAGCTGAGAGGGGAGGGGCAGACCCTTCATTCAGAAACCCCTTCATTTAACAAAAAATATCAACCAAATTGGTGTAATCTTGGTGTAATTTCTGATACAGATCTTTAATTGACGACAAAGAATGTTGTCCAATAATGGGTTTTTTTTTCAATATTTTACAGATGCCTTTCAAGGTCAAATCTGAGGATTTTAGTTGGTTGATTTTGTTGCTTTTGCACTTACGGCAAGTACAGTTTTAAACAAAGATAAACACTTGTTAAGCAGCTGCTTTCTCGGAATTACAATAGAGGAGCAACTCTATTGGTTTGCCTTGCAGCCAAACAAGCTCAAACCCTGATCTGATTTCATGCTGCATAATAAAAGTAGTTTTCCTCCCAACAGCAGTAGATGTTGGTTAGCTTGCTTGTTGCTTTCTTGCAAGTTGGAGATGTTTCATAACTTTCTATTTATGACTGATCTGCGGTCAAAAAATGTGGTCAATGACCTTATCTTATTTTGTAAGCAATATTTGATAAACAGTTGCACCACATTGACAACTACCACTGCATTCATATCATCATATCATGGCTTCTCCAGAATAAAAGCCACAACACTTTTAATGTTTCCTGAAACAAAACAACCAGAAATGCTGGTTTTGTAACTGTGATGCTTACATTTATGAGGTACATTGGATTGCATACTTTACATGCACTGTTTGCTGTGAATGCCTTGTACATGTGAAGACAATTTGAACCCAGCCCTGAAATGGCAGACTCCACCACCAACAATGAAAGCTAGCATTTAAAGTTGATTATTGAATGGAAATGTCTGTTACTAAGCTAATGCTGATAACTAGTAATACCAAAAATGGGGTCTGACCACATTAAAATTAGGGCTATGACTCTGTGAAAAGCTCTACACAAATACAATAAACATATTATCCTTATTACATTGTGTTTGTACTTGAAGAAAATAAAATTAATAATAAGGGAAAACCGCAATGTCACTGAGCATAAAATCGGTTTGCATGTACTGTTTGTGTGTGTGTGCAAAGTCACATGGATCATTACTGTCCCCATCAGTCTGTTTATTGATTGTCCTGTCTGTTACTGTGGTAGCTTGATTGCTATCATGCCAGCTAGCGGGAGCTATTTCGGTCAATACTCTGTAACCCGGTTTGTGTGCGTTTGTTAGACAGAAAGGGGGGAAGCGCTTGTGTGTGTCTGTGCGTGTGGTGAGAAGGCTGCCTGCAGAAAAATATCCTCTCACCAGCCACGTCTGTGTGTGTTAGTCATGCTCTGATTTACATGGCAGTCAACTCTCTCTCTCTCTCTATTTCTTTTTCTCTGTCACAAACAGACACACCAGCACATGCAGTTGGTCGCCAGCAGCTGTGTATTGTAGCGTGGTATTAGATAGATCCTCTGTGTTCTCAGCCATAAATTTCTTGTTGGATGAGTCATATTGCTGGTGTTGCACGGTGCAGTGATGCAATGTTGAAAACTAACACAGCATGGGCAAAAACACCAGTTTGTTGATAGATGTATGGAATAATAAAACTCCTCTTGTGTGTTAAGTCTTTTTGCGTGCATAGCTTCTAAATTATTCAGACATCTTTGTTTTTTCTAGAAAAATGATGCAGAATTGTTGCAGAGTATTTTCCAACCTTTCTTAGCTTGCCAAGCTGAGATTCAAGTTGTTATTGTTTCTGAGTTTACAGAGTTTCATTGACTAAAATATATCATCTGCCCATGCTTAATGCACATGCCATGTGAAAGGATCATTTTGTTTTTGGCTATTGCAAACAGAGTATGGCAGTATCAAAGTCTGACAGGTGAAGAAACATGAGCCATTTGATTGTCAGGCAACTTTATCCAGACCAAATAATCCACTTTATTTGGGGTAAAACAAATGGAAACACACACCAGAAATGTCAGTGTAACTGTGATGGATATTTACAAGGACAGTTGGATAATAATTTTAATGTTCAGCTTCTCTTCCAAATAAATTTCTCGAACCTGGTTTACATTCTGTCTGAGTCTTATCACTTGTGTTTTTTAACATAAACTTAAGACGCTTGAAAGCTCCACAAAACTTGTGGATGTTGAATTCAGGTGATTTTTATTATTTTTTACTAAGCCAAATAATGAACTTCAACGCTCCTAATTTTAGTATCAATGAGACTCATGGCCAAAACTATAAAAATAGGTTATAAACCAGAATTATTCTCTGTCTATCTGAGCTAAAATAGATCCCTTCGCATAATCAAGAAAAGGCAAATCATTAGAGGAGGACGAATGTTTGGGTTGTTTCATTGATTTTGACCCAATTTATTTATGAATTATAGAAGAACACTGTTAAATCGATAGTGTTCTCTTTTAGTTTAAAGATTTTCATTCTCTCTGACAGTCAGGAAGAAAATAGTAGAACTTTCCATAACAGCCAGGGTTGATTTCTGTGTTTACACGTCTTAGTGCATGGCGCTGGACCAGATAGGAATGACTCAGACATGTCTGTTTTTTTGGTCTACTGGAAATAGTCACTCAATTTCTGAAAAGAAGGCAGAGTCAAATTAAAGGCTTGTTTAGTATTATAAAGTTACAACATACAGTTGCTGCAGTTGTAGAGGTCAGACTGCCGAATCCATTCTGTCGTCAAAACCTCTTCTGTTTTGCGTTGCTGCTATATGATGAAATGGGTGAAATTGATGCATATTGTCTCTGTGAGACTAAAAAAAATCAGGACCAAAACATTGCAAGGAATGTCTGAAATCAAGGACATTAAAATTCATGAAACAAGTAACCGCCACTGAGAGGCTTTGCAGCTGCAGCAACATGAGTTTGCATTAACAATGACTTTACATTGTATGATAGGAATTGACTTCATTGGCGCTTGATATAGCACAACAAAACCATGGTGGTAACAGAATAAGAACAGAGATGGAGGAAGATATCCAAGTTCCAAATGACAGTGACTCTAATTGCTGAACATAATGAGGCACTTTCTGTTGCATGCATGACCACACGTGAACCGTTCATGTGAGAATGTTCCGTGCTCATAATCACAACCTTTGTCTATTTTTTTCTCCCGTCTAAGCTCATACAGTTGAAAGTAACATAACAAAATGTGTCTTGTAAAATGGCAGCTATAATTCCCACTCTGTGTTGTCTGCTTGATTGCTAGAGAAAACACAACAGCATCAAATTGTCATTGTTTCAAAAGAGATGGAGCAGTTATCACAAAGCAAACCTCAGGACACGGGGGAAATGAGGGGACATTAGGACACAGCATGGTCAGGGCTGTCCAGTGTCAGGGTTATGTAAGATATGTCTTGGTAGCAACAAAGAGCCCCTGTCTCTTTCTGTCCCCATCCCCTCAGCCCTGCCAGCCATCTGTCCTTAACCTCATCAACCTCAATAACCCTCTCACCATTCCCTCTGCTTTGCTCACATCTCCTGGTTTCCTCTTTCCTTCACTTTATTCTCCCTTTTCCTCTCTGCTCCTCACATGAATTAGTTAGTAACATTGGTGCTGCACCCAGTTTGACCAAGAGTTTTCTCTGAGGAAAATAGGATTGTGCCGTAGTGAACACTTTCTTAGCCCAAGGTTAAGTGCAGTGTGAAAACAATAGAGCTATACAGATGTACGGTAGTTACGAATGTATGAGGTGCACAGGTGAGCTTCCTTCCAGGGACTTCCAAAGTGGGCTAACCCTGACTTTAGCCCTGAGGTTGCAGGTTTATCCCCTGAAAACTGACTAAATAGAAGTTATAATGTAGATGTGAAGTTTGATGCATTTCTATCCATCTATTTCTATCTATGAAATTTTACACAAACAAATTTTGCCCAAGCCTGAGATGTAAAATATAGCCTGTTGATGAAAGCAAACTGACACAAAGTGCAATGGAAAAATAGCAAATTAATGATGACAGATTATATTTCTTATTGTCACGTGTCGCTTGTGGGGTGAAGACCACTGTTCATATATGCTTGCCTGATAATTTCCAATTCTATGCTGATGACACTCAGATTTATTTTTCCATCCTGCCAGAAAACCTTAAATATCTCCCTCGGCTCGAAGATTGTTTGTTGACTGTTGACTTGGTGATCTTAGAACTTTGTTCCTCCAAAACGGACAAAATCAAAATACCAATATCCGGGCCTCATTATCTACCAAACGTGTCAAATACTTCTTTCAGATTCATTCTTCTTAGAGCATTAGTTAAAATGTGGTTGTCACTTTTGATTCATCCTTCTCATTTGAATAACACAGTCGTGATAAAATGTAGCATTCTTTCATATGCAACCACATTGCAAATGTTTAGGTGCAGAAACTCTCATTTATGCATTCATCTCCTCTGCATTTCAGTATTGCAACATGATCTGGTTCTCTGTTCTTCCTGATTGCTGCACAAAGAAAATCCGAGTAGTCCAAAAACATCTGCCAGAATTCTTACATAAACAAATAAATTGAACACATAACAAATTCTGTCCTCACTTCACTGGCCCCCCCATGTTCTTCAGGGCTGTTGGTGTACAATGTACTCTCAGATCACAGAACACAGGGCATTTAACTATCAATAAGGTTAAAAAGCATTCCACTGGTAGCACAGCCTTTTCATTCAGAGCTTTATTATTGTGGAATAATTCAAAATGCTCAACCAGGGAGACAAACACTTTTCAGAATTTTAAATCAAGACTCACAATTGTATTATTATTCCTTGACTGCAGTCACTATAAATCCTGCCTCCCCCTAAGTATTGCTTTCTCTTCTGGATTTCTTTCCTATTAATTGTGTACTCTACTCTTGTATAGTGTTTTGAGGTACTTACATAATTGCCAAGGGTCTCAGGATAGAAGGGGTTGTAAAAAGAAACAATATGGATATTTATTTCTCTAGCACCTTTCAGCAACAATAATATGACATAAGACATAAAAAGGAAGGAAGAAAACACATTAATGTATAGTTTAAAGTCTAAAAGTAAAGACCTAGGAGAAAAACAGAAGAGCATAGAACCATGAAGTTTATAGAAGCAGTTTGTTCATCTCCTCTCAGGGTTGGAGCTGACCTCATGGAAATAGATTTTAAGGATATAGCGTCATCAATGTCTGCACTTTAAGAAGACAGGGCAGTAAAATAAGTGGGGTTGGCGTCTACCAACCAGATCCAGGATTATCTGCACTGGCGACCTACATAAAATCTTCCACATGGAGGTTCAAATCTATAAATAACACAAGTGAAGTTGCATCTAGCGAATTATTTGAAGTAATTGATTTTGTTGTTACAAATCACAGCTATATGGACAGTGTCTAATGAATTAGGTGCCTGTCTGTGTTAAAGTTCGCCCAAGCTTGTCTTTGTCAGATTTCAAAGTTTAGTTGCATCTCATTTGATAAGCCCTGACTGCAGTGCTGATTGCATAGGAACCTTCATCATTTAACAGACACAGACTAAATTGGCCTTTGCTTATGTTGACCTGAAAGGTACCTCTTTTGGTCATTTTAATGATTTTAATAATGATGTTAAGTTGTAATAATACTCAAAAAATAACTTTACAGAGAAGGTTTATGGTGTATGTGGTGTCAACGAGGCTGTCCATATCATTATTCCAACTCTAGTCTCTTTGACTCTTGACCACATCAGTTTTAAATCTTCGACACATGCTATTTGTGCCAGAAAATAAAAATACAACTGCAGTTACTATTTTGAAATAAACTTACGAATTATTGCTCCAAACATATGGAGAAATGTAAATATTACTTTTGAAATACTAGTAAAACTCCTACTTTTAAGTAGGAGCTGATTGTTTTTGTCTGTGAACTGAACTGATCAAAGTTTTGTTCATCTCGCTTGAAATAAGTTGTTTTTCATTAATAAAATATAAAATCCACTTAAAAGATTTTCACTTGTGGTAAACATGTGGTCTACACTAAAATGTGCATGTACTTCTGCTCAGTAAACACAACCTTCCAAAATCCTCCCCTCCAAATATCCTGCTATAGAGTAGTTGTACTTGTTAAGTGAAGCATTTTCATTCATTTTATACAAACATGATGTATGTTGATAACTTTTAAGCCATTTTTAACGTAAAAATGAATTAACATGTAATATTTCTGGTCTTTTATATACTATATATTTACACATATTTACTCAACATTGTTGTGCTAAAATAGTCTGATGCTGAAAACAACATTCTTTCTCTCACAGTGAAATCTGACAACAAGGACAAGCAGGAGAAAACAGACATCATGTCCAGCAAGACAGACAAGATTGACACCCTTGCCAAGAAAGAAGAGCAGCAGAAGAAGGACAATAGTCCAGACAAGAACCTGAAGTCTGAGAAAATCCTCAAAAATGAGGAAAAGGTGGAGAAGATGAACGCCGAGAAAAACAACAAGGCCAACGAGAAGGCGGAGAAAGTGGACAAGCCAGAGAAGACCAACAAAGATGAGAAGAAAGAGGAGGAGAAAAAGCCAGCTGAAAAAAAGGAGGAGAAGGGAGGGAAAGGCACGGCCAAGTCTCCGACAGGCACCGGCAGCAAAACCCTGCCAAGCCCTGACAGCAAGAGCAAGGTGGGTCATACTCACACAGACATAACAGACTCACAAAAAGTTCCGTCCACACACATTTCCTGCACACAGATTCACAGCATTAAGGTGGCAGGATATCCAGTAGTTAGAGAAACAGTTTCATCACACAAAGGTCACACCTTAGAACTCTCACAGCTGGTGTGTCAAACAAAAGCCTGTTAAAGGGTCCTTGAGCAAGACACACAAACCCCTACCTGTTCATACACAAGCGGATGCTGCAGCTGACTGCAGAAATTCCATAGACATCTTCTCCACGGTCATTGCACTGCTTTTGCTGCTTCTGCCAATATTTTCTGTGTGCATGTGTTTCTGACTGTGTCTGATGTGTGTGTCAGTTCTAAGGCTTAGATCACACCAGCTGCAAATAGTGACATCTTGAAGCAAAATAGCTGCAGTCGATTTGCTTGCAGGGGCTTTGCAAATCTGTAAAAATCAAGTTCAGTTTTGACAAACTTTTACATACAAATTTGCACTGTTGACCAATGCTAAAGCATCTTGAGTAAATTGAAAGACAGGTTTCCTGTGTGACATCATCCACTTATGTTTAGGGATTTAACTAAAAATGTTGTTGTTAGCCTGTTTTGTTTGAACAATAGTCCAAAATCCAAGTTTGAAATAAAAATCTGGAATGTTGAACTATTAATGTTATCTGTTAAAATGTTTATCTGTTATCTGAATGGTTATAGGATTCAGTTAAAAACAGGGATGATTGTAGACAGTTACGAGACAAGAGTTAGACTCAGCAACTGGTTGGTGACTAACCCTCGTGTTGTCCTTGGGTCAAAATGACCCGCAACTGTGTTCAACCAAGTTCTATTTTATTTCTATATTTTTATTTTTTTGGGATCATTGGTCATCATTCTTTAAAGAAACCCTTACAGCCTCCTTGTCACCAATGATCCCAAAAAATATTAAAATAAATAGAACTTGGTTGAACACAGCTGCGGGTCATTTTGACCCAAGGACAACACAAGGGTTAAAATAACAACCTCACTAACTGACAATTTAAAGCTCGCAAGCTGGTAGAAGGATTTGCCCTCTTTTAGTAACTCCTTATTGAATGAAGTGATGATGTGCTTACACGCTACCATGTTCCCAGCTGGCTGGCACTTACTGTAAGCAGTTAGCTTGCCCGCTACAGCAATATAGCAACTAGACCTGTGATCTGTCAGAAAGCCACCAACCATCCACCGCTGTCTGTTCAATAAAGGTAAAAAAATCTTTCAGTTCTTTGATGTGCATTAAACACTGTGACCATAGGGTCTCTGCTGGGTCTGTGTTTATTTAGATGCAGTGTTTGAATGTGTCCTTATATGCACCTTCTAAACTGCTGTTCATTTCATCTCATTTGAGGTTAATATTTTTTTCATTTCCTGCTCATGAGCTCTCTCAGGTGGTTATAAATTGTTTATTCAATTTTGTAATTCATGACCAGTTTTATGATTGTCATATGGCTGCTGGCTGTGCTGCCATATCCCACTGTCATTGCAATCAGTGAATTGCAATTTCATCTCTACTTTTTCTTTTTCTGTGCTTTTCCTTCCTTCCTTCCTTCCTTCCTTCCTTCCTTCCTTCCTTTTTCTTACGTTTGTTTTGGCTTTTTTTAAATTCATTATCATCAGCCTGATATGGCTTTAACCAAACCAAACTCAGCTAAATCGCACCCATCCACCCTCTCCACCAATGATGAGGCCAACCCTGCCAAACGCCCCTCCCCCCCTTCGGCCTCAGCCAATAAAAAAAGCCCTGTACCCAAGGCGACCACACCCACTGCTGCCAAACGACTGCCAGCAGCAACTGGCTCCACCAAGGCTGCCAAGGTGAGTCGAAGACACACAGATATATTTTTCTTCTGCGCAAACTGAATAAATGGACAATGTCTTATTTAGTGAACACAGGACTTGAGACAATTCTTATTCTGCATTCTTGTCTGGGCATGGGTTTTCATGAAATTTGTGAAACATTATCCATCACACCCCATTTCAAAGTATACATTTTACTAAGTATGCACCAACTGACCTGAAGCGTTCTTGCACCAACATTTTAATCAAGGGTACTTTAGGAATGACTTGTGTATCTTAACACAACACCATTTCTGGTTTGAAAAACCCAGAGCTATTATTCCGCGATATGAACAGGGCTGATAGGTGTCTTGATTTCTGTTCAACTAATTTTTAATATTGCTGAATCCAAAACATCCTGGTATATTTTCAGAGATGTGGTACCTAGCTAGTCTGGTGGTTCTCAATCGTTTTCGGTGATTACCCTCTTCAGAAGCCAAAAACATTTATGCCCCAACACCTCAGCAAAAGCATCTTTCATCTTTATAAATAACACCAAGGCCAGGTTAGGAGACACCTGGAGAGACTCCACCAGCGCAAGGCTGCAGGGCCTGACGGCATCAGCCCCGGGGTCCTGAAGACCTGCGCCGTCCAGCTGGCTGAGGTCCTACAACACCTCTTCAACCTGAGCCTGAAGCAGCTTCCCGGTGCTGTGGAAGACGTCCTGCCTGGTTCCTGTACCGAAGAAGACGACTCCATCTGGCCTCTACGACTACCGACCGGTTGCCCTCACATCTCATGTGATGAAGGTGCTGGAGAGGCTGGTCTTGGCCCACTTCAGGCCGCTGGTGAAATCTTCTCTGGACCCTCTGCAATTTGCGTACCAGCCTCGTGTGGGAGTGGACGATGCCATCATCTACCTGCTGCAACGAGCTCAGTCTCACCTGGATGGAACCGGTGAATCTGTGAGAATCACTTTCTTTGATTTCTCCAGTGCATTCAACACCATCCAACCACTGCTACTGAGTGAGAAGCTGCGGGTGGTGGGGGTGGACGCGCCCACCGTCTCCTGGATCAATGACTACCTGACAGGCAGACCACAGTTTGTCCGTCTGGGCAGTGTGCTGTCTGATACGATGGCCAGTGGTACTGGAGCTCCACAGGGAACTGTTCTGTCTCCCTTCCTGTTCACCTTATACACAACTGACTTCCAGTACAACTCAGAGTCCTGCCATCTGCAGAAGTTCTCTGATGACTCTGCAGTGGTAGGATGTATAAGGGATGGACGGGAGGAGGAGTACAGGGCAGTAGTGGAGGACTTTGTGGAGTGGGCGGGAAGGAATCACCTGCTCCTGAACGTGGCCAAGACCAGAGAGATGGTGGTTGACTTCAGGAGGAAGGCGACGGCTCCACAACCGCTGAGAGTTCTGGGAGAGGTGGTGGACATGGTTGAGGAGTACAAGTACCTGGGTGTGTCCATCGACAACAGACTGAACTGGAAGACCAACATCAACGCTGTCTACAAGAAGGGGATGAGTCGACTCTTTTTCTTGAGGAAACTTTGATCCTTCAATGTGTGCAGCGAGATGTTGGAGATGTTCTACCAGTCTGTTGTGGCCAGTGCATTGTACTTCGCTGGGGTCTGCTGGGGGAGCAGCATTGGAGCCGGTGACACCAACAGACTTAACAAACTGGTTAAGAAGGCCGGCTCCATCATCGGCTACAAACCGGACAGCCTGGAAAAGGTGGTGGAGAGGAGGACGCTGAACAAACTATTGTCCATATTGGATAATCCTGTCCACCCTCTCCACCACCTGCTGCAGGGACAGCGGAGCACTTTCTCCAAAAGATTCCTCCAGCTCCGCTGTCACAAGGACAGATACAGGAGATCATTCCTGCCGACCGCAATAAGACTGTACAATAACTCACCTCTGGCAAAATAATACTGTTGACTGTGTTTTTTTTGGTTGTTTGTATATAATATATATAGATATATATATACTGTACTGTATATACTGTATATACTTTGCATTTTATATTTATATTTTATAATTTTACTGCTATTTTATTGCTTTTCTATTGTTCTATTATTATCTTGTTGCTTCTGTAGCGAAAAAATTTCCCCTCGGGGATTAATAAAGTAACTAACTAACCTAACCTAACCTAACCAGGAAACTATTAAAAAGACAAGTTGTATTTCCAATAAACAGGATATTCAGTGAGCAACATAGCCTTGTAGGCATCGCAGCACTGTTTGTGTCCATGCTCCAATAGAAGTGGCTCAACACCTGCTCTACACTGTAGCTTGAGTAGCCCGGTGGTTGTTACACAGCAACAATTATCCTCCCCAGTGAGAAGTTGCAATGTGGAATACCGATTTAGACTTTTGACCTTTAAAAACCCTTTCAGTTCTGTGTGACCTCAAACATCAGACCATGTCTTTTTTAATCTCACAATATTAAAATTAGCCTTACTTCCCTCCTCCCCTTATGTTTTTATTAAATCTGTCTTCATCTTCTTTCCTCTCTTTGCTTTCATTTTCTGCTCATGTCATGGTTGCATGATCGGCCTTTTCATAAAACTGGAAAACAAGAGAGCATAGCTTTTATGCACACAGTAATGCAATTACGTACGTCTCCATGAAGATATACACATACATTCAAGAATACTTACAAACACACACACACAGCAGCTTATCTCTCCTCTGTTCTGATTTCCAGACTCCAGAAAATGGTACAGCTGAGAAACGCCCACCTGTGCCAAAGGCCACGCCCACCCCCCGTTCAACTGCTAATAAGAATGGCTCCTCTACTACTGCTGCAAGCAAAACTGCAGGTATGTGCACTCAGTACAGGATTCCTTCTTCAATCATATCCACCATGTCTCCGCTTAACCCTGATTGTGTGATATGAACACTGTTGTCTCAAACAGTGTCTCTGCTCTGCTTTGGCTGGTTCATAGTATTGCAACACAACATGACACGACAACAACAGGATCTGAACTTGCTACAGTAGCTGGAACTATGACTCACATTGTAGGCTGGCACCACTCCAGCCTAACTAAATTGCTACCATATGTTGTATGTTATTATATTCAAGAGCTGGCTTTTGAAGACTGGTATTTTTATCTGCATATTACAAACAGACTCAGCTGAGTCAG
Organism: Embiotoca jacksoni; assembly: GCF_022577435.1. Lineage (NCBI taxonomy): Eukaryota > Metazoa > Chordata > Actinopteri > Embiotocidae > Embiotoca > Embiotoca jacksoni. Next base: position 184,902 of record NW_027185383.1, on the reverse strand, counting down.
TCTGAGAAGTGTTAAACAGTGCTTTTTGTGCACCTCAGCTCAGCACCCTCAAAGATTATGATTCATTCACTTGGTTCACAGTAATGGGTATTATGTACTGCAAGGCTTATATTACATTTTAGTTGCATGAGCAAACTGCATTTCTTTTGCCCTAGTGGCAACAGATTAGTCCAATTCCATAATGCCTCTGCCACCCAATGGCAGCATCATAGCAACATAATGGAAATTCTGCCAAAGGACTCAAGTAATAATCTTCAAGTGACCTGAAGCTCATGAATCTCAGCAACGCTATGGGAGCAGTCAACTGTAGGATTTTGTTTGAGCCATCAAACTTTCCAACAAGCTAACAATGAAACAGCCATTATGTCTTCTCACCTTCTAAAATGCAATGGCGTATGTGTATGCAAGTAGTTTTCTGCACATCAGGCAGACAGGGAATGACAATAGCAGTTGAAGTCATGTTTCTAAACACCAATAAATATAAGTCTACTATTCACTCTATAAACTCTGGTTTGGTGTCCACAGACTCCTGTGAAAAACATCTTCCTCTTTAGCTGCAAAAGTTTCAAGCTTCTTCTCAACCTAAACTCAACAATGGCAATGTTTTCAGTCTCTAAAACATTGCACATTGTAAAGTCATCCATGTATAACGTATTTGTCCATAATCTAGCCATTTAAACAGCCTGTTAACTGTATTCATACCAAAGTTACATAAACAACAGTTGAAGTATAACTGGCGCAAGCTTCCAATGTGCTGTATCTTATTGTCAGAATCAGTGTTTAGCATATGTTCATTCTTACTATTCACAGCTAACAAGAATGACAAGACTGAGAACAAGACTGGAGAGGTCAAGAAACCCAAGACTACAGGTAAGAACATTCAAATGCAAATACGATCAGGGAAAAATTCTCCTGGTTTAGACTTGCACAAGGCTGGAATGGGCTAAAGACCATCGGCAAGCAGCTTGGTAAGAAGGAGACAAGTATTGGTGCGATTATTCGGAAATGGAAGAAACACAAAATGATCATCAATCGCCCTCGATCTGGGGCTCAACGCAAGATCTCGCTTCGTGGGGTATCCATGATCATGAGAAAGGTGAGGGATCAGCCCAGAACTACACGGGAGGAACTTGTTAATGATCGCAAGACAGCTGGGACCACAGTCACCAAGAAAACCATTGGTAACACACTACGCCGTAATGGATTAAAATCCTGCAGCGCCTGCAAGGTCCCCCAGCTCAAGAAGGCACATGTACAGACCCGTCTGAAGTTTGCCAATGAACACCTGGAATATTCAGAGAAGGCTTGGGAGAAGGTGATGTGGTCAGATGAGACCAAAATTGAGCTCTTTGGCATCAACTTGACTTGCTGTGTTTGGAGGAAGAGAAATGCTGACTATAACCCCTAGAACACCATCCCCACCGTCAAGCATGGAGCTGGAAACATTATGCCTCGGGGGTGTTTCTCTGCTAAGGGGACAGGACGACTTCACCGCATCGAGAGGAGGATGGACGGGGCCATGGGCCGTGAAATCTTGGGCAACAACCTCCTTCCCTCAGCCGGGACACTGAAAATGGGTCGTGGATGGGTCTTCCAGCATGACAATGACCCAAAACATACGGCCAAGGCCACAGAGGAGTGGCTCAAGAAGAAGCACATTAAGTTCATGGAGTGGCCTAGCCAGTCTCCGGACCTTAATCCCACAGAAAATCTTTGGAGGAAGCTGAAGCTTCGAGTTGCCAAACCACAGCCTTGAAACTTTAAAAATGCTGTAAAGTAGAAATGAAAATTAGTTTTAAGTTCATCACACCACAGAAGTATGGGTTGTTAACTACCCATCCAAATTTGAATGAAAAAAAACACCGACTTAAATTAGGCTTTAAAATCGTGAGAAAATCAGCAGTCTTCTCTGCTCTGAGACTGGGGGGGCGTGTCGCCTGAAGGCGCTGAAGTTCCGCCCACTCGCTGGGTGACTTTATGCATGATGTCACACTGGCACTCTGTCTCTCTGGTGGATGGAGCAGCCTGCTTTGTGAAAACAGAATAGAATTAGAATTTATTTGTCCAATGAGTGAAACATACAGATGCTATCAAATCAACCTTGTTCCCCTGAGCTGTAACGCAGGAGTAAAACTGGAGACCAGAGACAGCAGACAGTGAGTCTCCAACTACTTCTAACACACCTGAATTACAATAGTGGAGATAATAAGAGCGGAGGAGTTGCCTTAGTTCTGTAATGACTGCAACATGCACAATGCATACATTACATCACATGTCCATACATTACATCACATGTCCATTCATTATATCACATGTCCATTCATTATATCACGTCAATTCAAACTTTGAACCTGCTCAGGTCAAGCCGAAAGTCTTTCTCTTCCACTGATGTCCCTCCACCTCCACCTGCTCTCTGCAGCCTCCTGCACATGTAATCGGGCTCGTTTATCCGGACCGGTACCGGTACATGTAACCGAGAGGGTCGGTGATTGTAATGTTACACCGGAGTACAAAAACAACAACCCTCATTAATCGGGAGGACTAGATCTCCTCTGGTCCATGTTTACCATCACCCCGACATGTAAAATACAGAGTTACATACATTATAGTTCCTGTTCGTAGCTATATTGACACATAAAAAAAATCTGCGATTATCTGAGCATTTTTCTCTGAGCTCAATAGAAGCTAATTAGCACATTAGCTACCATTTCATGAAAATACCGTTATTCTACACCGAGTAAAATCACATTAGGGGTTTGCACCGTGGACTAAATATAGCAGAGTTACTGTGGAAAAGTTATCTAGTATAATTATAACAAGCACACAGAACTTACGCTGAGTGGTGAACTACTGGCGGCAGCGGACGGTGCCGGTGCGACCAGAGGATGAATGGCCGGGGGGGGGGGGGGCGATGCTCGGTTCAGCTCCACGCTGCAGGAGAAGCGGTACAGCCGGGAGGGCGATGCTCGGTTGGGCTTGCACTGCAGGAGAAGCGGTGTGTCCGTGAACTCCGTCTGTCTCCGGTGCAAGTTGTTGAAACTATCCATCTTGAAATGGTCACTGCAGATGCGGCTGTTGGTATTGATGCTAAGCTCTCCATCAACGTGGCTCTTCCTGAAATCAATCCACCTCCTTTTCCTTTCTTCATCAGCAGGAAATTTAAATAGCGATGCAGCGCTGCTTTGGAGGTTCTTGCTTCCAGGAAAGATGCACTTGCGGGTGGAGGGAGACATCCTGTAGCAGCTAGCTGATGTACAATAACAATCTGACTACGGCAGGAGTTGCAACTGAAGTCGAGTGGGATGACCGTTTATGCAAATTAAATCCAGGCTTTTATATCGTTTTACCGTGTGAGAGGAGGAGCCATGCAGAAGGTTATATCAACTGTCTGTGCGGTAGCCCAGTAACGAACTAAGGCTAGCTTTTAGCCCCTCCTAAAAAAACCTGAGCTGAAGACGGATGAGAAACTGTTTAACGGTCTAACTCGACATTTCAGTGCGACAAAGTTTTCAAACTTTGCACATGCTTTCAGCAACTCATTTCAGACGTGTATAATGTATTGAGAAGCAAATCTTCGAACAGCATTACACTGTGGTTCAGTTAAAGTTATAGGAATATTGGCTACATTATTGACTTACCACCGTAGCAACATGGACTAGTGCATATGTCACATGTATTACCTCAGTGATGACTACTGAGACCACAAGCTTCTCTTCTTTCCTTTTTGTTTGACATGTGTGACTGCATTTCCATTTCATCTTTATTTGCGATATGCTTCTTCCCATTCCGTACAGCCCGTCCTCGCCCGGCCTCCACCACCACCACTCCTGCTACTCCGGCTGCCTCCACTAATGGTGAAGCCACTAACATCCATCGCCGGCGGGTCATCACCAAACCCCCCGTACCCAAGCAGACACCACTGGAGAAAAAGCCGCCGGTGCCCCGTGCTCCCCGAACCCCCCGACCCATCAACGCTCCGACACCGGACCTGAAGAACATCCGCTCCAAGATCGGATCAATTGACAACATCAAGTACCAGCCTGGTGGAGGAAAGGTAGGACAGAGCAGAGAGCACAAGAAAAGTATATGAATAATTCATAGCATTAATATATCCTGTCAAGATCTCTGAAATTCTGCAGAATGATTTTCTTGTATGAGCAAATGATTTGGCACCTGTGTGGTTTGTAATTCAAATCGCTGCTATGTGCTGTAAATCATAATAACATGTTTCTACACTGGGAACCAGCTATCACCATATATGTAATTCAATCTACCGTTGAAAAGTTAACATTGTTTTGAATCTCAACATGTTTAAGGAATATTAGCTCAGTAGTTTGATAAAAAAAAAAAAAAAAAGTATACCAGCCAGTTTTTAATTCTTCTACTCGATGGGAAGTTAATCAGATCTTAATCATGTCTTAGCTGTGCTCTATGGAAGATTTTAAATGCTTTAATTTGAACAAATTCTGGAAAATAGTCAAATGGATTATGTATTGCTATACATATTTCTGTTTCATGTATGCATTTACTGTGTCAAAATGACAGGAAATGGATAACAGGAAAATTACTAAAAGTTTTGTCTTTATTCATTGGATAATCATACTTTATTGTAAGATAAGTTTTATGTCACATTAAAATCAACAAAGAAATCTGCCAATACCAGGTCAAAGGTATTTTCATTAGTTTTATGAAGAGACGCAAAGCAGACTTTCTATTTCTATTTTCTCCATCCTGTAGACTCTCGTTCAGCCATTAGCATTAGCTAATCATTCTACTAAAAATAAAAAACAGTGACTGTAAGCAAATGCTACCTTGCTGACACTTATTTGCTTAATTCACCTTATAATTATTTTAGGACGTGCCTAACTTGCTGGACAACACTAAAATGCAAATACACCTCATATACACCTTATATGTTATTTGATTGGGAAGGGAAGGAAAATCCACAACACAATAAAAACAGATTATTCAATTATTAAAGGATAAAAGCTAAGAAAAAACTGTTATTTTTAATGTTTCAGTGAACAAGTAAAATATTTTTGCATCAGAGGTTGACTTGGACTATAAAATGAACCTCATTTTAGACAGTGTCGACAAAGTAACCAGATGGTTTTCCCATAGACATTTACTAAAGAAATTCAACACCAAACTTGTAAGTTAAAAGAAGCTCACCTCATAATGTTTCCTGGCAGATACTCTGAAATAAAGTGGCTTTCAATTCTGTAGCAAATCATTCGTGGTCTTGATGCAGGGCTGCATGAAATAGAAGAAGGTTTCATGAAGCACAGTAAATGTGTTCTTAAACCCTCATAATGCTGTTTGTGTGTGAGGCAGATAGCTATAACCAACAGAGGATCACTGCATGCTGTGTCACAGAATCTGCAGTTAATACACTGGATTCAGTCATGTTTGCAATGCTGTACTGCAATGCAGTCAGGGTGTTATACTCATTTCTGTGCTATGTAAAACAACACAGCCTGCTGTAGCTGTGATTAAACTTACATTGGAGGATAAAAGCTTTGCAGGGATGAAGGGAAGACATACTCCATCAGCAACAATGCTCAAATACACATCTGTAATACGTTTATGCTATCTTCATCTATTCCAACCTTCATCTATCTAGCAACCTTTTTATCTTACATGTTTCTGCTATCTCCTTCTGTCTGTCAGTTCACTTTAACATGCAGCATATCAGTACCCTTGTCCAATGCTGCCATGCAAATTTTGCTTCTCACACCCCATAGTCCTAAAGGGCCATCTGTATTCATCTATCTCAGTGAAAGTTCTTCTGGTGCCCACATGCTACCTTCATTCCACCCTGATAAAGTTGCGTATTTGCTTTCTTGCTGAGCTAAAGTTAGAACATTACCCGGTTAATCTTTAGCTACAGTGATTCTAAAGATGAAAGTCATTTAGCTGTAGTTTATAAACTCAGCATAGAGAATACAAGCAGGGGTAAACAGCTCACCTATCTCACTATTAAAAAATATGCCTTCTAACAACATTCAAACTGACAAATTAACACATAGCCTATTGGCTTCCTATAGGCTTCCAGTCTTAATGTTAGGATAAGGTTGCCTCTTCAACTTCAACTTTAATATCAATCCACCATACGACATACAGACATGCAGATAGATCAACAAATTGTTTCTCACAGTCCCATGGTGTGCAAATAACCTTTTGGTTAACCATTAGCTGAAAAGTAGCTAAAGACAGAACAGCTTGTATAAACAACACAAAGACACACAATAGGCTACATTGTTCATTGATCAGCAGGTGCTGATATAAAAGCCTATATTTTAACATTGGAGATAGCTGTTTCCTCCTGCCCTTCCTGCTCTTTTAGCTAATAAGCTCCACTGGTTCTAGCTTCATATTTAGCATACGGATATGAAACTGCCAGCAAGAAAGCCTACTTTCCAAAATGTTAAATTATTATTATATAAGAATGACACAACATATTTTGTTCCTACCGCCCATTGACAGGTCTATTTCAAACAATACACTTGGCAAACAACATACTTTTACAACATATAAAGTAACTTAAAAAAATTCAACACGCACGCGCATGCACGCACGCATACGCACGCACGCACACACGCACGCACACACACACACACACACACACACACACACACACACACACACACACACACACACACACACACGTTGTGCTCACGTTAGCTTCATGGCTTTGTATGGCATTGTATGGCCCCCACGCCACATCCGGCCCTTTGGCTTTCCCTGACTGGCCCGCATGAGATCAATGGTAAATCAGGAATCACACGTAAATAAGTGTACATCATGCATGTGTAACCCAGGTAATGTTCAGTACCCCAATTTGCCACCTTCACTCTTTATTTATTCAAGAAAAACAGAATGCGTGTTCTTTTGTAGCAACATTCTGTTGCACACTAGGAATTAGACATTATCGCATGGCCAATTAAAGTTAGAGCAGTGGAGAAGGAGCTGATGTTTCCTCACCAAATGGTTCCATGAAAGTATTCTCTCTTCTCTCTTGAAAAAGAGAACTGTCAAAAGAAAAAAAACATTGCAGATCCTCCGGTTTTCTCCATTAAACTGTAATTTTTGGGCACTGTTCACGCTTTCAGTACTGTTTTTCAAGCAGACACCTGTTCCTGCTGTGTCATCTTCCTATCCTTTCAAACACTCAGTCGTGAAGCCACTTCACACAAACACATTGCTGCCCGGATCATAATATATAGCACTGACTTAGTCAGTCTCCTGGGATACTAATTTGATTTGTCTATCCTGTGTTTTCATATTTTCAGTTGCTTCAGGAGCTTGTTGGTCTAACAAAATTTCTGTCCTCAATATTTTGTGTGAACGTGTGTGACCTTTGATATGTTTTTTTTTTTTTTTGTGCTGATATTTTATTGACTCTTGTCACTAACACTTGTCACCAACAAATGTTCACTGTAAATCATTGTCATGTTTTTACATGACAATGATTTACAGTGAACATTTGAATGGTTGCCACCATCCATCTAAGACAGTGTTTGTGATCCTCCTTCTCAATTGACTCATTATAAATCTCACACCTGATTGGTGCTACTACAAGTAATTATTAAAATTTTAATAATACACACGCACATTTTGCGAATGGATTTGGGTGACCTTCCTTCTTTTTAATTCATGCTGTTTTTTCCATGCAATCTCCCCCTTTGATTGGCCGTAACAGCCAATACACTCATCTGATTTGGGCATTCATCCTTTTGATCAGCCCCATGTCCCCCTGCTCCTCCACCCGTTGTGCTGTGTATGGTTGATTGGAGGTTGTATTGACCAGGGGGTGGTTGTTTCCCCAGGTCTCCTCCACCCCGAACAACAAGACATCAGACCCCTCCACCCCTGCTGCCAAGGCCAGAGTGAGTCCCTGCCATCGGCACCCTCACACTTCTCACACCAGTACATTATCCCTCCTCCTCTCTGCATTCACTGCATACACCTATTCTACATCCTACATTCTACATCCACTCAGGGCACATTACACCTTGCTGTTCATATACCCGCATTAAGATGAACATGATCATCAATCCACGCTGCAGTTGGCACTTGCTTATTTAATAAAGGTTTTATCACCAAAGCAGAGATATTTCCAGTGTCACTATCTTCATATGACCAAAAAAGTCTGTTTTTTAGCTCTTAGATGACAGACACAAGTTTTTATTTTGCGATTATATACTACCAAAGTGGCAATCTGCTGAATTGTGCCAGTCCTGCCATCTACCTGTTTAGCTAAAGCTAATGTCAGCCACTGGTCTATTTGCATTTATATAAAGAACTAAAGAATGAGAGGAACGTACCAGTTTTTAGAATTATTAAAACATGAACGTTCTATATTTGGAGGGAATCCTTTCTGTATTTAACAGTTTGGGCATCGACCATGCAATTTAAAAGTATTCATCCAGGCCTTAGCTCGCCCTTTAAAAGCTGCAGAATAATTTGCATCTGTCAGTGTTCAGTATCTGGCAAAAAAAAAGAATACCTCAACTGAATTTAAAAACAACTCACAATGGATAATATAGCAGCAGTGTTATGTGAGCTCCTTATAACACAGTGATTTTACTTTATAAATATTAGATCTTGTGGTACCTAAAAGACGTACAGCGCTACTAAATCCAGTTTGAAGCCAGAGGCAGCATTTCCAGCTTGACTGGCCATTTCATTAAACACAATTGGCTTTTTGTGAGTAATCATGTCCTTGTTCCTGCTCAAATGATCACCTCTGTCCACAGCCTGGGTCAAAATGAGGAAACATAAACAGAAAAAAATACTTTTACGTATTGTCAAAGTGCCTATTGTAAAAAAAAATTGTGATGAACTCCACAAGTTCGTATTATTTATATTTTCATTTATGTTGTGCATAACACCTTTACATTCACATGTAAGCTTCATACATTGTTCACATCCAACCAAACTCCATCCCCTTTCTAACTTGACCAATACCATCATCCACATTTCCATATTTAAACACACTTTCCAGAGCATTCCACTTTGTTAGATGTTACTCCTTGTACAAAATAGAATTGATTGAAGTGTCATATGTGTTCCTGTGTCCTGTGTTGACTACTAGTGGCCACTGATTTTAGCGCAGCAAAAGATAATGGCCTCTCTGTGCCTTTTGAATCATTCTTCCCCGCACCACTGCAAAGCTTTACAATTACGTCACAAATCTGTGTTTGACTCCATGGCCTCTTAGTCTGTGTTTCCTTGAGCAATTTCTTTTAAATCCAAAACACACTGATAACAAGGAAAGCTACCAAATAGTGAAGACAAAAATAAGTACAAGAAATAAACAATACTCATGCTACATGTGCTAGTTGTAGATTTGTCCTGCTCAATGCAATACACTGGTAGGATACAGAGAGTGTGCAATCATCACCTGAGAAGAAACTAACTACTGGAATTGGCCATGTGTTGTCCAAGCTTCAGTCCTGTTGCACTCAATGAAACATGAAACCTATACTGTTTCAGTTGATATGTATTTCTTTCTTTTCTTGTAGTAATGTGGAGAAATATTTTCAGCCTCCTCCAGTGCTCCTTGAGCTTGCATGAGATCACTCCTCATGACCATTAAAATTATTTTTCTGTAAGATTTTATACCATGATTCTAATTTTTTGTACAGTATATAACTGATATTAAAAAGGAACTCACTGTAAATACATACAGTGAATAATCTAAAAAATTATAAGCCTTAAAGATATTGTTTATTGGCTTTAAAATAGGGTAATCTAAATGTAATTTTACATTACCTTTTTGTGCCTTCCATATAGAAATATGTCATTTAAATTGGATCCTTGTGGATGGATTGGACAATCCCATAACTTTACCAAAGAAAACCGTATGAATACAGCAGTCTTCATATATATCATGTAATGTTACGGTATTTCTGCAATATATAAAAAAAATTGTGCAGCTATAACATTACATTTTTTAATAAGTTCTAATTCATTTGAACTGTAAAAATGCACAGAATGTCTACAATAAATATCTGTAATTGTTTAACTCTGTAAAACAAAAAAACAGCAATTAAAAAAAAGGAAAAATGTTTTTTTTACTATAATTAAAAAAAAAATTCGTAATGTTTTTTCTTAATTAGGATGTTTATGATGTGCTATCAAAAAACACACTGCCACTTGTTATGTGAATGTATGTATGTGCACACGCTTTAAGTGTATGTGTGCTAACTGCTGAATGAGTCATCCTTTGCTGGTGCCACCTGCGTCATCATGCCATTCTCATACTGGAGAAGGAGACGAACACAGACAGAGACAGAATGGGGGAAGGCATCATATGTCTGCTACAGGGAATTTTTTACAATACAACTACAGTACAATGCAATTGATTTCACTAAGGCAAAGGAAGGAGTGACCTTGTGGCGGAGGGGGTTCAGGGGTGGGGGGCGGAGTAGGTCCTTTTAATTCCTCGGTGGCAGGACTACTAAACGTGAGCTAGCTTGATGAAAAACAATGTAATTTCAGTGTGTCATTAAGGGGTGACACTCAAAACACGTAATATTTTTTTTTAAGTTTTTCATTGATCAGTGATTCCAAGACTGTATTCTGTCCATCTGCACCATGTAAGTGGCAGTAGCCTTCCACTATATCACTTTGACTATTCCCATAGGAATTAAAAGCTTTGGACACTGTCTTTAAATCACTGCACAGTAGGGAGGGGCATATACAAAAATAAATAAACACTTTGATATTTGCTGTGAAATAATCAACTGCTATTCGACAGTTCACATTTTCCAGTGTGCAAAAATTGCCAGTCATTTTACTTTTTATCTGTATTGTACGTCTGGTGCTCCTTATTCAATTTAATTTTGTAATGGTTTGTTTTGTTAGTCGTCAGTGTCTTTAACTGTTTTTAGATATTGGATATACTGTATAAAAATGGTGCCTACAATAAGCTAAAGTGATGACTTTGTGTCATTCAGACATGACTTTTTACATAGTACAAGACCAGACAGTACAGGACGTTACATAAGCATTATTCATGTGCATATAATGAGTTCCCTGCAGTCCCTTTACGCTGCCTGGTTAAATTGTCATCATTGTCAAGAGCAGCTCTCTTGGTGTCTGATCAATTTCCAAAATAAGTTTTGCTAAATATTTTCCCTTTTGCTGAATAATTTGTGGAATGAGGTCAAAGCTTTGTAACCTTTTCAATATAATTTCCTCGAAATTGGTGGCCAGACTATGCATAAAAATATCAAACAGCAACATTGTATACTCTTTTAACGCTGGTATTCAGCCTTGGTTCCCATCAATTAATGTAACTTCATTCATTCAGAATTGTTGAAAGCGATACCTAAATGTTACTAGGTCTGACCTAGTAAGATTGCCTTTGTGACTTTAATTGAAGGGTGAGCAGCATGTTGAGCAGACATAAAACTAATAACAGAAAGGAGTGCATGTTTGAAAGATAATTATGCAATATGCACCCTAGCTGTCAAACTATTTCGCCTCTTTGTACCCACAGTTGAAATACCAAAGAGATGTGACTGATTTTGGTCTTTGCTTTAATATAGAGCAAATATTATGACCCATTACAGACTCATCAGCCAATCTCTCCACAAAAGTTTTGCTAAACAAGATGCAGACATCCCTGCTAATACAACCATGCAACATTGAGTTTGTACTAAAAAAAATTACGAACTGTGGACAGGCTGTGGGGCAGAACAACAGGTAATACTTTAGTATTCTTTTTCTTTTTTTTGTCTTCTGTTCCCCTGAATTAGTCACTTACAGTTGCTTTTCTGCTTTGAGTAGCATGTGTTAACACAAAATCACTTATGGCCCGGTGGAATATTTTGTTGCATGTGCTGTGTCATCTTCCAGTGTTTGTCCTGTGCTTTTTAATATGTAGCTGATGCTGTTTATGGAAGCACTCTGTTGTTATTCAGTCAATATCCTTATCTTTTGGTTCTTCAGCATTCATTTTTGGAAGAATTTGCAAACATTTCTATGAGAATCCACAAGCAGCCTCATTTGAATTTATTTACGAAATGTCCCAAAAGCATTTCTTTCAGTGCCATTTGCTGATTAATTATCACAATGCAGATAATCACTGAAGTAATATGTAAACAGAATTACTTGAATTGAATTAGAGAATCTCTTCCATACTTACAGTACAAGGCTACTCAGTTCCCTGTCAACTACAGCTGCCTGCTGATCTGCTCTTTTCTGCTGCTGTTGTCCGTCTGCCTGTCGCACCTTTCTTTTTTCTTTTTCCTTCCTTCTTTCTTTGTTTCTTTCTTTCTTTGTTTCTTTCTTTGTTTCTTTCTTTCTTTGTTTCTTTCTTTCTTTCTTTCTTTCTTTCTTTCTTTCTTTCTTTCTTTCTTTCTGTCTTTCTGTCTTTCTTTCTTTCTTTCTTTCTTTCTTTCTTTCTTTCTTTCTTTCTTTCTTTATTGCTTTCTCTCTCTCTTTTGCTTGTCTGTGTATCTGCCTGCCTGTCTTTAGGTTCAGATAGTGCACAAAAAGCTGGACTTCAGCCATGTCACCTCTCGCTGTGGCTCCAAGGACAATATCAAACATGTCCCTGGAGGTGGCAATGTAAGTACTGCTGGAGCTGGAAGCAGACTCTAGTGAGGGTGGATACATATCACATTTTATGGGAATATAGCCTTGTTTTGGCTGTCTTGGTGAAAATGGTGATAGATTGGGGATTTCTTCTTTTATCCCATCTAGCATCTCCACCACATGACTTGATTGGTCACAAAGGGATAAAAGGATCATTTCTATTTTTGGCACTGTATGTAAATTGTATTCATATATATGATATTATATCCCTAATGATCTTTTACATATTGATTAGAAATCAAACCAATCTGACTTACAATCACTACACTAAATCCATCAATCTTCCTTAAATCGGCCTCTGCAGACAGACGTCGATGTCTAACTTGAGCATCTATCAGGGCTGGAAGCAAAAAGAGCTCAGCTATAACAACAAAGCCTTCCTCTTCCAATATCAAACATGTACATTAAAGCTGATCGTTTCCAAAGTAACTAAGAATGAATGCATTCAAATTAGCATGCTCCCGCTGTTTGCACATCAGATTAATTTAATTTTACATTAAGTGAACTGACCACAGGTCCTCGTGCCCAACCTTCGAGATGTTGTTCCCATCTACTCTAATCACCTGCTGCATTGTCATGTTCAGTCTCTGGGCTGCTCTCACAACCACCACTTTGCTGTCTCACTTCAATAACACAAAGTGCAAAAGGTATACAGAGAATAATTCACCGAATGCATTCATTCACAATAGCAGTTCTCATCCATCATATGTTCTCTCTTGCAATACGTATGGATGCAGTGTGGACTGCTCACATGATCATCATGTGAGGGGTGGTTGGCCATGTTATCATCTTACAATGATTTGAATCTAACATCTACCTTAGTCCCACAAGTACCTTTCAACTGTTGGACTATTCATGTTATTAATAAGCACCTAATGTAATTGCTGCTGTAATTACATTAATCATGTAAGGTATTAATACCACAGTATAAGGATACACATGTCATGGAATGTACTGTATAGCAACAACAGTTATCTGTATATACCAAAATCACTAATGTGTTTCCACTGTATAAAATGTATAACTGTAAAAAATAACACTAATATTTAAATTGTCCATTACGATTCAAATATGTGTGTTTGTAATATAAAATCAGGTCATTAATAATGTAACCTGTAAAGGTGCCTCTGAGAAAACTCAGGGTCAATCACTATTAATGATGAAAAATGAACAGTAACGAGGATCTTGATCATCTCATTGTTAGTCGTTCAATGTGTCATCAAATATGTAAGCCGGACTGTTACGGGCTCTTAAAACCAGTCAGTGCCTCAGGCTACTAAGGATCAGGAATACAGAGTCTTGTCATGTGACAACAGTCTTCTAACTGCCTACTCTCACTTTCCAATAATGGTCCTTCCTAATTTATCTGCGTAAATGTAGCATCCTTTAAATAATAAAAAAAAATATTGTCTCCAGTGGCAGTAAAACAGGTCAGAGTAGTGAATCAAGCATGGGTTGTTTGTACAGCATTTATTGTGTTGTATGCCATTATCCCACATACTCCTTTGCAAAAGTACAGAATGTAACCCTCTCTATAAATGCACTATGTGTATAACAATGAATGAATTAGATTTCCCCAAGTGGAAAGAGTGGAAGATTAATTGCACTGGATGTGGAGTCAGTTTGTAAAGACATTGTGATCTCTACTCTTACCCAGGTGCAAATCCTGAATAAGAAGGTTGATGTGAGCAAGGTGACATCCAAATGTGGTTCCAAGGACAACATCAAACACAAACCAGGTTTAACTTCAGACTTATGCTGTCCTGCACTTTTTCCTCCTTCCAAACTCCATTTTGTTCCACTGTGTTCTCATACAAATCTTCTTTACTGCAGGTGGTGGTGACGTGAAGATTGAGGCCAATAAGCAAAACAACAAGGCCAAGTCTAAGATTGGATCCATGGACAATGAGGAGCCAGGCAATGGACAGACCAATGGACACAAGGTCAAACTCAAACATAGGCGTTAATTTGATCAGTTCAGAGGTTGTTCTGGGGTTGTGCTGAGTCACTGTGCTGTTACTGCTTCACCACTAGCTGGTGTGGCAGCATAAGAGTGGTACATAAAACAACTGGATTCTTATTGTGTTCTTCCATCTGTGTCCCTTCTCTTGTGTGTCTATATTTGGCTACAGGAGGAGAAAACAGAGAAGACATCACCCCCAAGTGGTGCTCCGACAACAGGACCCGCAGGCGTTGCTAAGGCAACAGCATCAGGAAATGTTGCTAAGGAGAATGGTGTCAAGGAGCCCACACCCACTCCTTTTGGGGGAGACGGACTGAGGGAGCCCCTGAGCATGGACAAACGCATCACTGAGACAAGTGGGTGAAAACAATGATGGCAGATTTCGAGTTCGAAATACAAACAAGACTAAAGAAAACAAAATAAAAGTTTTTTTCATTTATATCCATTGAGTCTGGACAAATGGGTCAAATAACCAAGAGAGACCAATTATGGACCTCGCATCTGGAAAGTTTGGATGTTGCTCCTAAATGTACAAAATATCCATCCATTATCTATACCCTGAACAGGTTTACAGGGGGGCTGGAGCCTATCCCAGCTCACTTTGGGTGAAGGCAGGGTACACCCTGGACAGGTCGCCAGTCTATCACAGGGCCTTATAGACAGATGAAAACAAAGACCATTCACACCTGAAGGCAATTTGTAGAATCACCAATTAACCTGAGGTGCATGTTTTTGGATGGTGGGAGGAAGCCAGAGTACCTGGAGAGAACCCA
Organism: Embiotoca jacksoni; assembly: GCF_022577435.1. Taxonomy (NCBI): domain Eukaryota; kingdom Metazoa; phylum Chordata; class Actinopteri; family Embiotocidae; genus Embiotoca; species Embiotoca jacksoni. The sequence goes on along the minus strand of NW_027185383.1, from coordinate 169,557 downwards.
TGCAGGCACAGGGAGAACATGCAAACTCCGCACAGAAAGGCCCAGATTCGAACCTGGAACTTTTTCACTACGAGGCAACAATGCTAACCACTGCACCGCTGTTCCACTGTGTGGGTGTGTTTTATAGAATGTTACATAATTCAAGCAATGAATGATACATGAGCAAATACCTATATAAAACCTTCAGAATATAGAATAAGACTTAATTGTTGGTGCTTGTAAATGCTACTGTATTGAAAATTTCAGGCTAAGAGTATCAATTCTTTAAACATGAATGATGTGTTAACTCACACTACACATTGTTTGAGTTTTAATCAGCCTTGTTTTCTCTGCTGTACTGAAAACATACTGAACCACGACAAAACTGAGGTTTTTACCATACCGTCAACTTTGTGTAGCATTACAGCCCTGTCAAACAGTAACGTTATATTAATCAAGTTATCTGGGTTTCCAACTTCCTTTAGAGAAGACAAACACACTGTTAAATATATTCCTTACTCCTTTGCTCCTGTGTTTTTGGAGCCCCATGTACACAGTTTCAACAAGAAAAATCCACAACTGATGAACCTGCCTTTGTGGATAAATTCATCTCTGGCCCTGTAGCTGGCCTCAAGACTCTTGGCCGTATTTTCGTCCACAAAGCCAAGTAGGTGTGGCCATCTTGTTTGATATTGGTGAACACAAGCGCAAGGCGCAATTCCAGCATAGTGGTAAGAGAGTAGATAATTAGGTGTGCCACAGCCGACTTTAATCATGGCCAATACAATCAGCTGCTCTCATTCCCTGTAAACCACTGTGGCCCAGTGGAGTGTCAGTGTATAATGATGATGATGCTGATGATCTTAAATTGGCTTGGTAAGACGTAACTAATATTATAAATGCCCCTTCGCCTGGTATTATGAGAACAACTGCCCACTGTAGAAATCATTATATCAATGATATAAGACAAAAAACTGCATCTTATAAACACTAGCAATAATTAAATGTCAACGTGAACATCCAATATACTGAAATCATGATGATGTTAAGGAGTGAGCATAAGTAAATTACGTAAACTTAGAGCTTTCCAACGCAATTAATTTATAAACAACACTGATAAAAAGAAATATGCTTAAAATGTCACTGGTGTTGTGGTGTTATGAACTGCAGCCGGAGCTTTGTTTATGCCTAATTTACTTTCCAATCATTAGTTAAATGGTCTAAGTTGCCATGCAACATTGTCCTAATGTTTTATGCGTAAATGACGCCGTATCATGGCTTTCTAGATTACTGCACCAGATGAGCAGGTGAGAAGGCTTTTGAATTGTTATCCCTTTTGTGTAATTTAATTGCAGCTTATTTGTAGTTAACCTGAGTGACTTTCATACAGTGCATCCGGAAAGTATTCACAGCGCTTCACTTTTTACACATTTTGTTATGTTACAGCCTTATTCCAAAATGGATTAAATTCATTTTTTTCCTCAAAATTCTACACGCAATATCCCATAATGACAAAGTGAAAATAGTTTGTTTAAAATTTTTGCAAATCTATTAAAAATAAAAAATGAAACTATAACACGTACATAAGTATTCACAGCCTTTGCTCAATACTTTGTTGAAGCACCTTTGGCAGAAATTACAGCCTCAAGTCTTTTTGAGTATGATGCTATAAGCTTGGCACACCTATTCTTGGGCAGTTTCTCCCATTCTTCTTTGCAGGACCTCTGAAGCTCCATCAGGTTGGATGGGGAGCGTCGGTGCACAGACATCTTCAGATCTCTCCAGAGATGTTCAATCGGGTTCAAGTCTGGGCTCTGCCTGGGCCTCTCAAAGACATTCACAGAGTTGTCCCGAAGCCATTCCTTTGTTATCTTGGCTGTGTGCTTCGGGTCGTTGTCCTGTTGGAAGATGAACCTTCATCCCAGTCTGAGGTCCAGAGCGCTCTGGAGAAGGTTTTCATCAAGGATGTCTCTGTACATTGCTGCATTCATCTTTCCCTCCATCCTGACTAGTCTCCCAGTTCCTGCCGCTGAAAAACACATGATGCTGCCACCACCATGCTTCACCGTAGAGATGGTATTGGCCAGGTGATGAGCGGTGCCTGGTTTCCTCCAAACATGACGCTTGGCATTCAGGCCAAAGAGTTCAATCTTTGTTTCATCAGACCAGAGAATTTAGTTTCTCATGGTCTTCAGGTGCCTTTTGGTAAACTCCAGGTGGGCTGTCATGTGCCTTTTACTGAGGAGTGGCTTCCGTCTGGCCACTCTACCATACAGGCCTGCTTGGTGGAGTGCTGCAGAGATGGTTGTCCTTCTGGAAGGTTCTCCTCTCTTCACAGAGCAACGTTGGAGCTCTGTCAGAGTGACCATCGGGTTCTTGGTCACCTCCCTGACTAAGGCCCTTCTCCCCCGATCGCTCAGTTTGGCCGGGCGGCCAACTCTAGGAAGAGTCCTGGTGGTTCCAAACTTCTTCCATTTACAGATGATGGAGGCCACTGTGCTCATTGGGACCTTCAATGCTGCAGACATTTTTCTGTACCCTTCCACAGATCTGTGCCTCGATACAATCCTGTCTCGGAGGTCTACAGACAATTCTTTGGACTTCATGGCTTGGTTTGTGCTCTGACATGCACTGTCAACTGTGGGACCTTATATAGACGGTGTGTGTCTTTCCAAATCATGTCCAATCAACTGAATTTACCAGGTGGACTCCAATCAAGTTGTAGAAACATCTCAAGGATGATCAGTGGAAACAGGATGCACCTGAGCTCAATTTTGAGTGTAATGGCAAAGGCTGTGAATACTTATGTACATGTGATTTTTGTTTTGTTTTTGATTTTTAATAGATTTTGCAAAAATTTCAAAAAAAATTATTTCACGTTGTCATTATGGGGTATTGTGTGTAGAATTTTGAGGGGAAAAATTAATTTAACCCATTTTGGAATAAGGCTGTAATATAACAAAATGTGGAAAAAGTGAAGCGCTGTGAATACTTTCCGGATGCACTGTATTTTATAGCTGAGATTTGCTATTCGTCATGACGCGCACCAATTGCCTGATTCACCTGACAGTCATCTTAATTTCTTTCATGATTATCTGAATCTGAAGATTGCATTCAAAACATCTTGTTTTAATTATGTATCTAAATTGGATTAAAAATGTAAAACATCCACCAAACCCGTCTGTGGGATTTTGGATAGGCCTGCAATGTGAGATCTCACCCACTAAAGCCACAAAAGTATCCCTGTACCAACTGCCACCAAATTAGACTTGGGCTGAGCTGCTGGAGGCAAGGCACAACTTCAACAAAAAGTTTGCACTGCACTGGCGCATCTCCAATACACAATCCCTGTTGGGTTCATGTTGATCTAGAGAAATACACAAAAATACCATTGCACCTGGATTTGCCCTGCGCTTGGGAGAAAATAGGCTCCTTCTAAGTTCAGGTGGTACAACATATTCCTGTTAACCTGATGCTGCTGCTGTGGCCCTAACTGATGGGTGACTGTAACGCTAATACAATTTTTTTTATTTTTTTTAAAAAGGAGTGTTTTGTATGTGGCCCATTATTCTCATGAACCTGCACCAGACACTAACAGCCTATGAGGTAGAGACTGCTTGGGAAAATTAAAACTCCTTTTATCACCTTTTATCTCTCTTTGTTCATCGCCTTCCCTTTCTTAAACCTATTTCTTCCTGTTCACAGACTGAGTCCCAGTGACCTGCAGATTTTGGTGGGACTCGCATGGCACTCGCCGACCTGCCAATCAACTGACCAACCAACCTACCACAGCGCAGTCACTTCCCTCTGGCCCCGCCCTCCATCTCGCCCACCGCAGCACCGAACTGACCGATTGCCTCTCAGTGTTTCTCTGGGGTCCACCTGCCAGCTTCCTGCTACAAACCCTGACCTTTGACCTCTCAACAACCTTGGGTTGACCTTTGGCCCTGCCTACCACAGAGAAGCGCACTTGCTGCTTGTGTTTCTCTGTGTGGGGTTCCACCAGCTTCTCGACTCATCAAATTTCCTTGTAAGGACAGATTTAGATGACCTCAACCCTAAACCACAAATCTAACATCCCAAACTGTAAACCCACTATCACAGTCAGTGCTGTATTGGTATATTGAGCATAGCCACTTTTTTCATAGAATATTCAACCTACAAGTCAAATTGCTGTTTAAACACAGTTATGAGGCTTTGCTTTGGTTCCCCCCTCGCAGGCCTTCACAATTGAAAACTTTAATCTCCCAACCTTGCTAGCAGACCTTTGCAGATGCTACACCCCCATTCCCAGTCCACCTGATTATAGCACAGCTCTCCATCTCATTATAAATAATTCTACAGCTCATCACATGTTATTTCACAGCATTTCTAGTGGTATAATTGCACCATTAAAATACATTACAATAATGCTTATTTATCTCAGCTATTATTACAGTATCACGATACTCAAAGTTAGAAGTGATGGGTGAAGAAAACTTAATTAAGTGGGTATAAAAAGGGTTTCTGGGATGACTTTTACTACAATGAGAGACAGCATTTAATGATGTGATTAGTGCATGATAATCATTAACACAGTAGGAGGAGGGATAGGGCAGGTCTGTAGCTTCTCTAGGTGGCTTTGGCTCAAAAAGGATTTGGCACTAAAACATGTATTTGATCTTAGAGCCAAATATTTTTCAGTTAAGACCACTCTTTTTGACCTTGAAGGAGTGAGTACAAACTCAGGCTGAAGGAGAGATCTTGAACATGAGAGTTTAACCCTCAGTGATAAGTATTAAAGCTATCTGCTGCACCTTTTAATGAAGTAACATTAAAAGGTTAACACATGGTGTACTGTAAGGAGCACTGATTGCAGACAATGTCAACCACCATTTCACAGGCTGCTTTAGGCCGCTTGTTAAGTTTCAGTCACCAGCACATTAAATTTCGATGGGGAATCAATATAATACATCAGTGATGTTGCCAGGATCCTTGACTCACTTGTGCAGGTAAAGTAAAACCTTAGTGACTTGCTAATTTGCATCACTGACCAATAGCAAGCCATTTTGACAGTACTGACTATTGAAAAGAACAGAATGTAAGAAGTTATTATAGCTTATTGGCTTTTATTTAACCCTAACCCTAATGTGTAAAAAATATTAACTGATCCACAAAAAAGAGAGGAGTCTGGAATCTGTGGAACAAACACGTCTCTCAAATACACTATTTAAACTTATTGTCTGGTTAACTACTGGGCAGATAGGCTTTTTGTGAAATGATGTACAATAATCAGAACAAATTGCCTAGACTGAATAAACAGCCCAATGTAGAGAAAATAGGAGCTCTGAGAGCTGTTGTGATGACTAGCACTAACATGCTTTCTGCTTACTGTGCTCTAAAGCACTTCATAATTGATATGCTCAGTAGTTGTTAATTTATCAGGGTATATACACTTCTAAAGGAATAATAAGTGTGATGCTGTAGCACTATTTAACAATTCTGTTGTTCTTATATTGCAGAGAAAGCTGGACCTCTAAAGCTTTGATTCAGTCCTGGTCATGTGGTCTTAGCACAAGTCCACAAACTACTGTGGATGTGGAGCACAGCAGTTCTTGTCAGTTTGCTTTGGGTTGAAAAAAATACCACAAAAAGAAACCCAGCTTAAGCAACAGCTATTTCAGTGTAAGACTTACAATCTTTATCTGTAAATAGATTCACACACTCACATGTTTGGCCTTTGCATGACATAAACTTTAAGTGGCACTAAACTTCAGTCTTAATATGAATATTTCTTCCACCACACAGCCACCCTTTCCTGAGGTCCACACACTGATGACATACCCTCTATGGAGCTGGTAGTCCCACTTATTCACCTGCACCCACTGTGAGGGACCCCAGCAGTCACCCTGAGCTGTGACGAGCATTTTACGTCTGCCTGTGGGTATTAGAGACAGACAGACAGACAGCACCTTCCTTCTCTTGCGCACATGTGGCACTTTCTGGTCATGTGGTTCAGCCCAGTGGAGAGGAGTGGCGCTGCAGAGCCGCACCCTCTTAAGTCCTCCCTCTAGCCAGTGCGTCATAGAACCCACTCTGTGACACCTACCTGTCTTCACACACATACGCATAAGCACAGATCAATACAAGAAAGCACACACATGCTCGTTGGTGTGCACGCACATGTACACGCACACACACACACACACACACACACACACACACACACACAGACATAAACAGTATGATACTCACAAAAACAAATTAGCACCCTAAAATAAAACTGGTATGCTGTTCATAAAAGCATTTGTCTGTGCTAGATCGAAAACAACGCTTTGTTGTGTTTTGGTGGTCTCTGCTGATATTGTTAAAACAATGATGAGCTGTTTCGGTGTGTTGTTCCTATCATAGTCATTGTTAGACATTTTCATCATAGGCTCACCTCATCCCGCCTCCTTCTCGTCTATTTCCTCTTCCCGTGTCTCTATCCAACTCTCTGACAGCAATACAGTGATCTTACCAGGGAAGGCCTCCTATAACCTGTGCATACACCGGATGTACAGACAGACAGAGATCAAAAGACAACTACTGAAATTAATGGTACGAGAGAGGAGCGAGTTCACTTGCAGGGAGCGCTGCCACCAATTAAAGGGAATAATGTTACATTCATGGCAAATCTGAAGTTGGAATTTTCTTGGCAACTTTTTAGTGATTTACTAGACTCTGCCTAGTAGATTGAACCTACTAAGAGCTAGTACCAAGCCACTTGTAGTGACAAATACTGCATCTTACCCTATATCAGTAGTGTAAATAGATGTAGGTAAATGGCTTTTAAAATGCTATATTACTTTCTTTTTCAAAAACATTTTTGTGCACTTTTTTGTTTGTTTTGAACAGAATAACACTAAATATTTAAAAAAGATCAATTTTTTTTTTTTAAACAAGCAATTCACTTAGGTTTAAAAAAACATTCTTAAAAATGCTGCAACACTGGACAGCAGGAACTGCCCAGCTCCAAAATGCCATGAATGCAGCAGTATTTCAGCAAGGCAGATCCAAGAAATACTGTTGTTGTATTTGATGTTTGAGTTGTCATTCATTGAGCAAAATCAACATTTTACACGATAAAAATATTTAAACAGTCGCCACACACTCCATTTTAAAGAATATCTAATTCATGCTTGATGATAAATGAACCTGATGAAAAGCATTTTTTTTCAGTTTCCACGACTGTTCAATGTCTGAAATTTAACTATGGAGAAGAGAGGTTACTCCTCTTTTCTGCATGCTTTCTTAACAAATCACCTAAATTTAGTTGTTGTAATGATCCAAGACTGTGAACTACAGTAGATACCAATATTGGAGTAAGAAAAGGCCCTGTCTGTTCACGGTGGATTATAGGCTGGGATGGTCTCTGTTGAAAACACTGAGGGATTTGTGATATGTCTGTGGCGTGCTGCTGTAATTGTCAGATGTGTGAAGTGTTACCACTGCATCCTCCTGTAGAGAGCGCTGTTTAGCCTCTGGAACACTGATAGTCTGGCTGTGTGACTTAACAAAGGCTGACTGAGAAACCTTTCATCAACATTAGAAAAGCTACAGTAGTTCCATACTGTCCTGGTTTCAACTATCTTATTGTGTCTGGAACACTAAATACTATTAAAGTCATATGGATTATGTACAGTTCCCCAAAAAACTCAAAAGTCTTGTGCACTTTGAACACAGTCTTGTTCATTTCTCGATGCACTCAAGTGGTAAAAAAGTTGCTTTACTGTATATTGGTAAAAAATTGTCAGCTGTGTACTGTACATGTGTGCTTCTGGGAACAAAACAGTCTTGGTAGTTAGATAAAGTTATGATAATCAAAAAGCAAGTGATCAAATAGTCAATCAATTAACTTAGACATTTAAAAGCACCATATAAGTATATCTAATATTGTACTGTTCCCTCCTAATCATTCCCATGAGTTGCCTAAAAGCAACATTACATATGCGTGGGTCATATATGACAACAATAATGTGAACCTTTCTTCGGGAACAGAAGAACAAAGGTATGAAAGCACTTTGATAGGTGTAGGTGTATATAAAAAATAGAAGCGAGTAGTAGTCTTATTGTGTGTAAGGAGCTCAGCGTAAGAGTGTGTGACCAGGATGAGCTGATAAACACATCAATACCCCTTCATCTTGGTCAACTTAGTGGATTTTAGTGGAACTTTGGTTGTCGGTGTTGTGCTGTTGGCTATGATGGTTTAACACTCAACTCTCCAGTTTGCCCTCATGTTGTTCCTGTCAACATTCACTGGTGTTTATATTCTGCCCAAGCTGCAAAGCCACATTGACCAAGTGAGAGCATTTGTGTTTTTGATCAATTCAAGGCCGAAACTTAACTTTTGGGGAAGCCAATGGTCACCTTAAATGATATGATATGTACTAATTAGGCTGGCATCCTCTTAGCACATGTCTCTGGTGGAATGTTTGGTCATTAACAACTTTCACTGTTAGCACACAGCATGTTAAGTAACTGTAAGGGATTTTAATGACACTAAAACAGTTATAAAAGGAAACTTGCTGAAATAAGTTTTAATGAAACATCTAAATCTCTGAGGTTTAATCTGCAAAAACAGACAAATGATTAAATGAAAATTATGTAATTTCCATATTTTGAGAAAATTTGTAAATCCTGCCTGTTGTGTTTACACAGAAAAGTGAGCGAGGTTTGCCAGACTAGCTCGTAAGTTTTTGACATGCTGCTTGTCTCACAATTGATAAATCTGCAGGCTCTAAAATAAAATGAAATTCCTGTTAACCCTTTCTGGCCTGGAGCATTCTTGTGCTTTATTTCAGTTGGTAGCGTTGCAGTTGAGAATTTAAGAACAGGATCAAAAACATTAGTGTCACTGACTAGCAACAACGCTATTATTTATTTAAGTAAAAACTATACATTTTTCAAATTGTACTGTGTTCTGTTGATTAGGATTCTTATTCTTACTCATAGTATTTCAAAATCCTTCCACCTGTTATCCATTGTGCTCAAGGTGACTCATGTTGGCCTCTTATTTGTGCAGCTGTTACTGACTGAATTTCTTTTCTTTTTTTTTCAGGCAAAAATATATAGAATACTTGAGAGCAGAGTGACCTTTGACTTTTGACAACCAAAATCGAATCAGTTCATCCTTAAGTCCAAATGAATGTTTGCGCCAAATCTAAAATTCCCTCAAGGCATTGCTGAGATAACACAATCATGAGCAAGGGATGTATGTATAGACTGATGAAAAAACAACACAAAAACATAAATGCCAAATTTTTTGTGAATACACATTAGAGCCTATTCAACTTTGGCCAGTATTTGCTTTTTGTAGCTACATTTCTTTAATTGTTGTTGGCTAAGGATTGATTGGAAATGGCATTATAAAAATTAGAATTTAGAAACAGGCATGTCATTTCGTAATATGCCCCTATCCCTAAACTAAAATTATGTATTTTTAGAACTACAATTTAATTTATGGTTCCAATTTATCCTTTAGATATCCAATAAGAACACCAAAGGGCCACCTTAGTACTTAGGATGATAAAAGTTTAATATAATTACAGTGGAATAATTGGGTTAAGAACACATTGCCAGTATAGTACACCGTATTAATCGGTATGGTCAGGTGTGGGACAATGTTAATGTTGCTTTGCAGCTTGGACAAAAATTCACTGATGTCTGTTCACAACAGTTTGATTCCCAAAGTTGTAGCAATTAAATACCACCCTTTCACTAGTTTCTCACACTGTCCCTTGTATATAGGCACCACGATGTTTTTATCACTCCAGACGTAACTAAAATGAAACAAAACAAAACAAAAAAACTGAAAAAAAATCTTACTTCTTAACAGGGTGTTGTGGATGTTGACAGATGAGCGTTCACATTCATAAACCTGTTACTGTTGAGGTTGATAATGGTATTATTACTATAAGACAGAAAGCTGAAGAAAGGAAAAGTGTACTTTTTCTTTTTTCAGAGTCTGCCTTTTTTCCGCCAAGAAAAGGGCTGCTGAAGTTTCAAGAATGTTTTTAAAATGTATTAAAGATGCAAGATTATGAATACATGTATGAGGTTTGTCTCTGTTCTGTTTTGGAAGATAGATCACATATGTAAACACTATTTATCAGATTCAAACTGCGGGGCAGGAGGGAAGGCAGTGTGTGTCGTTTTTAGTATGATCCGATGACTCACAGTACAGGAGCTTTGCAAAAAGACAACAATTAAACACACTTTAGAATTGGCAGACTTACTGGAAGTTCATTGAAAGTAGAAAAAACAATCTGATGGGTTTCACTGACACACACTGGCCAGCCTGTCCACGGCCACCCCCCAGTCAGACAAGCAGTAACCAGACTTAGTCTTTTGGCATGTGGTAGAAAGTAATGTCCTATATTAGACAGCTCCTCAATAGACACCTTGACATACCTACCAACAATGGACTGAATTAAGGCAAGTCTTGGACCAAATTATCTTGTCAATGAAAAATTTTGGAACATGCTGGACCAGTTTGCACTATTAAAAAGCAGAGGATAGATCAATGAATGCTAAGCTCAAAGTTTAAAACATCTGAAATGTACCCGGAAACAGTAGTTGGTACTACTATTGGTAGTGTTGGTAGATATGCACCTGGAGTCCCCATGTCTCCCACCTACAGAGGCTCATAATCACCTCAGCACTGAACATTTTATTTGTGTACTTTGCCACATATACAACAACAAGCAGCCGGCAGCCTAGTAAAATTAATATTCCAGCTGTTGGAATGTCAAAGGAAGTGGGAAATTAAAAGTTAGTGCTGAACCACACACCTTAAGTCATAGTGTGGTCTTTTCTTTTCCCTTACTCAATGACGTTTAAATTAGGAAACAGGCAAAAGAACCTGCTTTTCAGTGATGTGGAATGGATCCACTGTAGCCTGTGCTGTATTATTCTGTAGGACACAACACTATAGCAAGAGCATGCAGAAGACAACAACAATCTGCTCATTGTTAGAGGCATCTGTCCTATTAGATAGAGCTCATCTCCCCCTTTAATTCTGAATATTTGGTATGAAAGATATGTTCATTGTGATTAATTGTTAACCAGTGACGTGAATATTAATCATGAAATAAAAAGATGGGCAAAAAAATCAGCGCTGTGTCATTTCTTCATACATTTTTTTTTACCTGTTTAAGTAGTAGAATGCCATCAGCTGCAGTAAGTGGTCAGTGAATTTCTTTAACAAATGTGTCTTGAAATAGTGTAATGTTTATAATTAAGAGTGATGGACCGATAAATCGTTTTTCCTATAGCACAGTAGGTAATGCATTTCACAAAAAATCTGTGGTAGAAAGTAACTAAGTACATTTTTTAATTACTTGTACTTGAATATTTCTATTTGATGCAATTTTATCTTTTACTGTGCTACATTTCAAAGGGGAAATATTGAGCTAAGAATTACTACATTGATTTGACAGCTAAGTTTAGTAACTTTTCAGATTCGGATTTTACTTAATGGATAACATAACAAGCTTTGAAAATATTAAGCCGCTGGTTTCCAATCTATTTGCCTTGTGACGTCTTACAAATAGCAGCGTGTAGACACGGTCACATTTCAAAGTATACTAGCAACTCCACCAAATAGTAATATTTCTCTCTAAACTTTTCACATTGTTGATTTCAATAAATGTTCAAATGATCCAATATCAGAGCAAAAATAAAAGATGAGAGAAAATGTCTAAAAACTGTAAACATATTTGGATCAGAACTTTGTTTCTTCTTCTTTACCTCTCCAAGCATCATCTGACTCCCCTCACATTTATCTGCTTTCCCTGGATATAAGACTGGATATAGAGTATTTTAAACTCAACTGCAGCAGCTGCCACAGTAACATGATCCTGACACAATGATGCTTCAATATTAATAATCTAATTATGTTATATAATAATAATATATAACCTAACCAGGACTTTTACATTTTAATTCTGTAACAATATTTTGCTAATACTTTTGTGCTTGTACTTAAGTAGGATTTTTCATGCAGGATGTCAGGGTCTCCATTCAGAACAGACCTCTAATGTCAAGGGACATGCTAAAATACCCACAGGGCACCAACCACTTTACCAGTGCAGTCAAATGGAATACAGGAGAACTGCTCTGCCATAAACTCTATTTTTATGACACTTGTATTATTTCCATTTTTGTTGACTTTATTTTTGGTACAACTACCATAAAAAAAGAACCATCCATCATCTATACCCGCTTTATCCTGAACAGGGCTGTTGGAGACGGGAGGGCTGGAGCCTATTCTAGCTCACATTGGGCGAAGGCAGGGTACACCCTGGACAGGTTGCCAGTCCATCACAGGGCCAACATGTAGAGACAGATGGAAACAAAGACCATTCACACTGTGGTAAATTATGCTTAAATTGTGGTGGATTATGCTTAGGCTATGCCCATTTATATATATATATATATATATATATATATATATATATATATATATATATATATATATGTTTAATCCAGTCTTTAATCAAATGCTATTGTGATACTATATGTAACCCTGTCGACTCAGCATTAAGATATACTGCACACAGCTGTGTGCCCAAGGTCATGAAAACACGAAGTAAGTTTCGGTACGTGATAACTCACACGCGAGCTGAACTCAGATTCAGGAGGTCACGGTACCAACTCTCTATAATGAGTTGGTACTCCTCTTGTGGAACATCCGAGACTAAAGTCCCGCCCTACTGTGTATAAAGTATGTAATATCAAGTGCTCAGATCAGACTCCAACAGAGAGACCTCTGGTTGATGTTGGGCTCTCCATGATATCACGTATGCTGAAGTTGCTGAATAAATCAACTTGCTGATTGAATCTGCCTATTGGTGTCTCTGATCAAAACAACTCGGTGGAATCAATTGGTGAATTCCAACAACACCTAAAGGCAATTTGTAGAACCACCAATTAACTTACAGGGAGGCTGTGGCTCAGACTGTAGAGTGGGTTGAACACTAATCGGAAGCTTGGTGGTTCAATCCCCAGCTCCTCCTGTCCACATGCCTAAGTGTCCTTGAGCAAGACACTGAACCCTAAGTTGCTCCCAATGGAGTACCATCAGTGTGTGCTTGTGCTCCTGATGGCAGCACCTTGCATGGTGATCTGTCTCATTAGTGTGTGTGAATGGGAAAACCATGTTAAAGCTCTTTGAGACCAAAAGCACTATACAAGTACAGACCATTTCTTGAGCTGCATGTTTTTGGACAGTGGGAGGAAGCTGCAGGAGAGAACCCATGCAGGCACAGGGAGAACATGCAAACTCTGCACAGAAAGGGCCAGGCCCAGATTTGAACCCAGAACATTTGTGCTGTGAAGCAACATTGCTAACCACTGCACCACTGTGCCGCTTAAACATGGTTAATATTTATGTTATGCCAGGTAAGGTAGAACAACGATTTAGTGACCGTGACATCTGTGTTATTCCCCAATAGGGACGTATGGAAAGAAAGCGGTGGATAAAGATTGGTTCCTTGCAAGATGGCTTGTTCTTAAAATATGTATAATTTAGTTGTTTGGTTACATCTTCAAAGAAAGAAAAGAGCCCCAGTTTTATCAAAAAGTGAGTTTGGTATGAAGTAAGGGAGTAAAGCTAACAAGCTTCTCTTAAGCCAGGTGAGGGTATTAATAATGTTGAGGCAGTCTTGAAACTCCTGGCCACCTTCTTCCTTTGGAGCAGAAAGTCGAATTTTCGAATTTCAGTGATTTCACTGCTTTATTTGGAGAATTTGAAACAAATAAATGTGGGGCTTGACATGAAAATCTAGAGGTTGTATGTTGTGTGAAATACTGTGAATATTTCACAGAACAAGAATGTTCTCCCTCATACATCAGTGCAGTCAAAATCCTTTTACCGTAATGGCTCTCATCTAGAGGAACTTTTCATGAAAAAGGACCAACTACAATGATTCTGTGCAAACTATTGACTTCACAGGGACCAGGGAAAGAGGACTTGATTCATTCATCTCTAACTTTTTTGACCGTGGGCAAGGTCTGCAGCTGCCAACTAAGACAGAGTTTTCACTGAAAAAATGAAAAGAGGTCTCCCCCACTGTTAGGTAGATGCTCCCTTAATTAAGTCTCTGCCAAATAGCCTCGTGGTGTTAGAAAAGAATGTATCTTATGTAATTAAGAAATTGAAAGCATGTTTGTTCAGCGTTCACAAACTGAGAAACGCCACCTACTGTGTATTGTATCTTAGGACAATGAAAACTGAAAATGCAGGAACACGAGACTGGATTTGAGTTTAAAATGCCATTTTACAGGTGATATAACTACTTATCACCAGAAGGGTGTGCTGAAGCACAGCTGCTTAGCTCAATTAAATATGGTTAAAGCCTTAAAGTATCATAGACTGAGAATAAAAATGGACGTAGTGTGCTTTTGGCTTAATAGACTAAATTTACAAAGTTTCCATTTGCAAAATTCACTCCCTTTGATCAGTGTTCCAGTGGTCCATCTGAAAATGGCAATTCATAAACCAAATGGTGAATTTGCGCTACTTTGTCACTTGGGTACCACCAAGTTTGATGTGGGTTTATTATCAGCAATATTTGTTGTTGTTTTTCAAAGACAAAAACAAATTCTGTCACAATGTAAGAATGTTAGCCAGGAATAAAAATGTATAACCCTGGTAACGAAGAGGTGATCCACTAAAAGACACTTGACATTTAAATGTTATAAGACTAGTCTGGTTCACAACAGGGCATACACTGTGAAAAATGTCAATGATAATTACAATCAAGGAAAGGCATCGTAATGTCATGGGACCAGAGGATACACTGCAAATAATTACAACTAGACAAACAATCAGTGGGTGCATTTCAAAATAATTTATATAATTGGATATTTTTTGTTAAAATTACAACCAATCACTGTAAAAATGATATCAAAGGAATAGAAAAAAAAGAAAAGTGAATGCAGAGCAAAAACATTTTCACCAGGGAATACAGTGAAAACATCAAATCCAAGGACACACTGTAAAAATGATGACCGAGATTTCACTGCAAAATAATTCAACTAGTAAGCAGTGAAAACAGAAAAAATATGTATCCACCAAAAACTGACAACTGAGGGAACATCCAAGAGATGAACAGCTAAAAAACAACAACAAAAAAGTGGCAAGCAGAGGATGAAATAAAAAGTTACAGAGAATGCACCGTGCAGCAAAAAAGAAAAATCAACAAATCTGTAAAAATTAGTTTATGTTTGTGATAACTGTTGATACCATTATGATTTTCTAGTTTTTAGAGCTGTAGATCAACAGGATAAATAGGTGTTTAAGTATTTGAAACTAACTGAATCTTTCAGCTTTCTCTGCAATTATGTAGTCCTGGTAACAGTGTGACCTCTGCAGAGTCTCTGATTTAGTGGCTAAATCAACTGTCAAATACACCAAGAGCAAGAACTAAGTAAAATAGCAACAGTACTCTAAAAGTAGTATCAGTAAACAGAAAATGTGTAAACATAAAGTATATGTCAAGAATCTAGGCAGAGACGATATAGATTTTAACCCTGAATTGAATTCCCATGACGGATTACTTTGCTCTCCTTTTTTTAAATTTTTTATAATGTAAATCAAATTTATTTGATGAATTTCATGTCAGGGTTTTTTATATTTTGCCTTTGCAGAGTCATAGTTTCAAGGATGGTTATGCAAACAAAATAGTTATTGTGGTAACGGTACAGTATTGACCTTAACTATAAGACCAGGAAAAAACAAACTCTCAAATTATAAGCTGTTGATACCATAAACTGGAATGTGCAGGATATATACCTACAACATACAGTATGATAGACATTTGTTTACATGTTTGCATTGTTGTTGTTTGCATTTACAGCATTTGGAGGAGATTTTTTTGTACTAAACTGAACACAGAGACAATGAATAACTAATTGCCCAGACTCCAAACCCAGGATAAAGAGTTTCAGTAAATGTGGTGTTGAAGGTGTGGAGGTGAATTAGATTATCAGAGGAGACTCTGTAGAAGGACAGTCTGCCAGCACAACAGTCCACATGCACTGCTACTCCGTTAAACACAGAGGAGATGGATGTTTCGCTTTTGTTGTGACAGACAGAGTAAACACCATCAGAGCACCTCAGACTCCAGGAATGATTGTCCTCGCCAAACCTGCAGTCAGCTCTTCCTCTCTTTTTGATTCTTCTGTAACACTGATACAGCCACCCATTGCTCCCACTCCACCTCCCAGTAACAGCGATCAGTGAGAGCATTTTCACACAGAAGCTGAGGCTGCTCAAATCTGTCAAGATGATCAGGATATGGCTGATCCTCCCTCACGCGTGTCTTATTGAAGAGTTTGATTTGTCTGTTTACTGTGTTTGTGTCATGAAGTACGATTTCACAGAAATCTAATGGTAAGAACAAAACACAATACAACTGCAGTTATTAATCTATTAATCATCTGCTCACTTATTGATACTTTGATGGTGACACATGACATCACAGATTTAAGTGAGTGATGTCAGTTTGAAAGTGGCTGAATATGTTAAACCTTTTGCAATCAATTTAAAAACACATGTACAATTCTTCAGTCCTGGTCTCAGCCATTGGACTTCCCTGGGTGTCATCCTGAAAGAAGGAGGGCAGACAAGTACATTCTCTTTCAACAAGGAGATATAGACTTTTCATACACTTATTTTGATAAAGGAGCAGACCTAAATTTGGACAAATACAGTTTAATGTAGCATCTTAAAAGTCCTTTCCTGTGGTTGTCACTTTACTGATACAATGTTTCTCTTCTAATGGAGTTAGGCTCACCTCTTCCCCCTGTTTGCAGTTTCTGTGCCAAGTTGGGCAAAACATGGATCTCTGCACAAAGATTAAATTAATCTAAACTGTGGACAGAAGGCAAAACATTATATTGCTAAAAATGATCTACTGTTCCTTTAACATGCAGACATCTGTCTATACTGAAAAAATAATGACCAACAAACACTTGTTGCTTTTGTTCCTGGATATGTTCGCTTTGGAGACCCCTTACACAAATGTCTACTATTTGTGTTTAGAAAGAAAGAAAGAAAAAAGGCTTCTACATGTGAGATTGTTCAAATGATACTCATATCCATCATCACTCAAAAACACGGGCTGAGTGAATATTTCCAGCTCTGCATTGGGCCTCTCCATACCTCAGAGTGTGCAGTCTCCAGTGTGGATCCTCCAGTCCATCAAACAGCAGCTTCACATCTGAGTCTCCTGGATGATTTTACCACAGGTCCAGCTCTCTCAGATGAGAGGGGTTGGAGCTCAGAGCTGAGGCCAGAGTAGTACAGCCTTCCTCTGTGATCAGACAACCTTTAAACACTGCAGACGCATGTGCAACCTCTGTCCACCTCCAAAAAACAACGCCGGACATCTTACAATCTCTGAGGTCATATAAACAATGACAATCTGGTGTCCATGGAGTGACACAGTTCAAATGATTAATAAATAGGAAGATATAAAGAGGAGGTGGGTTCGGTGGATGGATCAATACAAGAGGAGATTGTAGGAGATTGGTGTTGGCTTCCTGTTTCCAACCTTGACCCAGAAAAGTATTTGAAAACGTTGTTGCCAGATGACAATAATTGTGTAACTTTAAGGAAGTAGTGACACCCAACACAATTCAAGTCATCATCTGAAACCAAACTATTATTTTTTCCTAACCCTAATCCTGTGGTTTTCATGCCTTGGCCACTAAATAGGAAACACTTCTATGTGGCATATTTGACGGTAGGAACAAACTACCTAAACAACAAATTTTGCAGCAGCCACCTGGAAAAGGTAGCCAGTTTGCTCTCTAACCTGCAACCAGTGCTAAAGGAGCCATGTTGGAATACTAGCCTTTCTCGATACAGCTGTACTTTGCAAGATTCTGAAGAAATCTTAATAAGAATTTGTGGTATTTGGTTATTACACAGCGAATTGTACACATTAAAGAGGTTTATCCACTAATGTATTCATATTCTAAATGATCAACAGTTGAACTTGATGCATCCTGACCTGAGACATTCCAGTACACAGTGTGAGCTCTTCAATTCCAGCAGACAGCAGTTCCAGTTGTGAATCCTGCAGGTTGTTGTTACTCAGGTCCAGCTCTCTCACATGACAGCATTTGGAGCTGAGAACTGAGGACAACACTTCAAGACTTCTCTCTGAGATGTTACAGCCATTCAGTCTGAAGAGAAAATGATAACGATATCAGTCGCAAGTTATTAATTTTCCTCTCCTGTTAAAAAAGATTGCGGTGTATTTTTATATATTAATATATGGGGGTGATCAATGACTGTTCCTGTTATTGAACAGTGTGCAGCACCATGACCAGCATGGAGCAGGTGGAAGCTGTACCTTTTGATTAAGTCAACATCAGCCCCAAACACTTGTTTTTTTGAAATTTCTCTGTGGACATAAGTGTGGCCTGGTTAAAAGGAGGAGACCGGACACCGAGATAAATATATTTCTTATGTGAGTCTTTTATTTCCCCCAACTGCACTCTTGGAGCACAGCGTTAATTTGGCAAATTTTGAAGGTACAGAACAATTGATAGCAAAATGAAACAATTGCTTTTCACTCAATTAGGATTACAATATAACAGGAATGACAACTGAAAACAACACTATAGAAAACACCAGTAGTGGTTTCCTCTCACCAGTGTGTGGCCTGTGTGCTCAGACCCATACACGTGGAACTCATGGCAGCTGTCTCCCCTCTAAACGAGGCAGACGCATATAACTTAACACAATGTCCCAAAACAGTTAACCAACCCAATTAGAAGGTAATTCAGCATTTATTAGCGACTTTTCCCGCTACTTACTCGTAGTTCAAGTCTTTCCTTTCAGCGCAGTCTGGATGCTAAATGCTAATGCTCGGGCCTCTAATTCCCAGGCTTTGCCGCTCTGTATCTCTACACCTCACGTGAACTCCGTGCTCTCGTGTATCTCATGCTTCACTGTTTTTGAAGTGACAGTACGACCAAAATAAAAGCAGCAACTGTCACTGTCACTAACCCTGCACGTAGATCATATCTATCAGGGACAGTACCAAAAACCTTCCTGCCCCCACTTGTCTGGCTACATAAGCGCACCTGTGCCTGCAAGCGCTTGTTTAAGTTAAGCAACATTATACTGTTGCCCTTGTAATTGCCTTTAGGCATGGTGTTGTATCCTTGGGCACAAAGATCACCTGTGAAATTCCTGCTGGCTGCCTTCATGACACTGATGGAATTAGTGGTCAGCTTGGGGACAGCTTCTGACGCACAGCACGGGAACAAAGAGTTTTCATGTGCAGAGAAACAGCAACAGGTGATCATAAAAGCAATAGACAGCCTTAAAGTCACAGACCAACCATTCGAACAAGGGAACAAAAGTCAACAATAAATTAGCGAATGTAAGAAAAGATTCAAACGTTAAGCCTGAGAACATTTTCTAATGACTGTTTTATATTAAATTATGTTTAAGTTTCAGACAAGCCTGAAAAACTGCATCTTCTATGACACAAAAATATCAATCCTAATATTTTTACTGAAGCTTTTAAACAAAATGCAAACAATAGTTCGGATTCTCTTGGAACTGCTTTGGTTGAATTAACATTGATGCTAGTTTTTGGGGGTGATGTATGTGTGAAGTTGGGATTTCTTGCAGCAACTGGAGAGAAAAACAGAACAAGCAAGAAATAAGGTCAGACAGCTACACCTGGTGTATAACAGCCTCGACTTTGTAAGCACACACCCAATGCAATACATTTTATCCATTAAATAACAGCACAAAGCTTATCCCTGAAGTTAACCAAAATATGAGGTTAGTCATGTCAGTACTGTACCTAACAGCTCATCCTTTGAGAGAGAATACAAATATACATCCGATAAAATATGCTTCCAACCTCACAACAGCTAAACATAATGTAAAATCACACATATTGTGTGTACAAAAGTCAGGCATGCGCTAAAGTGTTTTTTTCTTTTTTAACAGAGTTAACTTCACACTATTGTGGGTGCCGTCAACCATCAGCCATGCACATTTAGAAGAGTAATGGTAAGAGCTTTGTCTGGTTGGTGGAATGTCATTTAGAATTGTGCAGCTGGATAGTATTTCAGCCAGGATTATACTGTAAAATAAGGATAGGTCAGTGTTGTAACAAGGATTTGCTGTGACTGGAAACAACATAGTTCAAGCTGACAGAAAGCCCCTTGTATTATTAGACCTAATTATGTCTAATATTATTATACAGTAATATTATAGAAAATTACCTCACCTAGAAAAAAGATTGACCCAACATTTCTGACACAATAACCCCCAAAAAGGCTTGAAATAGGCTACAACCTAGACAAGAAATACACATATGTTGTTAATATTTTTTTTACAAATCAAATTACAAGAATCATAAAGTTTCAATACTGCTCCAGTTGTGCAAGAATGGAGTGGCGCACCGCATGGAGCAGGGGGAGGTTATAACACTTGTCACTTGATCATTAATATCAGCATCTGAGAAAGACATTTTTGTGTTCATTTTGTTAGTTGTGTGTAGCATTGTATGATCTTTTGGCTTTGAGTAAAGAAAGCTTTGACAAAGTATGTAGGCCAAGGTCTTACTAACAGGGTAGTGTCTGGAGTTAGTGGAGGAATAATGGTTGTGGGGGTTGTGTGTAGCATGTATGATCTTGTGGCTTTGAGCATGCATTAATGGTGCCAAAGTATGTAGCACAAGTCATACTAGATTAGATGTTAAACAGATAGAACAGGGGTGCTGGGTGTAAGTATTGAGGGGAGTAGTCCTGGGACGCCAGGACTGCTGTTGAGCCTTCCCGAGGTGTCGTGGGACTACTTGATAAAACACAGGGGAAGGGAGGTGCCCACTTGATAACCCCAGTGAGATACTGCACACCGTGTTGCTAAGACTTTGTTATAGGTTGTTTCTACTTCGGTGTATGAGCATAGCATGCACAGTGTTAGTTAGTGAAACATTTGGCAGATATTGAGTCAGTTGACACTTGCAGTGTTGTTCTGCATTAATTTGGCACTTTGTGTATTGAAAAACTAATGTGGGCATTTGCAATTTCACCACTGACTTGAGCAGAAAGGCGATAATTCAATTTTGTGTCAACCTTGGGAAAATGGCAATGGTGACCCTTTAAATGCTTAAAAAAGCCTACAGCAATGAAGGAATGAACCGGGTGAGGTGTTCTGAGTGGCGTTAAAGAGGGTTAGGATGTCACTGTCCAAGACCAAAGAAGGTGTGTCAGGTCAGGAGAGCAACCACGTGGGTTTCTTTGCACATTCATCACCCTGCGTCAGACTGTAAACGGCAAGTTCTACTGTGATGTACTTAGGCGTCTGAGGGAAAGCATTTGGAGCATACAACCTGAACTGGGACACGATGACTTTGGCTTTCCAACATGACAAGTTACCTGCTCACAGTGCAAGTTTATCGCCCGCAAAAACACATTTGTTGTTCTCCAGCAAGATTAGGCTCTCTGCAACTTCTCTGTTTCCCAAAAGTTTGACCCAAAATTTTATCTGCACTTTCTACTCAAGTTGCAGGTCCACAGTGAAATCGCAAATGCATGTTTGCCAGTGTCCTAAAAACACGTGTAAATAAGGTGTTGATGTTGACCAAGCAATGTAACCCCTGAAGGTCATCGGTCATTACTGCTCCATGTCGGCAAGGTACATAGAGTACAACTGCAATGCTAATGAGCAATAAAAGCAGTTTGTTTTGTAAGTTAAACCTTTTGCAGCTACATATAGAGTTAATGCATCTCTTCTTCTTTTAAGACATTTTCTGTATGAGTTTGCCTGTTACGCACATACAGCAGTTGTGTGACTACCTAACAGGCTTGATATGAGCAGTAAATGTAGTTGTGTATCTGTGTAACCGGTTTTATTGTTCATACTGTGCAAGTGATAAATTGTTTGGATAGTTAAAATGCTACGTTTTATTGATAAGTAGGCTATATAACTTGAGTGTAACTGAAGAACATTTATGGACATTTATCTGATTAATTTCACACTATTTAAGTTTGACATGTGCTTGTTACCTATGTATTTTCTTGTCTACAACATACTTCAAGGTGTACATCTGAAGGATGCACTAAGGGCAATTTATAGAATCACCAATTTACCTGACATGCATGTCTTTGGATGGTGGGAGGAAGCCGGAGTAGCCAAAGAGGACCCACGCAAACCCCGCACGGAACCCAGGACCTCCTTGCTCTGAGGCAACAGTGCTACCACTGCACCACTGTGTCGCCACACTGTAAATCACTATGAATTTGTTGGTTACCTCTGGAAGTCATTGTTAAGTGCTTTATATGTTTGAGGAAGCAGAATAAAACCTGCAGTCGGGCTGTACACAAGCTAAAGTTCTCTGCCTTTTTGTCTCTACATTCAGATCTGCAGGGTTTGCAACCACACCCCTTCCCAACCCCTATCAGGCCAGGGGGGCAAGACTTTGTTAGCGTGCAACAGGAGCAGTTTCTGAACTTTTTGACCAACATTTTCTTTACAAAGTCTAAATGTCCTAAAAAAAAGCTTCAAGATTCAAAATGGTAAACGGAGGTTGTATCCAGCACCGGCTTGCCCTTTTGATTGCTTTGTTTGTTAGGTCTTTCAAGTCCATTTGTTTTTGCACCTGTTGTTAGAAATGTATTGGCAGCTTACTCTGCAAAAGTCTTAATTTTTACAAAATTACAATTGGCCCTACACATCCTCTGACAGTCAAACTTACTGGACAACAGACAAGTTCTTCAGTTGGTTGTTTGGACAGGTTTACATATATTTGCACTGGTATAGCTGCCATACACATGTACTCAGATACACTGCACGCTATTTGTTTAAACCAAACATACTATTTGCATGTTATGGAACTGACAGCAATATTGTATGGGCCTCAAACCATTTGACAGAACGAGGAAATGACCCACATTTACATTTTACTACAAGTAATACAGGCCCTAATGCTCTCATGAATGACCTTTAAAGAAACATATTGAAGATCCACCCCAAAATACATAAACAAAATGGGTGTTCTGCCTTATTTTTTTACTTTAAATACATATTTCAAATGGAAATCTGTAATTTGTCATCAGAACAAGAAAGGTAGTCCACCAAAATATTGTTACTTTGAGCAAATATTTTCAGTACGTAACCATTGGCGTTATTCATAACTTGATGACTGGATGTTCCAAAAGAAACACTTGGCAGGCCCTGGTATACCAATACCAAATAATTGAACCTGGCTAAGTGTAGTTAACAACAGGAAGCTCTTTTGTTTCCGCTCCATACAGTGGACATACATAATGCTGACTGCGTGTTTGCCTCCATACTAAACCACTGAACTCATTTAATTGGCTGTAAACTATTTCAGGCCTCAGTGGAGCAGCCAGTTCTCCATTAAAGGTCTCATTCCCAGCTGTCCACAGTCCTTGTATTTCTGACTTCTGCAATCACATGCATACACAAGGGAAGGTGTAAGGCACCTTGTCTCTTCTAAGTTTGAACTCCAAGCCAACTGCGCTTTTAGATGAGGTTGCTATTGTTAGAAGACTTGTTATTTACAGAGGGTCACTTGAGGAGGTGTTGAGTATTAGTCCCTGCCTCCATATGTCATTCTCTTGTCTTGCCCTTTCTCCTTACTCCCATTCAGACGAAGAAAGAGTTGGTGGTTGGTGTGTCTGAACTCAGATCTGGAAGACTTCTGTAGATTCATCTGCTGATGACGACTCAACATTGCGAGAAAAAGACAAACAGGGCAAAAGGTGGGGTTTAATTGCATTATATATAAATTGATTTTAAAAAAATAATTTATACTTCATTATGTGAAATATTATATCTGAAATGCATGGTCTGCATTTTATTTGTTGTTGCAATATTAATACTTAAGGTATGTTAACTCTAAAAATTAAACTGGTAAAAGCGGTGCATGTAGATATAAAAATGTATTTGAAGCCAGAAGATACTACATATTGCATTTTACATTTGCAAGCTTATTGAGAAAATATAATTGTAGGTTTATTGTATTAAATTTCAACAATTTGCTTTTAAGTAGAAACAATTAATATACCATAATATTGCATGTTTGAACAACACTTACTTGAAAAAGAGCAGAGGTGTTTTTGGTAACAGATTCATTACCCCTTTGATGCTTTTCTTTTCTTTTCTTCCAAATAATCACAGACTTTTATTGTGAAGCAGAACAAATTAGAAAAATCAGACACCTTCAGAAAGAGCACCCCATTATAACAGTTGAGCCTATTTGAGAAGTAAGATGTTCATAATGGTCAACAAATTGACAACATATTATGACAGATGAGATTGATTCTCATTATTATATGGAATAGTGAATTATGTTGTGGATAAATAGCAAAAGTACTGTATATTTTATTGAACAGTTGGATCTTATAGATTTTCATACTCAGCATAGTAGTTTTTGTTATGACTTGATTAAACCTCTGTGTAAGTAATGATCTGCATGGGCTTTTTCATATAAAGCTAAGTAACTGCCAATTATCTAGTGAAAAAATGCTTTCAAAACAAAAATCAAGTCCAGAAGAACTTACACATGTTGCTGTTATGTAACCTAAGGCATTGATATCATTGTTGAGTGACGGTTTAATCTTCTAACCCCCCTGCAGCGATGTACTCCTAGATTTGTGTCCCAATACTGTGTTGACTGAATGGGTGAGGTTACAAACCACACTTTTGACCTCACCCAGTATAGTATGTTCTACTCAGCCTTTCTAAAGGTGTCTTGATTGAATCATCTCACCATTAACATGTTAATCAAGTTTTTACCAACCAATAACTGCTACAGTACATGGACTTTAAAACCGGGTCATATGGGGCATTATGTACTGTATTAGAAAGTGTACTTGATCTGACCCTGGCTGTCCCTTACACATATTGCTGTAACTGAGGCCTGTACGACGGCAAAGTACAACATTTTGAGATTCCCAAGACATATCGAATGAATTTATCAGTTTTTCCAGTGAGAGTTACCTGCTGAGCCGCAGTGGAGCTGTGAAGGGAGAAGTTCTCACCGGGACCAACTCCGTCGGGCGTTTCTTCCCCATTAAGTTGCTCCCTGAGGTTAGCTTGTTAACTAAGTTTTGTCCGAGAATTGTGATTAATTTACCTTGAGAAACATAATAAAGTAAAAAACTGTCTTTAATTCAGTAAGTCAGTAATTATATACCCTCATTAAGACTTGAATCATTGGTTGTGTGTGCTTTGTGGGCTGGAGGTGTCATTGCTCTTATATATATATACCTAACCCTTCTCTCTGAACAAAAACAAATAACTGAAAAACAGCAAATTAGGTAATTACACTACAAACAAAATATTAATAGCACTTATTACATTTTTATATAAAGTTAATTTAATGCTGGTCTTTGAAATACTGCAAAAATATGCTCATTTTCAAAATCTTTTTTGTGAATGTTGATTGAATAGTGATATGATGTTGACGTTTTTAAAATACTTGCACCACATTTTAATAGCCTAATTGTAGCATCTACTACTACCAGTAGCAGCTAATAAAAACCATACAATTTACTGGTTTTTATAAAGAGATCAAATTATTATTGAGCAGAATTGAGGTCTGCCTATTGGGCTGGCCCTCCACAACAGTCCCAGTTTCTCATGAGGGCCCTTGGGAAAATTAATTGCCCACCCCTGTTGTAGGCTGTGGCTCAGTGGGTAGAGCAGGTTGCCAGTAATAACAGGTTTGGTGGTTTGACCCCAGCTCCCCCAGTGCACATGCTGACGTCTCCTTTGGCAAGAAACTGAATCCAAAGTGGGTACCAATGGCAGGCAAGCACCTTGTGCGAAAGGGAGGCAAACTGTAGGGTGCTTAAAGACTGCTAAGATGATAAAGGGCTATATAACTGCAGACTATTTGTAAATTATTTCAACATTCAAAGATCTATTTGCATTATTGTAACGCAATTGAACACTGATAGTGTGTGTATGAAGTGACATTTTTCAATGTTATATAAATGTTATGATTGTGGCATAGGTAAATACGTCAATTAAAATTAGAAAATGCCTTTTATTTATGTAACAGTAATTAATACATGTAGATCAGCTATTATTGTCAGATAACTAAATTATTTTGTAAACCTGTTGGAAACATGTCCTAAGGCCTCACTGTAACCAGTACCCCAATATTTTGTTCAGATGTACTTATAAGGTATATGGAGAAGCTACAAAAAACATGTGGTGGTGTAGTTTGAGATGCAGATTCATTTTATTCTACTGAACAACCAACATGCATAGGGAGACACCACTGTTAAAATATCAGATGCCTCAGAAATTATAATTCAGACCATGAGCTTCACTATTCGTCGTGTCCTTTCTGAAATAAGAAACACAAACAAGAAAGAAGTTAGCAATGGAACATTTATTTTAATTTTTCTTTTTAAATTAATGCATTATAGTTTCTGAAGTAAAAAACTAATGAAATACTTCAAGTGTTGTTTATTCAGCTCTACATGTTAGTTCATAAGTTTTGCAAATACTTGTTACTATTAGACAAGTGGCATCAATATGTTGTGGTAGTGATGTACTGACTGACTCATAAACAGCACCTTTTTCTTTTCAATTTAATCCCCATGTAGGATGATAATAAAACTGTACATAATATGTAATTTCACACAACAATAACACTGTTGTCTGTGTTTCTTGGTTGTTTGTATATAATATATATAGATATATACTGTACTGTATATACTGTGCATTTTATATTTTATATTTTTTACTGCTATTTTACTGCTATTTTATTGCTTTCTATTATTATCTTATTGCTTCCTGTATGCTGCTGTAGCGAAAAAATTTCCCCTCGGGGATTAATAAAGTAACTACCTAACCTAACCTAACCTATGGAAGCGCCATTAATACTATATTTACTGTAAGCCTACAATAGAGAATTGCCTATCACAGACCAAGAAAAAAGAAAACCGTACCTTTGACCCCACATCACGGCTCTTGGCACGTAGCTTGTTGACCTGAGACTCGGCAATGTCAGCTCTCTCTTCAGCCTCATCAAGCTCATGCTGAAGTTTACGGAACTTTGTGAGATTATTGTTGGTTTGTTCCTCCTGTAGAATAGAAACACCATATCCTCATGAGTGCCTGACATGTATTTGACATTAATATTGCACCTCATGTACTGGAATGTATATTAATATTCTAACGATTTTACTGGTCTATAATGGTAATGTTTATTCATGCACTACAAATCATTGAGCTGATGAGTATAATCCTGTTGTAAAGTAATTTTATCAATGCTTGATGTAATTTTTGCCATACTGCCCACATCAACTACAAACAGTAAAAATTGTACTGAGAATTAAATGAGATGTGGTATTGACTATGCGCAAGTGCTACGGGCTTAGACAGGTATTGTGCTTTTTTTTGCTCTTAGTTTCTCTGTACTTACAGCCAATTCGGCAGTTTTCTTGTAGGCTTTGCCCTTCAGCTGCAGCTTATCGACCAGATCTTGCAGACGGGCAAGATTCTTACGATCCTCCTCAGTCTGAAAATGAAAAAGAATCAAAGCATTCTTGGGGATATTTTAAATACAAGTTATACTATGTATTCCACCATTTTGTAAAGGGAGTAAAGCTTTCCTGATAGGTCAACTCTTTGATTCGTCTTTCATATTTCCGTATTCCCTTGATAGAATCGCTGGACTTTCTTTGTTCAGCCTCCACCTCAGTTTCCAGCTCTCGGATCTGTTGAGGAAAAACATATGATGATTGAGTTTCTACATTCAATATTTGTCGAGTTTTGTTCATGAGGAATTATTGTACTTCTAAGACGTCAAGTTATCCAGGTTTGATGATTTTATGATTTCTTAGAACTCTGATTTAAAATTGAAAAATAGTGACACTCACCCTGGCCTCGAGCTTCTGCACCTGCTTCTTGCCTCCCTTCATGGCAATCTGTTCAGCTTCATCAAGACGGTGCTGCAGGTCTTTAATGGTTTGCTCCATGTTCTTCTTCATACGCTCCAGGTGAGCGCTGGTGTCCTGCTCTTTCTTCAGCTCCTCTGCCATCATGGCAGCATCAGTAATGGCCTTCTTGGCCTTTTCCTCAGCATTTCTGCACTCCTGCACTGCTTCCTCCACTTCAGTTTGAAGCTGGGATGTGTCACCTTCCAGTTTCTTCTTTTGATTTAGTAGACTGGTGTTCTAGTCGCAAACCAAATTTGATTCAAGAATTTTCACAATAAATGAACAATCATACAAAAGAACTGCTGCAGAGTGCATCTCACCTGTGAGTGCAGTAGCTGCACCCTCTCACTAACATCCAGAAGCTCTTGCTCGGCAAGTTTGCGACCTCTCTCAGTTTGCTCCAGGGCAGCCCTCAGTTCCTCCACTTCAGCTTGCAGCAGGTTGTTACGTCTCTCAACAATGGCAATGTTCTCCCTCATATCGTCATTGGCTCGCTGAGAGTCATCAAGCTGGAGCTGAGCATCCTGAAATAGTGACATTCATCACTAAGCAAGTTAAATCAAATGATCACGCGATTTAACCAAAATGTTTTGCAATAAAAAAAAATGCACACCTTTAGATGTGCATGAACAGCCTTAAGTTGTTTCTGGGCCTCAGCTGCCTGCCTGTTGGCCTGGCTCAGCTGGATCTCCATCTCATTGAGGTCTCCCTCCATCTTCTTTTTCAAACGGAGGGCCTCATTCCTGCTCCGAGTCTCAGCCTCAAGAGAGCTCTGAAGAGTATCCACAATCCGCTGTTGGTTCCTCTTCATTTGCTCCATCTCTTCATCTTTCTCGGCTAGCTTGCGCTCAATGTCAGCCTTCGTCTGGTTGAACTCAAGCTGGGCTCTGAGAATCTTCCCTTCCTCATGCTCCAGTGAGGCCTGTCATGTATTAAAAAGTATACAACTCGTTATTACCAATTACTTAGAAAAAAAATTAAAATTCAAAAGGTCCACGAAGCAGCTTACCTCTGCTTCCTCTAGAGCTGTCTGTATCTCAGACTTCTCTTGTTCCAACAGCTTTCGAATCTTCTCAAGCTCATGAATACTCTTTCCACCCTCACCAATTTGTTCAGTGAGGTCAGATATTTCCTCTGAGAAACCAAAGTGATGTGATGTAATCGCAAGATACATATTGCAAAATTCTAAAGGTGTAAACTGATGTTAGCCTTACCCTGCAGATTCTTATTCTCCCTCTTCAGGGTCTCCAGATGTTCAAGAGATTCTTCATAAGAATTCTTCAGTTTGAAGAGCTCAGTGCTCAGAGACCTGGCCTCCTTCTGAGAGCTCTCTAGCTCTGTTTGAGATTCCTCATACTTCTGTTTCCACTCAGCCAGGATCTGGAATATGTATTATTAAAAGTCATTGTAATAACAAGTACTGTTCTTTATCTGATTGAGCAAACGTCTATATTTTTAATTCTACCTTATCAAAGTTTCTTTGCTTCTTGTCCAGAGCAGCAGCAGCAGCATTTGACCTTTCTACATCCACCATGAGATCTTCAATCTCATTCTGCAGTCTGTGTTTGGTCTTTTCCAGTGATGAACATTTAGCATTTACTGCTTCAACAGCCTCCTCGGCTTCCTGCAGACGCTGAGCCAACTTCTTTCTAGATCATCAAATAGTTACGGTTTATGTATTATTTTATTTAAATTTTGCTACTGCATGTGTTTTAGTTCCATTAAATGGCAGTTTAAACTCTTTCCTTACTTTGCCTCTTCCAGTTCCTCAGTCTTCTGGATGGCATCAGTTTCATACTTGGTTCTCCACTGAGCCACCTCAGAGTTGGCCTTTGACATACTGCGCTGCAGTTCAGCCTTGGCCTCCTGCTCCTCCTCATACTGCTCTCTGAGCAGGTCACAGTCGTGGCGAGAAGACTGCACTGCATGAGCTAATGCATTCTTGGCCTGAAATGAAAGTATATCTATGATGCCTGTACCTACATGTAACCTGTACTTGATGAGGGATATCTGCAATTTGTTTGCTACCTTGACTTCCTCCTCCAGTTGTCTTTTAAGGTCTTCAATTTGTTGAGTGTAGGACTGCTTTCCTCTGGTGAGCTGAGACACCAGGGAATCCTTTTCCTCAAGCTGCCTCGCAAGTTCACCTGATTTAAACAGAATATTATAATTAATACTTCATAATGCTTAAGTATGCTTAAATTAATAATGCTGTTCAAATGAAATGTTTACCATTCTCAGTTTGAAGCTTTGCTTTCTGCATGGTGAAGTCATTGATAGTACGCTGTCCCTCGTCTGACTTGGTTTTATATTCATTCATTTGGTCTTCTAGAGACCTGCATATTTTCTCTAAATTGCTCTGAAAAAAGCAATGGAACATGATACTACAACAAAAAATATTATTCAGCCAGTGAAATGAAAAACTTGCTACGGAAAAGTAATTTACCTTTGCCTTGACAGTCTGCTCCATATTGGAGACCACATCGTCCAGTTCCAGTCTGAGCTCACTCTTCTCCTTTTCCAGTTTCTGCTTGACTCTCTGCAGGTTGTCAATCTGCTCTCCCAGGTCAGCGACACTGTCAGCTTGTTTCTTCCTGAGTGTTGCAGCGGTGGATTCATGCTGCAGAGTGGCCTCTTCAAGGTCTCTGCGGAGTTTCTGGAGCTCGGCCTCCCTCTTCTTGTTCATCTCGATCTGGGCAGTTGTTGCTCCTCCAGCCTCCTCCAGCCTCTCACTGATCTCCTCCAGCTCTCTGGCCAAGTCGGCTCTCTGCTTTTCCACCTTTGCTCGAGCAGCTCGCTCTGCTTCAAGCTCTTCCTCCAGCTCCTCAATGCGGGCCTAGACCAAAACCATGGCAAAATCTTCCAAGATTTCTTATTGATTCAAATTGTGGTTTTAATATGTGATTTACACTTGCTCATTCAGACTTTGTCCTGTTTTGATTATTACCTGCAACTCCTTCAGTTTTTTCTGGAGCTGGGCACTCATTGCCTGTTCATCCTCTACTTTTCCATTGAGTTGACTGATTTCAAAATCTTTCCTGTGGATAAAAAAAAAGTCAAATGTACCAGCTTTTATATTTTAGAATATATTTATATTTTTACGAGTTCAATTGTCATATTACTTTTTCAGCCTCTCTTCGAGTTGCTGTTTGTCATTTTCGAGGTCCATGACACTCTCATGAGCTAACTTCAGGTCTCCTTCAAGCTTCCGCTTAGCTCTCTCAAGATCCATACGTACTTTCTTCTCTTGCTCTAAAGACCCTTCAAGCTGTGGTGGGTGGTTATTACAGCCTTTCAATTATTTGTATCAATGTTTTTTTATTACTTTTATGACATGGCAACCATATTGATGGTATTCTTACATCATCCACTTGCTGCTCCAGCTTAGCCTTGGCCTTGGTCAGAGTGTTGACTTTATCTTCTTCACTCTGCAGGTCATCCAGTGTTTGCTGATGAGCTTCCTGTAAGGCTTTCTTTTCCTTGGTCAGCTTAGCAATGATTTCATCCAGAGCAGCCATCTCCTCAGTCAGGTTCTTTACCTGTGGCAAGAAAAATTATAGAACCCTGACAGCCATCAGAGCAGCCTTACAGCTATTATCTGTGAAGAAATCTTATGCTTTGTAGTACCTTGTTCTCGGTGGCATGCTTCTCTTTCTCCACTTTTGCTAGAGTTAACTCTAAATCATCAATATCTTTCTTCAGCTCAGAGCACTCATCCTCCAACTTCCTTTTCTTAGCAGTCAGTTCAGCATTCATCTCCTCTTCATCCTCCAGTCTTTCTGTCAGTTCTTTGATTTTGGCTTCCAGCTGAATCTTGCTCTTGATCAACCCTTCACATCTTTCTTCAGCATCACCCAGATTATCTTGCTCCTACATTAATTGGAGAGGCACCGCATTGCACATTTACAGACTTGGTTTGATTTTAATGTTTTTTATCATTTTGATCGATTTTAAACTTACAGCCTGAACTTGGAGCTGAAGGTCGTTCTTCTCTTGGAGAAGAGTGACCATTTTTTCCTCCAGTTCCTTTCTGCGAGCTTCAGATTTTGCAAAAGCCTCTTTCAGCTTCAGGAATTCATCCTTCATGTTGGCCATTTCTTTCTCAGTCTCTGCCGACTTCAGCAGAGGTTTGATCTTAAAGTACATCTTCATCCAGGGCCAATTCTTGACCCCCATGAAGGCACGGATGTTCCATTGGATCACAATAAGTGCATCCCTATAGACAACAGTATATAATTGTCTTTAAAACCTGCTCCAGCAGAGAATACCTAGTTTGAATTGATTGCACTTCTCCCATGCTCTTCTACCATAGTGTACTCATGGAAGTATGTGAATTGAGACAAAACCTCAGACACAGTTGGGCTGTGCTTTGATCAGTTGCTTTACCTTCGTTCAACAATCTTCTGGAACTCTACTCTTGCCAGAAGGCCTCGTGACCGGGCTTGGATACCAGTGATGATTAGTGCTAATCGGTCATCTCGCATCTCCTCTAGCAGACCCAGCAGTCCAGCTTTGAAGAACACCTTTACATTGGGACAAGTTGGACGGTCAATAATACCGTATTCGTTGTGCAAAATGTATAATGACAATACTGACCTTGGTGTGCCCCAGTTTGTACTGGTTGTGGTCTATATCCAAAGAACCCAACAGTTTCTCAGCAGCCTTTTTGTTGTCAATGAACTGTCCCTCAGGAATGGCATTAGGGTTCAAAATACGATATCTTTGAAAGAAATCCAAAGATAAGACAATCATTTCTTTGTATTTGCATTTTTAAAAATGGATTTGTTCTTTAAATACAAACCTCTGCTTGAAATCTCCATAGAGGATCCTGTTGGGGAAGCCCTTTCTGCAGATCCTGATGCCTTCCAGCACACCATTACAGCGCAGCTGGTGCATCACCAGAGGGTTCTCCATGGCTCCAGGAGTCTTGGACTCATTGGGGATGATGCAGCGTACAAAGTGAGGGTGAGTGCACCTCAAGTTGGTCATCAGCTTGTTCAGGTTTTCCTGCAATTTTTTTACATTAAACTTGCATAAATTGCTATAATTGTGTCTGACAATTACTAAAATGATTGTGTAATAAATTTAAGTTGATGCCCACATTATTACTTTTTTAGTATTATCAATATTTTTTATCTATTTATTATCAGAACTCAGTATTTGTGTCATATTCTTGAGAAAGTATGTGGTACCCAGTTAATTATTAGCCTGAAGAACATTTTTGTTATTGTTAACAAAGACCTTATTTTTAGCAGTACTGTTTTCCAGTAGCCTTGTTCCCACATTGAATGTGCATAACAACACTGCTTCTGGCTGAAACCCTAAACTATTATTAGAAAATATAATCAAAGAGTAATTATCTTACCCTGTGCAATGCTGATACAGTTTGGAAGGATGAACCTTTCTTCTTAGAACCACCTTTGCCCTTCCCACCAGATTCCTGAGCTAAATACAAATGATTTTATCAAATCATTGGAACACTTAAAGAAATTGAGACTCTGGAGTAACCAAGATCTTTGATGAGGACAACAGATTTCAGGACCACTGAATCTATATCAAAATGATAATCATGATATTGTTGCTGCATTATTGCAAATTGTCATTGATTTACATTCATTTTTGCTAGAAAATGTCAACATACCGGAATCAGCGCCTGCATACCCAGCAAAAAGAAAGCCTAGAAGTTTAAGTGTAGACTTCTGGAAAAGACCAACGACAGTCTCATTCAGAGGATCTTTGTTCTTCACCAGCCAATTCATTATGTTATAATCAACAGTTCCGGCGTAGTGAACCAGGGAGAAATGGGCCTCTGGTTTTCCTTTGACCACCCTTGGCTTCTGAAAGTTGTTGGATTTCCCAAGGTGGTTATCATAGAGCTTAGCTTTAAAGGTGGCATCAGATGCTTTGGGGAACATGCACTCCTCTTCAAGGATGGACATGATACCCATGGGCTAAGAAGAATTATAGTAAAGAAATTAAAGATTTTAGCAAGTCAAGCAAAATAAATGGATTTTGGGTTCCAAGAAAAATAAACACAAAAACTCACCTTTTCAATAAGGTCAATACAGGCCTGCAGATCCATACCAAAGTCAATGAAAGTCCATTCAATGCCCTCTTTCTTGTACTCTTCCTGCTCCAGCACGAACATGTGGTGGTTGAAGAACTGCTGCAGTTTTTCGTTGGTGAAATTGATGCACATCTGCTCAAAGGTGTTGAACTGTGAGAACATTGATAGTTAGCAAAAATGAATTCAGTCATAAAAATGTTGAGCGTAAAATGTTTCTAATGTTTGTGAACTTTGGCATTCCAAACTCACATCAAAAATCTCAAACCCAGCAATGTCCAGCACACCAATAAAGTACTGGCGGGGCTGCTTGGTATCCAAGGAATGATTAATTCTCACCACCATCCACAGAAACATCTTCTCATACACGGACTTCGATAGTGCGCCAATAGCATAATACACCTTGTAAAGACAATAACCAGTATTATCTTTAAAATTGAACTTTAGATTTGTGTTACATCCAACTACCTTCCTTTGAAGCCTTTACCTGGGCGACATTTTGTCCCTTGGTTACCCACTCATTTCCTACTTTAACTCTTGGGTGACAGAGACCTTTGATGAGGTCAGCAGAGTTCAGACCCATCAAATATGCAACTTTGTCAGCATCTGAGACAGTGAAGATAATACAAGTCACAAAATAGATATAAGACACTATGTGTGTTTCTGCCTCTTCAACATGACATTTGGCATACTCACTAAATTTTTCTATTTCTCTCTTTGGGGATCTTTCCAACCTTATTCAATGGGATACTTAAACACGGATATGTAGATGCAACTTTTCAAAAAAAGAACCTTACCAGATATACAGTCTGCATTAAATGTCAATAAGATAAATGGCATTTCTTTGACCTGAATTGTTTCTTCTTTTAAGAAGTGGACATTATCCAAAACGTAATATTTTATGCACGTATTATAATATTATCTTGTATCCCCTTAAAAACCATTTGGGACTAGGCCTGTAAATAATGTGGCAATTGATTAATGCTCATAAGTGATTTATTTAATACAGCCAACATTTATGACATACAGTGGCTCCAAGGGATTTAAAAAAAAAAAAAAAAAAAAAAAAAAATATATATATATATATATATATATATATACTGTACATTATTAGTCTGTTTTATGCAGCTTTTAAAAGAACTTCAAAATCAGTTGGTATAGGCTCAGTTGTACTTTTTTAAGCAGAAGGAGTTCGGATGGCATAACTGCCCACAGAATATTACTTGACTCATTTGCATGTGCTTACATTTTTAGACTCTTCAACAAATGCTAAATGTCAAATAAAACACCTGATAAGCTGTAAAAAGGCTTGCTTTCCACATAGTATAGTGGTCAGTGAAACAGAACGTTTATTTCATGGCATTATTATTGTTCTACGAAGCTGGACCACCAGGTTTCTTACATCATCAATTGCCATGCTTAAAATGATAGGTGAGTGATGTGTCATTCTAAAATACAAAGCAGTATATGCTAATGCAAATTTAAATGCTAAAACTGACATTTCTTTCTATCAAATGCCACGCTTGCTACTGATAATAATGCTTGACACTATTACAACTAATAAAATCAACAAAAAACAACACATACGTGTGTAACAGCCTCTCTTACCTTCAGTGCCATCAGCCTCTGCCTGTTCTTCGCGTTGCTTCTGCTTGAACCTCATGTTACCATAGTGCATGATGGCACCTATCATCTTGTAAATACTGTTCTTTTCTTCTTGAGTAAAGCCCAGCACATCAAAGGCATCCTAAGTGAAATTAAAAAAAATATATATATTCTGGTATTTACTTATTTTGGTATCAAATAAAAGCTGTTTGCTGTTGTGAATCAAAGAATCATCTCACATCAGTGGCCATCAGCTCTTCAGAGTCATTAATAGAAGCCACAGTTGTCTCTCCTTGGGAGATGAAGGCGTAGTCATACGGGTTGTTGGTGATTAGCAACATTTCTAAAATTAAACAGAAAATAGTCATTTTATTATACAATACATAATTCGGTGCAGTGAAGGCAATATATCAGGTGTATGTTTTACACTCACCCAAGAGTTCAGGTTTTATCTGTGACAAGATCTGGTAGAAAATGTGATAGTCCCTCTCAGCTTTGAGCTGGAAGGTCACACGGGACTTTTCTAGAAGGTCTGTTTGAGGTATAATATATGTTATCATTTGTGTGGTGTATAAAACAGTCACTCTTTTTTGCAATCAAAACTGCTTGATTTTGCTTTACTCAAAAATTGCAATGAAATTTGTGGAATGTAGCTGTATGTCATTATTTGTTTTGCAATGTTTCAGTCAACCGGCATGTGGTTTGTTTTGATGATGACGAGGGGTGGAAGAGGCTTGCTGACAATAAATAAGGTGTTTTTGCTGTTACTTTGCTGATTGTTTTGTTTGGAAGGGCTTGATTTGTGCAATAGTGTCTTCAGCAGAGCTTTTACTGAGAACTTTTAATGTGGAAGTTTTCAAAATTGCAGGCGCATGAAAATATTATGGGGATTAGATTAATTTGAATGAATTATTGCAATTGCAAGACTGTGATTTTCCAGAAGGGGCTAATAAAACAATCTGCTAACGGTGTGTGTTTAGCTATTCACACACTACTGTTTATTGTGTATAACTATTGTCACTTGATGTAACAACACAAATTTATTCAGATTTATCCACAAATAGCACATTTTTTTAAAGAAAATGGTCAGAACTGACACAATCCTATGAAATATCAAATGTTTAATACATTTTGAAATCATCACTCAATTTTACCTGGACCACACATTGGATTAGTCTTTACAGCACTCTTGGTCTTTGTGTACCTGCGTGGCTCTCTTGGGTCTTACTGATTTCCTACTGCAATGTAAAGACACCTGTTTGGTGGTGCAAACCCTGCCTATCCCATGCTAGTATCAGCTCCAGCACCATGCTACAAAATACATGTGGCTCAGAAGATTAATTGAGTTTTACTTACAAGTTTCAATGTCAGCTGACGCTAGCTTTCCTCGGTTGTCAAAATGAATTCTAATAAATTTGCCCTGAGAAGAAAAGTAGTGTTTATTGATGTTTCTTATCCAAAAAAAATAACCCCTTGTTGATTAATGTAAATTGAGTAGCTCCACTGCAGTTCCGCAGACACTCACAAATCTGGAGGAGTTGTCATTCCTGATGGTCTTGGCGTTACCAAAAGCCTCCAGAGCAGGGTTAGCCTGGATGATTTGATCCTCCAGGGTTCCCTGATTTCGTTAAATACAAAGATAAAAACTTTCAGTTTTAGAGAAGCTTGAATAAAAACACTTATAAGCAATATTTTGATTGTTCATTATTTTAACATTATGAGTGGGCTGTTTAAACGCATGGCGCTTGTGCCTTTAGGGCATGTTCAATTTAATCCAGTTTATTGCCAGATAATCTGTTTGCAAAATTAGGTGCGTGGTTCAAAAGGTTTGTCAAAGAACTTTTGCAACTTTGCAGATTGCTATTATAGTGGTGGAATTGCCATGCAAAATGAGAGAACAACGAATCTGCTCATACACAGACTGAGCAGAGTGACGTAAAAAAATATAATCTGTCACATTTTAATCTTTTTGTTTTGGATTTTTTTTTGCATGATTTTGTGCTGCTGCATATCCTTGTGTGTGTAACAAGCAGAGTTTAAGCGCATTGTGCAACTAGATACGAAGGTATATATTACTACATACCACAGTATTAATAACTTTATAAAAAAAATATTGTCAGTCAACATCGCAATCAAGACAGCAATGTGTCAACAATGCACCTTACCACACCTCATTTTAAGACAAGCATGACCATGGCTGTTCAGATAGGTGCAAGTACATTTGTTAATCGAACAACACGCTGGACAAGAAATGACAACTGCGTCAGTCTGAAACTATCAACTACATTTGTGCTGCACTTAACAGTGATTTGCGCTGGGTGTAAGATAGATCCCTAGGAAATACATATGTAATGCAAACCTTCTTTTCAGCAGCAATGTCTTTCTTCCCACTTGGGACAGCAGCGATGCTGGCAAAGTACTGAATGACACGCTTGGTGTTGACAGTCTTTCCAGCTCCGGATTCTCCGCTAAGTAGAGGAGAAAAATACAATTTTATGTCAAGACCTGTAGTTCCTAAATGCTTTAAATATTTTAATTGGTGGAGTGACTTACGTGATAAGGATTGACTGGTTTTCTCTGTCTGTCAGGAGATTATCACAAAATCAATGAAAAATGTAATTAAAAAGAATTTTTAAACAAGAAGAAGGGTAAAGGTGATTAATGTACCTGCCAGCATGTACTGGTAGGCATTGTCAGAGATGGAGAAGATATGAGGAGGAGCTTCAGTCCTCTTCTTTCCTCTATAGGCAACAACCACCTCTTTGTTGTAGACTGGCAGCCACTTGTAGGGGTTGATAGTCACACAGAACAGCCCAGAGTAGGTCTGCCATGTCAAGAGAAAGATAGCAAATCATGTTTCAGATACTGAGATATATCAATGTAGAAAAAAATGACAAGTTAATCAACTAACTTACATAAATCATCCATGCTGCGTAACGCTCTTTGAGGTTAAACAGCACTGCTGGCTCATGAAGGAAAGTGAACATGGCCATGTCTTCAATCTTATCAAACTTTGGTGGGTTCTGAGGATGGACATCAATCTCCTTCACTGTGACCGACTGCAGAAAGAAGTAAAATATCTTATTAAGAGGACAAAACTTGTATTAGCATACATTTGAAATTAACCAATATAATGCACACATACCTTTCCAAACTCAGTATTGGCAGTGACTTTGTCACCGTCACGGCTAGTGATGGTGGCTTTGACGTACTCAACCTCCGGGTCCGGAACGAAGCATTCTTTCTTCATGTCAAATGGACGAGTCTGGGCTTCTAGACGCTCCTTATCTGACTTCCTTAAATAAGAAGCTGCGAGTCCAAACTCTGCCATGGCAACATCCCCCATTTTTCAACCTTTAAAAAAACAGTGTTAATTGGTTGTGATTTTCTTTGTACACTTTAATACGACCCGTTGATCATTCACATAAAACCCAGTGAAAACATACACAAGACATGTTCAGTAAAAACATACATTAAAAGAATTCACCCCACTATGAACCTGGGATAAACATAAGTTTTAATATTTTAATAGAACAAACGATATTTACAGTAATTGTTTTTATTTGAAACCTTTTCTCTTTTCTCTTTTAATGCAAATGCAAAATTATTATTTGCCTTGAAACATTAGCGGTATAGAGACATACAAAGGTCCTTCACATGAGAGTTTTGTTGTGAGGCCAAATTTGCAGAATCAGAAAAGATGTGGATATGTTGCAGGCATACGCACATATCAGAGAAATATATACTGTCAGTTGTTGTTGTACTCTGTATTATAAGTCATCCACATAAATGTAGCTGTGATTTTTACCTGGGGTGTTTTCACTGCACAGGAAATTGGAATCTGTGCTATTTTTATAAAATACACAGAAGAGAACCAAGTGTCACATTACACCATTATTTAATCAAGATAAATTAAGTCGAGAAGTAAACAGAAATAACTTTCTCTCCAAAATGAATCCGTTAGTGACAGAAACTATTTCTATA
Source organism: Embiotoca jacksoni (assembly GCF_022577435.1). Taxonomy (NCBI): domain Eukaryota; kingdom Metazoa; phylum Chordata; class Actinopteri; family Embiotocidae; genus Embiotoca; species Embiotoca jacksoni. The sequence goes on along the minus strand of NW_027185383.1, from coordinate 129,938 downwards.
TAGCTGACAGTAATGTTAACCTCTTTAACACTCTGCATCGTCAGTCACATAGGACATCTCACTTGAGAGGGTGTTTTTCTTACCTTGACCGTCAACCTTGTCAAGTGAAATGATGTACAAGTTCCAGTGGCTGACACCAGGCTGCCCCTCCATTAATAAAGGTTGCAAGTCAACCAAATATGGGGATGAATATCAAAGAAATGGCATCCAGGTTGCCTATCACAAAAAGCATTCTCCAAATTTGGTAGAGACTAGTGTTGCTATTTGTTGCTCTCACCTTGTGAACAATAGACGATACCCCAGAGAGGACATGACAAAGAAAGGGGAAGGCGGGAGGTGGGGAAGCAGGGACATGGCTACAGTCTATCAAGTAATTGTCATCTGTTCCACTAAGTTATATAAAGTAGTTTTGCAATGACAATTAAATGTTAGAGTGCTTTACAAAGTTAAGGTAAATTCATATTTCAATTTAATTACACAATCATCTGTTCATCTGTTCCACTAAGTTATATAAAGTAGTTTTGCAATGACAATTAAATGTTAGAGTGCTTTACAAAGTTAAGGTAAATTCATATTTCAATTTAATTACACAAAGTTTATATGTTTGGTGATTGTATGCATAAATATATTTTTGACAAAACTTTTAAAGGCATGATTATAGTAACTACAACGACAAAACATGGGGATCATGTTAAATCAGTTGACACACAATAGCACTTGCTGTACTGTATGCTTCAAAACCTCAATATTTAGACAGCTTCCTTTTCTTGGCATGGAACATCAAACACAGCTATCACATTACTTGTGTTGATGGCCACGTGTTAGTTAGAAGACAGAGAAACTGTGTCATCTGTACTCTAAATAAAATGGGCTAGCAGGCAAGCAGAATTTGAGGGACTTCAAACATCTCGAGAGCCAAAGTTTAACAATAGTCTGTCAAGTGATGGTGTGTAAAATACATTTCAAGAGGGACAATAAAAAGCTGCAGCTGTTGTCTGCAGACTGGCAAGACAAGGCCAAGGTCACAGCTGTGAGGTCCCTTTATTATCACTCACTGCTGTTCACAGTTAGCTCTACACCTTTGGTTTAACCCAGGTCACTCAGCATCAGCAGCTTCCTGTTCTTCACCAACAACAGACAAGTGCTGATGCTATGCAATCCAACCAAATTTCATATTACACAAACAAAAATGTACTTGACATGAAGTGCTAAACACTTTTTATAAATCCTGGAACTGGACTAATGCTTTCTCTACCTGAGATACTCAGCAAATATTGACAGTGAGAGTGTATCATTGCTGTTTCTTATCAGTCTTTTGTAAGAAATTTCTCATGAAAAGAATAGCTGGGGTAACAATAACCTTATACCCTGTGCAGTGAAGAAAGGTGGATACTAAAGGTTAAACGGAGTCATTCATTTCAGCTAGTGTTTTGCATTTCAATACGTTTTTAGCATTGATGGCTTCACTTGTTATAACTGTACAGGCGCTGTAGTATGACTCTATATATCTGTTGATTTTATACCATGCATTTTAACCAAATAATTTTTTAATTTTGGTTTTGAGGAGCAAATTAGTTCAAGATTAGAAAAAAAACAAAAAACGTTTTGTGTTTAAATGTCAAAAGTTACTGTGTTTAGATAAAGATTCTTCAAGATATGAAGACAAATGACCTGCTGACTATATACATAATTATAAGTAATTAAATAAATAAAAGGTTCAACTAAAGCATTTGCACTAGAAATTATTGTATTGTAGTTACAGATTTGAGTTTTTATTCATTTTCTCACCAGATTGATGCTACTCTTTGAGTATTAACAATTCAAATACATTTTTATAATAGACTTTTAGAAAAATCTAATTCTGCCGTCACAACATGTTTATGCACTGAAACAAAATCATATTGTTGTGACCTACACTCCAGGCTTCTTTCCAAAAGTTACATGCTGCTAGTGCCCTTGGCTTGCTCCTGTTGACATGGTATTGTTTTCTTCTTTTTATCCTTGAGCCCAAAGATAACTTGTGAAATTCCTGCTGGCTGCCTTTGGGGGCTTGGTTGTTCAGATAGCTTGGGGACAGCTTGTGACGCAGGTAGTCTGGACAGGTTTTCATTTTTTTTTTTTTCTTTGACCAGTAGCAACAGGTGATTCGCTTATGATAAACCACTGATGTAGCAGTGTTATGTTGGATGGAATTTACCGAATTATTCTGTATTCAGCCTAACATTTTAAAATGGTTGAGAATGGAGTCGAGACAAGGCAAGGCAAGGAGAATAAGGCAAATCAGCCTGAAACTGCCTAAAAAATGCCAAACAGAGGCTTGTTGAACCATTTAATATGATTATTTTTGACCTTACACAGAATTTAAACCAGCGTACAGTGAAACTCTGGCACAAATTAAATCTTACCAAGAATTTTGGTTACTAATGCAACAGGAACCTCAGCTGTCTTGCTTCCGCTCACTTCTTATCACAGCAAGCCTTGTCCTTGGTTGCCTTTGTACTATAATTTTTATTTCTTCCTCTGTCTATTCCAGGCTCCAGGAGAGCACTAAGGTCTCATTCCCAGCTGTCTTTGTATCTTTGACTTTTATGATCACATGAACACACAAGGGAAGGTGTGAGGCACCTTGCCTTACTTAAGTTTGAAACAGGAGCCAGCAAAGCTATTGGTACAATTTGTTCTCTGTTGTTGTAAAAGGTCACTTCTAAGTGTTGAGGTGTAGAGTTCTGGTCGAGGCTTACAGGAGTTGATTATTCTCTACTTGTCTTCTCCTCATTCTTTCAGACTATGGACCCTTGCGTGGACTCCAAACCTGAGAACTGCTTCTGATGCTTCCAATGAGGCCATAACCAGAATATGATGGAACAATGGAAAGGTACTGTGAGCTATTTAAAAGTTTAATTCGCTACTTTTTTAGATGCAAAACTTACTTCCATTGCAAAATTGGCTACACTGAAAAACAAATTTAATTTAGATACAAATTTTTGTTTTTGTTTAATTTTGATTCATGAAATGGTGTTGCTTAAATTTACTTAAACACCAAGTTGAGACTATATGCTGTCAGACACCTTTGTCAACTCAGCCTCTATTCTATGTTTTCAAAAGGCCCGCCTTTGTCAAGCTTTCAAAACAGGATGGTTTTCACTCAAGACAGACCTCTGCTTCTGGCGTGAAGGTTAGTAGTTTCAGCATTTTTGTTTAGATCTTTGAGCATTTTAGTTTGCAATCTTATCAAAATGGAATGAAATATTGTGTTATCTTTATGTAATTTGATGTGAGTTATCTTAAAAGTATACGGTTGGGTCACGGATAATGTCCAATTATATGTGCCCTAAATTAGTGGTTAAAATAAATTTTAGATGGATAGAATTTTAGTTTTCAGTTGCAACTACCTTGTATAACTGTAATACAACACAGGGATATAAAAGGGTTTGAGGTTATTATGTTTATTAGATATCTCTTGTTTGTGTTTTTGTCATGTTAGCTGTAATCTTTCTGCACAAACTTTGTAAACCTCACTTGTCAAAAACTGTGTCAATTAAAGTTCTGTGGATATTTAAATTGCTCATGTCTGTTACCCAGAATTTTTTGGAATAATAAACCACTGCTGCAAACTCAAAATGCATTATAGTGCCGAAATAGCTCCAGAAAGGCTTTTATTAACATGCAATTTACTCATTATCAAATAATAATTAAATAAATAATTGACATGAGGAAATTCTGTCAAAATCCCTGTGCAGTTTCTAGGCTTGTGGTATCATGTCAATAGGTTTAATACTGAAAATGTTGATTGTTTTTTTTTCCTCAGTTGTATCAAGCAGACTTTGCTGTGTTTAAATAAGTCAGCCTTTTCAGAAGAGGATTGAAACAGTTGCAATAGTTGCATTTTTCATATTTGGTTTCCAGACGTGTTCTTTTTTTTTTTTTTTTTTTTTTTTTTTGTCTCATTAGTTGAATTGTTAAAGGGAACTCCCTGTGTACAGTTTGTTTTATGCCTGGAGCATTTTGTATATTTTGAGGCTTTTTAACTTTTTCACTGTCTCAATTTATTTTTTTTCCTGCCAAAAACAAAACAAAAAAGATATTTATATAAAAAGATAAGTTGAAATGATAACATTTCAAAGAAAATGTTAAACCATAGACTAGTTGATGTTAGGTAGATAGGTAGGTATTTACTTTATTAATCCCCGAGGGGAGATTTTTTTTTCGCTACAGCAGCATACAGAAGCAATAAGATAACAATAGAAATAATAGAATAAAATAATAGAATAGAATAGAATAATAGAAAAGCAATAAAATAGCAGTAAATAGCAGTAAAAATATAAAATATAAAATGCACAGTATATACAGTACATTATATATCTATATATATTATATACAAACAAGCCAAGAAACACAGTCAACAGTGTTATTGTACTGTGATGGATTTTGCCAGAGGTGAGTTATTGTACAGTCTTATTGCAGTGGGCAGGAATGATCTCCTGTATCTGTCCTTGTGACAGCGGAGCTGGAGGAATCTTTTAGAGAAAGTGCTCCGCTGTCCCTGCAGCAGGTGGTGGAGAGGGTGGACAGGATTATCCAATATGGACAATAGTTTGTTCAGCGTCCTCCTCTCCACCACCTTTTCCAGGCTGTCCAGTTTGTAGCCGATGATGGAGCCGGCCTTCTTAACCAGTTTGTTAAGTCTGTTGGTGTCACCGGCTCCAATGCTGCTCCCCCAGCAGACCCCAGCGAAGTACAATGCACTGGCCACAACAGACTGGTAGAACATCTCCAACATCTCGCTGCACACATTGAAGGATCGAAGTTTCCTCAAGAAAAAGAGTCGACTCATCACCTTCTTGTAGACAGCATTGATGTTGGTCTTCCAGTTCAGTCTGTTGTCGATGGACACACCCAGGTACTTGTACTCCTCAACCATGTCCACCACCTCTCCCAGAACTCTCAGCGGTTGTGGAGCCGTCGCCTTCCTCCTGAAGTCAACCACCATCTCTCTGGTCTTGGCCACGTTCAGGAGCAGGTGATTCCTTCCCGCCCACTCCACAAAGTCCTCCACTACTGCCCTGTACTCATCCTCCCGTTCATCCCTTATACATCCTGCCACTGCAGAGTCATCAGAGAACTTCTGCAGATGGCAGGACTCTGAGTTGTACTGGAAGTCAGTGGTGTATAAGGTGAACAGGAAGGGAGACAGAACAGTTCCCTGTGGAGCTCCAGTACCACTGACCACCGTATCAGACAGCACACTGCCCAGACGGACAAACTGTGGTCTGCCTGTCAGGTAGTCATTGATCCAGGAGACGGTGGGCGCGTCCACCCCCACCACCCGCAGCTTCTCACTCAGCAGCAGTGGTTGGATGGTGTTGAATGCACTGGAGAAATCAAAGAAAGTGATTCTCACAGATTCACCGGTTCCATCCAGGTGAGACTGAGCTCGTTGCAGCAGGTAGATGATGGCATCGTCCACTCCCACACGAGGCTGGTACGCAAATTGCAGAGGGTCCAGAGAAGATTTCACCAGCAGCCTGAAGTGGGCCAAGACCAGCCTCTCCAGCACCTTCATCACATGAGATGTGAGGGCAACCGGTCAGTAGTCGTTGAGGCCAGATGGAGTCGTCTTCTTGGGGACAGGAACCAGGCAGGACGTCTTCCACAGCACCGGGACCTCCTCCTGCTTCAGGCTCAGGTTGAAGAGGTGTTGTAGGACCTCAGCCAGCTGGACGGCGCAGGTCTTCAGGACCACGGGGCTGATGCCGTCAGGTCCTGCAGCCTTGCGCTGGTGGATTCTCTCCAGCTGTCTCCTAACCTGGCCAGTCGTCACAGAGATAGAGGGTGGGGGGGGGTCGAGGTGTCGATGGAGGAAGAGCCCTTTGAGATTGAGGGCTCTATGCAGCTCACCAGGGGGCGCAGAGAGGGGAGGGGGGGAGGCAGCAGAGGTGTTTGGGAGGTGTGAGGTGTGGAGGAGACAGATGAGGGTGGTGAACTAAACCTGTTGAAGAAATAGTTTAGTTCATTTGACCTCTCCAGGGAGCCCCCTGGTTGTCTCTCTCTCCCCTTGAACCCAGTAATCTCCTTCATACCGGTCCACACCTCCCTCACGTTGTTCTGCTGGAGTTTGGCCTCCAGCTTCCTCCTGTAGGAGTCCTTGCACTCCCTGAGCTTCTCCTTCAGGTGGCGCTGCACTCTCCTGAGCTCCTCCCTGTCCCCAGACCTGAAGGCTGCTTTCTTCTTATTAAGAAGAACTTTCAGGTCACTGGTGATCCACGGCTTATTGTTGGGGAAGCATTTTACAGTCCGGGATGGTACGGTGGTGTGTTCACAGAATTTAATGTATTCTGTGATACAGTCCGTCATGCTGTTGATGTCCTCCCCATGTGGTCCAAACAGCACATTCCAGTCCGTGGACTCAATGCAGTCCTGCAGGGCATCTTTAGCCTCCTGTGTCCACCTCCTCACAGTCCTGGTGGTTACAGGCTGCCTCTGCACTAGGGGGACATACCTGGGAGTCAGCAGGACCAGGTTGTGGTCTGATCTACCAAGGGGGGGGGAAGGGCAGTAGCACTGTATGCATCCATGGCATTAGCATACAGTAAGTCCAGAGTTTTATTGTTCCGTGTGGGGCAGTTAACATACTGGTGCAAAGTTGGCAGTACTTTATCCAGACTGGTGTGGTTAAAGTCTCCAGTAACTGCCAAAAATGCACCGGGATGCTTAGTCTGCAGTTTAGCCACAGTGGAGTAGATGGTGTCCACTGCTGCCTCTGCATCAGCTGATGGAGGAACGTACACAGCGATAACAATGGCGGACGTGAACTCCCTCGGCAAATAATAAGGGCGCATCCCCACGGCTGGCAGTTCAATGTCCGGGCTACAGAAACGTTCCTTCACACACGTTGTCAGGATTGCACCACCTCTCATTCACATAGACTGCAATCCCTCCACCTTTCTTCTTGCCGCTCCGCACAACGTCTCTGTCCGCCCGAACAGTCCTGAAGCCGGGTACGGCCGCGCTGTGGTCCGGGAAATGTGAGTGCAGCCATGTCTCAGTGAAACACATGATGCTGCACTCCCGGTATTCCCGCTGGGTCTTTACCAGCGCGCCGAGCTCGTCCGTCTTGTTGGCCAACGACCTCACGTTCCCCATTAAGATCGCCGGTACCGCTGGTTTGTATTTCCTCCTTTCCGCCTTTAGCTTAGCTCCAGCTCTGCAACCCCGCCGTCTTCTCCGAAGTTAAACGGGGATCTCAGGCCTTGCTCCGGGCAGCAGCAGTAGAGGTCTACTCAGCGCAATCAGCTGATCACGCGAGTAAACAATAACAATGCCCCCATCCAGAAACGTGGAAAAATTACGGTCCATTGTCTGACCGTTAACTTAACACACGAGAGAAAGAAAAAAACAACTCCGAAGAGAGGAGAAAGGCTTAAAAAATACTAATAACAACACACTCGGGGAGGGGAGCTGCTGCAACAGGCTGCCGCTAGTGCGGCGCCATCTTAGAGGCGAGTATCATGTTGATAGTAAGAGTTAATTGTAGTACTTTCACAAGCCTTTTTTCCAACTTCCCTCTAAACCAAACTAAAATAGGGTATGTGAGCGCCCTCCCCTGATCATGCGACTTTTGACTGACCTTTGCAACATCAGTTGAACGAGGTGATAAAAATAAAATTATTTTCAAACTTGAGACAAATAATTTGCAGCCGCAGTCTAATTCAGAAATCTTAAGAAAGAACAAAGTGCATACTGTACAATATGATGAAAACAATGAGAGCCTATGGTATTACACAGTGTACATGTGTAAAAGTTATTTTAAAAAGTCTCAGCACTTGAAACCACTACTTTTTGAGATGTTGAGAACTGAATTAATAAATTAATAAATAAAATGTATACTTATAGACCCTATCATCCAGTTTTTTTTAATCAGAATGTATTTTTTTCAGTTTTTAAGCCAAAGATTGCTTGTCATTGTTCCATGAAATCATAATGGATTTTATATTCATTTAACACACGCTCATGTAGTTAAAATTATTGGATTTATTGGGTATTAATATTCCACGCAGAACAAACATACAGGTATATCACAGGCATATCTGCATTTTGCATATTGGAAAAGTAGTAGACTATGCTGCTTAAAGAAATACATTTTGTATATCAGCTCTCTCCAATGAACCATGAGTCAATTGTCAATGAAAAGTCAAAAAGCTGTTTCAAGTGCACATAACTTTATTCTACTGAACGAAAAAAAAAAAAAATAACATGCTAAGGGAGACACCTCAGAGGTGCCTCAGAAATAATCTATTTTGGGGGAGCTTCGTTCTTCATCAAGTCCTCTCTGAAACAAAAGAAGTAAAACACAAGATAAATATTGAGCAGTGTTTTGGGCTTTTGAGAAATAACTATCCCTGCTATGTACGTATTATGATAAGAGGATAATGAGATGATATTGTGTCTATGTCACATTTTGGCTTGCCCTATCATCAAAAGTACACATATATGACCAGACTGTACAAAGACTAATACAGTCCAAGTAGGGAGGAGGTTGGTGGTAATTGCATTAAAAAAAAACACACACAGGACTTTCACCTAGGAGACTAGTATTTGAGGTTTTGAAAAAGCAAAAGCTATTGTAGATTTTTTCTTTGAAAGTAAGTACCTTATACAACATAATGTACTACAAGACATATGTTACGTAAATACTAACATTAATTACACAAAATGGCAATGGTGATCTGCCTACATAGCTGCAAGGATGGTTGTAATATTGTAGACTAACCTTTGACCCCCCCCTCCCATCACGGCTCTTGGCATTATACATACATCATTTATATGGAAGTGCCATTAATACTATATTTACTGTAAGCCTACAATTTAAAATTGTACTGTGCCTATCACAGAACAGGGAGAAAAAAAATTACCTTTGACCCCACATCACGGCTCTTGGCACGTAGCTTATTGACCTGAGACTCAGCAATGTCAGCTCTCTCTTCAGCTTCATCAAGCTCGTGTTGAAGCTTGCGGAACTTGGTAAGATTATTGTTGGCCTGTTCCTCCTACAGAAGAGAAACACCATATTGTCTTCCCAGATAAAGTTTAGTTTCAGTGATCAGATGTGGTAGTTAAAATCAGTTGCACTTACAGCCACCTCTGAAGTTTTCTTGTAGGATTTGACCTTCAGCTGCAGCTTGTCGACCAGATCTTGCAGACGTGCTAAGTTTTTAGGGTCTTCTTCTGTCTAAATAGTACACAAGCAACCAAATAGACATGTTTACATATTTAATTATGAGTTTTCATAGCATGATAGCAAATTGATAGTTACCTGATAAGTAACCTCCTTGATACATCTTTCATACTTTCTTACTCCCTTTACAGCATCACTAGACTTTTTCTGTTCAGTTTCCACCTCATTTTCAAGTTCCCTGACCTGTAGGTTGTAGAATGTCCAAACAAAAGTCAGTCAGCATCTCTCTACTTCACATAAAGCTAATATATACAGTATTTGATGTATTTAAATGACGCCCAGGAGTCAAAAAGCTAGCTCGTACTCACCCTGGCCTCAAGCTTCTGCACCTGCTTCTTGCCTCCCTTCATGGCAATCTGTTCAGCTTCATCCAGACGGTGCTGCAGGTCTTTAATGGTTTGCTCCATGTTCTTCTTCATACGCTCCAGGTGAGCGCTGGTGTCCTGCTCTTTCTTCAGCTCCTCTGCCATCATGGCAGCATCAGTAGTGGCCTTCTTGGCCTTTTCCTCAGCATTTCTGCACTCCTGCACAGCATCTTCTACCTCTGTCTGAAGCTGGGAGGTGTCAGCTTCCAACTTCTTTTTCTGGTTTATGAGGCTGGTGTTCTGTTTTTACATAGATAGTACCAATTTTTCAGTGTGAAAGGAGTTGAAGCAAACAAGTTGAAGCATATTCCACAGCTGATAACTATCTCACCTGTGAGTGCAGTAGCTGCACCCCCTCACTAACATCCAGCAGCTCTTGCTCAGCAAGTTTGCAACCTCTCTCAGTTTGCTCCAGGGCAGCCCTCAGTTCATCCACTTCAGCCTGAATCAGGCTGTTACGTCTCTCAACAATGGCAATGTTCTCCCTCATATCATCATTGGCTTGCAGAAATTCATCAAGTTGAAGTTGAGCATCCTTGAAGATGAAAATCCAAAGGCTTTGTTTTGAGTAATCAAAAAAGTGCTTATTGCTTATAAAAGCAATTGAATAAAAAAATTTTCCAGTTCATTGAGACTTTTAGATGTGCAGGGACTGATTTAAGTTGTTTCTGGGCGTCAATTGCCATCCTGTTGGCCTGGCTCAGCTGGATCTCCATCTCATTGAGGTCTCCCTCCATCTTCTTTTTCAAACGGAGGGCCTCATTCCTGCTCCGAGTCTCAGCCTCAAGAGAGCTCTGAAGAGTATCCACAATCCGCTGTTGGTTCCTCTTCATTTGCTCCATCTCTTCATCTTTCTCGGCTAGCTTGCGCTCAATGTCAGCCTTCGTCTGGTTGAACTCAAGCTGGGCTCTGAGAATTTTCCCTTCCTCATGCTCCAGTGGGGCCTGTCATGTATTAAAAAGTATACAACTCGTTATTACCAATTACTTAGAAAAAAAATTAAAATTCAAAAGGTCCACGAAGCAGCTTACCTCTGCTTCCTCTAGAGCTGTCTGTATCTCAGACTTCTCTTGTTCCAACAGCTTTCGAATCTTCTCAAGCTCATGAATACTCTTTCCACCCTCACCAATTTGTTCAGTGAGGTCAGATATTTCCTCTGAGAAACCAAAGTGATGTGATGTAATCGCAAGATACATATTGCAAAATTCTAAAGGTGTAAACTGATGTTAGCCTTACCCTGCAGATTCTTATTCTCCCTCTTCAGGGTCTCCAGATGTTCAAGAGATTCTTCATAAGAATTCTTCAGTTTGAAGAGCTCAGTGCTCAGAGACCTGGCCTCCTTCTGAGAGCTCTCTAGCTCTGTTTGAGATTCCTCATACTTCTGTTTCCACTCAGCCAGGATCTGGAATATGTATTATTAAAAGTCATTGTAATAACAAGTACTGTTCTTTATCTGATTGAGCAAACGTCTATATTTTTAATTCTACCTTATCAATGTGTCTTTGCTTCTTGTCCAGAGCAGCAGCAGCAGCATTTGACCTTTCTACATCCACCATGAGATCTTCAATCTCATTCTGCAGTCTGTGTTTGGTCTTTTCCAGTGATGAACATTTAGCATTTACTGCTTCAACAGCCTCCTCGGCTTCCTGCAGACGCTGAGCCAACTTCTTTCTAGATCATCAAATAGTTACGGTTTATGTATTATTTTATTTAAATTTTGCTACTGCATGTGTTTTAGTTCCATTAAATGGCAGTTTAAACTCTTTCCTTACTTTGCCTCTTCCAGTTCCTCAGTCTTCTGGATGGCATCAGTTTCATACTTGGTTCTCCACTGAGCCACCCCAGAGTTGGCCTTTGACATACTGCGCTGCAGTTCAGCCTTGGCCTCCTGCTCCTCCTCATACTGCTCTCTGAGCAGGTCACAGTCGTGGCGAGAAGACTGCACTGCATGAGCTAATGCATTCTTGGCCTGAAATGAAAGTATATCTATGATGCCTGTACCTACATGTAACCTGTACTTGATGAGGGATATCTGCAATTTGTTTGCTACCTTGACTTCCTCCTCCAGTTGTCTTTTAAGGTCTTCAATTTGTTGAGTGTAGGACTGCTTTCCTCTGGTGAGCTGAGACACCAGGGAATCCTTTTCCTCAAGCTGCCTCGCAAATTCACCTGATTTAAACAGAATATTATAATTAATACTTCATAATGCTTAAGTATGCTTAAATTAATAATGCTGTTCAAATGAAATGTTTACCATTCTCAGTTTGAAGCTTTGCTTTCTGCATGGTGAAGTCATTGATAGTACGCTGTCCCTCGTCTGACTTGGTTTTATATTCATTCATTTGGTCTTCTAGAGACCTGCATATTTTCTCTAAATTGCTCTGAAAAAAGCAATGGAACATGATACTACAACAAAAAATATTATTCAGCCAGTGAAATGAAAAACTTGCTACGGAAAAGTAATTTACCTTTGCCTTGACAGTCTGCTCCATATTGGAGACCACATCGTCCAGTTCCAGTCTGAGCTCACTCTTCTCCTTTTCCAGTTTCTGCTTGACTCTCTGCAGGTTGTCAATCTGCTCTCCCAGGTCAGCGACACTGTCAGCTTGTTTCTTCCTGAGTGTTGCAGCGGTGGATTCATGCAGCAAAGTGGCCTCTTCAAGGTCTCTGCGGAGTTTCTGGAGCTCGGCCTCCCTCTTCTTGTTCATCTCGATCTGGGCAGTTGTTGCTCCTCCAGCCTCCTCCAGTCTCTCGCTGATCTCCTCCAGCTCAATGGCCAAGTCGGCACTCTGCTTCTCCACCTTGGCTTGAGCAGCTCGTTCTGCTTCAAGCTCTTCCTCCAGCTCCTCAATGCGGGCATAGACCAAGATCACAGTTCTTTTGGCATTAAATAGCTAAAATTGTTGTTAGCCAAATATCATATTTTTACAAAAGCAAATTGCGTCCAATTATCTTCCTCAAGATTACCTGCAACTCCTTCAGTCTTTTCTGGAGCTGGGCACTCATTGCTTGTTCATCTGCAATTTTTCCAATGAGTTGATTGATTTCAAAATCTTTCCTGTGGATAAAAAAAAGTCAAATGTACCAGCTGACACCGATTTTAGAATATATTTATATTTTTACGAGTTCAATTGTCATATTACTTTTTCAGCCTCTTTTCAAGTTGCTGTTTGTCATTTTTGAGGTCCATGACACTCTCATGAGCTAACTTCAGGTCTCCTTCAAGCTTCCGCTTAGCTCTCTCAAGATCCATACGTACTTTCTTCTCTTGCTCTAAAGACCCTTCAAGCTGTGGTGGGTGGTTATTACAGCCTTTCAATTATTTGTATCAATGTTTTTTTATTACTTTTATGACATGGCAACACATATATTGATGGTATTCTTACATCATCCACTTGCTGCTCCAGCTTAGCCTTGGCCTTGGTCAGAGTGTTGACTTTATCTTCACTCTGCAGGTCATCCAGTGTTTGCTGATGAGCTTCCTGTAAGGCTTTCTTTTCCTTGGTCAGCTTAGCAATGATTTCATCCAGAGCAGCCATCTCCTCAGTCAGGTTCTTTACCTGTGGCAAGAAAAATTATAGAACCCTGACAGCCATCAGAGCAGCCTTACAGCTATTATCTGTGCTTTGTAGTACCTTGTTCTCGGTGGCATGCTTCTCTTTCTCCACTTTTGCTAGAGTTAACTCTAAATCATCAATATCTTTCTTCAGCTCAGAGCACTCATCTTCCAACTTCCTTTTCTTAGCAGTCAGTTCAGCATTCATCTCCTCTTCATCCTCCAGTCTTTCTTTCAGTTCTTTGATTTTGGCCTCCACTTGAATCTTGTTCTTGATCAACCCTTCACATCTTTCTTCAGCATCACCCAGATTATCTTGCTCCTGCATTAATTGGAGAGGCACAGCATTACACATTGACAGCGTTGGTTTGTTTTTAATAACTTCGGTTATTCCGATAGATTTTAAACTTACAGCCTGAACTTGGAGCTGAAGATCATTCTTCTCTTGGAGAAGAGTGCTCATTTTTTCCTCCAGTTCCTTCTTGCGAGCTTCTGATTTGGCATAAGCTTCTTTGAGTTTGGTAAACTCTTCCTTCATGTTGGCCATTTCCTTCTCAGTCTCTGCAGACTTCAGCAGAGGTTTGATCTTAAAGTACATCTTCATCCAGGGCCAATTCTTGACCCCCATGAAGGCGCGGATGTTCCATTGGATCACAAGTAATGCATCCCTTTAGGCAACAGTTTGTAAAGATATTGTAGTGTTGCAGAACATTACAATTATATATTTTCTACTTGTATTAAACTTGCGCTATAATGCAAAAGAACTGATTGGATTTTCAGTATATATATTGATATTGCACGTACCTTCGTTCTACAATCTTCTGGAATTCAATTCTTGCCAGAACACCTCGGGATCTAGCCTGGATCCTGGTGATGATTAAAGCCAAACGATCATCTCGCATCTCCTCTAGCAGACCACGCAGCCCAGCTTTGAAAAACACCTGATTTGTCCAGACAGATGAGTTCAGTAGTGTCAGTATGATTGTTAGAAGTTTGCTCACTCCCATTACCATACCATACAGCCAAATTTGTATATATTATCACGTTGATCGTAATACTGTCAGTAAAAGTAGGAGTATATAAACAAAGTCTTATTCCCTGATGCTGAGAATTGTGTTGTGTTTTGTACAACATGTGCTAAATTTACTTTAGCAATACTTACTTTGGTGTGCCCCAGTTTGTACTGGTTATGGTCTATATCCAAGGACCCCAAAAGCTTCTCCGCGGCTTTCTTGTTATCAATGAATTGTCCCTCAGGTATTGCACTGAGGTTTAGGATGCGGTATCTTTAGTAATGATAAAAAGATGATTTTCAGGGAACATAAAATATCAAATTACCAAAGTAAGCCAGTCAAATAACTGGTGCAAAACATATCAATGGATGATTTATATAAAAAAAAAAAATAAAAAATAAAAAATAAACAAGAAAGTAGAAAACTGCATGACCAAACAGGGCCCAATTGCTCACTGAATATTTTGATGAGCATGAAAATTCGGTGAATGATAGAGTCTCAGCCTATTTAGGTTAGGTTAGGTTAGGTCGTTACTTTATTAATCCCCGAGGGGACATTTTTTCACTACAGCAGCATACAGGACGCAATAGATAATAATATAATAATAGAAAGCAATAAAATAGCAGTAAAATAGCAGTAAAAATATAAAATATAAAATGCACAGTATATACAGTATATACAGTATACATATATATATATACAAACAACCAAGAACACAGACAACAGTGTTATTGTTGTATGATGGATTTTGCCAGAGGTGAGTTATTGCACAGTCTTATTGCGGTCGGCAGGAATGATCTCCTGTATCTGTCCTTGTGACAGCGGAGCTGAAGGAGTCTTTTGGAGAAAGTGCTCAGCTGTCCCTGCAGCAGGTGGTGGAGAGGGTGGTCAGGATTACCCAATATGGACAATAGTTTGTTCAGCGTCCTCCTCTCCACCACCTTTTCCAGGCTGTCCAGTTTGTAGCCGATGATGGAGCCGGCCTTCTTAACCAGTTTGTTAAGTCTGTTGGTGTCACCGGCTCCAATGCTGCTCCCCCAGCAGACCCCAGCGAAGTACAATGCACTGGCCACAACAGACTGGTAGAACATCTCCAACATCTCGCTGCACACATTGAAGGATCAAAGTTTCCTCAAGAAAAAGAGTCGACTCATCCCCTTCTTGTAGACAGCGTTGATGTTGGTCTTCCAGTTCAGTCTGTTGTCGATGGACACACCCAGGTACTTGTACTCCTCAACCATGTCCACCTCCTCTCCCAGAACTCTCAGCGGTTGTGGAGCCGTCGCCTTCCTCCTGAAGTCAACCACCATCTCTCTGGTCTTGGCCACGTTCAGGAGCAGGTGATTCCTTCCCGCCCACTCCACAAAGTCCTCCACTACTGCCCTGTACTCATTCTCCCGTCCATCCCTTATACACCCTACCACTGCAGAGTCATCAGAGAACTTCTGCAGATGGCAGGACTCTGAGTTGTACTGGGTTGTGAGTTGTGTATAAGGTGAACAGGAAGGGGGGACAGAACAGTTCCCAGAGGCGCTCCAATACCACTGACCACCGTATCAGACAGCACACTGCCCAGACAGACAAACTGTGGTCTGCCTGTCAGGTAGTCAGTGATCCAGGAGACGGTGGACGCGTCCACCCCCACCACCCGCAGCTTCTCACTCAGTAGCAGTGGTTGGATGGTGTTGAATGCACTGGAGAAATCAAAGAAAGTGATTCTCACAGAGTCACCGGTTCCATCCAGGTGAGACTGAGCTCGTTGCAGCAGGTAGATGATGGCATCGTCCACTCCCACACGAGGCTGGTACGCAAATTGCAGAGGGTCCAGAGAAGATTTCACCAGCGGCCTGAAGTGGGCCAAGACCAGCCTCTCCAGCACCTTCATCACATGAGATGTGAGGGCAACCGGTCGGTAGTCGTTGAGGCCAGATGGAGTCGTCTTCTTAGGGACTGGAACCAGGCAGGACGTCTTCCACAGCACCGGGACTTCCTCCTGCTTCAGGCTCAGGTTGAAGAGGTGTTGTAGGACCTCAGCCAGCTGGACGGCGCAGGTCTTCAGGACCACGGGGCTGATGCCATCAAGCCCTGCAGCCTTGCGCTGGTGGAGTCTCTCCAGCTGTCTCCTGACCTGGCCAGTCGTCACAGAGATGGGGGTGGGGGGGCGGGGGGGGGGGTCATGGTGTCGATGGAGGAAGAGCCCTTTGAGATTGAGGGCTCTATGCAGCTCACCAGGGGGGCAGAGGGGGTGGGGGGGAGGCAGCAGAGGTGTTTGGGAGGTGTAAGGCGTGGAGGAGACAGATGAGGGTGGTGAACTAAACCTGTTGAAGAAACAGTTTAGCTCATTGGACCTCTCCAGGGAGCCCCCTGGTTGTCTCTCTCTCCCCTTGAACCCAGTAATCTCCTCCACACCTCCCTCACGTTGTTCTGCTGAAGTTTTGCCTCCAGCTTCCTCCTGTAGGAGTCCTTGCACTCCCTCATCTTCTCCTTCAGGTGGCGCTGCACTCTCCTGAGCTTGTCCCTGTCCCCAGATCTGAAGGCTGCTTTCTTCTTATTAAGAAGCACCTTCAGGTCACTGGTGATCCACGGCTTGTTGTTCAACAAAAAGTTTAGAATTTAGAGCAGCATGTTTGACAGCACTCTTCACTTCATCTTTAAATGACTAAATGAGAGAAGATCTTTAGGTCGAATTGTGTTTGTCCTTAAGGCAAACCTCAGAAGAGCTTCTAATTGAGAAATTTGCTTTTGCTTTTCCCTTTACATTGTCATCATCAACATCCATTCATCTGACAGACACCTCTGCTTAAAATCTCTATAGAGGATCCTGTTGGGGAAGCCCTTTCTGCAGATCCTGATGCCTTCCAGCACACCATTAAAGCGCAGCTGGTGCATCACCAGGGGGTTCTCCATGGCCCCAGGAGTCTTGGTCTCATTAGGGATGATGCAGCGTGCAAAGTGAGAGTGAGTGGACCTCAAGCTGGTCATCAGCTTGTTTAGGTTCTCCTGAGAGGACATCCCAGAGGACTGAATTGATTTTCAATTACCATTGTAATTATCAGTACCATTACAAAATATTGAAAGCCTTAATATAGGAGGAACATTCGTATCACAAACAAAATTACATTGATCTTACCCTGTGCAGGGCTGATACAGTTTGGAAGGAAGAGCCTTTCTTCTTGGTACCACCTTTGCCCTTCCCACCAGATTCTTGAACTGAACAGAAGAGTTATAGATGATTTTAGGTTGTATTAAACAGTAGAGGAGACATACAGTGGAACAAATTTTTAAAAAATTTAAAAAATTGCATTTCTGTTCAAATTATTTTCATTCCGTTCTACCTTTGTTCTATTTCTTGCACATGATACAATGATAAAACATGTTAAATTACGATGCTAGTCAAATTTTAAATACACACGAGAAAGGATCAAACAGTTCCAAGACTGAAAGGTAAGTAGCACATAGCCAGAGAAAGCTATAATGTTTGTGAGTAAATATTCAAAGTTGTGTTGCTTGATCAACATCAGCACCTCATTTACACAGGTTTTTATGAGCGCTGGTCCCGGTGCACCGTGATTTCTCCACGGACATGAGCAGAGAGCTCACATCAGGGTTTTTTTCAATCTCTGGAAATCAGCAACAGAGACCCTTAAAATTGTTTCAGAAAGCCTAGAGCAATAAAGAAATGAGCCAGCAAGGTGTTTTGAATGACATTTGTGTGTCACTGTCCAAAACTGTACTGTCCTAAACTAATGCTAAAGGGAGCATCAGCTCAACCAGTTTCCTTTGACACAGTGTTGTGCACCGTGATTTTGTCTCCTAGAGTCAGTCTGTCAATGCCAAATTGCCCGGTGACCTTCTGAGGCGTCTAAAGGAAAAAAAAGTATGTGCAAACGATCTGAACTGTGGTGCAGTGGCTCTTTGGTTTTCTAACATCACACCGTGCTGAAAATGGGCGAGTTTCTTGCCTACAAAATCACAATCGGCACTTCCCACCACCCCAACTCACCAGATTTGGCTCCCTGCATCTTCTTTCTGTCTGCAAAATGACACAAACATTGAGGTGCATTTTCTGCTCAAGTTTCTGATTCATGGAGAAATCGCTTTTGGAGTGGGGCCACTGCTCACAAATATGTGTGTAACTCAAGTGCTGCTTTTGATCACCAAGAAAATTTTAAATACTTATGAAGGTAAAGCTCAGTGCAGCTCACCGCTCATGCACTACAAGAGAAGGCGTGGAACGTTTTGACCCACCCTCGTACCTGAATCAGCTCCAGCATAATTTGCAAAGAGGGTGGCAAGCAGTTTCTGAGTAGACTTCTGGTAGAGTCCAACAACAGTCTCATTGAGAGGATCCTTGTTCTTCACCAACCAGTTGTTGATATTATAATCAACAGTGCCAGCGTAGTGAACCAGGGCAAAATGGGCCTCTGGTTTTCCTTTGACAACTCTGGGCTTTTGAAAGTTGTTGGATTTGCACAGGTGGTGATCATAGAGCTTGGCTTTAAAAGTGGCATCAGACGCTTTGGGGAACATGCACTCCTCTTCAAGGATGGACATGATGCCCATGGGCTATGGGAAAATGTGAGTTTGGAAAAAAAAACAATTCTGTTTTCATCTTCTTTATTAACCGGTGTTTAAACATCTAATAGTCCAGTGTCTCACCTTTTCAATCAGATCAATGCAGGCCTGCAGATCCATACCAAAAGCAATGAAAGTCCATTCAATGCCCTCCTTTTTGTACTCTTCCTGCTCCAGCACAAATATGTGGTGGTTGAAAAACTGTTACAGTTTTTCATTGGTGAAGTTGATGCACATCTGCTCAAAGGTGTTGAACTGTAATGAAATTGACCACAGCATGGCCAGGATTGATAATTTATCCTTAAACCCAAGATTACCATATATAGATGTCATATTCTTTTCAAACTCACATCAAAGATCTCAAACCCAGCTATGTCCAGTACACCAATAAAGTACTGGCGGGGCTGCTTGGTGTCTAGAGAATGGTTCATTCGCACCACCATCCACAGGAACATCTTCTCATACACTGCCTTAGATAGTGCACTAACAGCATAGTACACCTAACAGAGAAGGGCATAAAAAGAAACCTTTTTAAATCTTTCGGGATTATTTTGGAATTGAATAAAAAAAATTGTATTATCTCACCTGAGCGGCATTTTGTCCCTTGGTGACCCACTCATTTCCTACTTTGACCCTCGGATGACGGAGACCTTTGACAAGGTCAGCAGAGTTCAGGCCCATCAGATAAGCTGCTTTGTCAATATCTATGGAGTAATGGTGGTATTAGCTCAAAGGACATCATTGCCCCCTCAATATCTTCATCATTCTTTTAGACCTGACTTATTTGCATATGTGGCTGCAGTTCATTTCAAAATCATATCTCACCTTCAGTACCATCCGCTTCTGCCTGCTCCTCTCGTTGCTTCTGCTTAAATTTCATATTGCCGTAATGCATGATGGCACCAATCAGCTTGTACATACTGTTATTTTCCTCTTGAGTAAAGCCCAGCATGTCAAATGCTTCCTGAAAAAGAGAGTGATCAAAAAATAATTGATCAGATTGAAAAAGTGGATTTTACAATTCTTATTTGACAGGGATGGGACTATTCTACTGATATCAGTGGCCATCAGCTCTTCAGAATCATTGATAGAAGTCACAGTTGTGTCTCCTTGGGAGATGAAGGCCTAGTCGTACGGGTTGTTGGTGATTAGCAACATTTCTAAGGGGGAGATAAAAAATATGAAAAAGATATTTAAAAATGAATAAATATCTTACAATGTTTAATATATATATTTAATATATATACCCAGGAGTTCAGGCTTTGCTTGAGACAAGATCTGGTAGAAAAAGTGATAGTCCCTTTCAGCTTTCAGTTGGTAGGTCACACGAGACTTTTCCAGAAGATCTGTTTGAAAAATCAGTTAGTAAGGGTACACAGGCAAGTTGATGGGTGTGTCTACCTTCAAATGTGTCACATAGACCGTGATACTTACAAGTTTCAATGTCAGCAGAAGCAAGCTTTCCTCAGTTGTCAAAGTGAATACGGATAAATTTACCCTAAGAGTAAGAGAGACACTCATTTTAGTTTTTCTGATTCACTTCAGCATAGAAATTGACATTTGCAGTCCCACAGACACTCACAAATCTGGAGGAGTTGTCGTTCCTGATGGTTTTGGCATTGCCACAGGCCTCCAGAGCAGGGTTAGCCTGGATGATTTGATCTTCCGAGGTTCCCTGACATAAAATTGTTATATTTATATTTGCTTTAATATAACTTTTAAAATTAAAATGGAGGTGCATATCCTAAAGTGAAAGCTTAATTGAAAAATATTTTGTGACACAAACCTTCTTCTCAGCAGCTGGATCCTTCTTCCCAGTACTTGGGACAGCAGCGATGCTGGCAAAGTACTGAATGACACGCTTGGTGTTGACAGTCTTTCCAGCTCCGGATTCTCCGCTGAGTAGGAGAAAAACAGACAGATTTAGGCCAAAACCAATTTCCCTCAACCACTAAAAAAAATGTCATTGGCACGGTGTCTTACGTGATAAGGATTTACTGGTTTTCTCTGTCTGTCAGCAAGAGAACGTAAAGGAATGGTATTCAGATGTCAGGATTAATAACTTCAACATGAAAAAAGACAAAGTAGATTATATACCCGCCAGCATGTACTGGTAGGCATTGTCAGAGATGGAGAAGATATGAGGAGGAGCTTCAGTCCTCTTCTTTCCCCTATAAGCAACAACCACCTCTTGGTTGTAGACCGGCAGCCACTTGTAGGGGTTGACAGTCACACAGAACAGCCCAGAATAAGTCTGCAGGAAAACAGATAACAGGGGCATAATGTAATTATTATTAATTATGTAGTCATAAGAATGCTGTTTATTAACAGATGCACGAACAGTGAATTTAAGGTTTCATATTAAAGTTTTACTGTCTTACATAAATCATCCATGCTGCATAACGCTCTTTGAGATTGAACAGCACAGCAGGCTCATGAAGGAAGGTGAAAATCACCATGTCTTCAATCTTATCAAACTTTGGCGGGTTCTGAGGATGTACATCGCACTCCTTCACTGTTACAGTCTATAAAAGACAAGGATACATTTTACAGACCAAAACTGATCCCAACACCTTTCCAAATACATGTATTTGTGTATTTGCACTCTAATACAGAACCTAAGATGAATTTACCTTTCCAAATTCAGTTTCAGCAGTGACTTTGTCACCCTCGCGACTTGTGATGGATGCCTTCACATATTCAACCTCTGGGTCCGGAACGAAGCACTCCTTCTTCATGTCAAATGGACGAGTCTGGGCCTCTAGACGCTCCCTGTCTGACTTTCTCAAATAAGGGGCGGCAGACCCAAACTCTTTCATGGTAGCATCCCCCATTTTTCAACCTGTTACAAATATCAATATGTTGAACATTTAATGACAATCATATTATTAAAACCATAAACCAGAATCATGCATTGAAAATTACTGTACAATGTCAACATAAGGACTGCCTTAGCCATTGGTTTACAGGTACAATATTGACAAGGTAGCGATAGTAATGAAGCTATGATTTTTATTATGATGGGGTTCCGAGTGTGGTGTCTGGCATAAAGGTTGAGTGGTGCATGATTTCTCATCTTGCCCAGTGAGTTTTATTTATACAGCTCAATAAAATGAATAAATTATAAATTTGCCTCTACTGTAGGACCTTTATAATCTACAGCCTCCAAAAACCTGGTCTAATGAGCTTTAATTTCGATAAGAACCCATCCCAAACAAATTTAAATTGTAAATAATCTCAACCTCTTAATCATGTATCAAAAACAACTATACATAAACACACACAAGATTTAAGTCTCAACTGAAGTAAGGACTTTTCAGCGAGAATCAAAAATTACTTTTATATGAGTGGCCCCTGACTCCAAGAGGAAACCAGGGTCTGTCAGGGTCTTGCTGTTCAAACTACATGACAAAGCAAAATATTCTTCCATTTCTGCTACTGTCCTCATTTTTTACCCCAAGCCAAGCTCATGATGCACGTGAAGTGTCTCACCAAAATGTGATACGGTCTGACATCTCTTTTTAAGAATACGTTGTATGAAATTTCCATCTCACGCAACATATATAAATGTTTTCCTTACCTTTGACTCTCAACCTTTAATCAAGTGAAGCGATGTGCCCCGGAGCTGACAGTAGCCTTTCCTCCATTAATAAAGGTGGTTTATCCACCAAATATGGGATACATTTTTGGAGAAAGGTTCCACGTAAATAAAAAAAAAAAACGTTCTCCTAATTGGGCAGGATGCACTGCTGCTATTTGTTGCTTTCACCTTGTGACAATACATGGTACAAACAAAGGGGAGGGCAAGAGGTGGGGATCAGGGACAGGCTTGACATCTAGTGACTCTTATTTCATTCATATAATTCATGACAGGTCAGTTTATATAATATCTTAGAAGTTACTGATGTGATCCAATTAGATCTGTTCCGTGTGATTTCATAGCTTTAGTATTTAGATTTGTTTGGTTTCTATTTTGTTCGTATTTTGTACTTGTATTTTATTCAGTATCTACAGATTAAAGGCTCTTACTTTGAAAGGGATCTTTAAACTGATTTCAACTTTTGTTTGATTAAAACCTGAAACTGAACTTCTAATGGTCATGTAGCTTTAGCTGTGCTTTAGTTGCCTAGCACCAGAAATATTTTGATAACCGCAACTTATAACTTAGAAAAACATAATCAAAACACGATAAATTATCAAACAGTCAAATTAAATTCACATTTATATATGATGACTAAAAGATTACAAAAGTGAGTTTAAAACAACAGGATCCTTTACTCTATCTCTCCTGGATTGTTCCTTTCCTCCTGTCAGCACCATCTGCTTTGGTGTTTCTGTTCTAAATCAGAAACAGATGATATACAAGCAAGATAAGCAAGATTAGGGACTTAATAAGACTAATTTGTTCCCAAAACATTGTGCTTTTTGAACAGCTCTATTTGTTGGTCATGTTAAGTTTTCTAATCAATAAGGTAAAGTTCAGCAAAGGTCAGTCATGTGAAGGGAGGTGAAAAGCATTTTTAGACTCACTGCCAAGACAATAAAGTGTTGCAGCTGTTGTCCAGTGAGAGCTAAGGTCAGGGACTTTAAATCACTCATCACTGTTCTGCTGGGCTAGGTCTGTCTCACAATGCCATTGTTCCCTATCCTTTGGCCTTGAGGACAAAGATAACCCTGTGAAATTCTTGTCTGGATTTTTCCTCCCTGATTGTGAAGGACAGCCTCTGAGGGCAGTGATATAGATGAACTGCAGTCTCTGATGTCATGATGGATGGGGAGTAACAGATGCACAGCTCAAGCGAGGGAACTGAATGGAGACAACAGACAGTAAGAAAAAGCTATGGGAGAGAAAAGGATGGTGTGGTATGAGTCAGTAGGAGGAAATAAAAGAAGCTCAGCATGTAACGAGGTCCCCCAGCAGCCTCGGCCTATAACAGCATAACTAAGGGTTTGTTCAGGTCTACCTGAGCCAGTCCTAACTATAAGCTTTATCAAAAAGGAACGTTTTGAGTCTAATCTTAAAGCTAGAGAGGGTTTCTGCCCCTCGAATACAAACTGGGAGCTGGTTCCACAGGAGGGGAGCCTGAAAACTAAAGGCTCTGCCTCCCATTCTACTTCTGTAAACTCTTGTAACCACAAGTAGACCAGCGTACTGAGAGCGAAGTGCTCTGCATTGAACTGTGCTGCTGAACAATTTTTCTGTGGACCTTTTGAGAGTCGATCAAAATTTGCTGTCACATTGTTGTACTCATTCTCAGCTGTTTAAATCCCTGCTGAAATCTTCATCTGTTTAGTGGTCCCTTCCAAAGTCTCATCTCATTCTTGCTCTATGACTCCTTTGAGGTTCAAGCCAATTGTTCTTTGATGGAAAGAACAAACAATTTCACCTTGATATACTATTGGTGGTGATGTCTGCTAAATAATCCTAAAGCATTTACAAACATCACAGTTCGACATGAGAAGCACTTGACACACAGATATTGTAAAAGCATGAAAAGGTTGTCAAGTCTTAAAGAGTCAGCAGGACGATAAACAAAGCCACGGTTGTGATAGTTTTGTTAGTGATAAAGTACGGATGACAAAGAATAACACTATTCAATTAATTTATTGTCTTTTAATCTCTGCAGATATTGAGAGCCTTTGAGAGAGAGGGCCATGTGAGATCAAGGTCGACATTTGGTACCAGACAAGTGTCCATCTGATTTCCAGCCTTCATCTCACTCCTTCTGACAGTACAAGAAGGTGTGGTTCAGTTCCTCCTGTGTGCTGCTGCAGATGCATCAGGTACAATAAGTCTGTCATTGATTCAGCTGGAAAGTAGATTTACTGTCAACATTGCGGCATTGCTGATCAAATTTTATTTCTTAAATACATTTGATAATACATTTATTTTCAGCTTTTTATTTGTTTATATCACATTATTTGTCAATTTTTTTTTTGTTGTTGTAATTTTTTATTTCCTTACATTTATTTATCATATATTTAACAGTAGTCAATGAGTGTTATATTGTTTTAATAAATGTTGCACAGTACAGCTGGGCAACATAGATGTCGAGATATTATTTATTTTAACAACAGCTTGCTCCGAATCATTCATTTGGACAGATGAGAAAATATGGAAAATATGAGCTCAGCTGGTTGGGAAGGACATTTTTACATATTTTCTAAGTTTTAAGATTTTGCTGCATCAAGTCTCCAACCAGTCATACTCAATTTGTAAATATATCGACTACTTTATATTACTGAATGAGATATAATTTTTCTAATATATAGAGAGCCTTTTCTCCAGAACTTGTCTTTCTTCCTACAATAATTTTTAAGTGAACTATATTACTTCTAGTTTCACACTTATGGTCCTAGTGTTTATAGTAGTATTAAATTAGAAACAAGGGGCACAGTAGCCTTCGAAAATAAATTAAGTGTACTTATGACAAAAGCCACATCATGTTACAGTTCACGTCTAATTTCTTAACAAAAAAGCCAATTTCATATCCTTGTTTATTTTATTGTTTTTAGATCACAGTCATTTTGTTAGTTGCTATACCAGTGTCAATATTTTGACAGAAGACAGAATAAAGCAACAAAGAAGCACTTTTACCATTAAAATGATACTTTATTGGAGAAAATTCTGAATTTTCAAACTGAGTTTAACCACTGTGGGGTTTTGAAGGCCATTACAAATTTTCACATCTGACATTTTAACTGCTACAAAGTTACAAGGAATCCCTCTTCCTCAGGGTTTATTATGGACAAGGTGAAATGTCATCTGAAACAGCATCATAGCTACTGCCCACTGAAATAACTTTAAAAGGTTAGTTGCTTTTTTAAGCTTTTTCTTTTTGAAATCTGTTTTGGAAATCAATCAAAAATGTCTTTGAAAGAATTTTCTAAGACATTTTTGACTGCAGTGATCACGAAGGGGCTATTACGAACTGATATACCATATAGTATTCAAAAAAGAATGTTGTCCCCATATAACGCTGTCACCCCAATGATTCATTGTAAATTTAGATTAAGTATTCGAGGCTTCACACAAGCTGTGTTTTTAAATAATGCCACATACACTGTATAGTATGCCCTAGACCAGAAATGTTGCTTACTAAATTTTACAATCTGACTAACTAGTAATGAGACTATTGACTGTATTTGTGGGTGCTGTTTCTCAAATTGTCAAAACATACCTCCAAAAATAAGTAAAAATCATAGAACAGTTTGCACAGTTGTCAACACAAGGTGGCAGCAGTGACCCACCTAACATCAACAAACCTTTTCCAGTTGTGACCCTCTGCAGACAATGTAAAGTATTGCTTTGCAATGTGATTAGGCTTCATCCTAATGGAAGCATGTTCTTTTTTATTAGTTTATTTTCTGCTTTATAGGTTGTTGTTTTTTATGTCTTCATCAACTAACATGATTTCCCAGCTGACTGATAGTTTTTACTGGTGATAAAATGACAGACCTATACACTTTTGAACAAATATAAATATGAACTGTGTCTTTTAGCTTTTAAGATCAAATAAAGGATGTGTTAATTAATTGTTCTTTTTAACATAATATTAACTTGGCCTTTTTTTCTTTTTTTTTTACATAAATAGTCTCCAGGCACCTGCACAGGGGACAGGGCTTTGTTTCAGGCCTGGAAGGTATTCCCTTTTGCCTTCACTCTGCCTATAGTTTGTAAAATGTTGTTGTAAAGTTTCTTTTGTGAATACATTTTTTTTTTTTTCTTTTAGTTTGTTTACCGGATACTTCTAAGAGAAGCCAGCCACTGTTCTTTTTCCACAATTTGTTAGGTTTTAGTTTGTCTTAATACAAAATAGTTTGGGCCGTTTTTCTGTTTCATTTCCTTCCAGTGTGGCTGTAATTGGGCTACCACAGAGAACAAATGGTGGCAGTCTTTATGCATGTTTTGTTTGAGTTTATTTAGCTGCAGCATATTGTAGTGCTGCAAAATAGTTTGGTTTAGTTCCAATTAGTTTGTTTGCAGTGGTGTTTCATTTTTGCTTGCCTACTTTACAGTCCACCAGCCTCCCTGACAGTGCAGTTTGGCCCCACAATCTTTATTTCTTTGGTTGTTAATTTATGGGTAATTTGATTTTTGTATTAAACATAGTTTATTTCAACCCTTCATTATCACCTGTGTTTAGGCTTGTTTTGTAATTTAGTTGAAATATCCAGTCAACAGGAGATAAGTTTTATTTTTTTATACTGTAATAAAACTTAAATCTTGGGCCATATTGGTCTTAAATTCCAGTTTATTCTGGGTCCTGTGCATTATCATTTGGTCACATTGAAATGAATGAGAACTCCACACGTTAAATGCACTTTCCTTTATTCTACAGTTACTTTGGCAACAGAGGGGACTACAGGAGATCCCAAAGGTCTTAGGTGGCCGGCTGTGAGTTTCACTCCTCATCTAGCCCTTTCTGTGATGAAGAGAAGCAGACAATGGGAGAGGGATTAGTGACATAAGACCAATAAAACTTAACAAGTGTTACATAAAATGATACGCTAAAATTAAATAATGTTCTGACTTGTGGAAGATTTTTTTTTTTTTCCTATTAGATTGCCTTTACTTATGCACGTTGGTGTGTAAAAATTATTTCAAAACAAAAATGAATGTTGAAGTGTTAGGACTACATGAATTTAAACAATGTAGTGAATGATGAATGTTTGAAGCTACAATGATCTCAAAATCCTGTAATACATTAAGAAAGTTTCAAGCCTTGTTTTTAAAACAGATTTCAAGTCTAAATTCCGTTGATATCATTTCTTTTTTTTTTTACAGATATTTAAAACATTTCTTTTGAAATAAGATGTTAAAAAAAATATGGGTAAGTATACCAACATAGGTACGACGTTAGAATGTTTACTGCATGAGAGCTAATAACACAATAGGAACATATACTGTATATTATATACATATAACACAAAGTATTCATTCAAGGCATTGTTTGGCATCTTTAATTGGAAGTATAATTATTATTTGGATGAAATTAATTTGGTGGGTAGAAAATGCTTAAAGCCGTCTCTGAATTCACAAAAAATCCCTCTGACCTAGAAGTTGATTATGCTAATAGGAAACCATGATTCCCTCCTGGTTTGAGTCTGGCCAGGGAACTTTGAAGCACATTGTTCCAAATTTCCCTCAGTTCATTGTATTTTTACTAACACCTCACTAATAAATGCAGAAAATATTCACAAATTGGTTAGAAATGGACAATTTAAACATTTTATAGTCATGTTCCATGTGACAAAACCTGTATTAGCACTAACCATAACAATTGCACTTATATAACTTACAAAATACATAAAAAATAAAAATAAAACTGATCTGTACAATGACTGGTCTGATTTATTTCCTCACATTAAAAGTGATAAACTCGAATTACAGATTTTGGTGATGTAAGACTGGAAGGGGTGTGCATAAGACTGACTTGACATTCGTCATGAACATAATGTGAATAACATGAATGAATGTTTATGATTACTGACATCAGTAGCGCTATTTTCATACCCAGGCACAGGCAAAACGCAAATCTCTGCGCATTGGTATTTTTGACCAGCACAAGAAGGATTTTACCTCATTAACATTAATGTTAACCCTGCTGCACTGAGAAGGACAGATAGCTGCAACAGAGTACAATTTTACTGTCAAAGTTGTACCTTTCACCTCTGTCAGCTCAGACAAGGTCTAAGTCCTGTGCAGCCAGCACCGGGCTATTTTCGTGGCTTCAGTGGGCAAGAGTGCATATGAACAGACCTATCTAAATTCCCACAGACAGGTTTGGTGGATGTTTTACATATTTTACTGCCACTAAAATTTAGTGGTTTATTGCAACCTTCAGATTAAGTTGATCATATAAAAAAATTAAGCCAAGACTTGTCATTGAATTAAATGTTAATCTGTAACTATACGTGACATAATCTACCAAATGATACTGAATAATAACAGTCACAAGAGTTCATGAATGACAAGTGTCATCGGAGTCTTTATTCACACCTCTTCAAGGAAAATGTTGCCAAAATGATAATGATGGTGGTGAGTGGAAAAATGTTTGCAATATTAAAAAGGCAGTGGGACGGTATGTTAAGTGTTGTGTTGAAATGTAAAGGAGTGTCTCACCTTTGACCCCACATCACGGCTCTTGGCACGCATCTTGTTGACCTGAGACTCGGCAATGTCAGCTCTCTCTTCGGCCTCATCCAGCTCATGCTGCAGTTTCCGGAACTTGCCCAGATGAGTATTGGCCTGCTCCTCCTACAGGATTCAACAAAGAGCACAGACCACAACAATATTTTACTACAAGAGGCGATGAACTTGACAGCTTAAATAGTTTATTCAAAGAACACCCCCAGACATATTTTAAGATGTATATACAATATTATACTTCAAATAAGAATTTGAGTCTCATGGGTTTTCCACAAAAAAAATCGAGTATCTTCTAAAATCCCAAAAAATGCATATCCTAATTCTCTCTGAATAAATATTCCAGAATCTATGAATAAGCAATTAGATTTCTGAATTATAAGGTGTTTCATACTTTACTGTAAAGTGTATGTTCACTGTAGGTTTCAAGTTTCCCATCATATTTGTTTTGGTTAAATTGGACCAGGCTTCCAAACTAGTTGTAAAGTCACAAATCCTGGTCAAAGGCTTGCCTCTTAAAGTCAGATTTTCATTGAGCACAGAGAAACTTCAACAGATGAATGTGAAAACAACCTTCTAGTTTTAAACTCTGCACATGCATCATTCTGCACGGTGGAGCTCAAAGACAAACGCATTTCTGTTTGAGATAAGGTGAACGTAAAGTCTCAACTGACATTTTGCAGGGGAAGTACATTTTATACAAAAAAAGGAAAAGAGAGAGGCAAACCTGAGACCTGGAGGACATACCACTAATGAGAGAAAGCTTTTCAAGCACAAACTTACAGCTTCTTCAGCAGCTCTCTTGTAGGCTTTGACTTTTAGCTGCAGTTTGTCAACCAGATCCTGCAGACGGGCAACATTCTTCCGGTCTTCCTCAGTCTGTATAAATAAAAAGGTTAAAAAAGAGACTCAAAGCAACAATACAGAGCATTCTCTACAATAAAGCATCTTAACTTTTCAAAAGAATATGGAAAGCTATTTGTGGTATATTGGGAATGTAGAGATTCAGAATTTTTGTTGATCTATGGAGACATATTATGCTGAAAATACACATTTGTATATGATAAAAAAAAAAAAAAAAATTACCTGGTATGTAAGCTCCTTAATGCGTCTCTCATATTTGCGGATTCCCTTCACTGCTTCACTACTCTTCTTCTGCTCCGATTCCACCTCATTTTCAAGCTCCCTCACCTGAAAACATCAGGAAATCCATTTCTGTAAATTTACTGAGCCAGTTTAAAGCTGTATTTATCAGTTAACACATATTGAAAAAAAACTTTGTGCCACACATAGTGACACAGTATAGACAGATGTAGTGGTAGTAGACAACTACCTGTTGAAATAAGACCCAAAGCTCGGGATATTCTGTATCTGCTGTTTGTATATCTTGACAGTGGTTGTTCATCAATTTGTTTGGCACTTTTGCCCCTAGTGGCCAACATTTTTTATATAATTGTAGTGGTTGCACTCACCCTGGCCTCAAGCTTCTGCACCTGCTTCTTGCCTCCCTTCATGGCAATCTGTTCAGCTTCATCCAGACGGTGCTGCAGGTCTTTAATGGTTTGCTCCATGTTCTTCTTCATACGCTCCAGATGAGCGCTGGTGTCCTGCTCTTTCTTCAGCTCCTCTGCCATCATGGCAGCATCAGTAATGGCCTTCTTGGCCTTTTCCTCAGCATTTCTGCACTCCTGCACTGCTTCCTCCACTTCAGTTTGAAGCTGGGAAGCATCAACTTCAAGTTTCTTCTTTTGGTTTATCAGCCCAGTGTTCTGCGTATGACAATGTAATAAAAGCTGTGCCACTGCATTTTAGAAATAGGAATGCTATGAGACCTGCACATCCAAGGAAACCAGTCAGTCATCTGTGGTGGTTGCAGTATATGATTAGGTCTCACCTGTGAGTGCAGTAGCTGCACCCTCTCACTAACATCCAGAAGCTCTTGCTCAGCAAGTTTGCGACCTCTCTCAGTTTGCTCCAGGGCAGCCCTCAGTTCCTCCAGTTCAGCCTGAAGCAGGTTGTTACGTCTCTCAACAATGGCAATGTTCTCTTTAAGATCATCATTAGCCCGAACAGACTCATCCAACTGAATTTGGCAATCCTTAATGAGATGACATGAACCACATTAATGTTTCTAGCCAGTCTGAAGTTGAAACATCTCAAAAAAATAATTATTTTCCTTTCCAGTGTACCTTAAGATGGGCATGGACAGACTTAAGTTGTTTCTGGGCCTCAGCTGCCTGCCTGTTGGCCTGGCTCAGCTGGATTTCCATCTCATTAAGGTCTCCCTCCATCTTCTTCTTCAGACGCAGAGCCTCATTTCTGCTGCGACACTCAGCTTCAAGAGAGCTCTGCAGGGTGTCAATTGTCCTCTGCAGATTCCTCTTGCACTGCTCCATCTCTTCATCTTTCTCAGCCAGCTTGCGTTCAATTTCAGCTTTAACTTGATTGAACTCAAGCTGGGCTCTCAGTATTTTACCTTCTTCATGTTCCAGGGAGGCCTGGTGGACAGGAGGGTACATATTTCAACATAACAGCACACCGTTTTACTTTAAAATGTATTTTTCGTCAACAGGGTTATGTACCTCAGCTTCCTCAAGAGCCGACTGAATCTCAGTTTTTTCTTGTTCAAGCTGTTTTCTGATTTTCTCCAGTTCATGGATACTCTTTCCACCCTCACCAAGTTGCTCAGTGAGGTCAGAAATCTCCTCTGTGGGATGTCAAGCAATGTGATGAAGATTGCTTGATAATTTAATTTATGAACTTTGTCTAAAGAAACCTGTGCATAAATTCTGGCAGCAAATTTTACCTTGTAAGTTCTTGTTCTCTCTCTTCATGGTCTCCAGATGGTCCAGAGATTCCTCATAAGAGTTTTTCAGTTTGAAGAGCTCAGTGCTCAGAGATCTGGCCTCCTTCTGGGAGCTCTCAAGCTCACACTGAGACTCTTCATACTTCTGCTTCCATTCAGACAGGACCTGCAGTAAAAAGAAAGGCTAGCCATCACTGTACACGTAAGAGAGATGGATCAAAAAAGAACTATAGGCTTGGGGAGATCACCTTGAATAAACCTGTTTCTCCCATTATTGCAAACAGTGCTCCAATGTGGAGATCATATGGAGTTCACAGTAACTTCAAACAAATTTGCTCAACCAATTCAATTTATTTTTCCCTCTTAAAGTTATTCTGTGAATTTTTTCAGAATTTAAATACAATCACAGGGGATACTACTTGACGACTTTAGCAAGACGTAGCAGGTTAAGTTCTTCTGAACAGCTCCAAGATTGGAGTGTGTGTAAACATGAAAAAAGCCAGCACTAAAAATTCATTCTAAACTAGAAATTAATTCCTGATATTTCTACATGTCCAAATGCTTAGAAGCTACACCACCAATTAATAGTTTTGGTAATCATAAATACCTATTATAAGTTTACCTTATCAAAGTTTCTTTGCTTCTTGTCCAGAGCAGCAGCAGCAGCATTTGACCTCTCTACATCCACCATGAGATCTTCAATCTCATTTTGCAGTCTGTGTTTGGTCTTTTCCAGTGATGAACATTTAGCATTCACTGCTTCAACAGCCTCCTCAGCTTCCTGCAAACGCTGAGCCAACTTTTTCCTGAAGAAATCATAATTTAAATAATTTAATGTTCCTGCATCTGTTTGTTGGACAACTAAATTGTAATAAACTTAACCACTATGACTGGCTGCTCAATCATCAAACAGACAAACTTTTTGTTCGTCTTACATTTTAGTAGGAACATAACACAAACAAAAAGCTGATCTGCCGGACGAAGTGAAACGTCTTTTTAAGAAAAACCTAATAAATCATCAGAGTGAATCTCAGACTGACTTACTTTGCCTCTTCCAGTTCCTCAGTCCTCTGGATGGCATCAGTTTCATACTTGGTTCTCCACTGAGCCACCTCAGAGTTGGCTTTTGACATGCTGCGCTGCAGTTCAGCCTTGGCCTCCTGCTCCTCCTCATACTGCTCTCTGAGCAGGTCACAGTCGTGGCGAGAAGACTGCACTGCATGAGCCAGAGCACTCTTTGCCTGTTAAAACCAAATTGTATGAATAAGTGACATTTTTAGAGTAATTACTGTAGTGCTGTCCATAGGCACTGAAACATTTTCTAACCTTGGTCTCTTCCTCCAGTTGTCTCCTTAGATCTTCAATCTGTTGAGTGTAGGACATTTTTCCTCTTGTCAGTTGAGACACCAGGGAATCCTTCTCCTCCAGCTGCCTTGAGAGCTCACCTAGTGTTTTTGTAAATGCAGAAAGTTATTGTCTTTTTCTGTCAAACTTTGTATTAATTAGCAGGTAACCTTTATGAGAATGTTTGTCTAGTTTTCACAATAACAATGATTTATTTTTAATGATCTGAAAACTTCAAAGCTTTAGCTATAAAAACATCAACTAAATATGAGTTTGTAAGGAAGCAAAGGTTATACCATTTTCTGTCTGAAGTTTAGCTTTTTGCATGTTGAAGTCATTGATGCAGCGTTGAGCCTCTTCAAACTTGGTCTTGTATTCATTCATTTGATCCTCCAGGGTCCTGCATGTTTTCTCAAGATTAGTCTGAAATTAAATAAATCACATCAAAATACAATTGATTCTTTTCATTCCCCAAATACAGACATGTCTATTACGTAAACATTGGCAAGAAATTCAGAGACTTAGTTTACCTACCTTTGTCTTTACAATATGTTCCATATTAGAGACCACATCGTCCAGTTCCAGTCTGAGCTCACTCTTCTCCTTTTCCAGTTTCTGCTTGACTCTCTGCAGGTTGTCAATCTGCTCTCCCAGGTCGGCGACACTGTCAGCTTGTTTCTTCCTGAGTGTCGCAGCGGTGGATTCATGCTGCAGAGTGGCCTCTTCGAGGTCTCTGCGGAGTTTCTGGAACTCGGCCTCCCTCTTCTTGTTCATCTCGATCTGGGCAGTTGTTGCTCCTCCAGCCTCCTCCAGTCTCTCGCTGATCTCCTCCAGCTCTCTGGCCAAGTCGGCTCTCTGCTTCTCCACTTTGGCTCGAGCAGCTCGCTCTGCTTCAAGCTCTTCCTCTAGCTCCTCAATGCGGGCCTGTAAAGGCAAAATTATTATTATTATTATTATTATTATTATTATTACTATTATTTCTTACTATTGAGTGTTATTAATTTGTTGATATTGTAATAATTCATTACCTGAAGCTCTTTCAGTTTCTTTTGAAGCTGAATAGCAATGGCCTGCTCATCCTCTATTTTACTATTGAGCTGACTAAGTTCAAAGTCTTTCCTGTGATGAAACAGTAAACATTAGCACACCTGAATATCTGCAAAGCTTTTCTGTATATTCTGTAATATTCTGTTTACAGTGTGATGTCCTTACTTTTTCAGATGTTCGTCAAGTTGTTGCTTGTCATTCTCCAGATCCATTAGACTCTCTTGGGTCAATTTCAGGTCTCCCTCTAGCTTCCTCTTTGCTCTCTCAAGATCCATCCTAATCTTCTTCTCTTGTTCCAAAGAACCTTCAAGCTGGACATTATTGGATATAATCAAACTACTTTTTCTATTGTACAAAAAAGGTGAATGGCATTTTGAAACATTTAACTGAGGTGGAGATAAGACATATTTGAATTATTACATCATCCACTTGCTGCTCCAGCTTAGCCTTGGCCTTGGTCAGAGTGTTGACTTTGTCTTCTTCACTCTGCAGGTCATCCAGTGTTTGCTGATGAGCCTCCTGTAAGGCTTTCTTTTCCTTGGTCAGCTTAGCAATGATTTCATCCAGAGCAGCCATCTCTTCAACCAGGTTCTTTACCTGTGAAACAAGTAATAAGTATTAAATATTCCGTGTGTATAGGTTCGAAACTCTTGTTTGTACACCAGCCAAGCATTTGCCATACCTTGTTCTCAGTGGCATGTTTTTCTTTCTCCACTTTTGCCAGAGTCAACTCTAAGTCATCAATGTCCTTCTTTAACTCAGAGCACTCATCCTCCAATTTCCGCTTCTTAGCAGTCAGTTCAGCATTCATCTCCTCCTCATCCTCCAGTCTCTCAGACAGCTCTTTGGCTTTTGCATCCATCTGAATTTTGTGTTTAATCAGCCCCTCGCATCGTTCCTCGGCATCTGCAAGATTATCTTGCTCCTAAATGGCCATAATGTTGATAACTTTGTTAGGTTACAATATCCAAGATAAATGTATACAGCGTTTTCCATATGGAATATTCTTTAATGTTAAATTCCTCTTTTGACTTTAAAATGCCAGGAGTCCTTTCATGACACTTACAGCCTGAACTTGGAGCTGCAGGTCGTTCTTCTCTTGGAGAAGAGAGACCATTTTCTCCTCCAGTTCCTTTCTGCGAGCTTCAGATTTTGCATAAGCCTCTTTCAGCTTCAGGAATTCTTCCTTCATGTTGGCCATCTCCTTTTCTGCCTCAGCAGATCTCAACAAAGGTTTGATCTTGAAGAACAGCTTCATCCAGGGCCAATTCTTGACCCCCATGAAGGCACGGATGTTCCATTGGATCACAAGAAGTGCATCCCTGTCAACAATCAACCAGTTATTACCACAAAACTCATTAACTATGAGTTGTTAGTGTTTTCGTGGTTTTAGTTTTTTTTAATGTCTGATGTTTCTGACCTCCTTTCAACAATCTTCTGGAACTCCACTCTTGCAAGTAGACCTCTTGATCGCGCTTGGATTCCAGTGATGATGAGGGACAAACGGTCGTCCCTCATTTCTTCCAGTTGGCCAAGAAGACCAGCCTTAAAGAACACCTTGTAGGAGCACATAACATCATGTAAATATCAAGCAGGTGTTCGCTTTTTAGGACATTGTAACTTTAAAACAAGGCTGAGTAACATTTGAAAGAAAAAATACATGTTGTTTATCTTAAATTCAAAAAATTTAATTCCTAAGGACTTGGAAATTGTATGTGTTGCACTAACTAAGCAATTGTGCAACACAATCATGTATTAATGTTCATCAAAAGTTATTTAATACAAAAATGTTCATTTAACTGGAGTTAATTGTTCATGTTTCCCTGTAGTCCTGTATGTTCAGTATATAGGTTAAAAAATGAAACGCATTTGACTTTTCCTTTCATTGATTACCTTAGTGTGACCAAACTTGTATTGGTTATGATCAATGTCCAGAGACCCAAGAAGTTTCTCAGCTCCCTTCCTGCTGTCAATAAATTGGCCTTCAGGGATGGCAGCAGGATTCAGGATGCGATATCTAAAAATTAACAAAGTAAAAATAACTAAAAGCATAATTTGTTTAATTGGAATCCTACAGTGTGAGACCTAAATGAGACAATACCTCTGCTTAAAATCTCCATAGAGGATCCTGTTGGGGAAGCCCTTTCTGCAGATCCTGATGCCTTCCAGCACACCATTACAGCGCAGCTGGTGCATCACCAGAGGGTTCTCCATGGCTCCAGGAGTCTTGGTTTCATTGGGAATGATGCAGCGTACAAAGTGAGGGTGAGTGGATCTCAAGTTGGTCATCAGCTTGTTCAGGTTTTCCTGTGGGGGATATTTAATTCTATGTTTAACATCCATTTCATGTAAATATGTTGACACATCTCAGTATTAATGTGAAATTCAATCATTTGTTTCCCTATAAAACTGTTTCACATGTATTGATTTGTCTTCACTAACCCTGTGCAAGGCAGACACAGTTTGGAAGGATGAGCCCTTTTTCTTGGTTCCTCCCTTGCCACCTTTTCCACCATCTGCTAACAGACAGGAGCACAGCGTATTAGATTGCATTAATAGGACAGGCATAAATGAGTAGGTCTTATTATAAATAAAATGGATATTCATTGTGAAGTTTAAAGCTAGGATTTCTCTTTATTCGTACCTGAATCAGCTCCAGCATAATTTGCAAAGAGGAGAGACAACATTTTGAGATTAGACTTCTGGTAGAGTCCAACAACAGTCTCATTGAGAGGATCCTTGTTCTTCACCAACCAGTTGTTGATATTATAATCAACAGTGCCAGCGTAGTGAACCAGGGCAAAATGGGCCTCTGGTTTTCCTTTGACAACTCTGGGCTTTTGAAAGTTGTTGGATTTGCCCAGGTGGTGATCATAGAGCTTGGCTTTAAAAGTGGCATCAGACGCTTTGGGGAACATGCACTCCTCTTCAAGGATGGACATGATGCCCATGGGCTATGGGAAAATATGAGTTTGGAAAAAAAACAATTCTGTTTTCATCTTCTTTATTAACCGGTGTCTAAACATCTAATAGTCCAGTGTCTCACCTTTTCAATCAGATCAATGCAGGCCTGCAGATCCATACCAAAATCAATGAAAGTCCATTCAATGCCCTCCTTTTTGTACTCTTCCTGCTCCAGCACAAACATGTGGTGGTTGAAAAACTGTTGCAGTTTTTCATTGGTGAAGTTGATGCACATCTGCTCAAAGGTGTTGAACTGTAATGTACAGTGACAAAAGTGGAATGCTTTTAATACTCTTTTTTAATATTGAGTCTAATTTAAATGGTACTGATGAATAATTAATATGCCATTAGAATATATTCTAGATTATACCGTATAAAAATGAAAAATTATACTCACATCGAAAATCTCAAATCCAGCTATGTCCAGCACACCAATAAAGTACTGACGAGACTGCCTGGTGTCAAGGGAGAGATTAATCCTCACCACCATCCACAGGAACATCTTCTCATACACTGCCTTAGACAGTGCGCCAACAGCATAGTACACCTAAAACAAGAAATCCAAACTTCTAGCGTTATAGTAAATAACTCTTTGCGCACTCAGTGTTGCTTCCATCCATTGTAAAATTTGTTTGAAACGCCTCTCCGTCTAATGGAGGGACACCTCTCTCTAATTCAGTTGATCATTTTTATTCCTACCTGCTGTACATTTTGTCCCTTGGTGACCCATTCGTTTCCTACTTTGACTCTTGGGTGACAGAGGCCTTTGATAAGGTCAGCAGAGTTCAGGCCCATCAGATAAGCTGATTTGTCAGCATCTGCAAAAATGCACGTGAACATAAAATTGTCAATAACCAACAAATACCTGAACTCTGGACAGGTTTTATGTCTTGTTTGTCAAGTTTAGAGCTACAGGGATCGTCTCTCACCTTCAGTGCCGTCAGCTTCTGCCTGCTCTTCACGCTGCTTGTTCTTGAACTTCATGTTGCCATAGTGCATGATGGCACCAGTCAGCTTGTAAATGCCATTTTTCTCTTCTTGAGTGAAGCCCAGCACATCAAAGGCATCCTGAATGAGAAGAGTGTGGTGTTCTTTTTCCTTTGCCATTTACTTTTTTCACAGTATCAGGGCATACAGTACAGAGGGAGATCCAGGGGATAAGACAGTATTCGCTCTCTGAGTCATCAGGATCTCTGAACCATGATGGACATCTAACATCAGACATCTAACCCAGTCCATTCCAATAATGGATATAATGGAGCAGTAGTGACCCAGTGGCACTGGGTTACACATGGCATCAGTGGTGCTTAGTCTTTTAATTCCATTCCAACAGTTAGACATACAATTACAAGTGTGAAGCTAAGTGAAATCCCTCGATTTTAGCAGAGGTACTTTTATGTAAAACCTATTAGTTTTAAATCTGGAAGAATAAAATCTACAAATTGACTAATATCACATATTGACAACATTATTGTGCGGTCAGACTCACATCAGTGGCCATCAGCTCGTCCGCATCATTAATGGAGGCTACAGTTGTCTCTCCTTGGGAGATGAAGGCGTAGTCATAGGGGTTGTTTGTGATGAGCAGCATCTCTGAAAGGTAGAACAGACGTGTTCGATTTTGCATGCTGGTAATACAGCAACATTAGAGCTACAAGTTGTTATTGGTCCAAATATCACATGTTTGGTTTTTGTTTTAATTTACCAAGCAACTCTGGTTTCTTCTGAGAAAGAATCTGATAGAAGATATGGTAATCTCTCTCATTCTTCAGCTGAAAGGTTACACGGGACTTTTCCAGCAGATCTGTAAAGACATTTGCATTACGAAGGACAAAAGTTGATCATTGTGAACATAGGGACATACAAGTACATAGGGATGAAAGCATAGAGAAGGGACTGCTTACATGTCTCGATATCAGCTGAGGCCAGTTTTCCACTGGCTGCAAAGTGAATTCGGATGAATTTGCCCTAAAATGTAATGCAAGAACATATTAGAAAAGGATAGGCACAAAGAGT
The DNA here is from genome assembly GCF_022577435.1 of Embiotoca jacksoni. Classification (NCBI taxonomy): domain Eukaryota; kingdom Metazoa; phylum Chordata; class Actinopteri; family Embiotocidae; genus Embiotoca; species Embiotoca jacksoni. The sequence goes on along the minus strand of NW_027185383.1, from coordinate 90,867 downwards.
TACATTCGTTCAAACATGTGTTCATTACAGACAGAAACCTACAAATCTGGAAGAGTTATCATTCCTGATGGTTTTGGCATTACCGAAGGCCTCTAACGCTGGGTTAGCCTGGATGATTTGATCCTCCAGAGTACCCTAAAATAAGACAGTGAAACATTTGTTCAAATAGATAAACAGTAAGAAAATAATGCGATGCGCTCTGAAATCTCGTGTATTTTCAGCTTTATAACCTTTTTCTCAGAGCCCACGTCCTTTTTCCCGCCTGCAGCTGCAATACTGGCAAAGTACTGGATTACTCTCTTGGTGTTGACAGTTTTCCCAGCACCAGATTCTCCACTGACAATACAAAGTAGATTGTTTTGCTAAATTGACAAATGGGCAGCACATGACATGTAACTAGTCAGGCTTTTTAATTCAGTAACAAACATATAGAACTGTTACAGCTGCAATCAGTTCACACTTACTGGACCTTTTTTTTTTTTTTTTCAGAAAATATCTATACAAATCATGATGTTTTTTTGCCATTAAATCTATGAATTAATTTCAAGGCGACTCTAAGTCTTTCATTCAAATATTGCTTTAACACTTTTAAATTGTTAAATTAATTAATTGTTCACTCAATTCAGTCTTATTTTTACAGCATCAAATCTCAACATAAGTAATTTAATTGTATAGCATTTCACTTATTAAGATCATTCCAACAGATCTTTCCAACATAATAAAAAAAAAAAATTAAAAACACATATTATATATTATAACATATTACTGTGACTAAGTGGAGTGTATCAGTAAAAATTGGAAGGTTACCGGATGCCACTTAAAAGAAAAAAGAAGAACATAACTTACGTGATGAGAATTGACTGGTTTTCTCTGTCTGAAAAAGACCAGAAAAGATCATCATCTCGGACACCTTTTTAAACTTCACTTTGATGTAAACATACTGCAATAACTGAAGGTAAATTACCAGTTAGCATGTACTGGTAGGCATTGTCAGAGATGGAGAAGATATGAGGAGGAGCTTCACTCCTCTTCTTTCCTCTATAGGCAACAACCACCTCTTGGTTATAGACTGGCAGTCCCTTGTAGGGGTTGACAGTCACACAGAACAGCCCAGAGTAGGTCTATGAGAATGAGAAAAGGAAAGCAAACTGTTGAGAAAATACTATAATAAAAGTAATCATTATCTGGATCTAGTATGTAGTTGTAGAATAGGTGAGGGTGTAATTCTGTGCCTCAAAATATATTTTAAGGCTTTCAACTCACATAGATCATCCATGCTGCGTAACGCTCTTTGAGGTTAAACAGCACTGCTGGCTCATGTAGGAAGGTGAACATCGCCATGTCTTCAATCTTATCAAACTTTGGTGGGTTCTGAGGATGTACATCGCACTCCTTCACTGTGACAGTCTGAAAATGGAGACAGTTGGTATAATACATTGTTATCTTTCGAATACATTGTCGGAAGGAGTTCTGTATCACTCTATGCACCAGAGTCTCTTGCATCTATTGTTTCACTGCTTTGTGTGATTTGTTCTTAGTTAGGAAACCAGTTGCATCCAGAGCAGCTACACCAGCCAGCTCACTGACCTTCCCTCTCTCAGTCTGAGCAGTGACTTTGTCCCCTTCACGGCTTGTGACCGAAGCCTTCACATATTCCTCATCAGTGTCAGGAACGAAGCACTCCTTCTTCATGTCAAATGGACGAGTCTGGGCCTCCAGACGCTCCCTGTCGGACTTCCTCAGGTACGTGGCTGCTGCCCCAAACTCCCTCATGGCTGAATCACCCATTTTTCACCTTGTCTAAAAAAAAAAGAAATACTATTCAATTGCAGCTAAACCATATTGAGTGTTTTGCTAATGGCAACTGCAGGATAAAAAATAACACATATGCCAATATAGGGCCATTTATTTATTTGTTAATTTATCATACAATGTTCTTGTATTTTATATCTTCCCCTATGTCATAATTTATTTTTAAAATTTTCAGATTCTCTTACCTGTAAAATCCTCACTGAGAAGACTGAGGTGTAATGGTCCTGAGGAAAGAAATAATGGAAACTGCTGAGACCAGTCTGCAGCTCACAGCAGCACATGTAAGGCTTTAGTATCAAAGTGTAGTCTGTAAGCCATTGTTCTCAAACCTTACCTTGAGATAGAATGGTGACCTGTCAGGGGTTTCACCATGAGTTCTCTTTATAAACAAAGCCCCTCTGCCAAATATGGACAAGCATTTCAGGGCCCAGGAATGTTATTGTGTCTGAGTTGGGTTGGGGGTACATAAAGGGAGGGGGGTTAATGAGTGGTGGAGAGCAATATAGAAATCAGCGGGTCAGAGTCTTATCAGTGATGGGGTCTCCTGACAAGGCCATATTAGGAGCTTCATGCAGTGCAGTGATTAATCATAGGCATCCTCAAGCAGCCAGGGGACCACAACTCAATCTATAAATAGACACAGGGAGGAATTCCTCTCCCATTGGCCCCTATGGATGCTTTTGTTACAGGAACAATGCATGTTGTATTGAACAGAGCAGTCCTTACTTACTAGATTCATAAAAAATAGTTTGAATGTAGTTCAATGCTTTAGAGTTTAAATATATGTTGCAAATTCAATGTCATATGGCAATTTTCTTCAAGTATTTATTCATGAAACATTTCTTATGAAGGATTTCCCTGTAATATGTAGCCTATTTTTAAAAGGAAATATGAATGTGTAAAAGAGCTGTTAGCTATCAAAGGGCAAGTAATTTAACCAATATAAATTACCAATTAAAATATGTAGTTTTCCTCAATATTACTGTTAAGCATAATTATAAAACAAGAAGTCCAAAATAAATCTAAATTGAAACAGGTACAGAACACCAAATCAAAAAACTGAAAGTGAAGTAGCTGAAATCCGAAATGAAAATAACTTAATTTGTGTATAATACATCTGTTTTGTTTTACATTATTGCTAATAATTTTAAAATGTTCATGTTATATTTTGGTTTAATATATTTTTGCATTTGAAAGTGGTAAAATAAATGAGTAGACATTAAAGCATCTTAGAAGAGCAGCAACAAGAAAAACAATGTATTATTTGCATGTTTTGCAATTAAGACAAATAATTCTGTAATTGTTAAGTACTAGTATTGTTGTCTAAACAAAAGAAAGATGCATAAAATTTCTGGGGAGATATTTTAGCATGGGTTTATGGGTCTCAGTTGCCCACATGGCTTAAGTGGGGTCGCAGTGAGGCATTAGTAACATATTGTGTTTAGTTATCACAGAATGAACAGCCATTACATACCGAGTGGGTCAGTCTAAATAAAGAACATTAGTCTGCAAGATTAACCAGGCGGCAAGTGAGAGGCAATCCAGACTGAGGCCTGCCACAGGTGACATGCTCGAGATTCATTGAAAGGCAGTAATGATGACACACAATGTAGGGCTGTGCCAGCATGACATGCTCCAATTGGATCCCAAGGTCACAGTAGATGCCTTCTCCTATTATCGACAGCAGCTTGTGAAAGCTAGCCCCTCAGTTACAGTCCTATGGCATTGTGTCTTTGAGGACAAAGATAACAGTGTGAAATTCCTGCTGAGAACTGAGACTGATTGAGGAGAACAGCCACGGAGGCTTTCAGGATCCTGCTTTTGCCTGCATCTAGGATCAACTGGAGCAGATGATGACATCCCAATGGGCTCCAGTCTCACATAAGTATCCTGAGACTGACAGGTACATCCCACAGCCAATCAAGATTCACAGTTCCATTTAAATTCCTATTCCTGTATGGAGTGTGAGTCTAAGCTGAGCTGCCCTCAGTTTCACAGCAGGATTCACTTCTAGTCATAATTCTGATATTTTTTAAGTCTGCTCCATCAACAGATGATGGTGTGTTAAAAATCAGTTCAACATACATCCGTCAATCACTTCTATGCCAATACATGTCATTAATATAACGTTGACTCACCTGACCCACTATTAAATATTCCTCAATCATTTATACCTTAAACAACATGTACAGTATAACAAATATAATGCACAACCAGCCACTATCACCAGTAATCACAGCCCCTTCAAAGGTTGAGAGATAAAAGGAGGGTCAACAGCTGCTGACAAGTGCTGAGATTATTTCCATTCTGATTACTTCCCCTGCCCTGTTACTGACAGCTGGCGTCAGGGTGACAAATGGAAGTGAGAGATTCCATGCCCCGCTAAACAGCAAGTGAAGATAACACCGACCTTTCAGGTCAAACATCTTCTCATTAAAGGAACTCGATTTAAATACTTTGTTTATGTCACAACAAACGCCCACATGTATTTGATTAAATACAATCTGTCAAATGGTTTAGAGATACAGCATAGAGACACAGCTCTGGGCTTCAGTCACAGACACCTACTATTTTGTCTGTACATCAGCTACTGTCAGACTCTAAAGTAAGTTTCATTATTACTGTTGAGAAACAATCTACCAGAGAGCTCTTTTTCTCATTTGACCAGTTACTTTACAAAAACGTTTTCTTTCTAGTGCCTTACTCTGGACTTTACTGTAAAGCACTTGTGCCATATAAATAAAGTTTATCATGACTGTTTTTGACAGTATATTAGGTTCATTTTGCAAAGGCCAATTAACATTATGTATAAAAGTACAACTAAAGGCCTTATTTTAGTCTGCCAATGCCAATGTCCAAGTTGTTTGGTATTTTGGTGAACATAATCGCAGGCGTAACTCTGGCGGGCTGCGGTGCAGTGGTTAAGTAGGAGGAATAGGTAATTAGAAGGTGTGTCACACACCTTCTAATTCAATCTAGGCCAATCAAATCAGCTCTTATCCCTTTTAAAACTGCTTTAGTGCTGAGTATTGTTACATTTTCTAACTGCTGTAGAAGCAGCAGACCGGCACCGCCAGCCAAGCTTTAACAGGAGAAAACTGACATTCTTCTCAGGGAGGTTCAGTCTCGTAATCACTGAACTTGTTGTACAATAAATTGGCCCCTACCATCTTATGATGTTAAAAGCTTAGGAAGAGATGAGCAATATTATAAAAAAGCCTCTTCTCCTTGTGTTATGAGAACTGCTGGCCAGTGTAGAAAGCGGTTCAATGATATAAGGTGACAACCTTATATCATTGAACCGCTCATAGGTCATACAAAAACCTGTTACGCGTAGATACCAAACACTGGCATTAATTAAATTTAAAAGTAAACAAAGATCATTAATCCAACATAATGAAATCAGGTTCTGGAACGACATTGAGGAGTGAGAATTACTCATTCCCGCACACTTTAAGCTCCTGATGCAATTAATTAATTTACAATGATAAAGAGCAATGTGCTCCAAACATCACTGATGTTGTGGTATTATCACCTGCATCAGGAGCTTTGAGTGTGCCTAATTTACTTTCCAATCAGCAGTTAAATGGCCTGAGCGGCTGTGCATAAAATCCCCTAATTCATTGTGCAGAATGTCACATTCAGTGGCATTGCAAGGCTAACTAGATTACCAAACCAGATAGTTTCACCAGGTGTAAAGACTTTTATATTACCACTTTATGTGTAATTAAATTGCAATCGTTTGTAGTTAACCCAGGTGCCTTTTATATTTCATGGCTGAGCTTAGGTAGCTACTGCGTCATGATGAAGAGTCAGCTTAATTTTCTCTGATTAACTGAATCAGAAGATTCCATTAAATAAAAATATTGTTTTAAGATGTGGAAGGACTAAGTGAAATTACATTCCAAGAACATTCACCAAGCCTGTCTGTGGGATTTTGGGTCCTGTGTGCTCTTGGAAAGCCATGTCAAATAAATTTGTGCTAGCTGTGCTGGCTTTAGATCTGGCCTGAGCTGGCAGAGGTGCCACTTTAACAAGAAAATTGCACTGCACCAGTCCCTTGACTTGCACTGTTCCTGGTACGAAAATAGGACCCCAGAATTGCACTGCATAACGACACACCCCCTGTAGCATAGCTTCACCCATCTTGGCACAGCAGGGTAAATGCTGATCTACAAAATAGCAAATCGGCACATCATGTGGCTTGAAAAAAAGCCTTACGCTGCACCAATATACCAATACACCGAGATTTGCGCTGCACTGGCAACATTTGTGAATTCAGTTTATTCTTAAATTAGTAGGTGGTCTTTTCTGTCTTTGTTCAATCATGGTAATTACTAATTAGTTGCATTTTTCCCAAACAACCACTGTTGTTGCTTCTGCTTCTGTTGCTTCTGTGTTACAGAGGAATTTTCTCTGGAGAGACGTGGGTCAGAACTGTTTGTGAGTAAGTAAGTGCAAAACCTATAGTGATAAGAAAATAAGCATCATATATTACATTTTTAAGGTTGTGAAATTACAGTGCAGTGAATTGTTTTTCTTTGGTCTTTAATTTACATAAGCATGAGCTCAAGTATCCTGTTAATCATGCAGTTCTCAATCCTCTGAATGTGGTCCACCTCCTTAAACAGAGATTTGGATCTGCGGCCTCAATAGATCATACATGCCTACTTAAATGCTCAGGGAGTTAAGGTAATGACATATAATAAAAGAAGACCCGGGCTCCCTGAATTTTACACAGGAGTCTGAGGCCTCATTCTCCTCCCTTCTCCAGCCTTAAATCATTAGTCCCCAGCAGAAGCAACAATGACTGACACTTGACACCAGCACCAGGGAAAAGCTCTGGCCAGACAAGTAAGAATGACAGTATTAGTAAAGGATATAGACAATGCTTACAAATCTGTGCCCTTGCAAACTACCTTAAATGATGCAGCTAAAACTCTACTTTAATTTGTAGTGACGATAATCTTAGAATCAACATATTTTGACTACATAAAGGGGTTTCCTTTCAAAACAATTAACTCAACTCAGTTAAGTGGTGGAAGAAGTATTTGGGTTCTTAAATTAATTTACTAATACCACATGGTAAAAATATTACAATTCAAGTTAAAGTCCTGAGTTCAAAACCTTACTTGTACAAGTATTAAAATATTATCAGCAAAATGTACTTAAAGTATCTTTAATCAATCTTTAATCGTATCATATACGATCATTGTATGTTTGTGGTTTCACTGTCCTGTGAAAACCACTTAATTTTTTTACAAAGTCAATAAAAATGAAATAATTTCTTCATCCTCAACCCATAAAGGAACATTTAATTATTCATTTTATCAGAAAAATTAGAATTCAAAATCACCAAATTTGGGGATACATGGTTTTCACTAGACTGGAACAGTATGAGAAATTGTAATCTGAAAAGTAATTACCAACTAAAGCTGTCAGACACATGTAGTGGAGTAAAAAGAACAAGATGCAGTTGAAGTACAATGTATAAAGTGTCATAAAATTAATCTGTATACAAGAAATATACAAGTACCTCAAATTGGTACTTTAGCACAGGACTTGAGTAAATGCACTTTATTCCATTCCACCACTGTTTGTGTGTACCATGTAATGCAGGACTTAAACTATCCCAGTGTACTTTGTTGTTTCTGTGTTCATTTATTTTAGTCTACAAACTTGATATTTGCCTGTTGATTCTCTCTGAAATCATCCCTAGCCAAAGGAACAGGCACACTTGAACAGGGATTCACTGACCAGCTGCAAGTGATTATGCATAGTATTATGGTGGGCCTGAGTATGAGCACTGGTTTATTGTTGACCCTGAGGCCCAGGCTCTTGGGATTTTTTTTTTTTAACTCTATTTTAAGAACAGGATATTTGTTTTATCTCTTATTACTTTGGCCCTCACCCCACCTGAACTTTTCCGTTTTCAGGCCCTCTTCCTCCACTTCACTGGTCACTTATATTTTCCCTCTTTAGATCAACTAACCCCACTCATCCTTCATTTCTCATTACCACACAGAACCCTACATCATAATGTGTCTCAAATCAGTGTCATTCTTAGACTGTATAAAAAAGTGCATGTAGTTTACGGGTATGAAAAATGAGGCTGATGCAGAAGTGCCTTAAGCTACAATACCACCGAGTGCCACGGGAGGCTGAAAATGATCCCATCATTAATAAGAAAATAAGCCTCAAAAAGTTTTTGGGGGGCCTGTCTGTTTGATTGACAGGGGATGCGGTCAGGTTACGGCTATCGGTGGGTGGGACGTAGTATTGCCTGGTTTCAAATCGGATCCAGTCAGATCCACCACTTGCTTTTTTCAGCGTCACACAACATTTCCAGTTGTTTTTATTTTCCCCCGGTCCCAATTTTTTTTAAACGTATTGCTGGCATTAAATTCAAAATTATTAATTGAATTATATTCAAAAATATATAATTTTCATAAACCAATAATATTTTTTTTTATTTCAACATTTAACATGTTGTATTTGGTTTGTTTTCAATTAAATATGGCTTTACCTGATTTGCAAATCATAGCATTCTGTTTTTATTTGAATTTTACAAAGCATTCCAACTTTTTGGGAATGCAAAGGCATTATTTTTGAAAGCATCTTTATTTTATTATGTGGGACTTGTAAATTATGTCATTACATATTGCAATATGGTATATTAATATTCTAACTCCATACTGACCACTGAACATATCTACTAAAGTTACTTAGAAACTCATAATTCCAGTAGCATCTCCCAGGAATGCACTTTAGAAAAAAAAATTTAAATCAAGAATACAATGTTGTTAATGCAGTAGCTTGATGCAATTTTATTAACACTACAGGTTGTGAATAGTGATAATTGAGGGGATCTACAATACACAGCAGGCGGGGGGGCTTTCAGTAGAGTCCAAAGCTTCACTCCTCATCAAACCCTTTCTGTTGCAGGTTCAACAGAAAAAAAGAGAGAAACAGGTGTTAAGTCGTCACATTAGTATTAGCTTTAGTGAGACAAACCAATGTATACTCTTACAGACCAATATAAACGAAAGTGCTGCAATTGACATATCATATTCTGTATTGGGGCTGATAAATGAATGGCAGCGCAGCATACAAGTTAAACACAGCCACCAGATGGCAGCATGTGTCAAGGGTCAGAGGCTGTTCATCTGCTATAGAGTGCATGCTACAAACCTTGGAACCAGCATCACGGCTCTTGGCACGCAGCTTGTTGACCTGAGACTCAGCAATGTCAGCTCTTTCTTCAGCCTCGTCCAGCTCATGCTGCAGCTTGCGGAATTTGCCAAGATGAACATTAGCCTGTTCTTCCTGTTTAAAATCAATTTTTTGTTAATCACACGCTGACAGAGGAAGGAACCACGTGAAGACTTCACTTAACAGATTAACACACTTACCGCCTCCTCAGCAGATCTCTTGTAGGCTTTAACTTTCAGCTGCAACTTATCTACCAGGTCTTGGAGTCGGGCAATATTCTTGCAATCCTCCTCTGTCTTCAAACATAAGAGACAACTTCATATACAGACCAACTTCATTTTCCTGAAAAGAACCTTAACTTATACCTGCAGGTTAATGGTGCTTAATGGTTAATGTCACAAACCTGATAGACAAGTTCTTTGATGCGGCGCTCATATTTGTGGACACCTTTCACAGTTTCATTGCGTTTCTTCTGCTCCATTTCCACCTCATTTTCTAGCTCTCTCACCTGGTCAGGGAGAAGATTTTGCAGATAACTTGCCGAAGAATTAAGACCTTACTCAACATGTTTGCTGCCCAAAAGTAACGTAAATCAGAAATTTTAAAGAAATGGTCACCCTGGCCTCGAGCTTCTGCATCTGCTTCTTTCCTCCCTTCATGGCGATCTGTTCAGCTTCATCCAAACGGTGCTGCAAGTCTTTGATAGTTTGCTCCATGTTCTTCTTCATACGCTCCAGGTGAGCGCTGGTGTCCTGCTCTTTCTTCAGCTCCTCTGCCATCATGGCAGCATCAGTAATTGCCTTCTTGGCCTTCTCTTCAGCGTTTCTGCACTCCTGCAATGTTTCCTCCACTTCAGTTTGAAGCTGGGATGTATCAGCCTCTAGCTTTTTCTTATGGTTTATCAGGCTGGTGTTCTTCATAAAGTAAAGATAATTATGTCATACAATATATCCCATAAAATGTACATTGTTTAAAGTAGTTCGCAAACCGTGGTGAAATGGCTAACAATTGCACTCCAACTAACCCAATCCAAAAAAGATTGAATTTTATTTAATTTTATCCCAGACAATGGTTGTTACATACACACATCACGTTATAATGATGGGAAAATTAGCTGTTGATCATTTAAATACTTAATAAATGGAATTTCTGGGGCAAAACACTTGAAAATGCAGTCATATTCAGACTCTTTACAAGCAGAATGAGTGGAAATTTTGGAAATGGCTACAATGTCCAAAGTACAGTAAATGTTCGAGAGCAGTTGAGCTGCTGAATAGTGCCTTTTTGAGCAGGGGGTGTGTTATTTGATTTTGAAACAGTAGCATTATTATTGTTTATCCTTTCTAACGATATTGCATGGTTAGATCAGTGAATATTATTGTATGAAAACTAGAATTACTGCCAAATTTGAAGAGATTCCTTCAAGTCATTGCTGAGATATTGCATTGATGAGAATGGACCAGACAGATGAGAGGGACGTGAGGTCACAAAGACCTTGAACTTTTACCTCCAAAATGTAATTATTTGGTCCCTAAGGAGAAGTGAATGACTTTGCCTTATTAGAAAAATGTAATCCAAGCGTTCTTTAGATATGAATGTGTCAAATTTGGGTGCCAGTGACCTTGAATTTTGATACACAAAATTTGTTCATTCTTGGTGCCAACTAAATCAGTTCGCCAAGAAATAAATTCCCTCAAGACATTCTTGATGTATTGCGTGCACAAGACATACATACGGGCTGACGCACAACCCTCCAGCTCTGGCTGTGTCTGGTTATGGCTATTGCTAGCGTGTAGGCATAACATTTTTTGGTATCTACAGTGGGCAATGGTGCTTTGGTGGAGATTTGGTATGGTATATAGTGGTATGTGATCTGAAAAGTTTATGAACCTCTGCCCCAGTTCAACAGTTCTAAAAATAACCCACAAAAATCATTTAGTATTGGCCATACCTGTGAGTGCAGTAGCTGCACCCTCTCACTAACATCCAGAAGCTCTTGCTCAGCAAGTTTACGACCTCTCTCAGTTTGCTCCATGGCAGCCCTCAATTCCTCCAGTTCAGCCTGAAGCAGGGTGTTACGTCTCTCAACAATGGCCATATTTTCTTTCATATCATCATTGGTTCGCAGAGACTCATCAAGCTGGAGCTGAGCATCCTGGAAAATGTTTAAGTCCTCTGCTTAGTAACATAACGCAGTAAAGACAGCAAAATGGAAAACAATTGCCTTTAATTACTTTCAGATGCACATGGATGGTCTTCAGTTGTTTCTGGGCCTCAGCTGCCTGCCTGTTGGCCTGGCTCAGCTGGATTTCCATCTCATTGAGGTCGCCGTCCATCTTCTTCTTCAGACGCACAGCCTCATTCCTACTGCGAGTCTCAGCTTCAAGAGAGCTTTGCAGGGTATCAATCGTCCTCTGTAGGTTCCTCTTGCTCTGCTCCATCTCTTCATCTTTCTCAGCCAGTTTACGCTCAATTTCCGCCTTAATCTGATTGAACTCAAGCTGGGCTCTCAGAATCTTACCCTCCTCATGCTCAAGAGATCCCTAAGATAGACATAGGGAATTTGACAAACCATAAACTCTTACTTTCCAAGTCTTCTCTAAGTTATACATTTGCATATGTGGAGAACTGATGATATAAGTTTTTAGTCTTACCTCTGCTTCCTCAAGGGCAGACTTAATCTCACTCTTTTCTTGCTCCAGCTGCTTACGGACCTTCTCCAGTTCATGAAGGGTTTTCCCCCCCTCACCAAGTTGCTCAGTGAGGTCAGAAATTTCCTCTGTGTATGAAATTGGTTGTATTTTATTGCCACTTTTTTCACCTGCAATGTGTATTTATTATGTGCTGTATACATCAGAATATTACCCTGAAGATTATTGTTCTCTCTCTTCAGGGTCTCCAGATGGTCTAAAGATTCTTCATAGGAGTTTTTCAGTTTGAAGAGCTCAGTGCTCAGAGACCTGGCCTCCTTCTGGGAGCTCTCCAGCTCACACTGACACTCTTCATACTTCTGCTTCCACTCAGAAAGCACCTAGACATGGAGATACAAACTCCATGATTTCAAGTTTAAATCACAACAGTGAGAATGGGCTGAGTTCAGAATTAAGCCAAGTAAGTCACGCAGCATCTTGGTGGTTAAAGAAAAGTTAAAAAGTAGCATTTTTGTAGGTGAGGAAGAAATTCCCTTTGTGTCAGATAAGTCAGTTAAGACTTTAGGGAGATGCTACACGAGTGAGTTGAGCTATGTCGAGCAGGTTAAGCAGCTTCGAAGAGACATTACTGAAGGTTTAGAAAGAATAAACAAGTCAGGACTTCCGGGAAACCTTAAGCTCTGGTGTTTACAGTTTGGGCTGTTTTCAAGGATGATGTGGCCAATGACAGTATATGAGTGTTCAGTTTCTAAGATAGAAAGGCTGGAGAGACTGATTAGTTCATATGTGGTAGGGGGTTCCCTGATGCCTCAGTAACGTAGTATTGTATGGAAGGTGCCTCCTCCGATTATCATTGTCTAGCCTAACAGAGGAATATAAGCCTGAGTAAGAGTGGAGTTGTAGTTGGCAGGAAGCAAAGTTGAGGTAGTGAGGAAGTTGGCAACAGCAGGAAGGAAATGGAATGCAAGGCAGGCAGCTCAGGAGGCACAACCTCAAGTAGTAGATAGGTGAGGATGGTCTTTTATGCTCAGCGGTAGGAACGGTAGGAACAGTAGAGCACATTCTGTCAGATTGTAAGATTAGTTTGACAGGGAAGGTACACAATGAGGCATAACCAGGTTCTGAGGTACCTGGCTGCTGACTTTGGGAAGAGACAAGTGGAAGTACGAGCAGGGAAGTGTGGAAACAGTAAGGCAGCTATTAGCGGGGAAGGAAAGGGTCCAGATAGGCAATCTGTTAGTGTGTTAATGAAAGGTAGGGACTGGGAAATGCAGGTAGATCTGGGGTGAAAGCTTGTGATTCAACAAGAAATAAGTTTACCAGCCAGAGGCCAGATATTGTATTCTGGTCAGTTAGCCAGTGAATCGTGTATTTCATGTAGCTGACAGTGCCATGGGAAGATAATATTGTTGAAGCTTATGAGAGGAAAAGGGAAAGATACTCAGAACTAGCAGCTGAGGGAGAGGGGTAGGGGTGGAGCATAAGGGTGCATCCAGTAGAGGTAAGTTGTTGAGTATCGCGGGAGCTTAGAATCTGTGGACGGAGCCTGCAGCAGGCAGAGAGGGAGATGGCGGAAGCAACTGAACAAATGAATGGCATTGGTGGTTGTGTATAGCATGTATGATCTTGTGGCTTTGAGCAAAGATACCACTGCCAAAGTATGACAGGTCATACTAGATTAGATGTAAAACAGGTAGAGCAGGGGTCGTGGGTGTAAGTATTGAGGGGAGTCGTACTGGGACGCCAGAGCCTACTTGACAAAACACCAGTGAAGGGAGGTGCATTCTTGATAACCTCAGTGAGATACTGCTCACTCTCACCTTGTTGCCAAGGCTTTGTTATAGATGGTTTTTACGTTGGTATATTAGCATTGCATGCATAGTGTTAGTTAGTTAGACGTTTGGCAGAAATTGAGTAAGTTGACCGTTGCAGTGTTATTTTGCATTAATTTGGCACTTTCTGTATTGTAAAACTTTCTACAGTTTGGCCAGTGCGGTACTAATTTTCATCATAAACATCACTGAAGAATCAGGTTAAAAATGTTGTTTAAATGTTCTATTTATCTGTCAGCTGTGTTGCTTTGTGATGCTAAGTAGGTAGTTGATAATGCCACTTACATTATAGATTTATCTTTCTAAGGAGGTAGAAAAATACTTCAAAATATATTAAGCTGGATTTTATTAATTCTAACGTGTTTGTGGTTTTTAAATGATAAAAGGTACAACATACTTTATCAAAGTTTCTTTGCTTCTTATCCAGAGCAGCAGCAGCAGCATTTGACCTCTCTACATCCACCATGAGATCTTCAATCTCATTCTGCAGTCTGTGTTTGGTCTTTTCCAGTGATGAACATTTAGCATTCACTGCTTCAACAGCCTCCTCAGCTTCCTGCAGACGCTGAGCCAACCTCTTTCTGAAAATGAAAAGCAAATATAATCCATTTCTGCTTGTGTTCATTTTATTTGGGTTGTTGTTTATGTCTTTATTCAAGTGCTGAAAATGTGGAGATAGAAATAGTAAACGAAAGAAGATCTGAACAGTGGCTATGCATTTTATGGTTGACAGCCAAACCTTAAGGTCACCAGGGTGTCCCTGCTTAACAGTTCTTATATTGAACTCTTTGTTACATCACATTTTTTAATTCATGTTGTTGTATGTGATGTACTCACTTTGCCTCTTCCAGTTCCTCAGTCTTCTGGATGGCATCAGTTTCATACTTGGTTCTCCATTGAGCCACCTCAGAGTTGGCTTTTGACATGCTGCGCTGCAGTTCAGCCTTGGCCTCCTGCTCCTCCTCATACTGCTCTCTGAGCAGGTCACAGTCGTGACGAGAAGACTGCACTGCATGAGCTAATGCATTCTTGGCCTGGGTAGATATTGACAATGGGCCCAATTCTCTTGTACATACATTTATTTTTGACCCATAAAAATAAATGAATACGTGACAATTTTCATACCTTTATTTCCTCTTCTAGCTGTCGTTTCAAATCTTCAAGTTGTTGATTATAGGAATTTTTTCCTCTGGTCAGCTGAGAAATAAGAGATTCTTTCTCCTCTATCTGTCTTGAAAATTCATCTAAGGAAGTTAGAGTTGGGTTTTTGAATTGAACTGTTCGTCATCAAACACATTTGGTATTTGACCTGAACATAATACTTACTGTTCTCAGCTTGAAGCTTGGCTTTCTGGGTGGTGAAGTCATTAAGGGACCTTTGGTATTCATCACACTTGTTCCTGTATTCATTCATTTGATCCTCCATAGTTCTGCAAGTTTTCTCCAAGGTAGTCTTTAAAAGAAATGTATGTAGTTTACAGGCATTTTTTTACCACTACATATTCAACTGTCGTCATTCAAACAGATATCAGACTGCCACACAAACCTTAGACTTAGCCCCTTGTTCCATACTTGAGACCACATCATCCAGTTCCAGTCTGAGCTCACTCTTCTCCTTTTCCAGTTTCTGCTTGATTCTCTGCAGGTTGTCAATCTGCTCTCCCAGGTCAGCGACACTGTCAGCTTGTTTCTTCCTGAGTGTAGCAGCGGTGGCTTCATGCAGCAGAGTGGCCTCTTCAAGGTCTCTGCGGAGTTTCTGGAACTCGGCCTCCCTCTTCTTGTTCATCTCGATCTGGGCAACTGTTGCTCCTCCAGCCTCCTCCAGTCTCTCGCTGATCTCCTCCAGCTCTCTAGACAAGTCCGCTCTCTGCTTCTCCACTTTGGCTCGAGCAGCTCGCTCTGCTTCAAGCTCTTCCTCCAGCTCCTCTACACGAGCCTTGTGACAGAACAACAGATTTAAATCTGTCCATACTTTGGCAACATTATGACATTTAAAATTAAGACCAAACAGAGCACATTATTTACCTGCAGCTCTTTCAACTTCTTTTGAAGTTGTAAGATTATGGCCTGCTCATCTTCAATTTTGCCATTCAGCTGGCTGATCTCGAAGTCTTTCCTGCAACATTTTGTATTCTCAGTGTTAGGTAATTATAACCGTGTACACTACAGTGACCATTAATGACCATACTTATTGAACACAATGATACATTTTTAGGCGCTCTTCCAGCTGTTGCTTGGCATTTTCTAGATCCATTACAGACTCCTGAGTCAACTTTAAGTCTCCCTCCAGCTTCCTCTTTGCTCTCTCAAGGTCCATGCGAACCTTCTTCTCTTGCTCAAGAGATCCTTCAAGCTAAAGGCAAATTTAAATAAAAAGCAATAAATAACAGAAATTACAGCTTTTGCCACATGATCCATACTTATAGTACCATCTAAATAGTAAATATTTTTAAAAGTACATCGTCCACTTGCTGCTCCAGCTTAGCCTTGAGCTTCATCAGAGTGTTGACTTTGTCTTCCTCACTCTGCAGGTCATCCAGTGTTTGCTGATGAGCTTCCTGTAAGGCCTTCTTTTCCTTTGTCAGCCTAGCAATGATGTCATCCAGAGCAGCCATCTCCTCAGTCAGGTTCTTTACCTGTGAACCATAAAATTATGCATTATGGGATGTGTCAATAAGTCATTAAGTCTGTTCAAACAAATGTAGTTACTTATAATACCTTGTTCTCTGTGGCATGCTTTTCTTTCTCCACTTTAGCTAGCGTCAACTCTAAGTCATCAATGTCCTTCTTTAACTCAGAGCACTCATCCTCCAGCTTCCTTTTCTTAGCAGTCAGTTCGGCATTCATCTCCTCCTCATCCTCTAACCTTTCTGTCAGTTCTTTAGCTTTTGCTTCCAGTTGGATTTTGTTTTTGATCAGCCCCTCGCATCTTTCCTCAGCATCACACAGATTGTCTTGCTCCTGCCAAAAATGTTATGTTATTGGCACATACCTTAATGACACATTTGAAGAACAATGTACCATAACGTTAGTATCCATTCTTACAGCCTGAACTTGGAGCTGCAGGTCATTTTTCTCTTGGAGAAGAGAGACCATTTTCTCCTCCAATTCCTTTCTGCGTGCTTCAGATTTTGCATAAGCCTCTTTCAGCTTCAGGAATTCTTCCTTCATGTTGGCCATCTCCTTTTCTGCCTCAGCAGATCTCAACAGAGGTTTGATCTTGAAAAACAGCTTCATCCAGGGCCAATTCTTGACCACCATGAATGAACGGATGTTCCACTGGATTACTAATAAACCATCTCTAGAAGATTTTTTTAAATAAACGGATTTAGTTAAAAATAAAATCACAAACAAATGAACTGTTGCGTGTTTAATGACCAATATCACCTGGATGTAAAAGTTACCTTCGTTCCACCATTTTCTGATACTCAATTCGAGACAAAAGACCACGCGATCTGGCTTGAATAGCAGTAATGATTTTGGAGAGACGCTCATCTCTCATCTCCTCAAGTAGTCCCAGCAATCCAGCCTTGAAGAAAACCTAATAATAGCAATGGGTGTTTTTGCCATCTTCTTAATCATTAATCACTTTTCCTAATATCTGTAAAACTGATATTAAAAAACAGATCATACCTTTGTATGTCCAAACTTGTATTGATTGTGATCAATATCCAAAGACCCAAGAAGTTTCTCAGCTCCCTTCCTGCTGTCAATAAATTGGCCTTCAGGGATGGCAGCAGGATTCAGGATGCGATATCTAAACATTAACAAAGTGTAAATAACTAAAAGCATAATTTGTTTGGAATCCTACAGTATAAGACCTAAATGAGACAATACCTCTGCTTGAAATCTCCATAGAGGATCCTGTTGGGGAAGCCCTTTCTGCAGATCCTGATGCCTTCCAGCACGCCATTACAGCGCAGTTGGTGCATCACCAGAGGGTTTTCCATAGCCCCAGGAGTCTTGGACTCATTGGGAATGATGCAGCGTACAAAGTGAGGGTGAGTGGATCTCAAGTTGGTCATTAGCTTGTTCAGGTTTTCCTGAGGAAAAAAAAATATTAATAGTAGGTTTGAAAGCATCCATGTTCAAAACAAGATATCCTCTGATAAAATCAGATATATACAATACCCTGTGGAGAGCAGAGACAGTCTGAAATAATGATCCCTTCTTTTTTTTCTCTTTTTTACCCTCAGCACCTTCTCCCATAGCTGTTGAGAACAATGTGTAATCTTAGGACGACACACAAAACACTATTTTAATCATAAAATTTGATATTCATGCTGGGGTACCTGAATCAACTCCAGCATAATTTGCAAAGAGGAGAGACAACAGTTTGAGATTAGACTTCTGGTAGAGTCCAACAACAGTCTCATTGAGAGGATCCTTGTTCTTCACCAACCAGTTGTTGATATTATAATCAACAGTGCCAGCGTAGTGAACCAGGGCAAAATGGGCCTCTGGTTTTCCTTTGACAATTCTGGGCTTTTGAAAGTTGTTGGATTTGCCCAGGTGGTGATCATAGAGCTTGGCTTTAAAAGTGGCATCAGACGCTTTGGGGAACATACACTCCTCTTCAAGGATGGACATGATGCCCATGGGCTATGAGGAAAAATACAAGTGGTTTGAAAAAAGACAATATATTTATTTCAATCTTTTCCTGAAATTGCAATAGACAAAAGTCTCACCTTTTCAATGAGGTCAATGCAGGCCTGCAGATCCATACCAAAATCAATGAAAGTCCATTCAATGCCCTCCTTTTTGTACTCTTCCTGCTCTAGCACAAACATGTGGTGGTTGAAAAACTGTTGCAGTTTTTCATTGGTGAAGTTGATGCACATCTGCTCAAAGGTGTTGAACTGGAACAAAAGTAAATTTATAAATGCATTTATCTTTCCATAAATGTTAGGGTAAGTAACACCTTATTTACTGTGTCCTAATAAATCACTCACATCAAAGATCTCAAACCCAGCAATGTCCAGCACACCAATGAAGTATTGGCGGGGCTGCTTGGTCTCCAGTGTCTGGTTGATTCTTACTACCATCCACAGGAACATCTTTTCATAAACAGCTTTGGATAGAGCTCCAATAGCATAGTTTACCTGTGCAATGGGCATAAAACCCCACACAAAATGATAACATTCATGGTGTTGATCCAACTATTTTGCTACTGAAGATGAAACATACACAGAGTGTCCTTCTTTGTTAGGTATAGAACATTTGAATAACAGAGTTTTAAGATACATTCTCTTTTTCTTTCACCTGGGCGACATTTTGTCCCTTGGTGACCCACTCATTTCCTACTTTGACTCTTGGGTGACAGAGACCTTTGATGAGGTCGGCGGAGTTCAGGCCCATCAGATAAGCTGCTTTGTCAGCATCTGATAAAAGAAAGCATATGTTGTGAAACTCTCCGGATTGATCCAACCTCACAAATACAGCCACACTTCACCTTCAGTGCCATCAGCCTCTGCCTGCTCCTCTCTTGGCCTTTGCTTGAATTTCATGTTGCCATAGTGCATGATGGCACCAGTCAGCTTGTACACAGAGTTCTTTTCCTCTTGAGTAAAGCCCAACACATCAAAGGCATTCTGTTGAAGAACATACAATAAGGTCTCAACATATCTGCAAATTTTGATAAGATAATCAGCTCAGAAAAAAGTAAAGCCTTAATAACTACTCGAACAGTGCTCATATTAAACTAACTCGTTTACACTAGAGCTCAATGTAAAATTGTAAAACAAGGAATGAGTGAGAGTCAGACATCTGTTGCCATCAGTTCGTCTGCATCATCAATGGAGGCCACTTGAGTTTCCCCCTGAGAGATGAAGGCATAGTCATAGGGATTATTTGTGATCAACAGCATATCTATAGGGCACACACACACAGAGAACAAATCAGGGTCAGATAGATGGACAATGACGGCATTGTCTTTTTTTTTTTCACTTTTATATATTGGAACGCCCTGTACTAACCCAGTATTTCAGGCTTCTTGTTGGATAGAATCTGGTAGAAAATGTGGTAGTCTCGCTCAGCCTTGAGCTGGAAGACCACACGAGACTTCTCAAGAAGGTCTAAAGAAGGTATTGACATATGTTAAATCTCATGTTACTGTGCAGCCCTGTAACACGGCATAGCGTGTGATGCCCCAGTCAGTCCACCAGAGGATACTGTGTCAGTGTGACATTTAGACTTCGCTAATGTGAAAAGGAAATGTCCATTTGACCAGGGTTAAAGAAGGAGGTCAAGTGACAAAGGTCATGCGACAAAGGACATGTGGCAGAGGACATTTGACAAAGGACAAAACTTATAGGTCAGGGCTGACTCGATGTAGCAATCACAGGACTTTCACCCAGAAGACAAGTCAGTGGAAAAACGACGGGAATTTCTGAGAATTCTGTGCCTAATCCCTAGCGAGTAGTTTTTTCTAAAGCTAACCACATAGTTTTTGTTGGCTAAACCTAAGGCTCCTTTCTTTTCATGCCTAGGCGAGCCAAAACGTAACACTTGTTTTGTTGACTGACAGGTGTATTTACACGCTTTGACGTGATACCGGGTTGTCCTGTGTTATAAAACATGAATAATGTAAGTACAAAAAGTTTGTTTGTGCTTACATGTTTCAATATCAGCAGAGGCTAGTTTTCCTCTGGTATCAAAATGAATTCGGATGAATTTACCCTGAAAGGATAAAGTTTGCATTTATAAAGATACCATGATTACTGCGCCTGCTACTGACTATAATTTTTTTGGGACTAAACATACAAATAATAGACACTCACAAATCTGGATGAGTTGTCATTCCTGATGGTCTTGGCATTACCAAAGGCTTCAAGAGCAGGGTTAGCCTGAATGATTTGATCTTCCAAGGTTCCCTGTCACAAAGGAACATTGCATTTTGATTTGATTTATTTTACACAAATTAAAAGCAACATTTTACAAAATGAAAAAGTTCAGTGCAGTGCAGGAAGAGGCAAAAAACCCAGTATGCTTATTTGAATCCTCCACCCAATAATGTTAAAAGTTTACAGTTATAGAAAATACAAAGTTTACATGGAGAAATAATATTGCTACATAAGATAATGTAAACAAATAATAACAAAATATACGCTACAACAATCACAGCAAAATCAATAAAGTCAATATAAAAGCAAAAATGTTAGTATGGCGTGTATATGCATATGTTAAATGTTTTTTTTAAGCACCTTTTCAAGCATTTAGTAGAAGAACAGCTTTTTGTCAGATGGGAGTGGCCATTCCATAATGTGGTACCCTTATATTGAATTGAAAATTGTCCTTTGCAGGTGAGAAATTTAGGCAGATGAAGATCTGAGACTTTACGGGTAGAGTAAGAGTGAACCTGTGAATATATTTTAAAATAAGTCTTAAACTGTTCAGGAATATTTCCTTCTTTTGAGTATATTTTATCAATAAAAATAAATAAATTTACATAATATGTAATTTATATGTTACAATAAACAAATAAACTTTCTGCAGACATTGGTGTTATCATGTAACAGTTTCAGATTTTGAAAGGGTTTTTTTTTATACTTTGATGAATTGAGTAACACTGTTGCCACTGAAAAGGGAAATAAGGAAAAGAGTTGAAGCCATTTCTGGTGATTTTGGAATTCTTAAGCTTGGACAGAGAAGATTTTTATCCTATTCCACCCACTCACATTTGACAGAGCTTATTATTTACCTTGTCCTTGGCATTGGGGTCTTTTTTAATGCCTCCAGCTGCAATACTTGCAAAGTACTGGATAACTCGCTTTGTATTGACAGTCTTTCCTGCACCAGATTCTCCACTGTAATTGCAAAGTCACGAATCAATACAGATCTGTGGCATAACATTACAAACGTACAATTTTATTTTAGAACATGTGGTGTCATAGATACTTTTCAAGTATAATGTTTTACATACGTGATCAGGATGGATTGGTTTTCACGGTCTGCCAAAAAGCAAGTTTTTTGAAAGAACAACTTTGTTAGTATGTCTCAAAATTTGTCCAAAACTAGATCTATCTTCAGCTATATCTACATCTAATCTATCTAATATATATCTATCAGTCTGTACCTGCCAGTAGGTACTGGTAGGCATTGTCAGAGATGGAGAAGATATGAGGAGGCGCTTCACTCCTCTTCTTTCCTCTATAGGCAACAACCACCTCTTGGTTGTAGACTGGCAGCCACTTGTAGGGGTTGACAGTCACACAGAACAGCCCAGAGTAGGTCTGAAAACACAAAGACAATAATTTACATGATGGCACCAGTCATTTGTCATTTATAAGTAAGGAACGCTATGTTTTGATGTGTTGACAATTTCAGGTCACACAAAAATTCACATGCATATATTCACCACAAGGCTTATTCAACAGAGTTTGGGTTTTTAGAAACTTACGCCTGGAGAGAGTCACAGTTGAGTTTATTTTTTACTGGCTTACAGGCTACTCACATAGATCATCCATGCTGCATAACGTTCTTTAAGGTTAAACAGCACAGCTGGTTCATGGAGGAAGGTCAGCATGGCCATATCTTCAATCTTGTCAAACTTTGGAGGATTCTGTTGCAGAACGTCAGACTGTTTGACAGTCACAGTCTGGAGGCAAGGAAATTAAATTCAGTATTCTTACAGGGATATGTAACAGTCATTAATTGTACCATGAAGTATTGTTTTATATGAATAAACCAGACATTTAGTTTCTGTTGTTGTTTGTTACCTGCTTGTGCTACCCTCTTATCGTCACCATTGCTTGTCTGGCATTACAAATCATGCAGCACATTGTTATTGCAGATGACAGCAATTCATTTCATCACTCAACTGCCTAGTGTTGTGAGTGGAGACACTTTAATTACAGAAGTACACAGGCTCCTATTTGAATATGTATTCACACTCACTCAAGGAAAGGCACTTTAATCACACATAGATTTACACTCAGATTAACACTTGCTCCGAGACAGGGACTACATCATTCCTGTGCCTTGGTATTTGACCCTGCTGACTGGAGTTTGCAAGGTAGAAGTTACATTTATTTGACCCAAATAATTGTCTTTTCATTTGAAATGAATTCATTCACATAGATCTTTGGGAGTTGGACAAAACTACCAATTTACAAACTGTCCATAGCCTTGTACTTTTGGCTATTATTGTATTTGCATTATTTCAGCACTGCACGTACACATTTTGTACGCTGATATGTTAATGTTAGGCTTTAGGTTGATAGTAATTCTATCATTGCAACTGGTAAGAACACCAAATGTGGTGTTGATAATTCTAACAAAAAACTTAATGTATAACATAAAATGGAACCACTGACCTTCCCATTCAGCGTGTCTACAGTGACCTTATCTCCATCTCGGCTGGTGATTGTTGCCTTCACAAACTCCTCCACTGGATCCGAGACAAAGCATTCCTTCTTAATGTCAAAGGGACGTGTGGAGGCCTCCATGCGCTCCCTGTCTGACTTTCTCAGGTACGGGGCAGCTACCCCATACACAGACATCTCTGCGTCCCCCATGGCTGCACTGATGTACATACACAGAGATGATTAAAGCTTGACTCTGTCTGTATCTGATGCCTCTTTCATTTAATTTATTTATTTCATTACCTTCTTTGCGTTTGGAAATTGAACTGCTACATCTTTGTCTAAACATACAAAAAAGCAGGGTTGGGGAGGAACTAGTTACATATAATAAATTTTCATAGTT
Organism: Embiotoca jacksoni; assembly: GCF_022577435.1. Classification (NCBI taxonomy): domain Eukaryota; kingdom Metazoa; phylum Chordata; class Actinopteri; family Embiotocidae; genus Embiotoca; species Embiotoca jacksoni. The sequence continues at coordinate 67,655 of NW_027185383.1, read as the reverse complement.
AAATTACAAAAATTTAAATTGTAATCACTTACTGATTTTTTTTTTTAATTAAATTACAATTACTTTTCAATATACCAATAGTTCTGATAGTTCTGTCATCACTCAGAATGGAGTTGACCTGAATGTAGACGTGGTTTGAGGTTATAGAAAACGTATTGTTCACTGAAGTCAGTTATGATCTACATACTTGATTTGTTTTGGTGGTTGTGCATTAAAATCAAAACAGCCAATCCAAATTCAGTTATATTGAGGAACTTTTAATACAAGTTTAACAGTAATCTTTGTTGAGTACTGTTGTGAGGTTTACACTGCCAAGTTTACATTTATTGTTTAAGAACAGTTCAGCTTCATTACCAGGTTTAAGTAAAAAAGTAAAGTAAGAAGTAAATAAAATAGTTACTAAATTACATTTTTAACAGGATAACTGGTTAACTGTAACCTATTACATTTAAAAAGCAATCTTCCCAACACTGCATAGGACTTATTTGTATTAATGAGAAGACATATATAGCCATATTATACCAGTCTTCATAAATTGTTATGAAAACTGTAAGAAAGTACTATTTAAAACGAAGGATGAAAGATGAGCTCAGGCTTCAGAGTATAACTCAGTGATCTCACTGCAGTGAGCAGAGAAAATCTGATTTCAATATTCTTGGGTCAGACTGTTAAATGCCTGAGTTATCTATCTCACACACACACTCAACATTATTGTGTTAATAACAGGTACGTTGTTTGAGGATAATCTATTAAACCTGGTTAGTAACAAATGTCAAAATATATCTACCCTTTAACAAGATCTGGCAACATCTTGTAACTTTAAATATGTCACACCTGTGTTAGATATGTTTCCACTATCAGGTGGGATCATAGTTTAACCTGTTTACTTTTAGCTTTGACAATAGAAAAGCAGAATGAAAAACAGTTGTGCAGACTTACAGAGGCCAGGTGAAGAGGAACCAGCTGCTGGACCTGCAGGTCAGTGAGGGATCGAATATATAACCCCAGATAACCCTGCCTTACAAGGCCAAGAACACCACACACACATGCGCGCGCAAACAAACACATACTTGTAATCGCTATCGTTTTCATCATGACAGGGCTCTCTGGCTCTGATGATGGTTGGCTGTCCCCATTGCTTGTTTGTCTCTACCTCTCATGTCCAAATAATGTGTTTTTTCGGGAGCAGTGCCAGGAACCTTTTCCAGCATAACTCGTCTGTGACTCACTCGAGCATGGCCTCTCTATCTCTAATTCTGCCACACTTTTTCCTGTCAACTCCAATGCCAAATTATTTTTCCATGTGAGGACTGATCATGGATGGAAACCAGATTCCATTTATTGCCCCAGAGGAGGAGCAAAGAGGCAGAGGGTAACAAGATTAGTATAAATTGGTATTTTTCAGTTACTATATTATTGTTATTATTGAGCTATATTGAGAATTTATTTTAGGCTAGTCATATAAAATATCAAATGAAAATGCTAATATACTTCACTTCACTATACTTCACTGTATTTTGTTCAGCAGATATTGTGTGTGGGGGAGGGAAGGGCCAGGGTATATGTAAATACATAAGATTGTCAAAAAGTTAGCTCTAAACAGGTGTTCTAAAAACTATGCTGTTGAAATCTTTTCTTTGGCTTGCTTCCACCATTTTGTACGGCGTATGGAGACTGGCAGAGTAATGTTTCTCATGTTTCTAAAAGGGGTTGAAAATATATACTCCAGTTGTAAGATATGAAACAGTGAACAGGGGTCAAGACAGTTTGGACATGTACTTGAATATATTTTTTGTAGACATTAGAGCTGTTTCCACTGGGATGTCCCATGGTGCAAATGTAGGGTACTGGGGCCAGTGGCACAAACTATCCAACCCTTGTGTAACTGAGAAATAGCTCCTCTTTGTTTTTAAGTCATTGGGCTACACCACAGCTAGGCCTCATCACCACTTCTCTTAGTGATTTTCTTGGACAGAATCTCCTGGAGAGGTGTGCAGTGTCTCCAGTCTGGTAGGAGGGAGCAGTCTTTATTGGTGTCTTTATTGGTCTGTGAGATGAAACACACCTAAAAAGTTTACATCTGGGAAGAGAAACTGCACAACAAATCTGAGATCATTATGCTCGACCAGAAAATGGTGACCAACCCATTTAAAAGCATTCTGTAATCAAAATAAAAAGTGAGGGCACCCCACTTCCAAGAAAAGTTTGGAACAGTGTAATATGAAAACAGAAACATATTTTGATGATTTACAAATCATGTAAACCCATACGAAATTGAAAATACATTAAAGAAAACATAAAAATGTTGAAACTAAAAAATATTATGGTTTTACATTTTTTTTATTGTTAACAGAGGTGAATTGCTCATTGATTCTGGCATGCATACCCAGTGCTAGACCGAAAACATGACGGAGGAATCAAAACACATTGGGCATCAATTCAACTGGAACTCTTGCTGTGCCTGACCTTTATTCAGACATGCCCTTTGACATAAACAGAACATCACATGTCAATATTAGCACTTCTCATTGGCTGTTACCATTGTCCAATATGCAGTTCCTGCATTAAATCAGTAATTTTACCTGTGTAATAATGCAAACATAACAATTAATATTCATAAATCAACATAAATGCTAATTTTGAATTTGATGCGAGCAAGACTTTTCATAAAAGTCAGGAGAGGGGCATGTTTACCACGCTATTGCCCCAACTCTTCTTTTATCAACACATTTGGGAACTGAGGAGACCTGTTCCTGGAGTTTTGAAAGCGAAATGTGCCATTGTTGTCTGATATAGTATGTCCACTGCTCAACAGTTTGGGCACGCCTTTGTCACATTTTTTCTTTTATGATGCACCAAATGTTTTCAATCGGTGACAGGTCTGGAATGCAGGCAGACCAGTTTAGCACCCAGACACTTCTTACTACGGAGCCATGCTGCTGTAATATATGCTTAATGTGGTTTGGCATTGCCTTCCTGAAATAAGCAAGGCCTTCCTATCTTTGGTTTGACAAAAAAAAGACTAGTACCTAGCAAATGTTAATGCTTTTTAAGTTAAAAAATAGTTGCTGTGCAATCAACAGCATCAGCATGTGCTGCTCCAAAACCTGTGTAGCGTTTAGCGATAATGCCACCTTTCCTGATGCACAAGCTACCCATTCCATGTGCACTAATGCATCCCTATACCGTCACGGACATTGACTTTTAAACTGTGCGTTGATAAAAAGCTGGGTGGTCCCTCTACTCTTCTGCCCAGACACAAGCTTGCCTTTAATTAATACTTCCATATTTAATCAGATTGCCCTGTGATAGACTGGCGACCTGTCCAGGGTGTACCCTGCCTTCGCCCAAAAGTGATCTGGCATAGGCTCCAGCCCCCCCGTGACCCTGTTCAGGACAAAGTGGGTATAGATAATGGATGGATTAGATCAGATCAGATCAATCTATCTCTTTCAACCGGTTATGTACCATAGGCTTTTAAAGTGGCTGTAATTAAACCTTTACTAAAAAGCCTACTCTTGATCTAGCGGTTTTAGGAAACTACAGCCTAATTTCCAACCTGACATTTATTTCTAAAATCCTTGAAAAAGTTGCAAATAAACTTTGTGATAATTTACAGAGGAATAGTCTGTTTGAAGATTTTCAGTCAGGCTTTAGAGTACATCATAGCGCAGAAACTGTTATGAGGTAGAACTGGATAGGACCCACATGCAGACACAGAATCAAGTTCAGGCACAGAACAGACTTGATTTTCATGGGGATGAACCAGAGACGGGACTCTGGGAGGAGCAGGTTAGTCCGAAAAGGCTGGTGGAGCAGTCGTGAGACAGACATGGAAAAACCAGAGGCAGGACTCTGGGAGCAGCAGGCCCAACATCAGTGACGATGGATGAAGCAGGATTTACAGGCCAGAACTGACTGGTGACATCCGTGGGACTACACAGGACAGCAGGTGAGAGTTAACGGTGGAATCTCCAGGGATCTCCGCAGGGCATCAGGTAAGTCCAAGGCAAGACAAGGGGACAAGACAAGGGGACAATTCAATTCAATTCAATTCAATTCAATTCAATTCAATTCAATTCAATTCAATTCAATTCAACTTTAGCGCCAAATCACAACATAGGTTATTTCATGGCACTTAACACATTAAAGTCCTTACATCAAGACTTTATAATATTATACAGAGAAACCCAACAATTCAACAATTCCCACATAAGCTAGGAGGGAAAAAACTCCTCTTTAAGGGAGAAAAACCTCCAACAGAGGGAAGGAAAAACTCCCTCTTAACAGGAAGAAACCTCCGACAGAACCAGGCTCAGGGGTGGGCCTGGGTCTGCCTCGACCGGTTGGGGTGAGAGGAGAGCAGAGAGAGAGAAAAGGACAGCATAGAGATAGAAGAGAAGAATTGGTGGAGACGACAAACGCAGGGCAGAGACATGCAGCTCCATGGCGGGACATCTGCAAAAGAAAGAAGAGAAACTACGCGAGCGAGGGAACTGAATGGAGACAACAGATAATAAGAAAAAGCTATGGGAGAGAAAAGGATGGTGAGGTATGAGTCAGTTAAAGAGTAGGAGGAAAGAAAAGAAGCTCAGCATGTTATGAGGTCCCCCAGCAGCCTCGGCCTATAACAGCATAACTAAGGGTTGGTTCAGGTCGACCTGAGCCAGCCCTAACCAGAGGCTTTATCAAAAAGGAACGTTTTGAGTCTAATCTTAAAGCTAGAGAGGGTTTCTGCCCCTCGAACACAAACTGGGAGCTGGTTCCACAGGAGAGGAGGCTGAAAACTGAAGGCTCTGCCTTCCATTCTACTTCTGTAAACTCTAGGAACCACAAGTAGACTAGCATACTGAGAGCAAAGTGCTCTGCTAGGATTATATGGTTCTATAAGATCTCTAAGATATGATGGAGCCTGGTCATGTAGGGCTTTGTAAGTCATCAAGAGAATTTTAAATTCTATTCTTGATTTCACAGGAAGCCAGTGAAGAGAAGCTAAAACTGGAGAAATCTCTTTAGCATCTCTCTTGCTAAATCCCATCAGCACTCTTGCTGCAGCATTTTGGGTCAGCTGCAAGGTTTTTAACGAGTAATTTGGACATCCTAACAGCAAGGAATTACAATAATCTAGCCTAGAAGTAACAAATGCATGAATGAGTTTTTCTGCGTCATGCTGAGGAAGGATTTTCCTGATTTTATTAGTATTACGTAGATGTCAGGTAGACAGGTACACTGACAGGTTGCCGGCAAGTAGACGCAGCAGATAGTATGGACCGACAACCCAGGACTGCAGGACCAGGGCTGAAATACTGGCAGGTGGCAATCAGCTGGATTGTCCGCAGCTGTGCAGGCTGATCAGGGGCGTGGCCATGGGAGGTGTCTGGAGGCGGACAGAGGAGGACACAGACCAAAACACGAAGTGCATGGCAAACAACAACAAACAGGGGAATGACAGAACAAATCAGGAGAGGAGATCGGGGGGAACAAAAGGTTAACACACACAGGGTTAGACATGGATCCTGACAGAAACAGCACTGTTGAAAGTTACAAACAATCTTCTAATAGCGCCAGACAACGGACTTGACTCTGTACTTGTTCTTCTGGATCGCAGTGCTGCTTTTTATATGATTGATCACACAATTTTATTACAGAGATTGGAAGACGTTAAGAAGATCAAAGGAACTGCATTAGACTGATTCAAATCATACTTATCAGATTTATTTCAGTTTGTTCATGTCAACAACAACTTTTCCAGACAAATTACACTTTGGTTATGGAGTTCCACAGAGCTCAGTGTTAGGCCCAATACTTTTCACTTTGTACATGCATCCATTAGGAGATGTCATCAGGAAACATTGCATAAACTTCCATTATTATGCAGACAACATGCAGCTATATCTTTCTATAAAACCAGACCAAAACTAATCAGTTAGTAAAATTTTAACAATGTCTAAAAGACAAAGGTTTGGATGACCAACAATTTCCTGCTTCCAAATTCAGAGAAAAAAAATTAAGTTATTGTACAACTTATCCTAAACACCTCAGACAACTCTTTCTTTAATCACTTCATTACTCTGGATGACATTGTCTTGGCCTCCAGCACCACTGTGAAGAACCTTGGAGTCATCTTTGATGAGGATTTGTCATTTAGCTACCATATAAAGCAAGTCTCCAGGACTGCCTTCTTTTATCTATGTAATATTAATAAAATCAGGAAAATCCTTCCTCAGTATGATGCAGAAAAGCTAATTCATGCATTTGTTACTTCCAGGCTGGATTATTGTCACCCCTTGTTGTTAAGATGTTAGCTAACTGCTGCAGCAAGACTGCCGACGGGATTTTGCAAGAGAGATCATATTTCTCCTGTTTTAGCTTCTCTTCACTGGCTTCCTGTTAAATTGAGAATATAATTTAAAATTCTCCTGCTGATTTACAAAGGTCTTCATGACCAGGCTCCATCTTTGATAAAGCTTATAGTTACGGCTGGCTCAGGTGGCCCTGAACCATCCCTTAGTTATGCTGTTATAGGCTTAGGCTGCTGGGGGACCTTATGTGATGCACATATGTGCAGCAGGGGAGGGCTGCTGGGGGGGGGGGGGCTTTCCTCTCAGTCTTTCACTCTCTATACACTCAGATCTCACCATTACATCTCATTAACTTCATGCTTCTTCTCTCCCATAGTATTTCCTCTTTGTCTGTTGCCTCTCCATACAGTTCCCTCGCTCGCACAGTTTCTATTCTTTCTTTTGCAGATATCCCCGGCCATGGAGCTGCATGTCTCTGCTGTGTGATTGTCGGCCCCACCAACAGTTCATGTTTTGGATCTCTATGCTGTCCTTTTCTTTCTCTGCTCTCCCCTCACCCCAACCTGATGAGGCAGATGGCTCCCCACCTCTGAGCCTGGGTCTGCCTGAGGTTTCCCTTCCCCCTGTTGGAGGTTTTTCTCCCTTAAAGAGGAGTTTTTCCCTCCTAGCTTATGTGGGAATTGTTGAATTGCTTTGCATAATGCTGTTCTAAGTAATTAGTTCTGCTGTAAGGACTTTAATGTGTTAAGTGCCATGAAATAATCTGTGCTGGGATTTGGTGCTATATAAATAAAATTGAATTGAATTTGTGAATGCAGCAATAAAATGTTTTTACAGAAATGTTTCCGAGCCCATGCGAAGATTTCCTCTACAGAATCATGCCTGTTTTTAATGCAGTGACACTTGAGGGCCCAAATATCACGGCCATCCAATATGGGTTTTCAGCCTTTCCCATTGCGTACACTCTGAATCTCTTTTATAATATCATGTACTGTAGATTATGGAATCCGCCACAGTCTTTCACTGAGTATCAGTGTCAGAGAGTCGTGAGTTGTTTGACCAAGTCTTTCTTTCAATCCCCGGAGATCACCTGGAGAAGCCAAGGTTGAAGTCCTGAGTTGTTCCTCGGACATCACCCAATCCACTCACCTGTCCTTCACTGTGTCGGTCTGCGGTGACCACCAGCCTGAATTGGCTGTGGAAACCTGTGTCGTACCTCAGAATTCACCAGTCTCCACTCGCCTCACACACCTTACCATAAACCACTGTACGGAGCTCCAAAAGGGTCACGGGGGAGGATTTTTTTTCAGGTCTACTTTTACTCCCTCGTCTAAATCTCTGTTAGTAAATGACTTGATAACTGATCATCAGATTGATTTACTCCGTCTCACAGAGACCTGGCTGCAACAGGAAGAATATGTTAGTATTAATGAAGCAACTCCTCCCAGTCATATTAATTATCATATTCCCAGAGATTCAGGCCAAGGAGGAGGAGTGGCAGCAATCTTCCACTCAAGTTTATCAATTAATCCAAAGCCGAAACTTAGTTATAAGTCATTTGAGAGTGCATTTGTTACTTCCAGTCAGCTCTTAGTCTCTCACACCCAAACTGGAAAGCACAGAAACCGATTATATTTGTTGTTGTTTATCGCCCACCTGGTCCTTATTCAGAGTTTCTAACTGAATTCTCTGACTTTTTATCAGATTTAGTGCTGAGTTCAGATAAAGTGATGATAGTGGGATACTTTAACATTCATATTGACGTGGACAATGATAGCCTCAGTTCTACTTTTAGCTCATTATTAGATTCTATAGGCTTTTCTCAGAATGTAAATAAACCCACTCACCGTGGTAACCACACCCTCCATCTGGTTATGTCGTATGGCATGGAAACTGAAAATTTAATTGTATTTCCTCAAAACCCTGTTTTGTCGGACCACTTCTTATTAACATTTGAAGTTACAATAATGGACTACACAGCATGTGGGAATAAATCCCACTGCAGTAGATGTCTGACAGATAATGCCGTGGCCAAGTTTAAGGAAGCAGTTACATGCTTATCCTTTTCGATGCCGTGTGTTAAAGCAGTGGAAGGCATCTACGTTGACCTTAGTCCCACACAACTGCTACAACTCTAGATGATGTCGCCCCTCTGAAGAAGAGAGTAATGAACCAGAGGAAGTTGTCTCCATGGTACAAATCAGAATTACGCTCTGCTAGGCAGGCGACTAGAAAGCTGGAAAGGAAATGGCGTTCCACTAATTTAGAAGAATTTCACCTGGCCTGGAAGGATAGTCTAATATTATATAAGAAAGCTTGTTTTAGGAAACTACAGACCAATTTCCAACCTGACATTTATTTCTAAAATCTTGAAAAAGTTGTTGCAAATCAAGTTTTTGAACATTTACAAAGGAATGATCTGTTTGAAGATTTTCAGTCAGGCTTTAGAGCCCATAGCACAGAAACAGCACTGGTGAATTTAAAAAAATTAAAAAGTAAGTTACATCTGTACAAATGGCACATAGCGCCAGAGAGAGAAGTCGGCTCACTGGTTGAGCTGCTTTGCAAGATCTTTAACCACTGAAGATTTGAGCTGCGAGATGGTGGCAATCCTCATCTGCTTGGAAGTGGAGTACTTTCCTTTAATGGCCATATGCTTGGTCTGCCCGTCATTCACGTTGACAACATTCTTGGCAATGTGGGCCATAACAGGACTCAAACTCTCTGCTGCGTAGTCCATGTAGTGCTGCAGTGTCACCTGCACTAACCTTTTGTTACCCTCAGATAATGGATTCGTCTCTGTACTTGTTCTTCTGGACCTCAGTGCTGCTTTTGATACGACAAAACAGGACAGCGGAGACTCTGTACATCTTCCGCCGCAAACTAAAACACACCTCTTCCGACTTTACCTTGAACAGTAGAACTTTAGTAGCACTTAAAATGGCACTTACTGATAGAACTTTGTAGTTTGGCTTTCTTGAAGAAGTTGTATTTTCTTGATTCCTGTTGTTCTGGGTTTTGTACCCTCATGGTTGAAATGCACTTATTGTAAGCGTCAGTTAAATGAAATGTAATGTAATGTAATGTAGTTTCTCTTCCTTCTTTTGCAGATGTCCCGTCATGGAGCTGCATGTCTCTGCCCTGCGCTTGTCATCTCCACCAACAGTTCTTCTCTTCTATCTCTATGCTGTCCTTTTCTCTCTATGCTCTCCTCTCACCCCAATCAGTCGTTGGCAGATGGCCGCCCACCTCTGAGCCTGGTTCTGTCAGAGGTTTCTTCCTGTTAAGAGGGAGTTTTTCCTTCCCTCTGTTGGAGGTTGTTCTCCCTTAAAGAGGAGTTTTTTTTCCCTCCTAGCTTATGTGGGAGTTGTTGAATTGCTTTGCATAATGCTGTTCTAAGTAATTAGTTTTGCTGTAAGGACTTTAATGTGTGTTTTTGCATTCAGCTACTCTGGTACTCATGAACCATGTGTTACAACCATTAAAAATGAATGTGTCCCGGCCGTAATCGTAAAAACCAAGGAATGAAGTCAGCTTCTCATTTGTAGCTTTCAATTCGGTGCTTAAGGGGACAGGAAATGACTTTGAGCTCTAAGCCACACAGTTTTTGATAATGTAGTCCAGATTAGACCTGTCTAAGAATAGTCGTTTTAGATCCGGACCAGGACCAATGTGGTCTAGATATGTAAGAAGCAGATAAATCCCCTTAAATGCTGATTTGAACACTACGAATGAGAAGCTGACTTCATTCTTTGATTTTGATTTGATTTTTAATGATTGTAACAATTCTGTGATAGAAACATCGCAAATGTAAATTATAATATCTAGAAATATCCATAAAACTACAGCTTGAACCACAGCAGCACTTAAAGTCCAAACAATAACCAATATAACCCAGCACAGCAGACAGAGCAGCTGCAGCTCTACTCACAACCAGAAGCTGAATACTGCCGGGGATAGGCCTTTTAACATGAATGAGCACTAAATGCATTGTTACATCATCTCTAATTCCCGTAGTATTTGAGTGTTATAGCTGAGGACCAGAGCACCTGAATGCAAACAGACGTATGGCTCAGAGCAAACGGAAGACGAAAAGTATTGAAAGGTAACGCAAAAGTATTGCAAGGGAACGCAAAGGTTGCCCTGAAAAGAATCCTCTCCTGTGACCCTTTAGGGGCTCCATACCATTGTATTAAATTAAAATCTGTTTTATTTTCAATACATCTCTGCTGTGCATCTGCTTCTGGGTCCTCAACACATATATCATAAACATTTTCTATGTTGTCTTTGTTCAATTAGAAATAGATTTAAATGATTTATAAAAAAAAAAATATTTTTTACATTTACATTTTACTCAGCATCTCAACTTTTTTGGAGATGGGGTTGTATTAAAACCTTCTTCAACAAGGATAACAAAATTATTCAATACACAAAATTCAGCAGTCACCATTTTTCTCTCATCTTGTTGGTATTAAGCATGTGTACACTTTATTAATATTCTGGGTGGGATGGATATTAATAGACCTTTTTTGATACCTTGCATGACCCCATTGCACAGAGAGGCCACACAGACTGTTAGAGCCTGTTTACCGTCCACACTATCAGTGGAAATTTCAAGAATTTCAATAACTGATCTGAGCCCAAAATAGAAGACACAGTCATGGGGGTGAAATAACCACCATGGCCAGACAAAGAACCTGCAGTGGTATTCCTGTTCACTCCCAGTCTGGTATATTTCAGAAACTCAACAATTTATAATGATGTTATGATGTTTGAACATTTCTAAATATTGATGGAAATTCAAGCTTTAAGTGACAGCGGTGTTCCCATGAATCACTGGTTTTGTCAATCATCTCACAAACAAATTGCTTTAATATTGCAAGGCTGTTATTGAAACATTGTGTTTCCTGTGAAAATGTCCACACAAAGTGGCTTGAAACCACTTTGGCCATGTAGTTTGCCATAGTACTGATGAAGAAATTTGTTCATAAACACTTAGATTAAGCCGTGGCGCTGGGATGCAGTTTTACATTAGGCTGAGAAAGTGAGACTGTTTTCTGTGAAATTGCAGACATAAAGTGGCTTGAAACCACTTTGGCCATGTAGTTTATCCCATTTGCCATAAGGCTGTTTTTGAAACATTGTGTTTCCTGTGAAATTGTCCACACAAAGTGACTTGAAACCACTTTGGCCATGTAGTCATTTGCCATAGTTCTGAGTAGGAAACTTGTTTGTAAACACTTAGTTTAAGCCGTGGTGCTGTGATGCACTAGGTGCTGTAATATATTAGGCTGAAAAAGTGAGACTTGAAATGCTGTTTTCTGTGAAATTGCAGACTCAAAGTGCCTTGAAACCACTTTGGCCATGTAGTGTATCCCATTTCCAGTAGTTCTGAGTAGGAAACTCGTTTGTAAAGACTTAGTTTAAAGCTGTGGCGCTGTGATGCAGTTTTATACTGTTTTTGAGCTTCTCTCACTGAGATAAGGCTGTTTTTGAAACATTGTGTTTCCTGTGAATTTGTCCACACAAAGTGACTTGAAACCACTTTGGCCATGTAGTTTATCCCATTTGCCATAGTACTGGTGAAGAAATTTGTTCGTATACAGTTAGTTTAAGCCATGGCGTTTTACATAAGGCTGAAAAAGTGAGACTTGAAATGCTGTTTTCTGTGAAACTGCAGACACAAAGTGGCTTGAAACCACTTTGGCCATGTAGAGTATCCCATTTCCAATAGTTCTGAGTAGGAAACTCGTTTGTAAAGACTTAGTTTAAAGCTGTGGCGCTGTGATGCAGTTTTATACTGTTTTTGAGCTTCTCTCACTGAGATAAGGCTGTTTTTGAAACATTGTGTTTCCTGTGAAATTGTCCAAACAAAGTGACTCGAAACCACTTTGGCTATGTAGTTCATCCCATTTGCCATAGTTCTGATTAGGAAACTTGTTTGTAAACACTTAGTTTAAGCCGTGGTGTTGTGATGCACTAGGTGCTGTGATATATTAGGCTGAAAAAGTGAGACTTGAAATGATGTTTTCTGTGAAATTGCAGACACAAAGTGACTTGAAACCACTTTGGCCATTTAGCATTTCCAGTAGTTCTGAGTAGGAAACTCGTTTGTAAAGTCTTAGTTTAAGCTGTGGTGTACTAGGTGCTGTGATATATTAGGCTGAGAAAGTGAGACTTGAAATGCTGTTTTCTGTGAAATTGAAGACTCAAAGTGGCTTGAAACCACTTTGGCTGTTTAGTTTATCACATTTGCCATAGATAAGGCTGTTTTTGAAACTTTGTGTTTCTTGTTAAATTGTCCAGACAAAGTGACTCGAAACCACTTTGGCTATGTAGTTCATCCCATTTGCCATAGTTCTGATTAGGAAACTTGTTTGTAAACACTTAGTTTAAGCTGTTGTGCTGTGATGCACTAGGTGCTGTGATATATTAGGCTGAGAAAGTGAGAATTGACATGCTTTTTTTCTGTGAAATTGCAGACACAAAGTGGCTCGAAACCACTTTGTCCATGTAGTGTATCCCATTTGCCAAAGTTCTGAGTATGAAACTTCTTTGTAAACACTTAGTTTAAACCGTGGCAATGTAATGCAGTTTTATGCTGTTTTTGAGCTTCTCTCGCTGAGATAAGGCTGTTTTTGAAACATTGTGTTTCCTGTGAAATTGTCCACACAAAGTGGCTTGAAACCACTTTGGCTATGTAGTTCATCCCATTTGCCATAGTACTGATGAAGAAATTTGTTCGTAAACACTTAGTTTAAGCCGTGGCAATGTAATGCAGTTTTATGTTGTTTTTGAGCTTCTCACGCTGAGATAAGGCTGTTTTTGAAACATTGAGTTTCCTGTGAAATTGTCCAAACAAAGTGACTCGAAACCACTTTGGCTATGTAGTTCATCCCATTTGCCAAAGTTCTGATTAGGAAACTTGTTTGTAAACACTTAGTTTAAGCCGTGGTGCTGTGATGCACTAGGTGCTGTGATATATTAGGCTGAAAAAGTGAGACTTGAAATGCTGTTTTCAGTGAAATTGCAGACTCAAAGTGGCTTGAAACCACTTTGGCTGTTTAGTTTATCACATTTGCCATAGTACTGATGAAGGAATTTGTTCGTAAACACTTAGATTAAGCCATCTAAGTGCAGTTTTACATCAGGCTGAGAAAGTGAGACTTGAATTGTTTTTTTCTGTGAAATTAGACAGAAAGTGGCTTGTAACCACTTTGGCCATGTAGTTTATCCCATTTGACATAGATAAGGCTGTTTTTGAAACATTGTGTTTCCTGTGAAATTGTCCAGACTAAGTGACTCGAAACCACTTTGGCTATGTAGTTCATCCCATTTGCCATAGTTCTGATTAGGAAACTTGTTTGTAAACACTTAGTTTAAGACGTGGTGCTGTGATGCACTAGGTGCTGTGATATATTAGGCTGAAAAAGTGAGACTTGAAATGCTGTTTTCAGTGAAATTGCAGACACAAAGTGGCTTGCAACCACTTTGGCCATGGAGTGTATCCCATTTGCTGAGTAGGAAACTCGTTTGTAAAGACTTAGTTTAAAGCTGTGGCGCTGTGATGCAGTTGTACATTAGGCTGAGAAAGTGAGACTTGAAATGCTGTTTTCTGTGAAACTGCAGACACAAAGTGGCTTGAAACCACTTTGGCCATGAAGTTCATTCCATTTGCTATAGTTCTGATTAGGAAACTTGTTTGTAAACACTTAGTTTAAGCCGTGGTGCTGTGATGCAGTTTTACATTAGGCTGAAAAATTGAGACTTGAAATGCTGTTTTCTGTGAAATTGCAGACTCAAATTGGCTTGAAACCACTTTGGCAATGTAGTGTATCCCGTTTCCAGTAGTTCTGAGTAGGAAACTCGTTTCTAAAGACTAAGTTTAAAGCTGTGGCGCTGTGATGCAGTTTTACATTAGGCTGAGAAAGTGAGAATTGACATGCTGTTTTCTGTGAAATTACAGACACAAAGTGATTTGAAACCACTTTGGCCACTTAGTGTATCCCATTTCCAGTAGTTCTGAGTAGGAAACTCGTTTGTAAAGACTTAGTTTAAAGCTGTGGCGCTGTGATGCAGTTTTATAATGTTTTTGAGCTTCTCTCACTGAGATAAGGCTGTTTTTGAAACATTGTGTTTCCTGTGAATTTGTCCACACAAAGTGACTCGAAACCACTTTGGCCATGTAGTTCATCCCATTTGCCATAGTTCTGATTAGGAAACTTGTTTGTAAACCCTTAGTTTAAGACTTGGTGCTGTGATGCACTAGGTGCTGTGATACAACAGGCTGAAAAAGTGAGACTTGAAATGCTGTTTTCTGTGAAATTGCAGACACAAAGTGACTTGAAACCACTTTGGCCATTTAGCATTTCCAGTAGTTCTGAGTAGGAAACTCGTTTGTAAAGTCTTAGTTTAAGCTGTGGTGCACTAGGTGCTGTGATATATTAGGCTGAGAAAGTGAGAATTGACATGCTGTTTTCTGTGAAATTGCAGACACAAAGTGACTTGAAACCACTTTGGCCATTTAGCATTTCCAGTAGTTCTGAGTAGGAAACTCGTTTGTTAAGTCTTAGTTTAAGCTGTGGTGTACTAGGTGCTGTGATATATTAGGCTGAGAAAGTGAGAATTGACATGCTGTTTTCTGTGAAATTACAGACACAAAGTGATTTGAAACCACTTTGGCCATTTAGTATTTCCAGTAGTTCTGAGTAGGAAACTCGTTTGTAAAGTCTAAGTTTAAGCTGTGGTGCACTAGGTGCTGTGATATATTAGGCTGAGAAAGTGAGAATTGACATGCTGTTTTCTGTGAAATTACAGACACAAAGTGATTTGAAACCACTTTGGCCATTTAGTATTTCCAGTAGTTCTGAGTAGGAAACTCGTTTGTAAAGTCTAAGTTTAAGCTGTGATGCACTAGGTGCTGTGATATATTAGGCTGAGAAAGTGAGAATTGACATGCTGTTTTCTGTGAAATTACAGACACAAAGTGATTTGAAACCACTTTGGCCATTTAGTATTTCCAGTAGTTCTGAGTAGGAAACTCGTTTGTAAAGTCTAAGTTTAAGCTGTGGTGCACTAGGTGCTGTGATATATTAGGCTGAGAAAGTGAGAATTGACATGCTGTTTTCTGTGAAATTACAGACACAAAGTGATTTGAAAACACTTTGGCCACGTAGTGTATCCCATTTCCAGTAGTTCTGAATAGGAAACTCATTTGTAAAGACTTAGTTTAAAGCTGTGGCGCTGTGAATCAGTTTTATACTGTTTTTGAGCTTCTCTCACTGAGATAAGGCTGTTTTTGAAACATTGTGTTTCCTGTGAATTTGTCCACACAAAGTGATTTGAAACCACTTTGGCCATGTAGTGTATCCCATTTCCAGTAGTTCTGAGTGGGAAACTCGTTTGTAAAGTCTTAGTTTAAGCCGTGGTGCTGTGATGCACTAGGTGCTGTGATACATTAGGCTGAAAAAGTGAGACTTGAAATGCTGTTTTCTGTGAAATTGCAGACACAAAGTGACTTGAAACCACTTTGGCCATTTAGCATTTCCAGTAGTTCTGAGTAGGAAACTCGTTTGTAAAGTCTTAGTTTAAGCTGTGGTGCACTAGGTGCTGTGATATATTAGGCTGAGAAAGTGAGAATTGACATGCTGTTTTCTGAGAAATTGCAGACACAAAGTGGCTCAAAACCACTTTGGCCATGTAGTGTATCCCGTTTCCAGTAGTTCTGAGTGGGAAACTCGTTTGTAAAGTCTTAGTTTAAGCCGTGGCAATGTAATACAGTTTTATACAGTTTTTGAGCTTCTCTCACTGAGATAAGGCTGTTTTTGAAACATTGTGTTTCCTGTGAATTTGTCCACACAAAGTGACTCGAAACCACTTTGGCCATGTAGTTCATCCCATTTGCCATAGTTCTGATTAGGAAACTTGTTTGTAAACCCTTAGTTTAAGACGTGGTGCTGTGATGCACTAGGTGCTGTGATACAATAGGCTGAAAAAGTGAGACTTGAAATGCTGTTTTCTATTAAATTGCAGACACAAAGTGACTCGAAACCACTTTGGCCATGTAGTTCATCCCATTTGCCATAGTTCTGATTAGGAAACTTGTTTGTAAACACTTAGTTTAAGCCGTGGTGCTGTGATGCAGTTTTACATTAGGCTGAAAAATTGAGACTTGAAATGCTGTTTTCTGTGAAATTGCAGACTCAAATTGGCTTGAAACCACTTTGGCAATGTAGTGTATCCCGTTTCCAGTAGTTCTGAGTAGGAAACTCGTTTGTAAAGACTAAGTTTAAAGCTGTGGCGCTGTGATGCAGTTTTATACTGTTTTTGAGCTTCTCTCACTGAGATAAGGCTGTTTTTGAAACATTGTGTTTCCTGTGAATTTGTCCACACAAAGTGACTTAAAACCACTTTGGCCATGTAGTTCATCTCATTTGCCATAGTTCTGATTAGGAAACTTGTTTGTAAACACTTAGTTTAAGACGTGGTGCTGTGATGCACTAGGTGCTGTGATACATTAGGCTGAAAAAGTGAGACTTGAAATGCTGTTTTCTGTGAAATTGCAGACACAAAGTGACTTGAAACCACTTTGGCCATTTAGCATTTCCAGTAGTTCTGAGTAGGAAACTCGTTTGTTAAGTCTTAGTTTAAGCTGTGGTGTACTAGGTGCTGTGATATATTAGGCTGAGAAAGTGAGAATTGACATGCTGTTTTCTGAGAAATTGCAGACACAAAGTGGCTCAAAACCACTTTGGCCATGTAGTGTATCCCGTTTCCAGTAGTTCTGAGTAGGAAACTCGTTTCTAAAGACTAAGTTTAAAGCTGTGGCGCTGTGATGCAGTTTTACATTAGGCTGAGAAAGTGAGAATTGACATGCTGTTTTCTGTGAAATTACAGACACAAAGAGATTTGAAACCACTTTGGCCATGTAGTGTATCCCATTTCCAGTAGTTCTGAGTGGGAAACTCGTTTGTAAAGTCTTAGTTTAAGCCATGGCAATGTAATACAGTTTTATACAGTTTTTGAGCTTCTCTCACTGAGATAAGGCTGTTTTTGAAACATTGTGTTTCCTGTGAATTTGTCCACACAAAGTGACTCGAAACCACTTTGGCCATGTAGTTCATCCCATTTGCCATAGTAGTGATGAAGAAATTTGTTCGTAAACACTTAGTTTAAGACGTGGTGCTGTGATGCACTAGGTGCTGTGATACAATAGGCTGAAAAAGTGAGACTTGAAATGATGTTTTCTGTGAAATTGCAGACACAAAGTGACTTGAAACCACTTTGGCCATTTAGCATTTCCAGTAGTTCTGAGTAGGAAACTCGTTTGTAAAGTCTTAGTTTAAGCTGTGGTGTACTAGGTGCTGTGATATATTAGGCTGAGAAAGTGAGACTTGAAATGCTGTTTTCTGTGAAATTGAAGACTCAAAGTGGCTTGAAACCACTTTGGCTGTTTAGTTTATCACATTTGCCATAGATAAGGCTGTTTTTGAAACTTTGTGTTTCTTGTTAAATTGTCCAGACAAAGTGACTCGAAACCACTTTGGCTATGTAGTTCATCCCATTTGCCATAGTTCTGATTAGGAAACTTGTTTGTAAACACTTAGTTTAAGCTGTTGTGCTGTGATGCACTAGGTGCTGTGATATATTAGGCTGAGAAAGTGAGAATTGACATGCTTTTTTTCTGTGAAATTGCAGACACAAAGTGGCTCGAAACCACTTTGTCCATGTAGTGTATCCCATTTGCCAAAGTTCTGAGTATGAAACTTCTTTGTAAACACTTAGTTTAAGCCGTGGCAATGTAATGCAGTTTTATGCTGTTTTTGAGCTTCTCTCGCTGAGATAAGGCTGTTTTTGAAACATTGTGTTTCCTGTGAAATTGTCCACACAAAGTGGCTTGAAACCACTTTGGCTATGTAGTTCATCCCATTTGCCAAAGTTCTGATTAGGAAACTTGTTTGTAAACACTTACTTTAAGCCGTGGTGCTGTGATGCACTAGGTGCTGTGATATATTAGGCTGAAAAAGTGAGACTTGAAATGCTGTTTTCAGTGAAATTGCAGACTCAAAGTGGCTTGAAACCACTTTGGCTGTTTAGTTTATCACATTTGCCATAGTACTGATGAAGGAATTTGTTCGTAAACACTTAGATTAAGCCATCTAAGTGCAGTTTTACATCAGGCTGAGAAAGTGAGACTTGAATTGTTTTTTTCTGTGAAATTAGACAGAAAGTGGCTTGTAACCACTTTGGCCATGTAGTTTATCCCATTTGACATAGATAAGGCTGTTTTTGAAACATTGTGGTTCCTGTGAAATTGTCCAGACTAAGTGACTCGAAACCACTTTGGCTATGTAGTTCATCCCATTTGCCATAGTTCTGATTAGGAAACTTGTTTGTAAACACTTAGTTTAAGACGTGGTGCTGTGATGCACTAGGTGCTGTGATATATTAGGCTGAAAAAGTGAGACTTGAAATGCTGTTTTCAGTGAAATTGCAGACACAAAGTGGCTTGCAACCACTTTGGCCATGGAGTGTATCCCATTTGCTGAGTAGGAAACTCGTTTGTAAAGACTTAGTTTAAAGCCGTGGTGCTGTGATGCAGTTTTACATTAGGCTGAAAAATTGAGACTTGAAATGCTGTTTTCTGTGAAATTGCAGACTCAAATTGGCTTGAAACCACTTTGGCAATGTAGTGTATCCCGTTTCCAGTAGTTCTGAGTAGGAAACTCGTTTCTAAAGACTAAGTTTAAAGCTGTGGCGCTGTGATGCAGTTTTACATTAGGCTGAGAAAGTGAGAATTGACATGCTGTTTTCTGTGAAATTACAGACACAAAGTGATTTGAAACCACTTTGGCCACTTAGTGTATCCCATTTCCAGTAGTTCTGAGTAGGAAACTCGTTTGTAAAGACTTAGTTTAAAGCTGTGGCGCTGTGATGCAGTTTTATAATGTTTTTGAGCTTCTCTCACTGAGATAAGGCTGTTTTTGAAACATTGTGTTTCCTGTGAATTTGTCCACACAAAGTGACTCGAAACCACTTTGGCCATGTAGTTCATCCCATTTGCCATAGTTCTGATTAGGAAACTTGTTTGTAAACCCTTAGTTTAAGACTTGGTGCTGTGATGCACTAGGTGCTGTGATACAACAGGCTGAAAAAGTGAGACTTGAAATGCTGTTTTCTGTGAAATTGCAGACACAAAGTGACTTGAAACCACTTTGGCCATTTAGCATTTCCAGTAGTTCTGAGTAGGAAACTCGTTTGTAAAGTCTTAGTTTAAGCTGTGGTGCACTAGGTGCTGTGATATATTAGGCTGAGAAAGTGAGAATTGACATGCTGTTTTCTGTGAAATTGCAGACACAAAGTGACTTGAAACCACTTTGGCCATTTAGCATTTCCAGTAGTTCTGAGTAGGAAACTCGTTTGTAAAGTCTTAGTTTAAGCTGTGGTGCACTAGGTGCTGTGATATATTAGGCTGAGAAAGTGAGAATTGACATGCTGTTTTCTGAGAAATTGCAGACACAAAGTGGCTCAAAACCACTTTGGCCATGTAGTGTATCCCGTTTCCAGTAGTTCTGAGTGGGAAACTCGTTTGTAAAGTCTTAGTTTAAGCCGTGGCAATGTAATACAGTTTTATACAGTTTTTGAGCTTCTCTCACTGAGATAAGGCTGTTTTTGAAACATTGTGTTTCCTGTGAATTTGTCCACACAAAGTGACTCGAAACCACTTTGGCCATGTAGTTCATCCCATTTGCCATAGTTCTGATTAGGAAACTTGTTTGTAAACCCTTAGTTTAAGACGTGGTGCTGTGATGCACTAGGTGCTGTGATACAATAGGCTGAAAAAGTGAGACTTGAAATGCTGTTTTCTATTAAATTGCAGACACAAAGTGACTCGAAACCACTTTGGCCATGTAGTTCATCCCATTTGCCATAGTTCTGATTAGGAAACTTGTTTGTAAACACTTAGTTTAAGCCGTGGTGCTGTGATGCAGTTTTACATTAGGCTGAAAAATTGAGACTTGAAATGCTGTTTTCTGTGAAATTGCAGACTCAAATTGGCTTGAAACCACTTTGGCAATGTAGTGTATCCCGTTTCCAGTAGTTCTGAGTCGGAAACTCGTTTGTAAAGACTAAGTTTAAAGCTGTGGCGCTGTGATGCAGTTTTATACTGTTTTTGAGCTTCTCTCACTGAGATAAGGCTGTTTTTGAAACATTGTGTTTCCTGTGAATTTGTCCACACAAAGTGACTTAAAACCACTTTGGCCATGTAGTTCATCTCATTTGCCATAGTTCTGATTAGGAAACTTGTTTGTAAACACTTAGTTTAAGACGTGGTGCTGTGATGCACTAGGTGCTGTGATACATTAGGCTGAAAAAGTGAGACTTGAAATGCTGTTTTCTGTGAAATTGCAGACACAAAGTGACTTGAAACCACCTTGGCCATTTAGCATTTCCAGTAGTTCTGAGTAGGAAACTCGTTTGTAAAGTCTTAGTTTAAGCTGTGGTGCACTAGGTGCTGTGATATATTAGGCTGAGAAAGTGAGAATTGACATGCTGTTTTCTGTGAAATTGCAGACACAAAGTGACTTGAAACCACTTTGGCCATTTAGCATTTCCAGTAGTTCTGAGTAGGAAACTCGTTTGTTAAGTCTTAGTTTAAGCTGTGGTGTACTAGGTGCTGTGATATATTAGGCTGAGAAAGTGAGAATTGACATGCTGTTTTCTGAGAAATTGCAGACACAAAGTGGCTCAAAACCACTTTGGCCATGTAGTGTATCCCGTTTCCAGTAGTTCTGAGTAGGAAACTCGTTTCTAAAGACTAAGTTTAAAGCTGTGGCGCTGTGATGCAGTTTTACATTAGGCTGAGAAAGTGAGAATTGACATGCTGTTTTCTGTGAAATTACAGACACAAAGAGATTTGAAACCACTTTGGCCATGTAGTGTATCCCATTTCCAGTAGTTCTGAGTGGGAAACTCGTTTGTAAAGTCTTAGTTTAAGCCATGGCAATGTAATACAGTTTTATACAGTTTTTGAGCTTCTCTCACTGAGATAAGGCTGTTTTTGAAACATTGTGTTTCCTGTGAATTTGTCCACACAAAGTGACTCGAAACCACTTTGGCCATGTAGTTCATCCCATTTGCCATAGTAGTGATGAAGAAATTTGTTCGTAAACACTTAGTTTAAGACGTGGTGCTGTGATGCACTAGGTGCTGTGATACAATAGGCTGAAAAAGTGAGACTTGAAATGATGTTTTCTGTGAAATTGCAGACACAAAGTGACTTGAAACCACTTTGGCCATTTAGCATTTCCAGTAGTTCTGAGTAGGAAACTCGTTTGTAAAGTCTTAGTTTAAGCTGTGGTGTACTAGGTGCTGTGATATATTAGGCTGAGAAAGTGAGACTTGAAATGCTGTTTTCTGTGAAATTGAAGACTCAAAGTGGCTTGAAACCACTTTGGCTGTTTAGTTTATCACATTTGCCATAGATAAGGCTGTTTTTGAAACTTTGTGTTTCTTGTTAAATTGTCCAGACAAAGTGACTCGAAACCACTTTGGCTATGTAGTTCATCCCATTTGCCATAGTTCTGATTAGGAAACTTGTTTGTAAACACTTAGTTTAAGCTGTTGTGCTGTGATGCACTAGGTGCTGTGATATATTAGGCTGAGAAAGTGAGAATTGACATGCTTTTTTTCTGTGAAATTGCAGACACAAAGTGGCTCGAAACCACTTTGTCCATGTAGTGTATCCCATTTGCCAAAGTTCTGAGTATGAAACTTCTTTGTAAACACTTAGTTTAAGCCGTGGCAATGTAATGCAGTTTTATGCTGTTTTTGAGCTTCTCTCGCTGAGATAAGGCTGTTTTTGAAACATTGTGTTTCCTGTGAAATTGTCCACACAAAGTGGCTTGAAACCACTTTGGCTATGTAGTTCATCCCATTTGCCAAAGTTCTGATTAGGAAACTTGTTTGTAAACACTTACTTTAAGCCGTGGTGCTGTGATGCACTAGGTGCTGTGATATATTAGGCTGAAAAAGTGAGACTTGAAATGCTGTTTTCAGTGAAATTGCAGACTCAAAGTGGCTTGAAACCACTTTGGCTGTTTAGTTTATCACATTTGCCATAGTACTGATGAAGGAATTTGTTCGTAAACACTTAGATTAAGCCATCTAAGTGCAGTTTTACATCAGGCTGAGAAAGTGAGACTTGAATTGTTTTTTTCTGTGAAATTAGACAGAAAGTGGCTTGTAACCACTTTGGCCATGTAGTTTATCCCATTTGACATAGATAAGGCTGTTTTTGAAACATTGTGGTTCCTGTGAAATTGTCCAGACTAAGTGACTCGAAACCACTTTGGCTATGTAGTTCATCCCATTTGCCATAGTTCTGATTAGGAAACTTGTTTGTAAACACTTAGTTTAAGACGTGGTGCTGTGATGCACTAGGTGCTGTGATATATTAGGCTGAAAAAGTGAGACTTGAAATGCTGTTTTCAGTGAAATTGCAGACACAAAGTGGCTTGCAACCACTTTGGCCATGGAGTGTATCCCATTTGCTGAGTAGGAAACTCGTTTGTAAAGACTTAGTTTAAAGCCGTGGTGCTGTGATGCAGTTTTACATTAGGCTGAAAAATTGCGACTTGAAATGCTGTTTTCTGTGAAATTGCAGACTCAAATTGGCTTGAAACCACTTTGGCAATGTAGTGTATCCCGTTTCCAGTAGTTCTGAGTAGGAAACTCGTTTCTAAAGACTAAGTTTAAAGCTGTGGCGCTGTGATGCAGTTTTACATTAGGCTGAGAAAGTGAGAATTGACATGCTGTTTTCTGTGAAATTACAGACACAAAGTGATTTGAAACCACTTTGGCCACTTAGTGTATCCCATTTCCAGTAGTTCTGAGTAGGAAACTCGTTTGTAAAGACTTAGTTTAAAGCTGTGGCGCTGTGATGCAGTTTTATAATGTTTTTGAGCTTCTCTCACTGAGATAAGGCTGTTTTTGAAACATTGTGTTTCCTGTGAATTTGTCCACACAAAGTGACTCGAAACCACTTTGGCCATGTAGTTCATCCCATTTGCCATAGTTCTGATTAGGAAACTTGTTTGTAAACCCTTAGTTTAAGACTTGGTGCTGTGATGCACTAGGTGCTGTGATACAACAGGCTGAAAAAGTGAGACTTGAAATGCTGTTTTCTGTGAAATTGCAGACACAAAGTGACTTGAAACCACTTTGGCCATTTAGCATTTCCAGTAGTTCTGAGTAGGAAACTCGTTTGTAAAGTCTTAGTTTAAGCTGTGGTGCACTAGGTGCTGTGATATATTAGGCTGAGAAAGTGAGAATTGACATGCTGTTTTCTGTGAAATTGCAGACACAAAGTGACTTGAAACCACTTTGGCCATTTAGCATTTCCAGTAGTTCTGAGTAGGAAACTCGTTTGTTAAGTCTTAGTTTAAGCTGTGGTGTACTAGGTGCTGTGATATATTAGGCTGAGAAAGTGAGAATTGACATGCTGTTTTCTGTGAAATTACAGACACAAAGTGATTTGAAACCACTTTGGCCATTTAGTATTTCCAGTAGTTCTGAGTAGGAAACTCGTTTGTAAAGTCTAAGTTTAAGCTGTGGTGCACTAGGTGCTGTGATATATTAGGCTGAGAAAGTGAGAATTGACATGCTGTTTTCTGTGAAATTACAGACACAAAGTGATTTGAAAACACTTTGGCCACGTAGTGTATCCCATTTCCAGTAGTTCTGAATAGGAAACTCGTTTGTAAAGACTTAGTTTAAAGCTGTGGCGCTGTGAATCAGTTTTATACTGTTTTTGAGCTTCTCTCACTGAGATAAGGCTGTTTTTGAAACATTGTGTTTCCTGTGAATTTGTCCACACAAAGTGATTTGAAACCACTTTGGCCATGTAGTGTATCCCATTTCCAGTAGTTCTGAGTGGGAAACTCGTTTGTAAAGTCTTAGTTTAAGCCGTGGTGCTGTGATGCACTAGGTGCTGTGATACATTAGGCTGAAAAAGTGAGACTTGAAATGCTGTTTTCTGTGAAATTGCAGACACAAAGTGACTTGAAACCACTTTGGCCATTTAGCATTTCCAGTAGTTCTGAGTAGGAAACTCGTTTGTAAAGTCTTAGTTTAAGCTGTGGTGCACTAGGTGCTGTGATATATTAGGCTGAGAAAGTGAGAATTGACATGCTGTTTTCTGAGAAATTGCAGACACAAAGTGGCTCAAAACCACTTTGGCCATGTAGTGTATCCCGTTTCCAGTAGTTCTGAGTGGGAAACTCGTTTGTAAAGTCTTAGTTTAAGCCGTGGCAATGTAATACAGTTTTATACAGTTTTTGAGCTTCTCTCACTGAGATAAGGCTGTTTTTGAAACATTGTGTTTCCTGTGAATTTGTCCACACAAAGTGACTCGAAACCACTTTGGCCATGTAGTTCATCCCATTTGCCATAGTTCTGATTAGGAAACTTGTTTGTAAACCCTTAGTTTAAGACGTGGTGCTGTGATGCACTAGGTGCTGTGATACAATAGGCTGAAAAAGTGAGACTTGAAATGCTGTTTTCAGTGAAATTGCAGACACAAAGTGGCTTGCAACCACTTTGGCCATGGAGTGTATCCCATTTGCTGAGTAGGAAACTCGTTTGTAAAGACTTAGTTTAAAGTTGTGGCGCTGTGATGCAGTTGTACATTAGGCTGAGAAAGTGAGACTTGAAATGCTGTTTTCTGTGAAACTGCAGACACAAAGTGGCTTGAAACCACTTTGGCCATGAAGTTCATTCCATTTGCTATAGTTCTGATTAGGAAACTTGTTTGTAAACACTTAGTTTAAGCCGTGGTGATGTGATGCAGTTTTACATTAGGCTGAAAAATTGAGACTTGAAATGCTGTTTTCTGTGAAATTGCAGACTCAAATTGGCTTGAAACCACTTTGGCAATGTAGTGTATCCCGTTTCCAGTAGTTCTGAGTAGGAAACTCGTTTCTAAAGACTAAGTTTAAAGCTGTGGCGCTGTGATGCAGTTTTACATTAGGCTGAGAAAGTGAGAATTGACATGCTGTTTTCTGTGAAATTACAGACACAAAGTGATTTGAAACCACTTTGGCCACTTAGTGTATCCCATTTCCAGTAGTTCTGAGTGGGAAACTCGTTTGTAAAGACTTAGTTTAAAGCTGTGGCGCTGTGATGCAGTTTTATAATGTTTTTGAGCTTCTCTCACTGAGATAAGGCTGTTTTTGAAACATTGTGTTTCCTGTGAATTTGTCCACACAAAGTGACTCGAAACCACTTTGGCCATGTAGTTCATCCCATTTGCCATAGTTCTGATTAGGAAACTTGTTTGTAAACCCTTAGTTTAAGACTTGGTGCTGTGATGCACTAGGTGCTGTGATACAACAGGCTGAAAAAGTGAGACTTGAAATGCTGTTTTCTGTGAAATTGCAGACACAAAGTGACTTGAAACCACTTTGGCCATTTAGCATTTCCAGTAGTTCTGAGTAGGAAACTCGTTTGTAAAGTCTTAGTTTAAGCTGTGGTGCACTAGGTGCTGTGATATATTAGGCTGAGAAAGTGAGAATTGACATGCTGTTTTCTGTGAAATTGCAGACACAAAGTGACTTGAAACCACTTTGGCCATTTAGCATTTCCAGTAGTTCTGAGTAGGAAACTCGTTTGTTAAGTCTTAGTTTAAGCTGTGGTGTACTAGGTGCTGTGATATATTAGGCTGAGAAAGTGAGAATTGACATGCTGTTTTCTGTGAAATTACAGACACAAAGTGATTTGAAACCACTTTGGCCATTTAGTATTTCCAGTAGTTCTGAGTAGGAAACTCGTTTGTAAAGTCTAAGTTTAAGCTGTGGTGCACTAGGTGCTGTGATATATTAGGCTGAGAAAGTGAGAATTGACATGCTGTTTTCTGTGAAATTACAGACACAAAGTGATTTGAAAACACTTTGGCCACGTAGTGTATCCCATTTCCAGTAGTTCTGAATAGGAAACTCGTTTGTAAAGACTTAGTTTAAAGCTGTGGCGCTGTGAATCAGTTTTATACTGTTTTTGAGCTTCTCTCACTGAGATAAGGCTGTTTTTGAAACATTGTGTTTCCTGTGAATTTGTCCACACAAAGTGATTTGAAACCACTTTGGCCATGTAGTGTATCCCATTTCCAGTAGTTCTGAGTGGGAAACTCGTTTGTAAAGTCTTAGTTTAAGCCGTGGTGCTGTGATGCACTAGGTGCTGTGATACATTAGGCTGAAAAAGTGAGACTTGAAATGCTGTTTTCTGTGAAATTGCAGACACAAAGTGACTTGAAACCACTTTGGCCATTTAGCATTTCCAGTAGTTCTGAGTAGGAAACTCGTTTGTAAAGTCTTAGTTTAAGCTGTGGTGCACTAGGTGCTGTGATATATTAGGCTGAGAAAGTGAGAATTGACATGCTGTTTTCTGAGAAATTGCAGACACAAAGTGGCTCAAAACCACTTTGGCCATGTAGTGTATCCCGTTTCCAGTAGTTCTGAGTGGGAAACTCGTTTGTAAAGTCTTAGTTTAAGCCGTGGCAATGTAATACAGTTTTATACAGTTTTTGAGCTTCTCTCACTGAGATAAGGCTGTTTTTGAAACATTGTGTTTCCTGTGAATTTGTCCACACAAAGTGACTCGAAACCACTTTGGCCATGTAGTTCATCCCATTTGCCATAGTTCTGATTAGGAAACTTGTTTGTAAACCCTTAGTTTAAGACGTGGTGCTGTGATGCACTAGGTGCTGTGATACAATAGGCTGAAAAAGTGAGACTTGAAATGCTGTTTTCTATTAAATTGCAGACACAAAGTGACTCGAAACCACTTTGGCCATGTAGTTCATCCCATTTGCCATAGTTCTGATTAGGAAACTTGTTTGTAAACACTTAGTTTAAGACGTGGTGCTGTGATGCAGTTTTACATTAGGCTGAAAAATTGAGACTTGAAATGCTGTTTTCTGTGAAATTGCAGACTCAAATTGGCTTGAAACCACTTTGGCAATGTAGTGTATCCCGTTTCCAGTAGTTCTGAGTAGGAAACTCGTTTGTAAAGACTAAGTTTAAAGCTGTGGCGCTGTGATGCAGTTTTATACTGTTTTTGAGCTTCTCTCACTGAGATAAGGCTGTTTTTGAAACATTGTGTTTCCTGTGAATTTGTCCACACAAAGTGACTTAAAACCACTTTGGCCATGTAGTTCATCTCATTTGCCATAGTTCTGATTAGGAAACTTGTTTGTAAACACTTAGTTTAAGACGTGGTGCTGTGATGCACTAGGTGCTGTGATACATTAGGCTGAAAAAGTGAGACTTGAAATGCTGTTTTCTGTGAAATTGCAGACACAAAGTGACTTGAAACCACCTTGGCCATTTAGCATTTCCAGTAGTTCTGAGTAGGAAACTCGTTTGTAAAGTCTTAGTTTAAGCTGTGGTGCACTAGGTGCTGTGATATATTAGGCTGAGAAAGTGAGAATTGACATGCTGTTTTCTGAGAAATTGCAGACACAAAGTGGCTCAAAACCACTTTGGCCATGTAGTGTATCCCGTTTCCAGTAGTTCTGAGTAGGAAACTCGTTTGCAAAGACTAAGTTTAAAGCTGTGGCGCTGTGATGCAGTTTTACATTAGGCTGAGAAAGTGAGAATTGACATGCTGTTTTCTGTGAAATTACAGACACAAAGAGATTTGAAACCACTTTGGCCATGTAGTGTATCCCATTTCCAGTAGTTCTGAGTGGGAAACTCGTTTGTAAAGTCTTAGTTTAAGCCATGGCAATGTAATACAGTTTTATACAGTTTTTGAGCTTCTCTCACTGAGATAAGGCTGTTTTTGAAACATTGTGTTTCCTGTGAATTTGTCCACACAAAGTGACTCGAAACCACTTTGGCCATGTAGTTCATCCCATTTGCCATAGTAGTGATGAAGAAATTTGTTCGTAAACACTTAGTTTAAGACGTGGTGCTGTGATGCACTAGGTGCTGTGATACAATAGGCTGAAAAAGTGAGACTTGAAATGCTGTTTTCTATTAAATTGCAGACACAAAGTGACTCGAAACCACTTTGGCCATGTAGTTCATCCCATTTGCCATAGTTCTGATTAGGAAACTTGTTTGTAAACACTTAGTTTAAGCCGTGGTGCTGTTATGCAGTTTTACATTAGGCTAAAAAATTGAGACTTGAAATGCTGTTTTCTGTGAAATTGCAGACTCAAATTGGCTTGAAACCACTTTGGCAATGTAGTGTATCCCGTTTCCAGTAGTTCTGAGTAGGAAACTCGTTTGTAAAGACTAAGTTTAAAGCTGTGGCGCTGTGATGCAGTTTTATACTGTTTTTGAGCTTCTCTCACTACGATAAGGCTGTTTTTGAAACATTGTGTTTCCTGTGAATTTGTCCACACAAAGTGACTTAAAACCACTTTGGCCATGTAGTTCATCTCATTTGCCATAGTTCTGATTAGGAAACTTGTTTGTAAACACTTAGTTTAAGACGTGGTGCTGTGATGCACTAGGTGCTGTGATACATTAGGCTGAAAAATTTAGACTTGAAATGCTGTTTTCTGTGAAATTGCAGACTCAAATTGGCTTGAAACCACTTTGGCAATGTAGTGTATCCCGTTTCCAGTAGTTCTGAGTAGGAAACTCGTTTCTAAAGACTAAGTTTAAAGCTGTGGCGCTGTGATGCAGTTTTACATTAGGCTGAGAAAGTGAGAATTGACATGCTGTTTTCTGTGAAATTACAGACACAAAGTGATTTGAAACCACTTTGGCCACTTAGTGTATCCCATTTCCAGTAGTTCTGAGTAGGAAACTCGTTTGTAAAGACTTAGTTTAAAGCTGTGGCGCTGTGATGCAGTTTTATAATGTTTTTGAGCTTCTCTCACTGAGATAAGGCTGTTTTTGAAACATTGTGTTTCCTGTGAATTTGTCCACACAAAGTGACTCGAAACCACTTTGGCCATGTAGTTCATCCCATTTGCCATAGTTCTGATTAGGAAACTTGTTTGTAAACCCTTAGTTTAAGACTTGGTGCTGTGATGCACTAGGTGCTGTGATACAACAGGCTGAAAAAGTGAGACTTGAAATGCTGTTTTCTGTGAAATTGCAGACACAAAGTGACTTGAAACCACTTTGGCCATTTAGCATTTCCAGTAGTTCTGAGTAGGAAACTCGTTTGTAAAGTCTTAGTTTAAGCTGTGGTGCACTAGGTGCTGTGATATATTAGGCTGAGAAAGTGAGAATTGACATGCTGTTTTCTGTGAAATTGCAGACACAAAGTGACTTGAAACCACTTTGGCCATTTAGCATTTCCAGTAGTTCTGAGTAGGAAACTCGTTTGTTAAGTCTTAGTTTAAGCTGTGGTGTACTAGGTGCTGTGATATATTAGGCTGAGAAAGTGAGAATTGACATGCTGTTTTCTGTGAAATTACAGACACAAAGTGATTTGAAACCACTTTGGCCATTTAGTATTTCCAGTAGTTCTGAGTAGGAAACTCGTTTGTAAAGTCTAAGTTTAAGCTGTGGTGCACTAGGTGCTGTGATATATTAGGCTGAGAAAGTGAGAATTGACATGCTGTTTTCTGTGAAATTACAGACACAAAGTGATTTGAAAACACTTTGGCCACGTAGTGTATCCCATTTCCAGTAGTTCTGAATAGGAAACTCGTTTGTAAAGACTTAGTTTAAAGCTGTGGCGCTGTGAATCAGTTTTATACTGTTTTTGAGCTTCTCTCACTGAGATAAGGCTGTTTTTGAAACATTGTGTTTCCTGTGAATTTGTCCACACAAAGTGATTTGAAACCACTTTGGCCATGTAGTGTATCCCATTTCCAGTAGTTCTGAGTGGGAAACTCGTTTGTAAAGTCTTAGTTTAAGCCGTGGTGCTGTGATGCACTAGGTGCTGTGATACATTAGGCTGAAAAAGTGAGACTTGAAATGCTGTTTTCTGTGAAATTGCAGACACAAAGTGACTTGAAACCACTTTGGCCATTTAGCATTTCCAGTAGTTCTGAGTAGGAAACTCGTTTGTAAAGTCTTAGTTTAAGCTGTGGTGCACTAGGTGCTGTGATATATTAGGCTGAGAAAGTGAGAATTGACATGCTGTTTTCTGAGAAATTGCAGACACAAAGTGGCTCAAAACCACTTTGGCCATGTAGTGTATCCCGTTTCCAGTAGTTCTGAGTGGGAAACTCGTTTGTAAAGTCTTAGTTTAAGCCGTGGCAATGTAATACAGTTTTATACAGTTTTTGAGCTTCTCTCACTGAGATAAGGCTGTTTTTGAAACATTGTGTTTCCTGTGAATTTGTCCACACAAAGTGACTCGAAACCACTTTGGCCATGTAGTTCATCCCATTTGCCATAGTTCTGATTAGGAAACTTGTTTGTAAACCCTTAGTTTAAGACGTGGTGCTGTGATGCACTAGGTGCTGTGATACAATAGGCTGAAAAAGTGAGACTTGAAATGCTGTTTTCTATTAAATTGCAGACACAAAGTGACTCGAAACCACTTTGGCCATGTAGTTCATCCCATTTGCCATAGTTCTGATTAGGAAACTTGTTTGTAAACACTTAGTTTAAGACGTGGTGCTGTGATGCAGTTTTACATTAGGCTGAAAAATTGAGACTTGAAATGCTGTTTTCTGTGAAATTGCAGACTCAAATTGGCTTGAAACCACTTTGGCAATGTAGTGTATCCCGTTTCCAGTAGTTCTGAGTAGGAAACTCGTTTGTAAAGACTAAGTTTAAAGCTGTGGCGCTGTGATGCAGTTTTATACTGTTTTTGAGCTTCTCTCACTGAGATAAGGCTGTTTTTGAAACATTGTGTTTCCTGTGAATTTGTCCACACAAAGTGACTTAAAACCACTTTGGCCATGTAGTTCATCTCATTTGCCATAGTTCTGATTAGGAAACTTGTTTGTAAACACTTAGTTTAAGACGTGGTGCTGTGATGCACTAGGTGCTGTGATACATTAGGCTGAAAAAGTGAGACTTGAAATGCTGTTTTCTGTGAAATTGCAGACACAAAGTGACTTGAAACCACCTTGGCCATTTAGCATTTCCAGTAGTTCTGAGTAGGAAACTCGTTTGTAAAGTCTTAGTTTAAGCTGTGGTGCACTAGGTGCTGTGATATATTAGGCTGAGAAAGTGAGAATTGACATGCTGTTTTCTGAGAAATTGCAGACACAAAGTGGCTCAAAACCACTTTGGCCATGTAGTGTATCCCGTTTCCAGTAGTTCTGAGTAGGAAACTCGTTTGCAAAGACTAAGTTTAAAGCTGTGGCGCTGTGATGCAGTTTTACATTAGGCTGAGAAAGTGAGAATTGACATGCTGTTTTCTGTGAAATTACAGACACAAAGAGATTTGAAACCACTTTGGCCATGTAGTGTATCCCATTTCCAGTAGTTCTGAGTGGGAAACTCGTTTGTAAAGTCTTAGTTTAAGCCATGGCAATGTAATACAGTTTTATACAGTTTTTGAGCTTCTCTCACTGAGATAAGGCTGTTTTTGAAACATTGTGTTTCCTGTGAATTTGTCCACACAAAGTGACTCGAAACCACTTTGGCCATGTAGTTCATCCCATTTGCCATAGTAGTGATGAAGAAATTTGTTCGTAAACACTTAGTTTAAGACGTGGTGCTGTGATGCACTAGGTGCTGTGATACAATAGGCTGAAAAAGTGAGACTTGAAATGCTGTTTTCTATTAAATTGCAGACACAAAGTGACTCGAAACCACTTTGGCCATGTAGTTCATCCCATTTGCCATAGTTCTGATTAGGAAACTTGTTTGTAAACACTTAGTTTAAGCCGTGGTGCTGTTATGCAGTTTTACATTAGGCTAAAAAATTGAGACTTGAAATGCTGTTTTCTGTGAAATTGCAGACTCAAATTGGCTTGAAACCACTTTGGCAATGTAGTGTATCCCGTTTCCAGTAGTTCTGAGTAGGAAACTCGTTTGTAAAGACTAAGTTTAAAGCTGTGGCGCTGTGATGCAGTTTTATACTGTTTTTGAGCTTCTCTCACTACGATAAGGCTGTTTTTGAAACATTGTGTTTCCTGTGAATTTGTCCACACAAAGTGACTTAAAACCACTTTGGCCATGTAGTTCATCTCATTTGCCATAGTTCTGATTAGGAAACTTGTTTGTAAACACTTAGTTTAAGACGTGGTGCTGTGATGCACTAGGTGCTGTGATACATTAGGCTGAAAAACTGAGACTTGAAATGCTGTTTTCTGTGAAATTGCAGACACAAAGTGACTTGAAACCACTTTGGTCATGTAGTGTATCCCGTTTCCAGTAGTTCTGAGTAGGAAACTCGTTTGTAAAGACTAAGTTTAAAGCTGTGGCGCTGTGATGCAGTTTTACATTAGGCTGAGAAAGTGAGAATTGACATGCTGTTTTCTGTGAAATTACAGACACAAAGTGATTTGAAACCACTTTGGCCACGTAGTGTATCCCATTTCCAGTAGTTCTGAATAGGAAACTCGTTTGTAAAGACTTAGTTTAAAGCTGTGGCGCTGTGATGCAGTTTTATACTGTTTTTGAGCTTCTCTCACTGAGATAAGGCTGTTTTTGAAACATTGTGTTTCCTGTGAATTTGTCCACACAAAGTGATTTGAAACCACTTTGGCCACGTAGTGTATCCCATTTCCAGTAGTTCTGAGTGGGAAACTCGTTTGTAAAGTCTTAGTTTAAAGCTGTGGCAATGTAATACAGTTTTATACTGTTTTTGAGCTTCTCTCACTGAGATAAGGCTGTTTTTGAAACATTGTGTTTCCTATGAATTTGTCCACACAAAGTGACTTGAAACCACTTTGGCCATTTAGCATTTCCAGTAGTTCTGAGTAGGAAACTCGTTTGTAAAGTCTTAGTTTAAGCTGTGGTGCACTAGGTGCTGTGATATATTAGCCTGAGAAAGTGAGAATTGACATGCTGTTTTCTGAGAAATTGCAGACACAAAGTGGCTCAAAACCACTTTGGCCATGTAGTTCATCCCATTTGCCATAGTTCTGATTAGGAAACTTGTTTGTAAACACTTAGTTTAAGCCGTGGTGCTGTGATGCAGATTTACAATAGGCTGAAAAATTGAGACTTGAAATGTTGTTTTCTGTGAAATTGCAGACTCAAATTTGCTTGAAACCACTTTGGCAATGTAGTGTATCCCGTTTCCAGTAGTTCTGAGTAGGAAACTCGTTTGTAAAGACTAAGTTTAAAGCTGTGGCGCTGTGATGCAGTTTTATACTGTTTTTGAGCTTCTCTCACTGAGATAAGGCTGTTTTTGAAACATTGTGTTTCCTGTGAATTTGTCAACACAAAGTGACTTAAAACCACTTTGGCCAAGTAGTTCATCCCATTTGCCATAGTTCTGATTAGGAAACTTGTTTGTAAACCCTTAGTTTAAGCCGTGGTGCTGTGATGCACTAGGTGCTGTGATTCATTAGGCTGAAAAAGTGAGACTTGAAATGCTGTTTTCTGTGAAATTGCAGACAGAAAGTGACTTGAAACCACTTTCGTCATGTAGTGTATCCCGTTTCCAGTATTTCTGAGTAGGAAACTCGTTTGTAAAGACTAAGTTTAAGCCGTGGCAATGTAATACAGTTTTTTACTGTTTTTGAGCTTCTCTCACTGAGATAAGGCTGTTTTTGAAACATTGTGTTTCCTGTGAATTTGTCCACACAAAGTGACACGAAACCACTTTGGCCATGTAGTTAATCCCATTTGCCATAGTTCTGATTAGGAAACTTGTTTGTAAACACTTAGTTTAAGCCGTGGTGCTGTGATGCAGTTTTACATTATGCTGAAAAATTGAGACTTGAAATGTTGTTTTCTGTGAAATTGCAGACACAAAGTGACACGAAACCACTTTGGCCATGTAGTGTATCCCATTTCCCAAAGTTCTGAGTATGAAACTTGTTTGTAAACACTTAGTTTAAGCCGTAGCGCTGTGATGCAGTTTTATATTAGGCTGAGAAAGTCAGAAATGAAATGCTGTTTTCTGTGGAATTGCAGACACAAAGTGAAGCCACATTGGCCATGTAGTGTATCCCATTTGCTGATGAAGAAATTTGTTCGTAAACACTTAGTTTAAGCCGTGGCACTGAAATGCAGTTTTATGCTGTTTTTGAGCTTCTCTCGCTGAGATAAGGCTGTTTTTGAAACATTGTGTTTCCTGTGAAATTGTCCACACAAAGTGATTTGAAACCACTTTGCCCATGTAGTGTATCCCATTTGCCAAAGTTCTGAGTATGAAACTTGTTTGTAAACACTTAGTTTAAGCCGTAGCGCTGTGATGCAGTTTTATATTAGGCTGAGAAAGTCAGAAATGAAATGCTGTTTTCTGTGGAATTGCAGACACAAAGTGAAGCCACATTGGCCATGTAGTGTATCCCATTTGCTGATGAAGAAATTTGTTCGTAAACACTTAGTTTAATCCGTGGCACTGTAATGCAGTTTTACATTAGGCTGAGAAAGTGAGACTTGAAATGCTGTTTTCTGTCTAATTGCAGACACAAAGTGAAGCCACATTGGCCATGTAGTGTATCCCATTTGCTGATGAAGAAATTTGTTCGTAAACACTTAGTTTAAGCCGTGGCACTGTAATGCAGTTTTATGCTGTTTTTGAGCTTCTCTCGCTGAGATAAGGCTGTTTTTGAAACATTGTGTTTCCTGTGAAATTGTCCACACAAAGTGACTTGAAACCACTTTGTCCATGTAGTGTATCCCATTTGCCAAAGTTTTGAGTATGAAACTTGTTCGTAAACACTTAGTTTAAGCCTTGGCACTGTAATGCAGTTTTATGCTGTTTTTGAGCTTCTCTCGCTGAGATAAGGCTGTTTTTGAAACATTGTGTTTCCTGTGAAATTGTCCACACAAAGTGATTTGAAGCCACTTTGTCCATGTAGTGTATCCCATTTTCCAAAGTTCTGAGTATGAAACTTGTTTGTGAACACTTAGTTTAAGCCGTAGCGCTGTGATGCAGTTTTACATTAGGCTGAGAAAGTCAGAAATGAAATGCTGTTTTCTGTGGAATTGCAGACACAAAGTGAAGCCACATTGGCCATGTAGTGTATCCCATTTGCTGATGAAGAAATTTGTTCGTAAACACTTAGTTTAATCCGTGGCACTGTAATGCAGTTTTATGCTGTTTTTGAGCTTCTCTCGCTGAGATAAGGCTGTTTTTGAAACATTGTGTTTCCTGTGAAATTGTCCACACAAAGTGACTTGAAACCACTTTGTCCATGTTGTTTATCCCATTTGCCATAGTAGTGATGAAGAAATTTGTTCGTAAACACTTAGTTTAAGCCGTAAAGGAGTTTTATGCTGTTTTTGAGCTTCTCTCGCTGAGATAAGGCTGTTTTTGAAACATTGTGTTTCCTGTGAAATTGTCCACACAAAGTGACTTGAAACCACTTTGTCCATGTTGTTTATCCCATTTGCCATAGTAGTGATGAAGAAATTTGTTCGTAAACACTTAGTTTAAGCCGTGGCACTGTAATGCAGTTTTCTGCTGTTTTTGTGCTTCTCTCGCTGAGATAAGGCTGTTTTTGAAACATTGTGTTTCCTGTGAAATTGTCCACACAAAGTGACTTGAAACCACTTTGCCCATGTAGTGTATCCCATTTGCCAAAGTTCTGAGTATGAAACTTGTTTGTAAACACTTAGTTTAAGCCGTGGCGCTGTGATGCAGTTTTACATTAGGATGAGAAAGTGAGTCTTGAAATGCTGTTTTCTGTGTAATTGCAGACACAAAGTGAAGCCACATTGGCCATGTAGTGTATCCCATTTGCTGATGAAGAAATTTGTTCGTGAACACTTAGTTTAAGCCGTGGCACTGTAAAGCAGTTTTCTGCTGTTTTTGAGCTTCTCTCGCTGAGATAAGGCTGTTTTTGATACATTGTGTTTCCTGTGAAATTGTCCACACAAAGTGACTTGAAACCACTTTGTCCATGTTGTTTATCCCATTTGCCATAGTAGTGATGAAGAAATTTGTTTGTAAACACTTAGTTTAAGCCGTAAAGGAGTTTTCTGCTGTTTTTGAGCTTCTCTCGCTGAGATAAGGCTGTTTTTGAAACATTGTGTTTCCTGTTGAAATTGTCCACACAAAGTGACTTGAAACCACTTTGTCCATGTTGTTTATCCCATTTGCCATAGTAGTGATGAAGAAATTTGTTCGTAAACACTTACTTTAAGCCGTAAAGGAGTTTTATGCTGTTTTTGAGCTTCTCTCGCTGAGATAAGGCTGTTTTTGATACATTGTGTTTCCTGTGAAATTGTCCACACAAAGTGACTTGAAACCACTTTGTCCATGTTGTTTATCCCATTTGCCATAGTAGTGATGAAGAAATTTGTTCGTAAACACTTAGTTTAAGCCTTGGCACTGTAAAGCAGTTTTCGGCTGTTTTTGAGCTTCTCTCGCTGAGATAAGGCTGTTTTTGAAACATTGTGTTTCCTGTGAAATTGTCCACACAAAGTGACTTGAAGCCACTTTGTCCATGTATTTTATCCCATTTGCCATAGTAGTGATGAAGAAATTTGTTCGTAAACACTTACTTTAAGCCGTGGCACTGTAAAGCAGTTTTCTGCTGTTTTTGAGCTTCTCTCGCTGAGATAAGGCTGTTTTTGAAACATTGTGTTTCCTGTGAAATTGTCCACACAAAGTGACTTGAAACCACTTTGTCCATGTTGTTTATCCCATTTGCCATAGTAGTGATGAAGAAATTTGTTCGTAAACACTTAGTTTAAGCCGTAAAGGAATTTTATGCTGTTTTTGAGCTTCTCTCGCTGAGATAAGGCTGTTTTTGAAACATTGTGTTTCCTGTGAAATTGTCCACACAAAGTGACTTGAAACCACTTTGTCCATGTTGTTTATCCCATTTGCCAAAGTTCTGAGTATGAAACTTTTTCGTAAACACTTAGTTTAAGCCGTGGCGCTGTGATGCAGTTTTACATTAGGCTGAGAAAGTGAGACTTGAAATGCTGTTTTCTGTGTAATTGCAGACACAAAGTGAAGCCATGTTGGCCATGTAGTGTATCCCATTTGCTGATGATGAAATTTGTTCGTAAATACTTAGTTTAAGCCGTGGCACTGTAACGCAGTTTTATGCTGTTTTTGAGCTTCTCTCGCTGACATAAGGCTGTTTTTGAAACATTGTGTTTCCTGTGAAATTGTCCACACAAAGTGACTTGAAACCGCTTTGTCCATGTTGTTTATCCCATTTGCCATAGTAGTGATGAAGAAATTTGTTCGTAAACACTTAGTTTAAGCCATAAAGGAATTTTATGCTGTTTTTGAGCTTCTCTCGCTGAGATAAGGCTGTTTTTGAAACATTGTGTTTCCTGTGAAATTGTCCACACAAAGTGACTTGAAACCACTTTGTCCATGTTGTTTATCCCATTTGCCAAAGTTCTGAGTATGAAACTTGTTTGTAAACACTTAGTTTAAGCCGTGGCGCTGTGATGCAGTTTTACATTAGGATGAGAAAGTAAGTCTTGAAATGCTGTTTTCTGTGGAATTGCAGACACAAAGTGAAGCCACATTGGCCATGTAGTGTATCCCATTTGCTGATGAAGAAATTTGTTCGTAAACACTTAGTTTAATCCGTGGCACTGTAATGCAGTTTTACATTAGGCTGAGAAAGTGAGACTTGAAATGCTGTTTTCTGTCTAATTGCAGACACAAAGTGAAGCCACATTGGCCATGTAGTGTATCCCATTTGCTGATGAAGAAATTTGTTCGTAAACACTTAGTTTAAGCCGTGGCACTGTAATGCAGTTTTATGCTGTTTTTGAGCTTCTCTCGCTGAGATAAGGCTGTTTTTGAAACATTGTGTTTCCTGTGAAATTGTCCACACAAAGTGACTTGAAACCACTTTGTCCATGTAGTGTATCCCATTTGCCAAAGTTTTGAGTATGAAACTTGTTCGTAAACACTTAGTTTAAGCCTTGGCACTGTAATGCAGTTTTATGCTGTTTTTGAGCTTCTCTCGCTGAGATAAGGCTGTTTTTGAAACATTGTGTTTCCTGTGAAATTGTCCACACAAAGTGATTTGAAGCCACTTTGTCCATGTAGTGTATCCCATTTTCCAAAGTTCTGAGTATGAAACTTGTTTGTAAACACTTAGTTTAAGCCGTGGCGCTGTGATGCAGTTTTACATTAGGATGAGAAAGTGAGTCTTGAAATGCTGTTTTCTGTGGAATTGCAGACACAAAGTGAAGCCACATTGGCCATGTAGTGTATCCCATTTGCTGATGAAGAAATTTGTTCGTAAACACTTAGTTTAATCCGTGGTACTGTAATGCAGTTTTACATTAGGCTGAGAAAGTGAGACTTGAAATGCTGTTTTCTGTGTAATTGCAGACACAAAGTGAAGCCACATTGGCCATGTAGTGTATCCCATTTACTGATGAAGAAATTTGTTCGTAAACACTTAGTTTAAGCCGTGGCACTGTAAAGCAGTTTTCTGCTGTTTTTGAGCTTCTCTCGCTGAGATAAGGCTGTTTTTGAAACATTGTGTTTCCTGTGAAATTGTCCACACAAAGTGACTTGAAACCACTTTGTCCATGTTGTTTATCCCATTTACCATAGTAGTGATGAAGAAATTTGTTCGTAAACACTTAGTTTAAGCCGTAAAGGAGTTTTATGCTGTTTTTGAGCTTCTCTCGCTGAGATAAGGCTGTTTTTGAAACATTGTGTTTCCTGTGAAATTGTCCACACAAAGTGACTTGAAACCACTTTGTCCATGTTGTTTATCCCATTTGCTATAGTAGTGATGAAGAAATTTGTTCGTAAACACTTAGTTTAAGCCGTGACACTGTAATGCAGTTTTATGCTGTTTTTGAGCTTCTCTCGCTGAGATAAGGCTGTTTTTGAAACATTGTGTTTCCTGTGAAATTGTCCACACAAAGTGACTTGAAACCACTTTGTCCATGTTGTTTATCCCATTTGCCATAGTAGTGATGAAGAAATTTGTTCGTAAACACTTAGTTTAAGCCGTAAAGGAATTTTATGCTGTTTTTGAGCTTCTCTCGCTGAGATAAGGCTGTTTTTGAAACATTGTGTTTCCTGTGAAATTGTCCACACAAAGTGACTTGAAGCCACTTTGTCCATGTATTTTATCCCATTTGCCATAGTAGTGATGAAGAAATTTGTTCGTAAACACTTAGTTTAAGCCGTGGCACTGTAAAGCAGTTTTCTGCTGTTTTTGAGCTTCTCTCGCTGAGATAAGGCTGTTTTTGAAACATTGTGTTTCCTGTGAAATTGTCCACACAAAGTGACTTGAAACCACTTTGCCCATGTAGTGTATCCCATTTGCCAAAGTTCTGAGTATGAAACTTGTTTGTAAACACTTAGTTTAAGCCGTGGCGCTGTGATGCAGTTTTACATTAGGATGAGAAAGTGAGTCTTGAAATGCTGTTTTCTGTGTAATTGCAGACACAAAGTGAAGCCACATTGGCCATGTAGTGTATCCCATTTACTGATGAAGAAATTTGTTCGTAAACACTTAGTTTAAGCCGTGGCACTGTAAAGCAGTTTTCTGCTGTTTTTGAGCTTCTCTCGCTGAGATAAGGCTGTTTTTGAAACATCGTGTTTCCTGTGAAATTGTCCACACAAAGTGACTTGAAACCACTTTGTCCATGTTGTTTATCCCATTTACCATAGTAGTGATGAAGAAATTTGTTCGTAAACACTTAGTTTAAGCCGTAAAGGAGTTTTCTGCTGTTTTTGAGCTTCTCTCGCTGAGATAAGGCTGTTTTTGAAACATTGTGTTTCCTGTGAAATTGTCCACACAAAGTGACTTGAAACCACTTTGTCCATGTTGTTTCTCCCATTTGCCATAGTAGTGATGAAGAAATTTGTTCGTAAACACTTAGTTTAAGCCGTGGCACTGTAAAGCAGTTTTCTGCTGTTTTTGAGCTTCTCTCGCTGAGATAAGGCTGTTTTTGAAACATTGTGTTTCCTGTGAAATTGTCCACACAAAGTGACTTGAAACCACTTTGTCCATGTTGTTTATCCCATTTGCCATAGTAGTGATGAAGAAATTTGTTCGTAAACACTTAGTTTAAGCCGTAAAGGAGTTTTCTGCTGTTTTTGAGCTTCTCTCGCTGAGATAAGGCTGTTTTTGAAACATTGTGTTTCCTGTGAAATTGTCCACACAAAGTGACTTGAAACCACTTTGTCCATGTTGTTTATCCCATTTGCCAAAGTTCTGAGTATGAAACTTGTTTGTAAACACTTAGTTTAAGCCGTGGCGCTGTGATGCAGTTTTACATTAGGATGAGAAAGTGAGTCTTGAAATGCTGTTTTCTGTGGAATTGCAGACACAAAGTGAAGCCACATTGGCCATGTAGTGTATCCCATTTGCTGATGAAGAAATTTGTTCGTAAACACTTAGTTTAATCCGTGGCACTGTAATGCAGTTTTACATTAGGCTGAGAAAGTGAGACTTGAAATGCTGTTTTCTGTGTAATTGCAGACACAAAGTGAAGCCACATTGGCCATGTAGTGTATCCCATTTACTGATGAAGAAATTTGTTCGTAAACACTTAGTTTAAGCCGTGGCACTGTAAAGCAGTTTTCTGCTGTTTTTGAGCTTCTCTCGCTGAGATAAGGCTGTTTTTGAAACATTGTGTTTCCTGTGAAATTGTCCACACAAAGTGACTTGAAACCACTTTGTCCATGTTGTTTATCCCATTTACCATAGTAGTGATGAAGAAATTTGTTCGTAAACACTTAGTTTAAGCCGTAAAGGAGTTTTATGCTGTTTTTGAGCTTCTCTCGCTGAGATAAGGCTGTTTTTGAAACATTGTGTTTCCTGTGAAATTGTCCACACAAAGTGACTTGAAACCACTTTGTCCATGTTGTTTATCCCATTTGCTATAGTAGTGATGAAGAAATTTGTTCGTAAACACTTAGTTTAAGCCGTGACACTGTAATGCAGTTTTATGCTGTTTTTGAGCTTCTCTCGCTGAGATAAGGCTGTTTTTGAAACATTGTGTTTCCTGTGAAATTGTCCACACAAAGTGACTTGAAACCACTTTGTCCATGTTGTTTATCCCATTTGCCATAGTAGTGATGAAGAAATTTGTTCGTAAACACTTAGTTTAAGCCGTAAAGGAATTTTATGCTGTTTTTGAGCTTCTCTCGCTGAGATAAGGCTGTTTTTGAAACATTGTGTTTCCTGTGAAATTGTCCACACAAAGTGACTTGAAGCCACTTTGTCCATGTATTTTATCCCATTTGCCATAGTAGTGATGAAGAAATTTGTTCGTAAACACTTAGTTTAAGCCGTGGCACTGTAAAGCAGTTTTCTGCTGTTTTTGAGCTTCTCTCGCTGAGATAAGGATGTTTTTGAAACATTGTGTTTCCTGTGAAATTGTCCACACAAAGTGACTTGAAACCACTTTGCCCATGTAGTGTATCCCATTTGCCAAAGTTCTGAGTATGAAACTTGTTTGTAAACACTTAGTTTAAGCCGTGGCGCTGTGATGCAGTTTTACATTAGGATGAGAAAGTGAGTCTTGAAATGCTGTTTTCTGTGTAATTGCAGACACAAAGTGAAGCCACATTGGCCATGTAGTGTATCACATTTACTGATGAAGAAATTTGTTCGTAAACACTTAGTTTAAGCCGTGGCACTGTAAAGCAGTTTTCTGCTGTTTTTGAGCTTCTCTCGCTGAGATAAGGCTGTTTTTGAAACATCGTGTTTCCTGTGAAATTGTCCACACAAAGTGACTTGAAACCACTTTGTCCATGTTGTTTATCCCATTTACCATAGTAGTGATGAAGAAATTTGTTCGTAAACACTTAGTTTAAGCCGTAAAGGAGTTTTATGCTGTTTTTGAGCTTCTCTCGCTGAGATAAGGCTGTTTTTGAAACATTGTGTTTCCTGTGAAATTGTCCACACAAAGTGACTTGAAACCACTTTGTCCATGTTGTTTATCCCATTTGCCATAGTAGTGATGAAGAAATTTGTTCGTAAACACTTAGTTTAAGCCGTGGCACTGTAAAGCAGTTTTCTGCTGTTTTTGAGCTTCTCTCGCTGAGATAAGGCTGTTTTTGAAACATTGTGTTTCCTGTGAAATTGTCCACACAAAGTGACTTGAAACCACTTTGTCCATGTTGTTTATCCCATTTGCCATAGTAGTGATGAAGAAATTTGTTCGTAAACACTTAGTTTAAGCCGTAAAGGAGTTTTCTGCTGTTTTTGAGCTTCTCTCGCTGAGATAAGGCTGTTTTTGAAACATTGTGTTTCCTGTGAAATTGTCCACACAAAGTAACTTGAAACCACTTTGTCCATGTTGTTTATCCCATTTGCCAAAGTTCTGAGTATGAAACTTGTTTGTAAACACTTAGTTTAAGCCGTGGCGCTGTGATGCAGTTTTACATTAGGATGAGAAAGTGAGTCTTGAAATGCTGTTTTCTGTGGAATTGCAGACACAAAGTGAAGCCACATTGGCCATGTAGTGTATCCCATTTGCTGATGAAGAAATTTGTTCGTAAACACTTAGTTTAATCCGTGGCACTGTAATGCAGTTTTACATTAGGCTGAGAAAGTGAGACTTGAAATGCTGTTTTCTGTGTAATTGCAGACACAAAGTGAAGCCACATTGGCCATGTAGTGTATCCCATTTACTGATGAAGAAATTTGTTCGTAAACACTTAGTTTAAGCCGTGGCACTGTAAAGCAGTTTTCTGCTGTTTTTGAGCTTCTCTCGCTGAGATAAGGCTGTTTTTGAAACATCGTGTTTCCTGTGAAATTGTCCACACAAAGTGACTTGAAACCACTTTGTCCATGTAGTGTATCCCATTTGCCAAAGTTCTGAGTATGAAACTTGTTTGTAAACACTTAGTTTAAGCCGTGGCGCTGTGATGCAGTTTTACATTAGGATGAGAAAGTGAGTCTTGAAATGCTGTTTTCTGTGTAATTGCAGACACAAAGTGAAGCCACATTGGCCATGTAGTGTATCCCATTTACTGATGAAGAAATTTGTTCGTAAACACTTAGTTTAAGCCGTGGCACTGTAAAGCAGTTTTCTGCTGTTTTTGAGCTTCTCTCGCTGAGATAAGGCTGTTTTTGAAACATCGTGTTTCCTGTGAAATTGTCCACACAAAGTGACTTGAAACCACTTTGTCCATGTTGTTTATCCCATTTACCATAGTAGTGATGAAGAAATTTGTTCGTAAACACTTAGTTTAAGCCGTAAAGGAGTTTTCTGCTGTTTTTGAGCTTCTCTCGCTGAGATAAGGCTGTTTTTGAAACATTGTGTTTCCTGTGAAATTGTCCACACAAAGTGACTTGAAACCACTTTGCCCATGTAGTGTATCCCATTTGCCAAAGTTCTAAGTTTGAAACTTATTTATAAACACATAGTTTAAGCCGTGGCGCTGTGATGCAGTTTTACATTAGGATGAGAAAGTGAGTCTTGAAATGCTGTTTTCTGTGTAATTGCAGACACAAAGTGAAGCCACATTGGCCATGTAGTGAATCCCATTTGCTGATGAAGAAATTTGTTCGTAAACACTTAGTTTAAGCCGTGGCACTGTAAAGCAGTTTTCTGCTGTTTTTGAGCTTCTCTCGCTGAGATAAGGCTGTTTTTGAAACATTGTGTTTCCTGTGAAATTGTCCACACAAAGTGACTTGAAACCACTTTGTCCATGTTGTTTATCCCATTTGCCATAGTAGTGATGAAGAAATTTGTTCGTAAACACTTACTTTAAGCCGTGGCACTGTAAAGCAGTTTTATGCTGTTTTTGAGCTTCTCTCGCTGATATAAGGCTGTTTTTGAAACATTGTGTTTCCTGTGAAATTGTCCACACAAAGTGACTTGAAACCGCTTTGCCCATGTTGTTTATCCCATTTGCCATAGTAGTGATGAAGAAATTTGTTCGTAAACACTTAGTTTAAGCCGTAAAGGAGCTTTATGCTGTTTTTGAGCTTCTCTCGCTGAGATAAGGCTGTTTTTGAAACATTGTGTTTCCTGTGAAATTGTCCACACAAAGTGACTTGAAACCACTTTGTCCATGTTGTTTATCCCATTTGCCATAGTAGTGATGAAGAAATTTGTTCGTAAACACTTAGTTTAAGCCGTGGCACTGTAAAGCAGTTTTCTGCTGTTTTTG
This sequence comes from Embiotoca jacksoni, assembly GCF_022577435.1. Lineage (NCBI taxonomy): Eukaryota > Metazoa > Chordata > Actinopteri > Embiotocidae > Embiotoca > Embiotoca jacksoni. The sequence goes on along the minus strand of NW_027185383.1, from coordinate 23,229 downwards.
AGCTTCTCTCGCTGAGATAAGGCTGTTTTTGAAACATTGTGTTTCCTGTGAAATTGTCCACACAAAGTGACTTGAAACCACTTTGCCCATGTAGTGTATCCCATTTGCCAAAGTTCTGAGTATGAAACTTGTTTGTAAACACTTAGTTTAAGCCGTGGCGCTGTGATGCAGTTTTACATTAGGATGAGAAAGTGAGTCTTGAAATGCTGTTTTCTGTGTAATTGCAGACACAAAGTGAAGCCACATTGGCCATGTAGTGTATCCCATTTACTGATGAAGAAATTTGTTCGTAAACACTTAGTTTAAGCCGTGGCACTGTAAAGCAGTTTTCTGCTGTTTTTGAGCTTCTCTCGCTGACATAAGGCTGTTTTTGAAACATCGTGTTTCCTGTGAAATTGTCCACACAAAGTGACTTGAAACCACTTTGTCCATGTTGTTTATCCCATTTACCATAGTAGTGATGAAGAAATTTGTTCGTAAACACTTAGTTTAAGCCGTAAAGGAGTTTTCTGCTGTTTTTGAGCTTCTCTCGCTGAGATAAGGCTGTTTTTGAAACATTGTGTTTCCTGTGAAATTGTCCACACAAAGTGACTTGAAACCACTTTGCCCATGTAGTGTATCCCATTTGCCAAAGTTCTAAGTTTGAAACTTATTTATAAACACATAGTTTAAGCCGTGGCGCTGTGATGCAGTTTTACATTAGGATGAGAAAGTGAGTCTTGAAATGCTGTTTTCTGTGTAATTGCAGACACAAAGTGGCTTGAAACCACTTTTCCCATGTAGTGTATCCCATTTGCCAAAGTTCTGAGTATGAAACTTGTTTGTAAACACTTAGTTTAAGCCGTAAAGGAGCTTTATGCTGTTTTTGAGCTTCTCTCGCTGAGATAAGGCTGTTTTTGAAACATTGTGTTTCCTGTGAAATTGTCCACACAAAGTGACTTGAAACCACTTTGTCCATGTTGTTTATCCCATTTGCCATAGTAGTGATGAAGAAATTTGTTCGTAAACACTTAGTTTAAGCCGTAAAGGAGTTTTCTGCTGTTTTTGAGGTTCTCTCGCTGAGATAAGGCTGTTTTTGAAACATTGTGTTTCCTGTGAAATTGTCCACACAAAGTTACTTGAAACCACTTTGTCCATGTTGTTTATCCCATTTGCCATAGTAGTGATGAAGAAATTTGTTCGTAAACACTTAGTTTAAGCCGTAAAGGAGTTTTGTGCTGTTTTTGAGCTTCTCTCACTGAGATAAGGCTGTTTTTGAAACATTGTGTTTCCTGTGAAATTGTCCACACAAAGTGACTTGAAACCACTTTGTCCATGTTGTTTATCCCATTTGCCATAGTAGTGATGAAGAAATTTGTTCGTAAACACTTAGTTTAAGCCGTAAAGGAGTTTTATGCTGTTTTTGAGCTTCTCTCTCTGAGATAAGGCTGTTTTTGAAACATTGTGTTTCCTGTGAAATTGTCCACACAAAGTGACTTGAAACCACTTTGCCCATGTAGTGTATCCCATTTGCCAAAGTTCTGAGTATGAAACTTGTTTGTAAACACTTAGTTTAAGCCGTAGCGCTGTGATGCAGTTTTACATCAGGCTGAGAAAGTGAGACTTGAAATGCTGTTTTCTGTGTAATTGCAGACACAAAGTGAAGCCACATTGGCCATGTAGTGTATCCCATTTGCTGATGATGAAATTTGTTCGTAAATACTTAGTTTAAGCAATGGCACTGTAACGCAGTTTTATGCTGTTTTTGAGCTTCTCTCGCTGAGATAAGGCTGTTTTTGAAACATTGTGTTTCCTGTGAAATTGTCCACACAAAGTGACTTGAAGCCACTTTGTCCATGTATTTTATCCCATTTGCCATAGAAGTGATAAAGAAATTTGTTCGTAAACACTTAGTTTAAGCCGTGGCACTGTAAAGCAGTTTTCTGCTGTTTTTGAGCTTCTCTCGCTGAGATAAGGCTGTTTTTGAAACATTGTGTTTCCTGTGAAATTGTCCACACAAAGTGACTTGAAACCACTTTGTCCATGTAGGGTATCCCATTTGCCAAAGTTCTGAGTATGAAACTTGTTTGTAAACACTTAGTTTAAGCCGTGGCGCCGTGATGCAGTTTTACATTAGGCTGAGAAAGTGAGACTTGAAATGCTGTTTTCTGTGTAATTGCAGACACAAAGTGAAGCCACATTGGCCATGTAGTGTATCCCATTTGCTGATGAAGAAATTTGTTCGTAAACACTTAGTTTAAGCTGTGGCACTGTAATGCAGTTTTATGCTGTTTTTGAGCTTCTCTCGCTGAGCTAAGGCTGTTTTTGAAACATTGTGTTTCCTATGAAATTGTCCACACAAAGTGATTTGAAGCCACTTTGTCCATGTAGTGTATCCCATTTGCCAAAGTTCTGAGTATGAAACTTGTTTGTAAACACTTAGTTTAAGCCGTAGCGCTGTGTTGCAGTTTTATATTAGGCTGAGAAAGTCAGAATTGAAATGCTGTTTTCTGTGTAATTGCAGACACAAAGTGACTTGAAGCCACTTTGTCCATGTAGTTTATCCCATTTGCCATAGTAGTGATGAAGAAATTTGTTCGTAAACACTTAGTTTAAGCCGTAAAGGAGTTTTATGCTGTTTTTGAGCTTCTCTCGTTGAGATAAGGCTGTTTTTGAAACATTGTGTTTCCTATGAAATTGTCCACACAAAGTGAATTGAAACCACTTTGTCCATGTTGTTTATCCCATTTGCCATAGTAGTGATGAAGAAATTTGTTCGTAAACACTTAGTTTAAGCCATAAAGGAGATTTATGCTGTTTTTGAGCTTCTCTCGCTGACATAAGGCTCTTTTTGAAACATTGTGTTTCCTGTGAAATTGTCCACACAAAGTGACTTGAAACCACTTTGTCCATGTTGTTTATCCCATTTGCCATAGTAGTGATGAAGAAATTTGTTCGTAAACACTTAGTTTAAGCCGTGGCACTGTAAAGCAGTTTTATGCTGTTTTTGAGCTTCTCTCGCTGAGATAAGGCTGTTTTTGAAACATTGTGTTTCCTGTGAAATTGTCCACACAAAGTGACTTGAAACCACTTTGCCCATGTAGTGTATCCCATTTGCCAAAGTTCTGAGTATGAAACTTGTTTGTAAGCACTTAGTTTAAGCCGTGGCGCTGTGATGCAGTTTTACATTAGGCTGAGAAAGTGAGACTTGAAATGCTGTTTTCTGTGTAATTGCAGACACAAAGTGAAGCCACTTTGTCCATGTAGTTTATCCCATTTGCTGATGAAGAAATTTGATCGTAAACACTTAGTTTAAGCCGTGGCACTGTAAAGCAGTTTTATGCTGTTTTTGAGCTTCTCTCGCTGAGATAAGGCTGTTTTTGAAACATTGTGTTTCCTGTGAAATTGTCCACACAAAGTGACTTGAAACCACTTTGTCCATGTTGTTTATCCCATTTGCCATAGTAGTGATGAAGAAATTTGTTCGTAAACACTTAGTTTAAGCCGTAAAGGAGTTTTCTGCTGTTTTTGAGCTTCTCTCGCTGAGATAAGGCTGTTTTTGAAACATTGTGTTTCCTGTGAAATTGTCCACACAAAGTGACTTGAAACCACTTTGTCCATGTTGTTTATCCCATTTGCCATAGTAGTGATGAAGAAATTTGTTCGTAAACACTTAGTTTAAGCCGTAAAGGAGTTTTATGCTGTTTTTGAGCTTCTCTCGCTGAGATAAGGCTGTTTTTGAAACATTGTGTTTCCTGTGAAATTGTCCACACAAAGTGACTTGAAACCACTTTGCCCATGTAGTGTATCCCATTTGCCAAAGTTCTGAGTATGAAACTTGTTTGTAAGCACTTAGTTTAAGCCGTGGCGCTGTGATGCAGTTTTACATTAGGCTGAGAAAGTGAGACTTGAAATGCTGTTTTCTGTGTAATTGCAGACACAAAGTGAAGCCACTTTGTCCATGTAGTTTATCCCATTTGCTGATGAAGAAATTTGATCGTAAACACTTAGTTTAAGCCGTGGCACTATAAAGCAGTTTTATGCTGTTTTTGAGCTTCTCTCGCTGAGATAAGGCTGTTTTTGAAACATTGTGTTTCCTGTGAAATTGTCCACACAAAGTGACTTGAAACCACTTTGCCCATGTAGTGTATCCCATTTGCCAAAGTTCTGAGTATGAAACTTGTTTGTAAACACTTAGTTTAAGCCGTAGCGCTGTGATGCAGTTTTACATTAGGCTGAGAAAGTGAGACTTGAAATGCTGTTTTCTGTGTAATTGCAGACACAAAGTGAAGCCATGTTGGCCATGTAGTGTATCCCATTTGCTGATGAAGAAATTTGTTCGTAAACACTTAGTTTAAGCCTTGGCACTGTAAAGCAGTTTTCTGCTGTTTTTGAGCTTCTCTCGCTGACATAAGGCTGTTTTTGAAACATTGTGTTTCCTGTGAAATTGTCCACACAAAGTGACTTGAAGCCACTTTGTCCATGTAGTTTACCTCATTTGCCAAAGTAGTGATGAAGAAATTTGTTCGTAAACACTTAGTTTAAGCCGTGGCACTGTAATGCAGTTTTATGCTGTTTTTGAGCTTCTCTCGCTGAGATAAGGCTGTTTTTGAAACGTTGTGTTTCCTGTGAAATTGTCCACACAAAGTGACTTGAAACCACTTTGTCCATGTATTTTATCACATTTGCCATAGTACGTATGAAAAAATTTGTTCGTAAACAATTAGTTTAAGCCGTGGCACTGTAATGCAGTTTTATGCTGTTTTTGAGCTTCTCTCGCTGAGATAAGGCTGTTTTTGAAACATTGTGTTTCCTGTGAAATTGTCCACACAAAGTGACTTGAAACCACTTTGTCCATGTAGTTTATCCCAGATGCCATAGTACTGATGAAAAAATTTGTTCGTAAACACTTAGTTTAAGCCGTGGCACTGTAATGCAGTTTTATGCTGTTTTTGAGCTTCTCTCGCTGAGATAAGGATGTTTTTGAAACATTGTGTTTCCTGTGAAATTGTCCACACAAAGTGACTTGAAACCACTTTGGCCATGTAGTGTATCCCATTTGCTGATGAAGAAATTTGTTCGTAAACACTTAGTTTAAGCCGTGGCACTGTAATGCAGTTTTATGCTGTTTTTGAGCTTCTCTCGCTGAGATAAGGCTGTTTTTGAAACATTGTGTTTCCTGTGAAATTGTCCACACAAAGTGATTTGAAACCACTTTGCCCATGTAGTGTATCCCATTTGCCAAAATTCTGAGTATGAAACTTGTTTGTAAACACTTAGTTTAAGCCGTAGCGCTGTGATGCAGTTTTATATTAGGCTGAGAAAGTCAGAAATGAAATGCTGTTTTCTGTGGAATTGCAGACACAAAGTGAAGCCACATTGGCCATGTAGTGTATCCCATTTGCTGATGAAGAAATTTGTTCGTAAACACTTAGTTTAAGCCGTGGCACTGTAATGCAGTTTTATGCTGTTTTTGAGCTTCTCTCGCTGAGATAAGGCTGTTTTTGAAACATTGTGTTTCCTGTGAAATTGTCCACACAAAGTGACTTGAAACCACTTTGTCCATGTAGTTTATCCCAGTTGCCATAGTACTGCTGAAAAAATTTGTTCGTAAACACTTAGTTTAAGCCGTGGCACTGTAATGCAGTTTTATGCTGTTTTTGAGCTTCTCTCGCTGAGATAAGGCTGTTTTTGAAACATTGTGTTTCCTGTGAAATTGTCCACACAAAGTGACTTGAAACCACTTTGTCCATGTAGTGTATCCCATTTGCCAAAGTTCTGAGTATGAAACTTGTTCGTAAACACTTTGTTTAAGCCTTGGCACTGTAATGCAGTTTTATGCTGTTTTTGAGCTTCTCTCGCTGAGATAAGGCTGTTTTTGAAACATTGTGTTTCCTGTGAAATTGTCCACACAAAGTGACTTGAAACCACTTTGTCCATGTAGTGTATCCCATTTGCCAAAGTTCTGAGTATGAAACTTGTTTGTAAACACTTAGTTTAAGCCGTGGCGCTGTGATGCAGTTTTACATTAGGCTGAGAAAGTGAGACTTGAAATGCTGTTTTCTGTGTAATTGCAGACACAAAGTGAAGCCACTTTGTCCATGTAGTTTATTCCATTTGCTGATGAAGAAATTTGATCGTAAACACTTAGTTTAAGCCGTGGCACTGTAAAGCAGTTTTCTGCTGTTTTTGAGCTTCTCTCGCTGAGATAAGGCTGTTTTTGAAACACTGTGTTTCCTGTGAAATTGTCCACACAAAGTGAATTGAAACCACTTTGTCCATGTAGTTTATCCCATTTGCCAAAGTTCTGAGTATGAAACTTCTTTGTAAACACTTAGTTTAAGCCGTGGCGCTGTGATGCAGTTTTACATTAGGCTGAGAAAGTGAGACTTGAAATGCTGTTTTCTGTGTAATTGCAGACACAAAGTGAAGCCACTTTGTCCATGTAGTTTATCCCATTTGCTGATGAAGAAATTTGATCGTAAACACTTAGTTTAAGCCGTGGCACTGTAAAGCAGTTTTATGCTGTTTTTGAGCTTCTCTCGCTGAGATAAGGCTGTTTTTGAAACACTGTGTTTCCTGTGAAATTGTCCACACAAAGTGAATTGAAACCACTTTGTCCATGTTGTTTATCCCATTTGCCATAGTAGTGATGAAGAAATTTGTTCGTAAACACTTAGTTTAAGCCGTAAAGGAGTTTTATGCTGTTTTTGAGCTTCTCTCGTTGAGATAAGGCTGTTTTTGAAACATTGTGTTTCCTATGAAATTGTCCACACAAAGTGAATTGAAACCACTTTGTCCATGTTGTTTATCCCATTTGCCATAGTAGTGATGAAGAAATTTGTTCGTAAACACTTAGTTTAAGCCGTAAAGGAGATTTATGCTGTTTTTGAGCTTCTCTCGCTGAGATAAGGCTCTTTTTGAAACATTGTGTTTCCTGTGAAATTGTCCACACAAAGTGACTTGAAACCACTTTGTCCATGTTGTTTATCCCATTTCCCATAGTAGTGATGAAGAAATTTGTTCGTAAACACTTAGTTTAAGCCGTGGCACTGTAAAGCAGTTTTATGCTGTTTTTGAGCTTCTCTCGCTGAGATAAGGCTGTTTTTGAAACACTGTGTTTCCTGTGAAATTGTCCACACAAAGTCACTTGAAACCACTTTGTCCATGTTGTTTATCCCATTTGCCATAGTAGTGATGAAGAAATTTGTTCGTAAACACTTAGTTTAAGCCGTAAAGGAATTTTATGCTGTTTTTGAGCTTCTCTCGTTGAGATAAGGCTGTTTTTGAAACATTGTGTTTCCTATGAAATTGTCCACACAAAGTGAATTGAAACCACTTTGTCCATGTTGTTTATCCCATTTGCCATAGTAGTGATGAAGAAATTTGTTCGTAAACACTTAGTTTAAGCCGTAAAGGAGATTTATGCTGTTTTTGAGCTTCTCTCGCTGAGATAAGGCTCTTTTTGAAACATTGTGTTTCCTGTGAAATTGTCCACACAAAGTGACTTGAAACCACTTTGTCCATGTTGTTTATCCCATTTGCCATAGTAGTGATGAAGAAATTTGTTCGTAAACACTTAGTTTAAGCCGTGGCACTGTAATGCAGTTTTATGCTGTTTTTGAGCTTCTCTCGCTGAGATAAGGCTGTTTTTGAAACGTTGTGTTTCCTGTGAAATTGTCCACACAAAGTGACTTGAAACCACTTTGTCCATGTATTTTATCACATTTGCCATAGTACGTATGAAAAAATTTGTTCGTAAACAATTAGTTTAAGCCGTGGCACTGTAATGCAGTTTTATGCTGTTTTTGAGCTTCTCTCGCTGAGATAAGGCTGTTTTTGAAACATTGTGTTTCCTGTGAAATTGTCCACACAAAGTGATTTGAAACCACTTTGGCCATGTAGTGTATCCCATTTGCTGATGAAGAAATTTGTTCGTAAACACTTAGTTTAAGCCGTGGCACTGTAATGCAGTTTTATGCTGTTTTTGAGCTTCTCTCGCTGAGATAAGGCTGTTTTTGAAACATTGTGTTTCCTGTGAAATTGTCCACACAAAGTGACTTGAAACCACTTTGTCCATGTAGTTTATCCCAGTTGCCATAGTACTGCTGAAAAAATTTGTTCGTAAACACTTAGTTTAAGCCGTGGCACTGTAATGCAGTTTTATGCTGTTTTTGAGCTTCTCTCGCTGAGATAAGGCTGTTTTTGAAACATTGTGTTTCCTGTGAAATTGTCCACACAAAGTGACTTGAAACCACTTTGTCCATGTAGTGTATCCCATTTGCCAAAGTTCTGAGTATGAAACTTGTTCGTAAACACTTTGTTTAAGCCTTGGCACTGTAATGCAGTTTTATGCTGTTTTTGAGCTTCTCTCGCTGAGATAAGGCTGTTTTTGAAACATTGTGTTTCCTGTGAAATTGTCCACACAAAGTGACTTGAAACCACTTTGTCCATGTAGTGTATCCCATTTGCCAAAGTTCTGAGTATGAAACTTGTTTGTAAACACTTAGTTTAAGCCGTGGCGCTGTGATGCAGTTTTACATTAGGCTGAGAAAGTGAGACTTGAAATGCTGTTTTCTGTGTAATTGCAGACACAAAGTGAAGCCACTTTGTCCATGTAGTTTATCCCATTTGCTGATGAAGAAATTTGATCGTAAACACTTAGTTTAAGCCGTGGCACTGTAAAGCAGTTTTCTGCTGTTTTTGAGCTTCTCTCGCTGAGATAAGGCTGTTTTTGAAACACTGTGTTTCCTGTGAAATTGTCCACACAAAGTGAATTGAAACCACTTTGTCCATGTAGTTTATCGCATTTGCCAAAGTTCTGAGTATGAAACTTGTTTGTAAACACTTAGTTTAAGCCGTGGCGCTGTGATGCAGTTTTACATTAGGCTGAGAAAGTGAGACTTGAAATGCTGTTTTCTGTGTAATTGCAGACACAAAGTGAAGCCACTTTGTCCATGTAGTTTATCCCATTTGCTGATGAAGAAATTTGATCGTAAACACTTAGTTTAAGCCGTGGCACTGTAAAGCAGTTTTATGCTGTTTTTGAGCTTCTCTCGCTGAGATAAGGCTGTTTTTGAAACACTGTGTTTCCTGTGAAATTGTCCACACAAAGTGAATTGAAACCACTTTGTCCATGTTGTTTATCCCATTTGCCATAGTAGTGATGAAGAAATTTGTTCGTAAACACTTAGTTTAAGCCGTAAAGGAGTTTTATGCTGTTTTTGAGCTTCTCTCGTTGAGATAAGGCTGTTTTTGAAACATTGTGTTTCCTATGAAATTGTCCACACAAAGTGAATTGAAACCACTTTGTCCATGTTGTTTATCCCATTTGCCATAGTAGTGATGAAGAAATTTGTTCGTAAACACTTAGTTTAAGCCGTAAAGGAGATTTATGCTGTTTTTGAGCTTCTCTCGCTGAGATAAGGCTCTTTTTGAAACATTGTGTTTCCTGTGAAATTGTCCACACAAAGTGACTTGAAACCACTTTGTCCATGTTGTTTATCCCATTTGCCATAGTAGTGATGAAGAAATTTGTTCGTAAACACTTAGTTTAAGCCGTGGCACTGTAAAGCAGTTTTATGCTGTTTTTGAGCTTCTCTCGCTGAGATAAGGCTGTTTTTGAAACACTGTGTTTCCTGTGAAATTGTCCACACAAAGTCACTTGAAACCACTTTGTCCATGTTGTTTATCCCATTTGCCATAGTAGTGATGAAGAAATTTGTTCGTAAACACTTAGTTTAAACCGTAAAGGAGTTTTATGCTGTTTTTGAGCTTCTCTCGTTGAGATAAGGCTGTTTTTGAAACATTGTGTTTCCTATGAAATTGTCCACACAAAGTGAATTGAAACCACTTTGTCCATGTTGTTTATCCCATTTGCCATAGTAGTGATGAAGAAATTTGTTCGTAAACACTTAGTTTAAGCCGTGGAACTGTAAAGCAGTTTTCTGCTGTTTTTGAGCTTCTCTCGCTGAGATAAGGCTGTTTTTGAAACATTGTGTTTCCTGTGAAATTGTCCACACAAAGTGACTTGAAACCACTTTGTCCATGTTGTTTATCCCATTTGCCATAGTAGTGATGAAGAAATTTGTTCGTAAACACTTAGTTTAAGCCGTAAAGGAGTTTTCTGCTGTTTTTGAGCTTCTCTCGCTGAGATAAGGCTGTTTTTGAAACATTGTGTTTCCTGTGAAATTGTCCACACAAAGTGACTTGAAACCACTTTGTCCATGTTGTTTATCCCATTTGCCAAAGTTCTGAGTATGAAACTTGTTTGTAAACACTTAGTTTAAGCCGTGGCGCTGTGATGCAGTTTTACATTAGGATGAGAAAGTGAGTCTTGAAATGCTGTTTTCTGTGGAATTGCAGACACAAAGTGAAGCCACATTGGCCATGTAGTGTATCCCATTTGCTGATGAAGAAATTTGTTCGTAAACACTTAGTTTAATCCGTGGCACTGTAATGCAGTTTTACATTAGGCTGAGAAAGTGAGACTTGAAATGCTGTTTTCTGTGTAATTGCAGACACAAAGTGAAGCCACATTGGCCATGTAGTGTATCCCATTTACTGATGAAGAAATTTGTTCGTAAACACTTAGTTTAAGCCGTGGCACTGTAAAGCAGTTTTCTGCTGTTTTTGAGCTTCTCTCGCTGAGATAAGGCTGTTTTTGAAACATTGTGTTTCCTGTGAAATTGTCCACACAAAGTGACTTGAAACCACTTTGTCCATGTTGTTTATCCCATTTACCATAGTAGTGATGAAGAAATTTGTTCGTAAACACTTAGTTTAAGCCGTAAAGGAGTTTTATGCTGTTTTTGAGCTTCTCTCGCTGAGATAAGGCTGTTTTTGAAACATTGTGTTTCCTGTGAAATTGTCCACACAAAGTGACTTGAAACCACTTTGTCCATGTTGTTTATCCCATTTGCCATAGTAGTGATGAAGAAATTTGTTCGTAAACACTTAGTTTAAGCCTTGGCACTGTAAAGCAGTTTTATGCTGTTTTTGAGCTTCTCTCGCTGAGATAAGGCTGTTTTTGAAACATTGTGTTTCCTGTGAAATTGTCCACACAAAGTGACTTGAAACCACTTTGTCCATGTTGTTTATCCCATTTGCCATAGTAGTGATGAAGAAATTTGTTCGTAAACACTTAGTTTAAGCCGTGGCACTGTAAAGCAGTTTTCTGCTGTTTTTGAGCTTCTCTCGCTGAGATAAGGCTGTTTTTGAAACATTGTGTTTCCTGTGAAATTGTCCACACAAAGTGACTTGAAACCACTTTGTCCATGTTGTTTATCCCATTTGCCATAGTAGTGATGAAGAAATTTGTTCGTAAACACTTAGTTTAAGCCGTAAAGGAGTTTTCTGCTGTTTTTGAGCTTCTCTCGCTGAGATAAGGCTGTTTTTGAAACATTGTGTTTCCTGTGAAATTGTCCACACAAAGTGACTTGAAACCACTTTGTCCATGTTGTTTATCCCATTTGCCAAAGTTCTGAGTATGAAACTTGTTTGTAAACACTTAGTTTAAGCCGTGGCGCTGTGATGCAGTTTTACATTAGGATGAGAAAGTGAGTCTTGAAATGCTGTTTTCTGTGTAATTGCAGACACAAAGTGAAGCCACATTGGCCATGTAGTGTATCCCATTTGCTGATGAAGAAATTTGTTCGTAAACACTTAGTTTAATCCGTGGCACTGTAATGCAGTTTTACATTAGGCTGAGAAAGTGAGACTTGAAATGCTGTTTTCTGTGTAATTGCAGACACAAAGTGAAGCCACATTGGCCATGTAGTGTATCCCATTTACTGATGAAGAAATTTGTTCGTAAACACTTAGTTTAAGCCGTGGCACTGTAAAGCAGTTTTCTGCTGTTTTTGAGCTTCTCTCGCTGAGATAAGGCTGTTTTTGAAACATTGTGTTTCCTGTGAAATTGTCCACACAAAGTGACTTGAAACCACTTTGTCCATGTTGTTTATCCCATTTGCCATAGTAGTGATGAAGAAATTTGTTCGTAAACACTTAGTTTAAGCCTTGGCACTGTAAAGCAGTTTTATGCTGTTTTTGAGCTTCTCTCGCTGAGATAAGGCTGTTTTTGAAACATTGTGTTTCCTGTGAAATTGTCCACACAAAGTGACTTGAAACCACTTTGTCCATGTTGTTTATCCCATTTGCCATAGTAGTGATGAAGAAATTTGTTCGTAAACACTTAGTTTAAGCCGTGGCACTGTAAAGCAGTTTTCTGCTGTTTTTGAGCTTCTCTCGCTGAGATAAGGCTGTTTTTGAAACATTGTGTTTCCTGTGAAATTGTCCACACAAAGTGACTTGAAACCACTTTGTCCATGTTGTTTATCCCATTTGCCATAGTAGTGATGAAGAAATTTGTTCGTAAACACTTAGTTTAAGCCGTAAAGGAGTTTTCTGCTGTTTTTGAGCTTCTCTCGCTGAGATAAGGCTGTTTTTGAAACATTGTGTTTCCTGTGAAATTGTCCACACAAAGTGACTTGAAACCACTTTGTCCATGTTGTTTATCCCATTTGCCAAAGTTCTGAGTATGAAACTTGTTTGTAAACACTTAGTTTAAGCCGTGGCGCTGTGATGCAGTTTTACATTAGGATGAGAAAGTGAGTCTTGAAATGCTGTTTTCTGTGGAATTGCAGACACAAAGTGAAGCCACATTGGCCATGTAGTGTATCCCATTTGCTGATGAAGAAATTTGTTCGTAAACACTTAGTTTAATCCGTGGCACTGTAATGCAGTTTTACATTAGGCTGAGAAAGTGAGACTTGAAATGCTGTTTTCTGTGTAATTGCAGACACAAAGTGAAGCCACATTGGCCATGTAGTGTATCCCATTTACTGATGAAGAAATTTGTTCGTAAACACTTAGTTTAAGCCGTGGCACTGTAAAGCAGTTTTCTGCTGTTTTTGAGCTTCTCTCGCTGAGATAAGGCTGTTTTTGAAACATTGTGTTTCCTGTGAAATTGTCCACACAAAGTGACTTGAAACCACTTTGTCCATGTTGTTTATCCCATTTACCATAGTAGTGATGAAGAAATTTGTTCGTAAACACTTAGTTTAAGCCGTAAAGGAGTTTTATGCTGTTTTTGAGCTTCTCTCGCTGAGATAAGGCTGTTTTTGAAACATTGTGTTTCCTGTGAAATTGTCCACACAAAGTGACTTGAAACCACTTTGTCCATGTTGTTTATCCCATTTGCTATAGTAGTGATGAAGAAATTTGTTCGTAAACACTTAGTTTAAGCCGTGACACTGTAATGCAGTTTTATGCTGTTTTTGAGCTTCTCTCGCTGAGATAAGGCTGTTTTTGAAACATTGTGTTTCCTGTGAAATTGTCCACACAAAGTGACTTGAAACCACTTTGTCCATGTTGTTTATCCCATTTGCCATAGTAGTGATGAAGAAATTTGTTCGTAAACACTTAGTTTAAGCCGTAAAGGAATTTTATGCTGTTTTTGAGCTTCTCTCGCTGAGATAAGGCTGTTTTTGAAACATTGTGTTTCCTGTGAAATTGTCCACACAAAGTGACTTGAAGCCACTTTGTCCATGTATTTTATCCCATTTGCCATAGTAGTGATGAAGAAATTTGTTCGTAAACACTTAGTTTAAGCCGTGGAACTGTAAAGCAGTTTTCTGCTGTTTTTGAGCTTCTCTCGCTGAGATAAGGCTGTTTTTGAAACATTGTGTTTCCTGTGAAATTGTCCACACAAAGTGACTTGAAACCACTTTGTCCATGTTGTTTATCCCATTTGCCATAGTAGTGATGAAGAAATTTGTTCGTAAACACTTAGTTTAAGCCGTAAAGGAGTTTTCTGCTGTTTTTGAGCTTCTCTCGCTGAGATAAGGCTGTTTTTGAAACATTGTGTTTCCTGTGAAATTGTCCACACAAAGTGACTTGAAACCACTTTGTCCATGTTGTTTATCCCATTTGCCAAAGTTCTGAGTATGAAACTTGTTTGTAAACACTTAGTTTAAGCCGTGGCGCTGTGATGCAGTTTTACATTAGGATGAGAAAGTGAGTCTTGAAATGCTGTTTTCTGTGGAATTGCAGACACAAAGTGAAGCCACATTGGCCATGTAGTGTATCCCATTTGCTGATGAAGAAATTTGTTCGTAAACACTTAGTTTAATCCGTGGCACTGTAATGCAGTTTTACATTAGGCTGAGAAAGTGAGACTTGAAATGCTGTTTTCTGTGTAATTGCAGACACAAAGTGAAGCCACATTGGCCATGTAGTGTATCCCATTTACTGATGAAGAAATTTGTTCGTAAACACTTAGTTTAAGCCGTGGCACTGTAAAGCAGTTTTCTGCTGTTTTTGAGCTTCTCTCGCTGAGATAAGGCTGTTTTTGAAACATTGTGTTTCCTGTGAAATTGTCCACACAAAGTGACTTGAAACCACTTTGTCCATGTTGTTTATCCCATTTACCATAGTAGTGATGAAGAAATTTGTTCGTAAACACTTAGTTTAAGCCGTAAAGGAGTTTTATGCTGTTTTTGAGCTTCTCTCGCTGAGATAAGGCTGTTTTTGAAACATTGTGTTTCCTGTGAAATTGTCCACACAAAGTGACTTGAAACCACTTTGTCCATGTTGTTTATCCCATTTGCTATAGTAGTGATGAAGAAATTTGTTCGTAAACACTTAGTTTAAGCCGTGACACTGTAATGCAGTTTTATGCTGTTTTTGAGCTTCTCTCGCTGAGATAAGGCTGTTTTTGAAACATTGTGTTTCCTGTGAAATTGTCCACACAAAGTGACTTGAAACCACTTTGTCCATGTTGTTTATCCCATTTGCCATAGTAGTGATGAAGAAATTTGTTCGTAAACACTTAGTTTAAGCCGTAAAGGAATTTTATGCTGTTTTTGAGCTTCTCTCGCTGAGATAAGGCTGTTTTTGAAACATTGTGTTTCCTGTGAAATTGTCCACACAAAGTGACTTGAAGCCACTTTGTCCATGTATTTTATCCCATTTGCCATAGTAGTGATGAAGAAATTTGTTCGTAAACACTTAGTTTAAGCCGTGGAACTGTAAAGCAGTTTTCTGCTGTTTTTGAGCTTCTCTCGCTGAGATAAGGCTGTTTTTGAAACATTGTGTTTCCTGTGAAATTGTCCACACAAAGTGACTTGAAACCACTTTGTCCATGTTGTTTATCCCATTTGCCATAGTAGTGATGAAGAAATTTGTTCGTAAACACTTAGTTTAAGCCGTAAAGGAGTTTTCTGCTGTTTTTGAGCTTCTCTCACTGAGATAAGGCTGTTTTTGAAACATTGTGTTTCCTGTGAAATTGTCCACACAAAGTGACTTGAAACCACTTTGTCCATGTAGTGTATCCCATTTGCCAAAGTTCTGAGTATGAAACTTGTTCGTAAACACTTTGTTTAAGCCTTGGCACTGTAATGCAGTTTTATGCTGTTTTTGAGCTTCTCTCGCTGAGATAAGGCTGTTTTTGAAACATTGTGTTTCCTGTGAAATTGTCCACACAAAGTGACTTGAAACCACTTTGTCCATGTAGTGTATCCCATTTGCCAAAGTTCTGAGTATGAAACTTGTTTGTAAACACTTAGTTTAAGCCGTGGCGCTGTGATGCAGTTTTACATTAGGCTGAGAAAGTGAGACTTGAAATGCTGTTTTCTGTGTAATTGCAGACACAAAGTGAAGCCACTTTGTCCATGTAGTTTATCCCATTTGCTGATGAAGAAATTTGATCGTAAACACTTAGTTTAAGCCGTGGCACTGTAAAGCAGTTTTCTGCTGTTTTTGAGCTTCTCTCGCTGAGATAAGGCTGTTTTTGAAACACTGTGTTTCCTGTGAAATTGTCCACACAAAGTGAATTGAAACCACTTTGTCCATGTAGTTTATCCCATTTGCCAAAGTTCTGAGTATGAAACTTGTTTGTAAACACTTAGTTTAAGCCGTGGCGCTGTGATGCAGTTTTACATTAGGCTGAGAAAGTGAGACTTGAAATGCTGTTTTCTGTGTAATTGCAGACACAAAGTGAAGCCACTTTGTCCATGTAGTTTATCCCATTTGCTGATGAAGAAATTTGATCGTAAACACTTAGTTTAAGCCGTGGCACTGTAAAGCAGTTTTATGCTGTTTTTGAGCTTCTCTCGCTGAGATAAGGCTGTTTTTGAAACACTGTGTTTCCTGTGAAATTGTCCACACAAAGTGAATTGAAACCACTTTGTCCATGTTGTTTATCCCATTTGCCATAGTAGTGATGAAGAAATTTGTTCGTAAACACTTAGTTTAAGCCGTAAAGGAGTTTTATGCTGTTTTTGAGCTTCTCTCGTTGAGATAAGGCTGTTTTTGAAACATTGTGTTTCCTATGAAATTGTCCACACAAAGTGAATTGAAACCACTTTGTCCATGTTGTTTATCCCATTTGCCATAGTAGTGATGAAGAAATTTGTTCGTAAACACTTAGTTTAAGCCGTAAAGGAGATTTATGCTGTTTTTGAGCTTCTCTCGCTGAGATAAGGCTCTTTTTGAAACATTGTGTTTCCTGTGAAATTGTCCACACAAAGTGACTTGAAACCACTTTGTCCATGTTGTTTATCCCATTTCCCATAGTAGTGATGAAGAAATTTGTTCGTAAACACTTAGTTTAAGCCGTGGCACTGTAAAGCAGTTTTATGCTGTTTTTGAGCTTCTCTCGCTGAGATAAGGCTGTTTTTGAAACACTGTGTTTCCTGTGAAATTGTCCACACAAAGTCACTTGAAACCACTTTGTCCATGTTGTTTATCCCATTTGCCATAGTAGTGATGAAGAAATTTGTTCGTAAACACTTAGTTTAAGCCGTAAAGGAATTTTATGCTGTTTTTGAGCTTCTCTCGTTGAGATAAGGCTGTTTTTGAAACATTGTGTTTCCTATGAAATTGTCCACACAAAGTGAATTGAAACCACTTTGTCCATGTTGTTTATCCCATTTGCCATAGTAGTGATGAAGAAATTTGTTCGTAAACACTTAGTTTAAGCCGTAAAGGAGATTTATGCTGTTTTTGAGCTTCTCTCGCTGAGATAAGGCTCTTTTTGAAACATTGTGTTTCCTGTGAAATTGTCCACACAAAGTGACTTGAAACCACTTTGTCCATGTTGTTTATCCCATTTGCCATAGTAGTGATGAAGAAATTTGTTCGTAAACACTTAGTTTAAGCCGTGGCACTGTAATGCAGTTTTATGCTGTTTTTGAGCTTCTCTCGCTGAGATAAGGCTGTTTTTGAAACGTTGTGTTTCCTGTGAAATTGTCCACACAAAGTGACTTGAAACCACTTTGTCCATGTATTTTATCACATTTGCCATAGTACGTATGAAAAAATTTGTTCGTAAACAATTAGTTTAAGCCGTGGCACTGTAATGCAGTTTTATGCTGTTTTTGAGCTTCTCTCGCTGAGATAAGGCTGTTTTTGAAACATTGTGTTTCCTGTGAAATTGTCCACACAAAGTGATTTGAAACCACTTTGGCCATGTAGTGTATCCCATTTGCTGATGAAGAAATTTGTTCGTAAACACTTAGTTTAAGCCGTGGCACTGTAATGCAGTTTTATGCTGTTTTTGAGCTTCTCTCGCTGAGATAAGGCTGTTTTTGAAACATTGTGTTTCCTGTGAAATTGTCCACACAAAGTGACTTGAAACCACTTTGTCCATGTAGTTTATCCCAGTTGCCATAGTACTGCTGAAAAAATTTGTTCGTAAACACTTAGTTTAAGCCGTGGCACTGTAATGCAGTTTTATGCTGTTTTTGAGCTTCTCTCGCTGAGATAAGGCTGTTTTTGAAACATTGTGTTTCCTGTGAAATTGTCCACACAAAGTGACTTGAAACCACTTTGTCCATGTAGTGTATCCCATTTGCCAAAGTTCTGAGTATGAAACTTGTTCGTAAACACTTTGTTTAAGCCTTGGCACTGTAATGCAGTTTTATGCTGTTTTTGAGCTTCTCTCGCTGAGATAAGGCTGTTTTTGAAACATTGTGTTTCCTGTGAAATTGTCCACACAAAGTGACTTGAAACCACTTTGTCCATGTAGTGTATACCATTTGCCAAAGTTCTGAGTATGAAACTTGTTTGTAAACACTTAGTTTAAGCCGTGGCGCTGTGATGCAGTTTTACATTAGGCTGAGAAAGTGAGACTTGAAATGCTGTTTTCTGTGTAATTGCAGACACAAAGTGAAGCCACTTTGTCCATGTAGTTTATCCCATTTGCTGATGAAGAAATTTGATCGTAAACACTTAGTTTAAGCCGTGGCACTGTAAAGCAGTTTTCTGCTGTTTTTGAGCTTCTCTCGCTGAGATAAGGCTGTTTTTGAAACACTGTGTTTCCTGTGAAATTGTCCACACAAAGTGAATTGAAACCACTTTGTCCATGTAGTTTATCGCATTTGCCAAAGTTCTGAGTATGAAACTTGTTTGTAAACACTTAGTTTAAGCCGTGGCGCTGTGATGCAGTTTTACATTAGGCTGAGAAAGTGAGACTTGAAATGCTGTTTTCTGTGTAATTGCAGACACAAAGTGAAGCCACTTTGTCCATGTAGTTTATCCCATTTGCTGATGAAGAAATTTGATCGTAAACACTTAGTTTAAGCCGTGGCACTGTAAAGCAGTTTTATGCTGTTTTTTGAGCTTCTCTCGCTGAGATAAGGCTGTTTTTGAAACACTGTGTTTCCTGTGAAATTGTCCACACAAAGTGAATTGAAACCACTTTGTCCATGTTGTTTATCCCATTTGCCATAGTAGTGATGAAGAAATTTGTTCGTAAACACTTAGTTTAAGCCGTAAAGGAGTTTTATGCTGTTTTTGAGCTTCTCTCGTTGAGATAAGGCTGTTTTTGAAACATTGTGTTTCCTATGAAATTGTCCACACAAAGTGAATTGAAACCACTTTGTCCATGTTGTTTATCCCATTTGCCATAGTAGTGATGAAGAAATTTGTTCGTAAACACTTAGTTTAAGCCGTAAAGGAGATTTATGCTGTTTTTGAGCTTCTCTCGCTGAGATAAGGCTCTTTTTGAAACATTGTGTTTCCTGTGAAATTGTCCACACAAAGTGACTTGAAACCACTTTGTCCATGTTGTTTATCCCATTTGCCATAGTAGTGATGAAGAAATTTGTTCGTAAACACTTAGTTTAAGCCGTGGCACTGTAAAGCAGTTTTATGCTGTTTTTGAGCTTCTCTCGCTGAGATAAGGCTGTTTTTGAAACACTGTGTTTCCTGTGAAATTGTCCACACAAAGTCACTTGAAACCACTTTGTCCATGTTGTTTATCCCATTTGCCATAGTAGTGATGAAGAAATTTGTTCGTAAACACTTAGTTTAAACCGTAAAGGAGTTTTATGCTGTTTTTGAGCTTCTCTCGTTGAGATAAGGCTGTTTTTTGAAACATTGTGTTTCCTATGAAATTGTCCACACAAAGTGAATTGAAACCACTTTGTCCATGTTGTTTATCCCATTTGCCATAGTAGTGATGAAGAAATTTGTTCGTAAACACTTAGTTTAAGCCGTGGCACTGTAAAGCAGTTTTCTGCTGTTTTTGAGCTTCTCTCGCTGAGATAAGGCTGTTTTTGAAACATTGTGTTTCCTGTGAAATTGTCCACACAAAGTGACTTGAAACCACTTTGTCCATGTTGTTTATCCCATTTGCCATAGTAGTGATGAAGAAATTTGTTCGTAAACACTTAGTTTAAGCCGTAAAGGAGTTTTCTGCTGTTTTTGAGCTTCTCTCGCTGAGATAAGGCTGTTTTTGAAACATTGTGTTTCCTGTGAAATTGTCCACACAAAGTGACTTGAAACCACTTTGTCCATGTTGTTTATCCCATTTGCCAAAGTTCTGAGTATGAAACTTGTTTGTAAACACTTAGTTTAAGCCGTGGCGCTGTGATGCAGTTTTACATTAGGATGAGAAAGTGAGTCTTGAAATGCTGTTTTCTGTGGAATTGCAGACACAAAGTGAAGCCACATTGGCCATGTAGTGTATCCCATTTACTGATGAAGAAATTTGTTCGTAAACACTTAGTTTAAGCCGTGGCACTGTAAAGCAGTTTTCTGCAGTTTTATGCTGTTTTTGAGCTTCTCTCGCTGAGATAAGGCTGTTTTTGAAACATTGTGTTTCCTGTGAAATTGTCCACACAAAGTGACTTGAAACCACTTTGTCCATGTTGTTTATCCCATTTGCCATAGTAGTGATGAAGAAATTTGTTCGTAAACACTTAGTTTAAGCCGTGGCACTGTAAAGCAGTTTTCTGCTGTTTTTGAGCTTCTCTCGCTGAGATAAGGCTGTTTTTGAAACATTGTGTTTCCTGTGAAATTGTCCACACAAAGTGACTTGAAACCACTTTGTCCATGTTGTTTATCCCATTTGCCATAGTAGTGATGAAGAAATTTGTTCGTAAACACTTAGTTTAAGCCGTAAAGGAGTTTTCTGCTGTTTTTGAGCTTCTCTCGCTGAGATAAGGCTGTTTTTGAAACATTGTGTTTCCTGTGAAATTGTCCACACAAAGTGACTTGAAACCACTTTGTCCATGTTGTTTATCCCATTTGCCAAAGTTCTGAGTATGAAACTTGTTTGTAAACACTTAGTTTAAGCCGTGGCGCTGTGATGCAGTTTTACATTAGGATGAGAAAGTGAGTCTTGAAATGCTGTTTTCTGTGTAATTGCAGACACAAAGTGAAGCCACATTGGCCATGCAGTGTATCCCATTTACTGATGAAGAAATTTGTTCGTAAACACTTAGTTTAAGCCGTGGCACTGTAATGCAGTTTTACATTAGGCTGAGAAAGTGAGACTTGAAATGCTGTTTTCTGTGTAATTGCAGACACAAAGTGAAGCCACATTGGCCATGTAGTGTATCCCATTTACTGATGAAGAAATTTGTTCGTAAACACTTAGTTTAAGCCGTGGCACTGTAAAGCAGTTTTCTGCTGTTTTTGAGCTTCTCTCGCTGAGATAAGGCTGTTTTTGAAACATTGTGTTTCCTGTGAAATTGTCCACACAAAGTGACTTGAAACCACTTTGTCCATGTTGTTTATCCCATTTGCCATAGTAGTGATGAAGAAATTTGTTCGTAAACACTTAGTTTAAGCCTTGGCACTGTAAAGCAGTTTTATGCTGTTTTTGAGCTTCTCTCGCTGAGATAAGGCTGTTTTTGAAACATTGTGTTTCCTGTGAAATTGTCCACACAAAGTGACTTGAAACCACTTTGTCCATGTTGTTTATCCCATTTGCCATAGTAGTGATGAAGAAATTTGTTCGTAAACACTTAGTTTAAGCCGTGGCACTGTAAAGCAGTTTTCTGCTGTTTTTGAGCTTCTCTCGCTGAGATAAGGCTGTTTTTGAAACATTGTGTTTCCTGTGAAATTGTCCACACAAAGTGACTTGAAACCACTTTGTCCATGTTGTTTATCCCATTTGCCATAGTAGTGATGAAGAAATTTGTTCGTAAACACTTAGTTTAAGCCGTAAAGGAGTTTTCTGCTGTTTTTGAGCTTCTCTCGCTGAGATAAGGCTGTTTTTGAAACATTGTGTTTCCTGTGAAATTGTCCACACAAAGTGACTTGAAACCACTTTGTCCATGTTGTTTATCCCATTTGCCAAAGTTCTGAGTATGAAACTTGTTTGTAAACACTTAGTTTAAGCCGTGGCGCTGTGATGCAGTTTTACATTAGGATGAGAAAGTGAGTCTTGAAATGCTGTTTTCTGTGGAATTGCAGACACAAAGTGAAGCCACATTGGCCATGTAGTGTATCCCATTTGCTGATGAAGAAATTTGTTCGTAAACACTTAGTTTAATCCGTGGCACTGTAATGCAGTTTTACATTAGGCTGAGAAAGTGAGACTTGAAATGCTGTTTTCTGTGTAATTGCAGACACAAAGTGAAGCCACATTGGCCATGTAGTGTATCCCATTTACTGATGAAGAAATTTGTTCGTAAACACTTAGTTTAAGCCGTGGCACTGTAAAGCAGTTTTCTGCTGTTTTTGAGCTTCTCTCGCTGAGATAAGGGCTGTTTTTGAAACATTGTGTTTCCTGTGAAATTGTCCACACAAAGTGACTTGAAACCACTTTGTCCATGTTGTTTATCCCATTTACCATAGTAGTGATGAAGAAATTTGTTCGTAAACACTTAGTTTAAGCCGTAAAGGAGTTTTATGCTGTTTTTGAGCTTCTCTCGCTGAGATAAGGCTGTTTTTGAAACATTGTGTTTCCTGTGAAATTGTCCACACAAAGTGACTTGAAACCACTTTGTCCATGTTGTTTATCCCATTTGCTATAGTAGTGATGAAGAAATTTGTTCGTAAACACTTAGTTTAAGCCGTGACACTGTAATGCAGTTTTTATGCTGTTTTTGAGCTTCTCTCGCTGAGATAAGGCTGTTTTTGAAACATTGTGTTTCCTGTGAAATTGTCCACACAAAGTGACTTGAAACCACTTTGTCCATGTTGTTTATCCCATTTGCCATAGTAGTGATGAAGAAATTTGTTCGTAAACACTTAGTTTAAGCCGTAAAGGAATTTTATGCTGTTTTTTGAGCTTCTCTCGCTGAGATAAGGCTGTTTTTGAAACATTGTGTTTCCTGTGAAATGTCCACACAAAGTGACTTGAAGCCACTTTGTCCATGTATTTTATCCCATTTGCCATAGTAGTGATGAAGAAATTTGTTCGTAAACACTTAGTTTAAGCCGTGGAACTGTAAAGCAGTTTTCTGCTGTTTTTGAGCTTCTCTCGCTGAGATAAGGCTGTTTTTGAAACATTGTGTTTCCTGTGAAATTGTCCACACAAAGTGACTTGAAACCACTTTGTCCATGTTGTTTATCCCATTTGCCATAGTAGTGATGAAGAAATTTGTTCGTAAACACTTAGTTTAAGCCGTAAAGGAGTTTTCTGCTGTTTTTGAGCTTCTCTCGCTGAGATAAGGCTGTTTTTGAAACATTGTGTTTCCTGTGAAATTGTCCACACAAAGTGACTTGAAACCACTTTGTCCATGTTGTTTATCCCATTTGCCAAAGTTCTGAGTATGAAACTTGTTTGTAAACACTTAGTTTAAGCCGTGGCGCTGTGATGCAGTTTTACATTAGGATGAGAAAGTGAGTCTTGAAATGCTGTTTTCTGTGGAATTGCAGACACAAAGTGAAGCCACATTGGCCATGTAGTGTATCCCATTTGCTGATGAAGAAATTTGTTCGTAAACACTTAGTTTAATCCGTGGCACTGTAATGCAGTTTTACATTAGGCTGAGAAAGTGAGACTTGAAATGC